>NW_027325365.1:31286932-31927932 GCF_036924035.1 Leuresthes tenuis | reverse complement strand
ACCTACTCACAGCCGAACAACTCCGCTCCCGCATTTGATAATGTCTTGTCCGGCATTCTAGTCTCTTCTAACACATTTTTCAGCAATTATGGTTGGACATTCACACCAACTCACAGCCGAACACTTCCGCTCCCACATTTGATGGTGTATAGCCGGGCATTCTCACCCTTTCTCATCAGCTTTTTGCAAATTATGATCTGACATTCACACCTACTTGCAGTCGAACAGCTCTGCTCCCGCTTTTGATTATGTTTGGTTGGATATTCGAACCTTTTCTTAACTGCTTTTTACAAACTTTGGTCGGACGTTCACACCTTCTTGCAGCCGAACACATCCACTTCCACTTTTGATGGTATATATTCGGGCATTCGAACCTTTTCTTACCCGCTTTTTACAAACCGTGGTCGGACTTTCACACCTTCTTGTAGCCAAACAACTCCGCTCCCGCTATTGATTGTGTACAGTCGGGTATTTTAACCTTTTCTTACCCGCTTTTTACCAACTATGGTCGGACATTTACACCTTCTTACAGCGGAACACCTCCGCTCCCTCTTTTGATGGTCTATGTTCGGGCATTCGAACCTTTTCTTACCCGCTTTTTACAAACTATGGTCGGACATTCAAACTTTCTTGTAGCCGAACACATCCACTCCTGCTTTTGATGATGTATGGTTGGGCATTTTCACCTTTTCTTACCCATTTTTCAGTAATTATGGGTGGACATTCACACCCTCTTGCAGCTGAACAACTCCTCTCCCGCTTATGATCATGTGCGGTTTGATATTTGAAAATTTTCTTTCATGTTTTAAAGCAATTATTGATGGACATTCAAATCTTCTTGTAGCCGAACACATCCACTCCTGCTTTTGATGATGTATGGTAAGCTTTTCTTACCCGCTTTTTACAAACTATGGTCGGACATTCAAACCTTCTTGTAGCCAAAACCCTCCGCTCCCTCTTTTGATCATACATTGTTGGGCATTCGCACCTTATCTTACCCGCTTTTTACAAACTATAGTCAGACATTCATACCTTGCAGCTGAACCACCTCCGCTCCCTGTTTTGATCATGTATGGTCTGGCAATACTACCTTTTCTTACCCGTTTGTGAGTAATTAATCCCAAAATATTGAGCATAAAATAAGTCTTTATGCTGATGATGTATTACTTTTCCTTCAGAACTCACAGACGTCTCTCAGTCACACGATCACACTCATAAATAAATTCTCAGCACTTTCTGACTACTCTATCAACTGGTCTAAGACCACAGTTCTGCCCATTAACTGTAGGGTCCATAATATACCTGCGATCACTTTACAGTCAGGAAATATTAGATATTTAGGCATAAACATTTCCTCCAGGCTCTCAGAGCTAACAAAGCTAAATTATGTGCAATTATTAAAGACAGTAGAGGACGATCTCTCGTTGGAAGTCCTTACCTATATCACTTATGGGGAGAGTTACATCCATTAAAATGATGATACTACCAAAAGTTAACTATTTGTTCTCAATGATCCCCATAAAACCATCTGCTACTTGGTTTAAGTCACTAGATTCATGCATCTCCAAATTTCTGTGGAAAAACAAACCACCACGTATTAGTTTAAAAACCCTACAGAAGACCAAGGACAGTGGTGGATTAGATTTACCTCATTTTCAGCACTATTCCTTAGACAATAGGTTACAATATATATCAAAATGGTTTAAACCTTGTTGTTGTCACAGTTCCCAGAGACGTTGTAATCGTTGAGGATTCTATATTCACCCCCTCATTAGAGGCACGTAATGCAGATTGATGACACTGAATCTTCTTCTCTGTTCATTGCTGGCATCATTCCCAGCATCGTAAGTGTTCGTGGCATTGTTAGCCTCTTCTTCTGGATCTTGATATCGAGAATCCTTTTGTATTTCTGGTTTGTCAGTCCTCTGTCTTCGTTCACCGGAGTCTTTGTCTTTTTGTCCTTGAGTTTGGTGATTTTTTCTTCTTTTGATGCCTTGACACAATGTGACAGGTGATACCACGTGGGAGATCCTGTAACTTGGATTGCTGTCCCTGTGCTGCGAAATGGCTGTGCTGCTCAAATGGTCTCTCCTTCATCATGGTTACATGCTGCCATTCCGACATCTCGCCATTCCGACATGGGTCTCCAATTGTCGGAATGGCGACACTTAATTTTTTATCAAACGTCCCACCATTCCGACACTTTTTTCCTCCTATGGTCGGAATGGCGGTATGTTTTTTGTTTTTTTTAACATACCGCCATTCCGACAGTTCCTTTTAATAGCCTATTTTTTACCCAAAACATTTTGCACTAATGATATGCCGGCGCAAATACGCCCTAAAGTTTGGCGCACAAGCTTTGCACATGCAGAGGCCACAGCCTCGCAAACAAACTTTAATAATCTATTATCAAAATCCCCTGAATTTCAAATATAAAAATACAGATATTAATATAACTCTGGCGAGACTGAAACTGATTAAGCAGAAATACAGTGTCAGTGAGCTGTCACAGCAGCCAGCTGGAGCGGAGCTCTCCACAGAGCCCATGCGTCTTTTGCACGCTGTCATCATATGCAAAAGTAATAATTGCAATTACAGATATCACGGCTACTGCACAGGACACAGTTGCGAGCACTCTGCCTTGCCTTGCCAATAGAAGAAGATAGAAATGACAGCATAGAACGTATAAAACACAACAAAATGCAGTAAAAACGTTTATTCATGTTATTCACGTGATTTATGAGTACTCACTCCAATTTTGGGAAGCGCGGATGGGTTTTGCGCATTTGGCACAAACACAGAGCCGCAACGGTTGTAGCTTTATACAGCCTGTTGATATCTTAAGGACCTAACTGGTCACACCTGGGACTAAATGTCATGTAGAGATTGTTTTTACATGACATTACAGCTGAACATATAGCTTTCATCCACAAACCAACGTGGGAGAGCCCGAAGACGCATGTGCCAGACGCACATAGGCATGCGTAAAACCAATTTTGACCACTTCATACTGTTTATTTGCTTTCTTTTAGTTAACTTTCGTTTCTTTTGGATTCTTGTGCGTGTTATGGAGCCGTTTTGGTCCATGTTTGTAAGCCTTTTTTTCCTGGATTAAATTTTCGGAAGTTGAAACAAGTGGCATTGGAGTGTGTGATTGAAAACCACCGCGGACTGCTTCTCCTCCTCCAGTTGCCGAGACTTTGTGTTTTTAATAACGCTTGTCTATAAACATGTTAAACATATAAATTGCATGAACAGAAAGAAGGGACTCACCTGTTGAGTAACACACATTTCCTTATACGGAAAGCCTTGTCGGAATGGTGGGACATTTGAACGTCAGAATAGCGGGATGTCGCAATGGTGGGATGTCGGAATGGTGGGACGTTTGCATGTCGGAATGGTGGTATGTCGGAATGGTGGGATGTCGGAATAGCGGGATGTCGGAATGGCGGGATTTCGGAATGGGTGTTGCCACCCCCTTCATCATATACACAGTTATTTATACATCACCTTCCACCATGAAGCGTTGTCCCTTTTTGTTTCTCTCTTTGTTCTTAAAATGCTGTTATGCATGTCTAAACCAATCCATTAAATTAGATCATTTTGGCAGTAAAGCGATCTACAATGTGCTTGGTCGCAAAGCTGCTCATCTGTGGTAAACAGCTCTTCAGAAAGGCATTCTTCAATTGATTTCACTAATTCTATGTAATAATTTTGTGGTTTCCTACAAAACTACACTTCTTCTCCCATCTGTCTGAGTATTTAATATTGTCTGGGTCCCGTTAAAACATGTATTTTTCCCATCTAATTCCTTGTTTGCTTTAAAACAAGTATTCCCCATTTTCTATCCCTTCAGTAGCCAACCAGTTTGTATGGAGTACACTGGAGCAACTTGACTGATCAGTAAAACACTGCTTTTGTTGTCACCGCAAGGCTTCCCCCGTCGGTTGTTTCACTGAGACACTACTGAGTAACTATAACTCAACACAGTTTATACACATAACATTCATATACATACTAACAAACAAACAAACAATTATTTATCGCAATTTTCTCATCTCTGTTTGAACGTACACCCAGGTAAATATTCCTGTAGTCTTCTCATACCGACTATGGACCCATTCATTGTTTAACTTCACTGTTTTGCAAATCCTAATTGAATATTACACATTGACATTGAACTTTACTTGATAAGCAGGTCTTCATTGCATTCAGCAGCCTATATGTGAGCATCTATGTGTAAGCTGTTCTTCTTTGCATTTATCAGCAGCAAGCAATTCTTCATTGCACATGCATATGAAAATAGTAAAACAATTCCAATGCGTTAGCGAAACCTTCTATATCAGGAGTGTCCATCATGATGCTGGGAATAGAACCTCTTTCCCAGAATAGTTCAACCTTCATTACTCAACTGATCATAACTCCGCAATGAGCACATTTCAAAGTATCATTCCTCTACATATATTCAAAAATCTATGTGTAAATGTTTAATATTTCTTATATTTGTTGATGTCATTCTGTGTGCATGTGGCCTAAACCCAATCTCTGTGTGGCAATTTTAATTTAAACAAGTTGAACTCTGCCTCTGATCATTTAAAAAAGGTGTGTACCAATATCAACCTTTCTCAGGTAATTACTGATCCTACAAAACCAAAGAGATCCTTCAAGGTTGTCCCTGATTGTCTCAATCTTAACAAATCAAAGGTAGAAAATCCGCAGTATCTGAACTTGGTGTTAGTTATCACTGCTCAATAGCCTGTATCAGAATTGCAAAAATGAAAACATTAGGTCCACGCTTGGTATCCAGATCCTGAAACATCTCCATGAGCAGGCTTTTTTTTAACTGATCTGTTGAATAGTTATATGACACTGTTAAAATCCCAGATGAAGATCTAGCACTTGACCATTTTTGTAAATCTTCTAATTCCATAGTTGATAAACACGCCCCTTTTAAAAAGTATAGAACTTAGAACAGGTCTATCCCTGGCTTTCGGCAGAACTGTCTTCTTTACTTTTTTTTCCCCTTGTCCTGTTCAGCATTATGTCAGAAGAATTGTAGTCTGAATACCTATGATGCCAAACAGATTTGTTTTGCCAAGGGAAGTTTTATAAATGTAAAGCTCCCCTTGATGCCCATTTATTTATTTCTTTTTACAATATATGACATGAACTGAACTGAACCGGACCGGGGGACAAGGAAAGAAGAAGAGGAAAGAAGAGGAAACAGAAAAAAAATAGAAACAAAAACCAGACAACCAGCTGCTACACCTGTAAAAAACAAAACAGACAACAATCCATGGCCTATGAGGGGAATCCAGCCTTAGCGCCAAGAGGAGCACCTGAAAGCAGACAAGCAGAGAAAAAACAAACACACAAACAAACAAAAACAAGCACAAGAAGCGGCAATCGCATACAACACAGCTGTGGATATAGATGACCTGAGATGACATGATAATACATCAACTGCTTAGTGACCATGCTACTGGACTAATGAATGTGTGTGTGTGTGTGAGAACATGCAACACCCATGGCACAGGACCTACATGATAACCGTGCTTAGTTATGAGTGTATAAGCGTACAGGGCCACAATCCACAGCCCCCCAAACAATCAGAAGCAGGCAGAGAGGGCCACAAGACCCAGGCCACCAGCAGCCCCCACAGAGCACAGAACCCAGGTAGCCCACCGCAGGGGCAACCACGCATCCACCCAGAAGACTGCAGAGGAAGCCCCCGGAAAGAGCCCCCATAAGCATAGGGCAGAGGCACTCCGGGAACCAGGGGCAACAGCCCACCGACCCCGCCAGGCCCCAGCCGCCCAGACATGGGCCGTGCACTGGACCTGGGCCCCAGGAGCCCGAGCGCCCCCAAACCCCCCGGCAGAGGCCCCACCCAATACCCAGGAGGGCCAAGCGCCCCAGACAGCCACAAAGTGGGTCAGCGCCTGCCCCAGCGCCCCTGGCCAAGTGCCCTGGGAGTCAAGACGTGCCCACAGGTGGGTGAAGTCGCGAGCAGTGGGGAGAGGCAACGCTGATGCCCCATCGGGAGAAACACAGGCAGGCCAGGCGACAGCAAGTCCCAGATCCAGGCCCAATCATTACCACACACACTTTCACGTCCCATACATCCACACATCCACACATCCTACCTCCCTCGACTCTGCTGGGGTGTAGTGCAGCGGGCACACCAGGAGGCCAGCAACCCCCCAGCCACCACAGACCCCGAACCAGCAGAACAATTAATTAATCCTCCTGGCCCCTCCTGCCCCGAGCAGACACCAGGAAGCAGGGGTGTGCGAAGAAGACCCCTCCCCTCACCCTTCTGGCTCTTCAATATTTTCTAATAGTGAGCAATTAAAATTGAGGGGCAGCCAAACTTGTAGAACTGGGAGCGCGGCACTCTGGGCAGCCTACATACCCAAAGAGCCCCGCCCACCAGATGCCACTCAGTGTAACCACCCCCCAAGACCTAATGTGTGTGTGTGAGTGTGTTTGATAAGTACTAATGTCTAAGGTGTAATTAAAACAGGGGCAGGGAACTGCAGAGTGCAACCAAAGGGGACCACCTACGTGGCCCCATCCACTACACTCCACCGAACACACACGCCCCCAAAACCCTTCATGTGTGAGTGTGTGCTGTGTACAGGAGCCAGAAGGGAGAGGGGTATGGGGATATATACCGGGGGAGCTACTCTCCCCCAGAGAGGGCAGCCAGGGACTGGCTGCAATAGGCATCCCCGCTACCTGGGAGCCAGCAATGGGCAGGAGGGCCTGATGTCCACCAGGCTCGGGGCCTGCAGCGACCATATTCCGGGAGCTACTGTACCCCCAGAAGGCACCCATCCCGCCCCACCCCACTCAACCCAACCCCACCCCGGAGGACCTCTACAAAAAACAAACAAACAAACCACCCGGTCACACCAGTCGCAGCAGCCCGGGCCTGAGACCCACCATCACCCAGCAACCCACCACCACCACTATGTGATAAAACTAATCAGATGGGACCAGAGAGAATGAAATTCAGTCAATTGATGTTTTGAGGAGGCAGACATTGTTTCCATGCTAATATAATCTAAAAGAAAATTTCTAAACTGGTTAATACACAGATTGTTCTTCGCTTTCCACTTCATGAGAATAGTTTTCTTTGCGATACATAACACTGTGACAACCATGTGTGCTGAGTTAATTTCCATGTTGATGTTGTCTAAGTCACCCAGTATGCACAGTGTGGGGCATGCAGGGATGCTACACTTTAGCCATGTTGATAGGTCCTCACAGACTTCAAGCCAGAACTTCTGGACAGGCGCAGAAAACCACAAAGCGTGTACATAATCATCAGGTGTGTTATCTGTGCAATGTGAGCAGATGTTTGAGTGTGTTAGACCCATCCTGAACATCCTTTGTCCTGTATAGTGTGTTCTATGAAGGATTTTGTATTGTATGAGCTGTAAATTAGGATTTCGAGTCTTTATGAAGGTGTTCAAACATATTTGTGGTTAGAAGCTATGACCAGAACTGATGGATAAATCTGCCTCCCATTTTGAGGATGGAAGAGACATTGTGTCATCTATCTTAGACAATAATTTATATATTTTTGATAGTAGTTTTGGGGTACAGATGCTTAGAAATTCTGCTACCCTAGTCGGGGGTTGTAAGTCTGGTTGGTGGAGGATATATCCATCCATCCATCCATCATCTGCCGCTTATCCGGGGGTCGGGTCGCGGGGGCAGCAGCTTGAGCAGAGAAACCCAGACGTCTCTGTCCCCGGCCACTTCCTCCAGCTCTTCCGGGGGGACCCCGAGGCGTTCCCAGGCCAGCCGAGAGACATAGTCTCTCCAACGTGTCCTGGGTCTCCCCCGGGGTCTCCTCCCAGTGGGACGTGCCCGGAACACCTCCCCAGGGAGGCGCCCAGGGGGCATCCTAACCAGATGCCCGAGCCACCTCATCTGACTCCTGTCAATGCGGAGGAGCAGCGGTTCTACTCCGAGCCCCTCCCGGATGACTGAGCTTCTCACCCTATCTCTAAGGGAGAGCCCAGACACCCTGCGGAGGAAACCCATTTCGGCCGCTTGTATTCGCGATCTTGTTCTTTCGGTCACTACCCACAACTCGTGACCATAGGTGAGGATGGGAACGTAGATTGACCAGTAAGTAGAGGCACCGGTCATACAGAGACCGAACGGCCCCTATCAAGGGGTCCGGCACTCCATATTCCCGGAGCACCCCCCACAGGACTCCACGAGGGACACGGTCGAACGCTTTCTCCAAGTCCACAAAACACATGTAGACTGGTTGGGCGAACTCCCATGCACCCTCCAGGATCCTGCCGAGGGTATAGAGCTGGTCCACTGTTCCACGGCCAGGACGAAAGCCACACTGCATCTCCTGAATCCGAGGCTCGATTATCCGACGGATCCTCCTCTCCAATACCCCCGAATAGACCTTACCAGGGAGGCTGAGGAGTGTGATACCCCTATAGTTGGAACACACCCTCCGGTCCCCCTTTTTAAAGAGGGGGACCACCACCCCAATCTGCCAGTCCAGAGGCACTGTCCCCGATGTCCACGCGATACTGCAGAGGCGTGTCAGCCAAGACAGCCCTACAACATCCAGAGCCTTGAGAAACTCAGGACGGACCTCATCCACCCCCGGGGCCTTGCCACCGAGGAACTTTTTAACCACCTCGGCAACCTCAGCCCCAGAAATGGGAGGCCCCGTCTCCGAGCTCTCCGACTCTGCCTCTTCCGAGCACGTGTTGGTAGGATTGAGGAGTTCCTCGAAGTACTCCCCCCACCGACTCACAACATCCCTAGTTGAGGTCAGCAAAGCCCCGTCCGCACTGTAAACAGTGTTGACTGTGAGCCGCTTCCCCCCCCTGAGATGCCGGATGGTGGACCAGAATCTTTTCGAGGCCGTCCGGAAATCGTTCTCCATGGTCTCACCGAACTCCTCCCAGGCCCGAGTTTTTGCCTCAGCAACCGCCGAAGCCGTGGCCCGTCTGGCCCGTCGGTACCTATCAGCTTCTTCCAGGGTCCCACTGGCCAAAAAGGCCCGATAGGACTCCTTCTTCAGCTTGACGGCTTCCCTCACCACTGGTGTCCACCAGCAGGTTCGAGGGTTGCCGCCACGACAGGCACCGACCACCTTACGGCCACAACTCCGACCAGCTGCCTCGGCAATGGAGTCACGGAACATGGCCCATTCAATGTCCCCAACCTCAAATATGGTTGAAGCTCTGCCGGAGGTGGGAGTTAAAGCTCCTTCTGACGGGGGATTCTGACAAACGCTCCCAGCAGACCCTCACAATACGTTTGGGCCTGCCAGGTCTGATCGGCATCCTCCCCCACCAGCGGAGCCAACTCACCACCAGGTGGTGATCAGTTGACAGCTCCGCCCCTCTCTTCACCCAAGTGTCCAGGACATACGGCCGCAAGTCCGATGATACAACCACAAAGTTGATCATCGAACTGCGGCCAAGGGTGTCCTGGTGCCAAGTATGGACACCCTTATGCCTGAACATGGTGTTCGTTATGGACAGTCTATGACTGGCACAGAAGTCCAACAACATAACACCACTCTGATTCAGATCGGGGGGGCCGTTCCTCCCAATCACACCCCTCCAGGTCTCACTGTCATTGCCCACGTGAGCATTGAAGTCCCCCAGCAGAATGAGGGAGTCTCCGGTAGGAGCATTCTCCAGTGCCTCCCCCAGAGACTCCAAAAAGAGTAGGTACTCTGAACTGCTGTTTGGCGCATAGGCACAAACAACAGTCAGGACTCGTCCCCCCACCCAAGGCGGAGGGAGGCTACCCTCTCGTTCACTGGGGTAAACCCCAATGTACTGGCACACAGCCGGGGGGGCAATAAGTATGCCCACACCTGCTCTGCGCCTCTCACCACGGGCAACTCCAGAGTGGAAGAGAGTCCAACCCCTCTCAAGAGTACTGGTTCCAGATCCCAAGCCGTGCGTCGAGGTGAGTCCGACTATATCTAACGGTCTGATGAAGTTTCAACAATAAACAACAAACTTTGTATTATGAGAAAGAACCAGACTCATTCTTTAGGAATCCGAAAATAAGCTCTATTTTACGAGTTATGCACGAATTCGGATTCTCCTATAAAACGAATTCCTTAACTCAAACCAAGTTAAGACTGCTTTGTCCTTCATATTTATTCATGTCTAATCAAGTTTCAATGATAAACAACGTTGTACTTTGTAGAATGAGAAAGAACTTCTTCAGCAATAAGCATCTCTCGACAAATGACGAAATACAGATTTTGCTATAAAATTAATTGCTATCAGCCTGACTTAAAACTGTTTGTCTTCCTTATTTATCCACTTCAAATCAAGTTTCAACAATTAAAAAATTTTTGTAGTTTGAGAAAGAACAACTTAATCTTGAGCAATCAGTATAAAAAGAAGGTAAGCAAAGGTGCGAATGTCAAACCATACATGATCAAAACAGGGAGCGGAGGTGTTTGGCTGAGACAAGGTGTGAATGTCCACCCATAATTAATGAAAAGCGGGCAACAAGTAGGTTCGAATGCCCAACCATACATCATCAAAAGCAAGAGTGGATATGTTCAGCTACAAGAAGGTTTGAACGTCTGACCATAGTTTGTAAAAAGCGGGTAAGAAAAGGTTCGAATGCCCGAACATACACCATCAAAGGAGGGAGCGGAGGTGTTCCGCTGTAAGAAGGTGTGAATGTCCGACCATAGTTGGTAAAAAACGGGTAAGAAAAGGTTAAAATACCCGACTGTACACAATCAATAGCGGGAGCGGAGTTGTTCGGCTACTAAAAGATGTGAAAGTCTGACTATGGTTTGTAAAAAGCGGGTAAGAAAAGGTGCTAATGCCCGAACATACACCATCAAAGGAGGGAGCGGAGGTGTTCCGCTGTAAGAAGGTGTGAATGTCCGACCATAGTTGGTAAAAAACGGGTAAGAAAAGGTTAAAATACCCGACTGTACACAATCAATAGCGGGAGCGGAGTTGTTCGGCTACTAAAAGATGTGAAAGTCTGACTATGGTTTGTAAAAAGCGGGTAAGAAAAGGTGCTAATGCCCGACAATGTATGATCAAAAGAGGGAGTGGAGGTGTTCGGCTGTAAGAAGGTCTGAATGTCCAACTATAATTTGTAAAAACCGGGTAAGAAAAGGCTTGAAAGCCCGACTATACACCATCATAAGCGGGAGAGGAGGTGTTCAGCTGTAAGAAGGTGTGAATGTCCACCCATAATTACTGAAAAATGGGTAAGAAAAGGTGCGAATGCCCAAACATACATCATCAAAAGCAGGAGTGGATGTGTTGGGCTACAAGAAGGTTTGAAAGTCCGACCATGGTTTGTAAAAAACGGGTAAGAAAAGGTGCGAATGCCCGACAATGTATATTCAAAAGAGGGAGCGGAGGTTTTTGGCTACAAGAAGGTTTGAATGTCCGACCATAGTTTGTAAAAAGCGGGTAAGAAAAGGTTCAAATGCCTGACAATACACCATCAAAAGCGTGAGCGGAGGTGTTCCGCTGTAAGACGGTGTGAATGTCCGACCATAGTTGGTAAAAAGCGGGTAAGAAAAGGTTAAAATACCCGACTGTACACAATCAATAGCGGGAGCGGAGTTGTTCGGCTACAAGAAGGTGTGAAAGTCCAACCATGGTTTGTAAAAAGCTGCTAAAAAAAGGTTCGAATGCCCGAATATATACCATCAAAAGCGGAGGCGGAGGTGTTCGGCTGCAAGAAGGTGTGAACGTCCGACCAAAGTTTGTAAAAAGCAGTTAAGAAAAGGTTCGAATATCCAACCAAACATAATCAAAAGCGGGAGCAGAGCTGTTCGACTGCAAGTAGGTGTGAATGTCCAGCCATAATTACTCACAAACGGGTAAAAAAAGGTAGTATTGCCAGACCATACATGATCAAAACAGGGAGCTGAGGTGGTTCAGCACCAAGGTGTGAATGTCTGACTATAGTTTGTAAAAAGCGGGTAAGCTGCGAATGACCGACTAAATATCAACAAAAGGTCTTCGGATGCAAGTGGGTGTGAATATCCCACCATACAAGTATGGTGGAGAGGAAGCTGTGAACAGCCGACCATAGTTTGCAAAAAGCGGGTGAGACAAGGTGCGAATGTCCAACCATACATGATCAAAACAGGGAGCGGAGGTGTTTGGCTGTGACAAGGTGTGAATGTCCACCCAAAATTAATGAAAAGCGGGCAAAAATTAGGTTTGAATGCCCAAGCATACATCATCAAAAGAAGGAGTGGATGTGTTCGGCTACAAGAAGGTTTGAATGTCCGAGCATAGTTTGTAAAAAGCGGGTAAGAAAAGGTGCGAATGCCCAAACAAACACCATCAAAAGAGGGAGCGGAGGTGTTTGGCTGTGACAAGGTGTGAATGTCCACCCAAAATTAATGAAAAGCGGGCAAAAAGTAGGTTTGAATGCCCAAGCATACATCATCAAAAGAAGGAGTGGATGTGTTCGGCTACAAGAAGGTCTGAATGTCCGAGCATAGTTTGTAAAAAGCGGGTAAGAAAAGGTTCGAATGCCCAAACAAACACCATCAAAAGAGGGAGCGGAGGTGTTCCGCTGTAAGAAGGTGTGAATGTCCGACCATAGTTGGTAAAAAGTGGGTAAGAAAAGGTTAAAATACCCGACTGTACACAATCAATAGGGGGAGCGGAGTTGTTCGGCTACAAGAAGGTGTGAAAGTCCAACCATGGTTTGTAAAAAGCTGGTAAGAAAAGGTTCGAATGCCCGAATATATACCATCAAAAGCGGAAGCGGAGGTGTTCGGCTGCAAGAAGGTGTGAACGTCCGACCAAAGTTGGCAAAAAGCAGTTAAGAAAAGGTTCGAATATCCAAACATAATTAAAAGCGAGAGAGATTGTGTTCAGCTGCAAGTAGGTGTGAATATCCAGCCATAATTACTCACAAACGGGTAAGAAAATGTAGTATTGCCAGACCATACATGATCAAAACAGGGAGCGGAGGTGGTTTAGCTGCAAAAAGGGGTGAATGTCCAACTAAAGTTCAAATATATTAACAAAAGCGGGAGGAGAGGTCTTCGGATTAGAGTGGTTGAAATTTCCAACCATAATCTATAAAATGCGGTGAAAAAAAAAAGGTGTGAAGGAATGAATTTTATGGCAAAATCCGAAATCATGCATAACTCCGCAAAAGGAACGTATTGCTCATCCAAAGGGATGCTTCTTTCTCATTCAGGGTAATATGAGGAACTTTATGCTTGATACATTTTAGACACGGATAACTATGAAGGACAAAGCAATTTTAACTTGGTTTGAGCAAAGCAATTCATTTTATAGGAAAATCCGAAATCGTGCAGGACTCATGAAAGTAAGCTTATTCTCGGATTCCTGATCCTCCAGTGTTGCTCTTTCCTATACTGCAAAATACAGCCTTGTTCTTTGTTGAAATCGATATAGACATTGATAAATATGAAGGACAAAGCAGTTTCCACTTTGTTTGAGTGAAGGAAATAATTTTATAGCAAAATCCCAAATCAAGCAGAACGTATGAAAATAAGCGTGTTTTCGGATTCCTGATCCTTCAGTGTTGCTATTTCTTCTACTGCAAAATACAATGTTGTTCTTTGTTGAAGTCATTCTAGACATTGATAAATATGAAGGACAAAGCAGTTTTAACATAGTTTGAGTAAAGGAATTCATTTTATACATAAAATCCCAAATCATGCAGAACGTATGAAAATAAGCTTATTCTCGGATTCCTGTTCCTTCAAGTGTTGCTCTTTCTACTACTGCAAAATACAATGTTGTTCTTTGTTGAAGTAAATCTAGACATTGATAAATATGAAGGACAAAGCAGTTTTCACTTGGTTTGAGTGAAGGAATTCATTTTATACATAAAATCCCAAATCATTCAAAACGTATGAAAAGAAGCTTATTCTCGGATTCCTGATCCTTCAGTGTTGCTTTTTCTTCTACTGCAAAATACAATGTTGTTCTTTGTTGAAGTCGATCTAGACATTGATAAATATGAAGGACAAAGCAGTTTTAACTTGGTTTGAGTGAAGGAATTCATTTTATACATAAAATCCCAAATCATGCAGAACGTATGAAAATAAGCTTATTCTCGGATTACTGATCCTTCAGTGATGCTCTTTCTTCTACTGCAAAATCCAGTGTTGTTCTTTGTTGAAGTCAATCTAGACATTGATAAATATGAAGGACAAAGCAGTTTTCACTTGGTTTGAGTGAAGGATTTGCAGCTGAAAACCTCCCGCTCCCGCTTTTGATTGTGTATAGTCGGGCTTTCGAGCCTTTTCTTACCCGGTTTTTAGAAATTATGGTTAGACATTCAGACCTTGCAGCCGAAGACCTCCACTCCCTCTTTTGATCATACATTGTCGGGCATTCGCACCTTGTCTTGCCCGCTTTTTACAAACCATAGTCAGACATTCACATCTTGCAGCTGAACCACCTCAGCTCCCTGTTTTGATCATGTATGGTCTGGCAATACTACCTTTTCTTACCCGTTTGTGAGTAATTATGGCTGGACATTCACACCTACTTGCAGTCGAACAGCTCTGCTCTCGCTTTTGATGATGTATGGACGGGCATTCTTACCTTTTCTAACACATTTTTCAGCAATTATGGTCGGAGATTCACACTTACTCACAGCCGAACAACTCCGCTCCCGCATTTGATGGTGTATAGTCGGGCATTCTCACCCTTTCTCATCAGCTTTTTGCAAATTATGATCTGACATTCACACCTGCTTTTGATAATGTATGGTTTGGCATTCGCACCTTTTCTTACCCATTTTTCAGTAATTATGGGTGGACATTCACACCTTCTTGCAGCTGAACACCTCCTCTCCCGCTATTGATTGTGTACAGTCGGGTATTTTAACCTTTTCTTACCCGCTTTTTACCAAATATGGTCGGACATTCACACCGTCTTACAGCGGAACACCTCTGCTCCCGCTTTTGATGGTGTATAGTCAGGCATTTGAACCTTTTCTTACCCGCTTTTTACAAACTATGGTCGGACATTCAAACCTTCTTGTAGCCGAAAACCTCCGCTCCCTCTTTTGATTATACATTGTTGGGCATTCGCACCTTATTTACAAACTATAGTCAGACATTCACACCTTGCAGCTGAGCCACCTCAGCTCCCTGTTTTGATAGTGTATGTTCGGGCATTCGAACCTATTCTTACCCCCTTTTTACAAACTATGCTCGGAGATTCACACCTACTCACAGCCGAACAACTCCGCTCTCGCATTTGATAATGTCTTGTCCGGCATTCTAGTCTCTTCTAACACATTTTTCAGCAATTATGGTTGGACATTCACACCTACTCACAGCCGAACACTTCCGCTCCCACATTTGATGGTGTATAGCCGGGCATTTTCACCCTTTCTCATCAGCTTTTTGCAAATTATGATCTGACATTCACACCTACTTGCAGTCGAACAGCTCTGCTCCCGCTTTTGATTATGTTTGGTTGGATATTCGAACCTTTTCTTAACTGCTTTTTACAAACTTTGGTCGGACGTTCACACCTTCTTGCAGCCGAACACATCCACTTCCACTTTTGATGGTATATATTCGGGCATTCGAACCTTTTCTTACCCGCTTTTTACAAACCGTGGTCGGACTTTCACACCTTCTTGTAGCCAAACAACTCCGCTCCCGCTATTGATTGTGTACAGTCGGGTATTTTAACCTTTTCTTACCCGCTTTTTACCAACTATGGTCGGACATTTACACCTTCTTACAGCGGAACACCTCCGCTCCCTCTTTTGATGGTCTATGTTCGGGCATTCGAACCTTTTCTTACCCGCTTTTTACAAACTATGGTCGGACATTCAAACTTTCTTGTAGCCGAACACATCCACTCCTGCTTTTGATGATGTATGGTTGGGCATTTTCACCTTTTCTTACCCATTTTTCAGTAATTATGGGTGGACATTCACACCTTCTTGCAGCTGAACAACTCCTCTCCCGCTTATGATCATGTGCGGTTTGATATTTGAAAATTTTCTTTCATGTTTTAAAGCAATTATTGATGGACATTCAAATTTTCTTGTAGCCGAACACATCCACTCCTGCTTTTGATGATGTATGGTAAGCTTTTCTTACCCGCTTTTTACAAACTATGGTCGGACATTCAAACCTTCTTGTAGCCAAAACCCTCCGCTCCCTCTTTTGATCATACATTGTTGGGCATTCGCACCTTATCTTACCCGCTTTTTACAAACTATAGTCAGACATTCATACCTTGCAGCTGAACCACCTCCGCTCCCTGTTTTGATCATGTATGGTCTGGCAATACTACCTTTTCTTACCCGTTTGTGAGTAATTAATCCCAAAATATTGAGCATAAAATAAGTCTTTATGCTGATGATGTATTACTTTTCCTTCAGAACTCACAGACGTCTCTCAGTCACACGATCACACTCATAAATAAATTCTCAGCACTTTCTGACTACTCTATCAACTGGTCTAAGACCACAGTTCTGCCCATTAACTGTAGGGTCCATAATATACCTGCGATCACTTTACAGTCAGGAAATATTAGATATTTAGGCATAAACATTTCCTCCAGGCTCTCAGAGCTAACAAAGCTAAATTATGTGCAATTATTAAAGACAGTAGAGGACGATCTCTCGTTGGAAGTCCTTACCTATATCACTTATGGGGAGAGTTACATCCATTAAAATGATGATACTACCAAAAGTTAACTATTTGTTCTCAATGATCCCCATAAAACCATCTGCTACTTGGTTTAAGTCACTAGATTCATGCATCTCCAAATTTCTGTGGAAAAACAAACCACCACGTATTAGTTTAAAAACCCTACAGAAGACCAAGGACAGTGGTGGATTAGATTTACCTCATTTTCAGCACTATTCCTTAGACAATAGGTTACAATATATATCAAAATGGTTTAAACTGTTGTCACAGTTCCCAGAGACGTTGTAATCGTTGAGGATTCTATATTCACCCCCTCATTAGAGGCACGTAATGCAGATTGATGACACTGAATCTTCTTCTCTGTTCATTGCTGGCATCATTCCCAGCATCGTAAGTGTTCGTGGCATTGTTAGCCTCTTCTTCTGGATCTTGATATCGAGAATCCTTTTGTATTTCTGGTTTGTCAGTCCTCTGTCTTCGTTCACCGGAGTCTTTGTCTTTTTGTCCTTGAGTTTGGTGATTTTTTCTTCTTTTGATGCCTTGACACAATGTGACAGGTGATACCACGTGGGAGATCCTGTAACTTGGATTGCTGTCCCTGTGCTGCGAAATGGCTGTGCTGCTCAAATGGTCTCTCCTTCATCATGGTTACATGCTACCATTGCGACATCTCGCCATTCCGACATGGGTCTCCAATTGTCGGAATGGCGACACTTAATTTTTTATCAAACGTCCCACCATTCCGACACTTTTTTCCTCCTATGGTCGGAATGGCGGTATGTTTTTTGTTTTTTTTAACATACCGCCATTCCGACAGTTCCTTTTAATAGCCTATTTTGATTTGATTTTGATGTCATTCTGTGTGCATGTGGCCTAAACCCAATCTCTGTGTGGCAATTTTAATTTAAACAAGTTGAACTCTGCCTCTGATCATTTAAAAAAGGTGTGTACCAATATCAACCTTTCTCAGGTAATTACTGATCCTACAAAACCAAAGAGATCCTTCAAGGTTGTCCCTGATTGGCTCAATCTTAACAAATCAAAGGTAGAAAATCCGCAGTATCTGAACTTGGTGTTAGTTATCACTGCTCAATAGCCTGTATCAGAATTGCACAAATGAAAACATTAGGTCCACGCTTGGTATCCAGATCCTGAAACATCTCCATGAGCAGGCTTTTTTTTAACTGATCTGTTGAATAGTTATATGACACTGTTAAAATCCCAGATGAAGATCTAGCACTTGACCATTTTTGTAAATCTTCTAATTCCATAGTTGATAAACACGCCCCTTTTAAAAAGTATAGAACTTAGAACAGGTCTATCCCTGGCTTTCGGCAGAACTGTCTTCTTTACTTTTTTTTCCCCTTGTCCTGTTCAGCATTATGTCAGAAGAATTGTAGTCTGAATACCTATGATGCCAAACAGATTTGTTTTGCCAAGGGAAGTTTTATAAATGTAAAGCTCCCCTTGATGCCCATTTATTTATTTCTTTTTACAATATATGACATGAACTGAACTGAACCGGACCGGGGGACAAGGAAAGAAGAAGAGGAAAGAAGAGGAAACAGAAAAAAAATAGAAACAAAAACCAGACAACCAGCTGCTACACCTGTAAAAAACAAAACAGACAACAATCCATGGCCTATGAGGGGAATCCAGCCTTAGCGCCAAGAGGAGCACCTGAAAGCAGACAAGCAGAGAAAAAACAAACACACAAACAAACAAAAACAAGCACAAGAAGCGGCAATCGCATACAACACAGCTGTGGATATAGATGACCTGAGACGACATGATAATACATCAACTGCTTAGTGACCATGCTACTGGACTAATGAATGTGTGTGTGTGTGTGTGTGAGAACATGCAACACCCATGGCACAGGACCTACATGATAACCGTGCTTAGTTATGAGTGTATAAGCGTACAGGGCCACTATCCACAGCCCCCCAAACAATCAGAAGCAGGCAGAGAGGGCCACAAGACCCAGGCCACCAGCAGCCCCCACAGAGCACAGAACCCAGGTAGCCCACCGCAGGGGCAACCACGCATCCACCCAGAAGACTGCAGAGGAAGCCCCCGGAAAGAGCCCCCATAAGCATAGGGCAGAGGCACTCCGGGAACCAGGGGCAACAGCCCACCGACCCCGCCAGGCCCCAGCCGCCCAGACATGGGCCGTGCACTGGACCTGGGCCCCAGGAGCCCGAGCGCCCCCAAACCCCCCGGCAGAGGCCCCACCCAATACCCAGGAGGGCCAAGCGCCCCAGACAGCCACAAAGTGGGTCAGCGCCTGCCCCAGCGCCCCTGGCCAAGTGCCCTGGGAGTCAAGACGTGCCCACAGGTGGGTGAAGTCGCGAGCAGTGGGGAGAGGCAACGCTGATGCCCCATCGGGAGAAACACAGGCAGGCCAGGCGACAGCAAGTCCCAGATCCAGGCCCAATCATTACCACACACACTTTCACGTCCCATACATCCACACATCCACACATCCTACCTCCCTCGACTCTGCTGGGGTGTAGTGCAGCGGGCACACCAGGAGGCCAGCAACCCCCCAGCCACCACAGACCCCGAACCAGCAGAACAATTAATTAATCCTCCTGGCCCCTCCTGCCCCGAGCAGACACCAGGAAGCAGGGGTGTGCGAAGAAGACCCCTCCCCTCACCCTTCTGGCTCTTCAATATTTTCTAATAGTGAGCAATTAAAATTGAGGGGCAGCCAAACTTGTAGAACTGGGAGCGCGGCACTCTGGGCAGCCTACATACCCAAAGAGCCCCGCCCACCAGATGCCACTCAGTGTAACCACCCCCCAAGACCTAATGTGTGTGTGTGAGTGTGTTTGATAAGTACTAATGTCTAAGGTGTAATTAAAACAGGGGCAGGGAACTGCAGAGTGCAACCAAAGGGGACCACCTACGTGGCCCCATCCACTACACCCCACCGAACACACACGCCCCCAAAACCCTTCATGTGTGAGTGTGTGCTGTGTACAGGAGCCAGAAGGGAGAGGGGTATGGGGATATATACCGGGGGAGCTACTCTCCCCCAGAGAGGGCAGCCAGGGACTGGCTGCAATAGGCATCCCCGCTACCTGGGAGCCAGCAATGGGCAGGAGGGCCTGATGTCCACCAGGCTCGGGGCCTGCAGCGACCATATTCCGGGATGCTACACTTTAGCCATGTTGATAGGTCCTCACAGACTTCAAGCCAGAACTTCTGGACAGGCGCAGAAAACCACAAAGCGTGTACATAATCATCAGGTGTGTTATCTGTGCAATGTGAGCAGATGTTTGAGTGTGTTAGACCCATCCTGAACATCCTTTGTCCTGTATAGTGGACAGGATACAGGAAGGATTTTGTATTGTATGAGCTGTAAATTAGGATTTCGAGTCTTTATGAAGGTGTTCAAACATATTTGTGGTTAGAAGCTATGACCAGAACTGATGGATAAATCTGCCTCCCATTTTGAGGATGGAAGAGACATTGTGTCATCTATCTTAGACAATAATTTATATATTTTTGATAGTAGTTTTGGGGTACAGATGCTTAGAAATTCTGCTACCCTAGTCGGGGGTTGTAAGTCTGGTTGGTGGAGGATATATCCATCCATCCATCCATCATCTGCCGCTTATCCGGGGGTCGGGTCGCGGGGGCAGCAGCTTGAGCAGAGAAACCCAGACGTCTCTGTCCCCGGCCACTTCCTCCAGCTCTTCCGGGGGGACCCCGAGGCGTTCCCAGGCCAGCCGAGAGACATAGTCTCTCCAACGTGTCCTGGGTCTCCCCCGGGGTCTCCTCCCAGTGGGACGTGCCCGGAACACCTCCCCAGGGAGGCGCCCAGGGGGCATCCTAACCAGATGCCCGAGCCACCTCATCTGACTCCTGTCAATGCGGAGGAGCAGCGGTTCTACTCCGAGCCCCTCCCGGATGACTGAGCTTCTCACCCTATCTCTAAGGGAGAGCCCAGACACCCTGCGGAGGAAACCCATTTCGGCCGCTTGTATTCGCGATCTTGTTCTTTCGGTCACTACCCACAACTCGTGACCATAGGTGAGGATGGGAACGTAGATTGACCAGTAAGTAGAGGCACCGGTCATACAGAGACCGAACGGCCCCTATCAAGGGGTCCAGCACTCCATATTCCCGGAGCACCCCCCACAGGACTCCACGAGGGACACAGTCGAACGCTTTCTCCAAGTCCACAAAACACATGTAGACTGGTTGGGCGAACTCCCATGCACCCTCCAGGATCCTGCCGAGGGTATAGAGCTGGTCCACTGTTCCACGGCCAGGACGAAAGCCACACTGCATCTCCTGAATCCGAGGCTCGATTATCCGACGGATCCTCCTCTCCAATACCCCCGAATAGACCTTACCAGGGTGGCTGAGGAGTGTGATACCCCTATAGTTGGAACACACCCTCCGGTCCCCCTTTTTAAAGAGGGGGACCACCACCCCAATCTGCCAGTCCAGAGGCACTGTCCCCGATGTCCACGCGATACTGCAGAGGCGTGTCAGCCAAGACAGCCCTACAACATCCAGAGCCTTGAGAAACTCAGGACGGACCTCATCCACCCCCGGGGCCTTGCCACCGAGGAACTTTTTAACCACCTCGGCAACCTCAGCCCCAGAAATGGGAGGCCCCGTCTCCGAGCTCTCCGACTCTGCCTCTTCCGAGCACGTGTTGGTAGGATTGAGGAGTTCCTCGAAGTACTCCCCCCACCGACTCACAACATCCCTAGTTGAGGTCAGCAAAGCCCCGTCCGCACTGTAAACAGTGTTGACTGTGAGCCGCTTCCCCCCCCTGAGATGCCGGATGGTGGACCAGAATCTTTTCGAGGCCGTCCGGACATCGTTCTCCATGGTCTCACCGAACTCCTCCCAGGCCCGAGTTTTTGCCTCAGCAACCGCCGAAGCCGTGGCCCGTCTGGCCCGTCGGTACCTATCAGCTTCTTCCAGGGTCCCACTGGCCAAAAAGGCCCGATAGGACTCCTTCTTCAGCTTGACGGCTTCCCTCACCACTGGTGTCCACCAGCAGGTTCGAGGGTTGCCGCCACGACAGGCACCGACCACCTTACGGCCACAACTCCGACCAGCTGCCTCGGCAATGGAGTCACGGAACATGGCCCATTCAATGTCCCCCACCTCAAATATGGTTGAAGCTCTGCCGGAGGTGGGAGTTAAAGCTCCTTCTGACGGGGGATTCTGACAAACGCTCCCAGCAGACCCTCACAATACGTTTGGGCCTGCCAGGTCTGATCGGCATCCTCCCCCACCAGCGGAGCCAACTCACCACCAGGTGGTGATCAGTTGACAGCTCCGCCCCTCTCTTCACCCGAGTGTCCAGGACATACGGCCGCAAGTCCGATGATACAACCACAAAGTCGATCATCGAACTGCGGCCAAGGGTGTCCTGGTGCCAAGTGCACATATGGACACCCTTATGCCTGAACATGGTGTTCGTTATGGACAGTCTATGACTGGCACAGAAGTCCAACAACATAACACCACTCTGATTCAGATCGGGGGGGCCGTTCCTCCCAATCACACCCCTCCAGGTCTCACTGTCATTGCCCACGTGAGCATTGAAGTCCCCCAGCAGAATGAGGGAGTCTCCGGTAGGAGCATTCTCCAGTGCCTCCCCCAGAGACTCCAAAAAGAGTAGGTACTCTGAACTGCTGTTTGGCGCATAGGCACAAACAACAGTCAGGACTCGTCCCCCCACCCAAGGCGGAGGGAGGCTACCCTCTCGTTCACTGGGGTAAACCCCAATGTACTGGCACACAGCCGGGGGGGCAATAAGTATGCCCACATCTGCTCTGCGCCTCTCACCACGGGCAACTCCAGAGTGGAAGAGAGTCCAACCCCTCTCAAGAGTACTGGTTCCAGATCCCAAGCCGTGCGTCGAGGTGAGTCCGACTATATCTAACGGTCTGATGAAGTTTCAACAATAAACAACAAACTTTGTATTATGAGAAAGAACCAGACTCATTCTTTAGGAATCCGAAAATAAGCTCTATTTTACGAGTTATGCACGAATTCGGATTCTCCTATAAAACGAATTCCTTAACTCAAACCAAGTTAAGACTGCTTTGTCCTTCATATTTATTCATGTCTAATCAAGTTTCAATGATAAACAACGTTGTACTTTGTAGAATGAGAAAGAACTTCTTCAGCAATAAGCATCTCTCGACAAATGACGAAATACAGATTTTGCTATAAAATTAATTGCTATCAGCCTGACTTAAAACTGTTTGTCTTCCTTATTTATCCACTTCAAATCAAGTTTCAACTATTAAAAAATGTTTGTAGTTTGAGAAAGAACAACTTAATCTTGAGCAATCAGTATAAAAAGAAGGTAAGCAAAGGTGCGAATGTCAAACCATACATGATCAAAACAGGGAGCGGAGGTGTTTGGCTGAGACAAGGTGTGAATGTCCACCCATAATTAATGAAAAGCGGGCAACAAGTAGGTTCGAATGCCCAACCATACATCATCAAAAGCAAGAGTGGATATGTTCAGCTACAAGAAGGTTTGAACGTCTGACCATAGTTTGTAAAAAGCGGGTAAGAAAAGGTTCGAATGCCCGAACATACACCATCAAAGGAGGGAGCGGAGGTGTTCCGCTGTAAGAAGGTGTGAATGTCCGACCATAGTTGGTAAAAAACGGGTAAGAAAAGGTTAAAATACCCGACTGTACACAATCAGTAGCGGGTGCGGAGTTGTTCGGCTACTAAAAGGTGTGAAAGTCCAACCATGGTTTGTAAAAAGCGGGTAAGAAAAGGTGCGAATGCCCGAAAATGTATGATCAAAAGAGGGAGCGGAGGTGTTCGGCTGCAAGAAGGTGTGAATGTACACCCATAATTACTGAAAAATGGGTAAGAAAAGGTGCGAATGCCCAACTATACATAATCAAAAGCAGGAGTGGATGTGTTCCGCTGTAAGAAGGTGTGAATGTCCGACCATAGTTGGTAAAAAGCGGGTAAGAAAAGGTTAAAATACCCGACTGTACACAATCAATAGCGGGAGCGGAGTTGTTCGGCTACTAAAAGATGTGAAAGTCCGACTATGGTTTGTAAAAAGCGGGTAAGAAAAGGTGCTAATGCCCGACAATGTATGATCAAAAGAGGGAGTGGAGGTTTTCGGCTGTAAGAAGGTCTGAATGTCCAACTATAATTTGTAAAAACCGGGTAAGAAAAGGCTTGAATGCCCGACTATACACCATCATAAGCGGGAGAGGAGGTGTTCAGCTGTAAGAAGGTGTGAATGTCCACCCATAATTACTGAAAAATGGGTAAGAAAAGGTGCGAATGCCCAAACATACATCATCAAAAGCAGGAGTGGATGTGTTGGGCTACAAGAAGGTTTGAAAGTCCGACCATGGTTTGTAAAAAACGGGTAAGAAAAGGTGCGAATGCCCGACAATGTATATTCAAAAGAGGGAGCGGAGGTTTTTGGCTACAAGAAGGTTTGAATGTCCGACCATAGTTTGTAAAAAGCGGGTAAGAAAAGGTTCAAATGCCTGACAATACACCATCAAAAGCGTGAGCGGAGGTGTTCCGCTGTAAGACGGTGTGAATGTCCGACCATAGTTGGTAAAAAGCGGGTAAGAAAAGGTTAAAATACCCGACTGTACACAATCAATAGCGGGAGCGGAGTTGTTCGGCTACAAGAAGGTGTGAAAGTCCAACCATGGTTTGTAAAAAGCTGCTAAGAAAAGGTTCGAATGCCCGAATATATACCATCAAAAGCGGAAGCGGAGGTGTTCGGCTGCAAGAAGGTGTGAACGTCCGACCAAAGTTTGTAAAAAGCAGTTAAGAAAAGGTTCGAATATCCAACCAAACATAATCAAAAGCGGGAGCAGAGCTGTTCGACTGCAAGTAGGTGTGAATGTCCAGCCATAATTACTCACAAACGGGTAAAAAAAGGTAGTATTGCCAGACCATACATGATCAAAACAGGGAGCTGAGGTGGTTCAGCACCAAGGTGTGAATGTCTGACTATAGTTTGTAAAAAGCGGGTAAGCTGCGAATGACCGACTAAATATCAACAAAAGGTCTTCGGATGCAAGTGGGTGTGAATATCCCACCATACAAGTATGGTGGAGAGGAAGCTGTGAACAGCCGACCATAGTTTGCAAAAAGCGGGTGAGACAAGGTGCGAATGTCCAACCATACATGATCAAAACAGGGAGCGGAGGTGTTTGGCTGTGACAAGGTGTGAATGTCCACCCAAAATTAATGAAAAGCGGGCAAAAAGTAGGTTTGAATGCCCAAGCATACATCATCAAAAGAAGGAGTGGATGTGTTCGGCTACAAGAAGGTTTGAATGTCCGAGCATAGTTTGTAAAAAGCGGGTAAGAAAAGGTTCGAATGCCCAAACAAACACCATCAAAAGAGGGAGCGGAGGTGTTTGGCTGTGACAAGGTGTGAATGTCCACCCAAAATTAATGAAAAGCGGGCAAAAAGTAGGTTTGAATGCCCAAGCATACATCATCAAAAGAAGGAGTGGATGTGTTCGGCTACAAGAAGGTTTGAATGTCCGAGCATAGTTTGTAAAAAGCGGGTAAGAAAAGGTTCGAATGCCCAAACAAACACCATCAAAAGAGGGAGCGGAGGTGTTCCGCTGTAAGAAGGTGTGAATGTCCGACCATAGTTGGTAAAAAGTGGGTAAGAAAAGGTTAAAATACCCGACTGTACACAATCAATAGGGGGAGCGGAGTTGTTCGGCTACAAGAAGGTGTGAAAGTCCAACCATGGTTTGTAAAAAGCTGGTAAGAAAAGGTTCGAATGCCCGAATATATACCATCAAAAGCGGAAGCGGAGGTGTCCGGCTGCAAGAAGGTGTGAACGTCCGACCAAAGTTTGTAAAAAGCAGTTAAGAAAAGGTTCGAATATCCAACCAAACAAAATCAAAAGCGGGAGCAGAGCTGTTCGACTGCAAGTAGGTGTGAATGTCCAGCCATAATTACTCACAAACGGGTAAGAAAAGGTAGTATTGCCAGACCATACATGATCAAAACAGGGAGCTGAGGTGGTTCAGCACCAAGGTGTGAATGTCTGACTATAGTTTGTAAAAAGCGGGTACGATAAGGTGCGAATGCCTGACAATGTATAATCAAAAGAGGGAGCAGAGGTTTTCGGCTACAAGAAGGTTTGAACGTCTGACCATAGTTTGTAAAAAGCGGGTAAGAAAAGGTTCGAATGCCCGAACATACACCATCAAAGGAGGGAGCGGAGGTGTTCCGCTGTAAGAAGGTGTGAATGTCCGACCATAGTTGGTAAAAAACGGGTAAGAAAAGGTTAAAATACCCGACTGTACACAATCAGTAGCGGGTGCGGAGTTGTTCGGCTACTAAAAGGTGTGAAAGTCCGACCATGGTTTGTAAAAAGCGGGTAAGAAAAGGTGCGAATGCCCGAAAATGTATGATCAAAAGAGGGAGCGGAGGTGTTTGGCTGCAAGAAGGTGTGAATGTACACCCATAATTACTGAAAAATGGGTAAGAAAAGGTGCGAATGCCCAAATATACATAATCAAAAGCAGGAGTGGATGTGTTTGGCTCCAAGAAGGGTTGAATCTCTGACCATAGTTTGTAAAAAGCAGGTAAGAAAAGGTTTGACTGCCCGAACATACACCATCAAAAGAGGGAGCGGAGGTGTTCCGCTGTAAGAAGGTGTGAATGTCCGACCATAGTTGGTAAAAAGCGGGTAAGAAAAGGTTAAAATACCCGACTGTACACAATCAATAGCGGGAGCGGAGTTGTTCGGCTACTAAAAGATGTGAAAGTCCGACTATGGTTTGTAAAAAGCGGGTAAGAAAAGGTGCTAATGCCCGACAATGTATGATCAAAAGAGGGAGCAGAGGTGTTCGGCTGCAAGAAGGTCTGAATGTCCAACCATAATTTGTATAAACCGGGAAGGAAAGTTTCGAAAGCCCGACTATACACCATCAAAAGCGGGAGCAGAGTGGTTCAGCTGCAAGAAGGTCTGAATGTCCATCAATAATTGCTTTAAAACATGAAAGAAAATTTTCGAATATCATCCGCACATGATCATAAGAAGGAGAGGAGGTGTTCAGCTGCAAGAAGGTGTGAATGTCCACCCATAATTCCTGAAAAATGGGTAAAAAAAGGTGCGAATGCCCAACCATACATTATCAAAAGCAGGTGTGAATGTCAGATCATAATTTGCAAAAAGCTGATGAGAAAGGGTGAGAATGCCCGACTATACACCATCAAATGCGGGAGCGGAGGTGTTCGGCTCTGAGTAGGTGTGAATGTCCGACCATAATTGCTGAAAAATGTGTTAGAAAAGGAAAGAATGCCGGACCATACATCATCAAAAGCGAGAGAGGTGGTGTTCGGCTGCAAAAAGGTGTAAATGTTCGACTAAAGTTTGTAAAAAGCGGGTAAGACATGGTGCGAATGCCTGACAAGGTATGATCAAAAGCAGGAGCGGAGGTGTTCAGCTGCAAGAAGGTCTAAATGTCCATCAATAATTGCTAGAAAACATGAAAGAAAATTTTCGAAAATCAAACCGCACATGATCATAAGTGGGAGAGAAGGTGTTCAGCTGCAAGAAGGTGTGAATGTCCACCCATTATTCCTGACAAATGGGTAAGAAAAGGTGCGAATGCCAAACCATACATTATCAAAAGCAGGTGTGAATGTCAGATCATAATTTGCAAAAAGCTGATGAGAAAGGGTGAGAATGTCCGACTGCACACCATCAAATGCGGGAGCGGAGTTGTTCGGCTGTGAGTAGGTGTGAATCTCCGACCGTAATTTCTGAAAAATGTGTTAGAAAAGGTAAGAATGCCGGTCCATACATCATCAAAAGCGAGAGAGGTGGTGTTCGGCTGCAAGTAGGTGTGAATGTCCAGCCATAATTACTCACAAACGGGTAAGAAAAGGTAGTATTGCCAGACCATACATGATCAAAACAGGGAGCGGAGGTGGTTCAGCTGCAAGAAGGTGTGAATGTCTCACTAAAGTTCAAATATATTAACAAAAGCGGGAGGAGAGGTCTTCGGATGAGAGTGGTTGAGAATTTCCAACCATAATCTATAAAATTCGGTGAAAAAAAGGTGTGATAGAACACTAAAAGGTGGAGCGGAAGTGTTCGGCTGCAAGAAGGTGTGAATGTCCGACTATATTTGGTGAAAAGCAGGTGAAGCAAGGTCTGAATGCCCAACCTTACATTATCAAAAGCGAGATCAGAGGTGTTTGGCTGCAAGAAGGCCATAGTTTGCCAAAAGCGGGTAAGCTGCGAATGACCAACTAAATATCAACAAAAGTGGGGGCGGAGGTCTTCGGATGCAACTGGGTGTGAACATCCCACCATACAAGTATGGTGGAGAGGAAGCTGTGAACAGCCGACCATAGTTTGCAAAAAGCGGGTGAGAAAAGGTGCGAATGTGCAACCATACATGATCAAAACAGGGAGCGGAGGTGTTTGGCTGTGACAAGGTGTGAATGTCCACCCAAAATTAATGAAAAGCGGGCAAAAAGTAGGTTTGAATGCCCAACCATACATCATCAAAAGAAGTAGTGGATATGTTCGGCTACAAGAAGGTTTGAACGTCTGACCATAGTTTGTAAAAAGCGGGTAAGAAAAGGTTCGAATGCCCAAAAATGTATGATCAAAAGAGGGAGCGGAGGTGTTCGGCTGCAAGAAGGTGTGAATGTACACCCATAATTACTGAAAAATGGGTAAGAAAAGGTGCGAATGCCCAACTATACATAATCAAAAGCAGGAGTGGATGTGTTCGGCTCCAAGAAGGGTTGAATGTCTGACCATAGTTTGTAAAAAGCAGGTAAGAAAAGGTTTGACTGCCCGAACATACACCATCAAAAGAGGGAGTGGAGGTGTTCCGCTGTAAGAAGGTGTGAATGTCCGACCATAGTTGGTAAAAAGCGGGTAAGAAAAGGTTAAAATACCCGACTGTACACAATCAATAGCGGGAGCGGAGTTGTTCGGCTACAAGAAGGTGTGAAAGTCCAACCATCGTTTGTCAAAAGCTGGTAAGAAAAGGTTCGAATGCCCGAATATATACCATCAAAAGCGGAAGCGGAGGTGTTCGGCTGCAAGAAGGTGTGAACGTCCGACCAAAGTTGGCAAAAAGCAGTAAAGAAAAGGTTCGAATATCCAAACATAATTAAAAGCGAGAGAGATTGTGTTCAGCTGCAAGTAGGTGTGAATATCCAGCCATAATTACTCACAAACGGGTAAGAAAATGTAGTATTGCCAGACCATACATGATCAAAACAGGGAGCGGAGGTGGTTTAGCTGCAAAAAGGGGTGAATGTCCAACTAAAGTTCAAATATATTAACAAAAGCGGGAGGAGAGGTCTTCGGATTAGAGTGGTTGAAATTTCCAACCATAATCTATAAAATGCGGTGAAAAAAAAAAGGTGTGAAGGAATGAATTTTATAGCAAAATCCGAAATCATGCATAACTCCGCAAAAGGAACGTATTGCTCAACCAAAGGGATGCTTCTTTCTCATTCAGGGTAATATGAGGAACTTTATGCTTGATACATTTTAGACACGGATAACTATGAAGGACAAAGCAATTTTAACTTGGTTTGAGCAAAGCAATTCATTTTATAGGAAAATCCGAAATCGTGCAGGACTCATGAAAGTAAGCTTATTCTCGGATTCCTGATCCTCCAGTGTTGCTCTTTCCTATACTGCAAAATACAGCCTTGTTCTTTGTTGAAATCGATATAGACATTGATAAATATGAAGGACAAAGCAGTTTCCACTTTGTTTGAGTGAAGGAAATAATTTTATAGCAAAATCCCAAATCAAGCAGAACGTATGAAAATAAGCGTGTTTTCGGATTCCTGATCCTTCAGTGTTGCTATTTCTTCTACTGCAAAATACAATGTTGTTCTTTGTTGAAGTCAATCTAGACATTGATAAATATGAAGGACAAAGCAGTTTTAACATAGTTTGAGTAAAGGAATTCATTTTATACATAAAATCCCAAATCATGCAGAACGTATGAAAATAAGCTTATTCTCGGATTCCTGTTCCTTCAAGTGTTGCTCTTTCTACTACTGCAAAATACAATGTTGTTCTTTGTTGAAGTAAATCTAGACATTGATAAATATGAAGGACAAAGCAGTTTTCACTTGGTTTGAGTGAAGGAATTCATTTTATACATAAAATCCCAAATCATTCAAAACGTATGAAAAGAAGCTTATTCTCGGATTCCTGATCCTTCAGTGTTGCTTTTTCTTCTACTGCAAAATACAATGTTGTTCTTTGTTGAAGTCGATCTAGACATTGATAAATATGAAGGACAAAGCAGTTTTAACTTGGTTTGAGTGAAGGAATTCATTTTATACATAAAATCCCAAATCATGCAGAACGTATGAAAACAAGCTTATTCTCGGATTACTGATCCTTCAGTGATGCTCTTTCTTCTACTGCAAAATCCAGTGTTGTTCTTTGTTGAAGTCAATCTAGACATTGATAAATATGAAGGACAAAGCAGTTTTCACTTGGTTTGAGTGAAGGATTTGCAGCTGAAAACCTCCCGCTCCCGCTTTTGATTGTGTATAGTCGGGCTTTCGAGCCTTTTCTTACCCGGTTTTTAGAAATTATGGTTAGACATTCAGACCTTGCAGCCGAAGACCTCCACTCCCTCTTTTGATCATACATTGTCGGGCATTCGCACCTTGTCTTACCCGCTTTTTACAAACTATAGTCAGACATTCACATCTTGCAGCTGAACCACCTCAGCTCCCTGTTTTGATCATGTATGGTCTGGCAATACTACCTTTTCTTACCCGTTTGTGAGTAATTATGGCTGGACATTCACACCTACTTGCAGTCGAACAGCTCTGCTCTCGCTTTTGATGGTATATATTCGGGCATTCGAACCTTTTCTTAACTGCTTTTTGCAAACTTTGGTCGGACGTTCACACCTTCTTGCAGCCGAACACCTCCGCTTCCGCTTTTGATGGTATATATTCGGGCATTCGAACCTTTTCTTAGCAGCTTTTTACAAACCATGGTTGAACTTTCACACCTTCTTGTAGCCGAACACCTCCGCTCCCGCTTTTGATGGTGTATAGTCAGGCATTTGAACCTTTTCTTTCCCGCTTTTTACAAACTATGGTCGGACATTCAAACCTTCTTGTAGCCGAAAACCTCCGCTCCCTCTTTTGATCATACATTGTTGGGCATTCGCACCTTATTTACAAACTATAGTCAGACATTCACACCTTGCAGCTGAGCCACCTCAGCTCCCTGTTTTGATAGTGTATGTTCGGGCATTCGAACCTATTCTTACCCCCTTTTTACAAACTATGCTCGGAGATTCACACCTACTCACAGCCGAACAACTCCGCTCCCGCATTTGATAATGTCTTGTCCGGCATTCTAGTCTCTTCTAACACATTTTTCAGCAATTATGGTTGGACATTCACACCTACTCACAGCCGAACACTTCCGCTCCCACATTTGATGGTGTATAGCCAGGCATTTTCACCCTTTCTCATCAGCTTTTTGCAAATTATGATCTGACATTCACACCTACTTGCAGTCGAACAGCTCTGCTCCCGCTTTTGATTATGTTTGGTTGGATATTCGAACCTTTTCTTAACTGCTTTTTACAAACTTTGGTCGGACGTTCACACCTTCTTGCAGCCGAACACATCCACTTCCACTTTTGATGGTATATATTCGGGCATTCGAACCTTTTCTTACCCGCTTTTTACAAACCGTGGTCGGACTTTCACACCTTCTTGTAGCCAAACAACTCCGCTCCCGCTATTGATTGTGTACAGTCGGGTATTTTAACCTTTTCTTACCCGCTTTTTACCAACTATGGTCGGACATTTACACCTTCTTACAGCGGAACACCTCCGCTCCCTCTTTTGATGGTCTATGTTCGGGCATTCGAACCTTTTCTTACCCGCTTTTTACAAACTATGGTCGGACATTCAAACTTTCTTGTAGCCGAACACATCCACTCCTGCTTTTGATGATGTATGGTTGGGCATTTTCACCTTTTCTTACCCATTTTTCAGTAATTATGGGTTGACATTCACACCTTCTTGCAGCTGAAAAACTCCTCTCCCGCTTATGATCATGTGCGGTTTGATATTTGAAAATTTTCTTTCATGTTTTAAAGCAATTATTGATGGACATTCAAATCTTCTTGTAGCCGAACACATCCACTCCTGCTTTTGATGATGTATGGTAAGCTTTTCTTACCCGCTTTTTACAAACTATGGTCGGACATTCAAACCTTCTTGTAGCCAAAACCCTCCGCTCCCTCTTTTGATCATACATTGTTGGGCATTCGCACCTTATCTTACCCGCTTTTTACAAACTATAGTCAGACATTCATACCTTGCAGCTGAACCACCTCCGCTCCCTGTTTTGATCATGTATGGTCTGGCAATACTACCTTTTCTTACCCGTTTGTGAGTAATTAATCCCAAAATATTGAGCATAAAATAAGTCTTTATGCTGATGATGTATTACTTTTCCTTCAGAACTCACAGACGTCTCTCAGTCACACGATCACACTCATAAATAAATTCTCAGCACTTTCTGACTACTCTATCAACTGGTCTAAGACCACAGTTCTGCCCATTAACTCTAGGGTCCATAATATACCTGCGATCACTTTACAGTCAGGAAATATTAGATATTTAGGCATAAACATTTCCTCCAGGCTCTCAGAGCTAACAAAGCTAAATTATGTGCAATTATTAAAGACAGTAGAGGACGATCTCTCGTTGGAAGTCCTTACCTATATCACTTATGGGGAGAGTTACATCCATTAAAATGATGATACTACCAAAAGTTAACTATTTGTTCTCAATGATCCCCATAAAACCATCTGCTACTTGGTTTAAGTCACTAGATTCATGCATCTCCAAATTTCTGTGGAAAAACAAACCACCACGTATTAGTTTAAAAACCCTACAGAAGACCAAGGACAGTGGTGGATTAGATTTACCTCATTTTCAGCACTATTCCTTAGACAATAGGTTACAATATATATCAAAATGGTTTAAACCTTGTTGTTGTCACAGTTCCCAGAGACGTTGTATTCGTTGAGGATTCTATATTCACCCCCTCATTAGAGGCACGTAATGCAGATTGATGACACTGAATCTTCTTCTCTGTTCATTGCTGGCATCATTCCCAGCATCGTAAGTGTTCGTGGCATTGTTAGCCTCTTCTTCTGGATCTTGATATCGAGAATCCTTTTGTATTTCTGGTTTGTCAGTCCTCTGTCTTCGTTCACCGGAGTCTTTGTCTTTTTGTCCTTGAGTTTGGTGATTTTTTCTTCTTTTGATGCCTTGACACAATGTGACAGGTGATACCACGTGGGAGATCCTGTAACTTGGATTGCTGTCCCTGTGCTGCGAAATGGCTGTGCTGCTCAAATGGTCTCTCCTTCATCATGGTTACATGCTGCCATTCCGACATCTCGCCATTCCGACATGGGTCTCCAATTGTCGGAATGGCGACACTTAATTTTTTATCAAACGTCCCACCATTCCGACACTTTTTTCCTCCTATGGGCGGAATGGCGGTATGTTTTTTTTTTTTTTTAACATACCGCCATTCCGACAGTTCCTTTTAATAGCCTATTTTTTACCCAAAACATTTTGCACTAATGATATGCCGGCGCAAATACGCCCTAAAGTTTGGCGCACAAGCTTTGCACATGCAGAGGCCACAGCCTCGCAAACAAACTTTAATAATCTATTATCAAAATCCCCTGAATTTCAAATATAAAAATACAGATATTAATATAACTCTGGCGAGACTGAAACTGATTAAGCAGAAATACAGTGTCAGTGAGCTGTCACAGCAGCCAGCTGGAGCGGAGCTCTCCACAGAGCCCATGCGTCTTTTGCACGCTGTCATCATATGCAAAAGTAATAATTGCAATTACAGATATCACGGCTACTGCACAGGACACAGTTGCGAGCACTCTGCCTTGCCTTGCCAATACAAGAAGATAGAAATGACAGCATAGAACGAATAAAACACAACAAAATGCAGTAAAAACGTTTATTCATGTTATTCACGTGATTTATGAGTACTCACTCCAATTTTGGGAAGCGCGGATGGGTTTTGCGCATTTGGCACAAACACACAGCCGCAACCGTTGTAGCTTTATACAGCTTGTTGATATCTTAAGGACCTAACTGGTCACACCTGGGACTAAATGTCATGTAGAGATTGTTTTTACATGACATTACAGCTGAACATATAGCTTTCATCCACAAACCAACGTGGGAGAGCCCGAAGACGCATGTGCCAGACGCACATAGGCATGCGTAAAACCAATTTTGACCACTTCATACTGTTTATTTGCTTTCTTTTAGTTAACTTTCGTTTCTTTTGGATTCTTGTGCGTGTTATGGAGCCGTTTTGGTCCATGTTTGTAAGCCTTTTTTTCCTGGATTAAATTTTCGGAAGTTGAAACAAGTGGCATTGGAGTGTGTGATTGAAAACCACCGCGGACTGCTTCTCCTCCTCCAGTTGCCGAGACTTTGTGTTTTTAATAACGCTTGTCTATAAACATGTTAAACATATAAATTGCATGAACAGAAAGAAGGGACTCACCTGTTGAGTAACACACATTTCCTTATACGGAAAGCCTTGTCGGAATGGTGGGACATTTGAACGTCAGAATAGCGGGATGTCGCAATGGTGGGATGTCGGAATGGTGGGACGTTTGCATGTCGGAATGGTGGTATGTCGGAATGGTGGTATGTCGGAATAGCGGGATGTCGGAATGGCGGGATTTCGGAATGGGTGTTGCCACCCCCTTCATCATATACACAGTTATTTATACATCACCTTCCACCATGAAGCGTTGTCCCTTTTTGTTTCTCTCTTTGTTCTTAAAATGCTGTTATGCATGTCTAAACCAATCCATTAAATTAGATCATTTTGGCAGTAAAGCGATCTACAATGTGCTTGGTCGCAAAGCTGCTCATCTGTGGTAAACAGCTCTTCAGAAAGGCATTCTTCAATTGATTTCACTAATTCTATGTAATAATTTTGTGATTTCCTACAAAACTACACTTCTTCTCCCATCTTTCTGAGTATTTAATATTGTCTGGGTCCCGTTAAAACATGTATTTTTCCCATCTAATTCCTTGTTTGCTTTAAAACAAGTATTCCCCATTTTCTATCCCTTCAGTAGCCAACCAGTTTGTATGGAGTACACTGGAGCAACTTGACTGATCAGTAAAACACTGCTTTTGTTGTCACCGCAAGGCTTCCCCCGTCGGTTGTTTCACTGAGACACTACTGAGTAACTATAACTCAACACAGTTTATACACATAACATTCATATACATACTAACAAACAAACAAACAATTATTTATCGCAATTTTCTCATCTCTGTTTGAACGTACACCCAGGTAAATATTCCTGTAGTCTTCTCATACCGACTATGGACCCATTCATTGTTTAACTTCACTGTTTTGCAAATCCTAATTGAATATTACACATTGACATTGAACTTTACTTGATAAGCAGGTCTTCATTGCATTCAGCAGCCTATATGTGAGCATCTATGTGTAAGCTGTTCTTCTTTGCATTTATCAGCAGCAAGCAATTCTTCATTGCACATGCATATGAAAATAGTAAAACAATTCCAATGCGTTAGCGAAACCTTCTATATCAGGAGTGTCCATCATGATGCTGGGAATAGAACCTCTTTCCCAGAATAGTTCAACCTTCATTACTCAACTGATCATAACTCCGCAATGAGCACATTTCAAAGTATCATTCCTCTACATATATTCAAAAATCTATGTGTAAATGTTTAATATTTCTTATATTTGTTGATGTCATTCTGTGTGCATGTGGCCTAAACCCAATCTCTGTGTGGCAATTTTAATTTAAACAAGTTGAACTCTGCCTCTGATCATTTAAAAAAGGTGTGTACCAATATCAACCTTTATCAGGTAATTACTGATCCTACAAAACCAAAGAGATCCTTCAAGGTTGTCCCTGATTGGCTCAATCTTAACAAATCAAAGGTAGAAAATCCGCAGTATCTGAACTTGGTGTTAGTTATCACTGCTCAATAGCCTGTATCAGAATTGCAAAAATGAAAACATTAGGTCCACGCTTGGTATCCAGATCCTGAAACATCTCCATGAGCAGGCTTTTTTTTAACTGATCTGTTGAATAGTTATATGACACTGTTAAAATCCCAGATGAAGATCTAGCACTTGACCATTTTTGTAAATCTTCTAATTCCATAGTTGATAAACACGCCCCTTTTAAAAAGTATAGAACTTAGAACAGGTCTATCCCTGGCTTTCGGCAGAACTGTCTTCTTTACTTTTTTTCCCCTTGTCCTGTTCAGCATTATGTCAGAAGAATTGTAGTCTGAATACCTATGATGCCAAACAGATTTGTTTTGCCAAGGGAAGTTTTATAAATGTAAAGCTCCCCTTGATGCCCATTTATTCATTTCTTTTTACAATATATGACATGAACTGAACTGAACCGGACCGGGGGACAAGGAAAGAAGAAGAGGAAAGAAGAGGAAACAGAAAAAAAATAGAAACAAAAACCAGACAACCAGCTGCTACACCTGTAAAAAACAAAACAGACAACAATCCATGGCCTATGAGGGGAATCCAGCCTTAGCGCCAAGAGGAGCACCTGAAAGCAGACAAGCAGAGAAAAAACAAACACACAAACAAACAAAAACAAGCACAAGAAGCGGCAATCGCATACAACACAGCTGTGGATATAGATGACCTGAGACGACATGATAATACATCAACTGCTTAGTGACCATGCTACTGGACTAATGAATGTGTGTGTGTGTGTGTGTGTGTGTGAGAACATGCAACACCCATGGCACAGGACCTACATGATAACCGTGCTTAGTTATGAGTGTATAAGCGTACAGGGCCACAATCCACAGCCCCCCAAACAATCAGAAGCAGGCAGAGAGGGCCACAAGACCCAGGCCACCAGCAGCCCCCACAGAGCACAGAACCCAGGTAGCCCACCGCAGGGGCAACCACGTATCCACCCAGAAGACTGCAGAGGAAGCCCCCGGAAAGAGCCCCCATAAGCATAGGGCAGAGGCACTCCGGGAACCAGGGGCAACAGCCCACCGACCCCGCCAGGCCCCAGCCGCCCAGACATGGGCCGTGCACTGGACCTGGGCCCCAGGAGCCCGAGCGCCCCCAAACCCCCCGGCAGAGGCCCCACCCAATACCCAGGAGGGCCAAGCGCCCCAGACAGCCACAAAGTGGGTCAGCGCCTGCCCCAGCGCCCCTGGCCAAGTGCCCTGGGAGTCAAGACGTGCCCACAGGTGGGTGAAGTCGCGAGCAGTGGGGAGAGGCAACGCTGATGCCCCATCGGGAGAAACACAGGCAGGCCAGGCGACAGCAAGTCCCAGATCCAGGCCCAATCATTACCACACACACTTTCACGTCCCATACATCCACACATCCACACATCCTACCTCCCTCGACTCTGCTGGGGTGTAGTGCAGCGGGCACACCAGGAGGCCAGCAACCCCCCAGCCACCACAGACCCCGAACCAGCAGAACAATTAATTAATCCTCCTGGCCCCTCCTGCCCCGAGCAGACACCAGGAAGCAGGGGTGTGCGAAGAAGACCCCTCCCCTCACCCTTCTGGCTCTTCAATATTTTCTAATAGTGAGCAATTAAAATTGAGGGGCAGCCAAACTTGTAGAACTGGGAGCGCGGCACTCTGGGCAGCCTACATACCCAAAGAGCCCCGCCCACCAGATGCCACTCAGTGTAACCACCCCCCAAGACCTAATGTGTGTGTGTGAGTGTGTTTGATAAGTACTAATGTCTAAGGTGTAATTAAAACAGGGGCAGGGAACTGCAGAGTGCAACCAAAGGGGACCACCTACGTGGCCCCATCCACTACACCCCACCGAACACACACGCCCCCAAAACCCTTCATGTGTGAGTGTGTGCTGTGTACAGGAGCCAGAAGGGAGAGGGGTATGGGGATATATACCGGGGGAGCTACTCTCCCCCAGAGAGGGCAGCCAGGGACTGGCTGCAATAGGCATCCCCGCTACCTGGGAGCCAGCAATGGGCAGGAGGGCCTGATGTCCACCAGGCTCGGGGCCTGCAGCGACCATATTCCGGGATGCTACACTTTAGCCATGTTGATAGGTCCTCACAGACTTCAAGCCAGAACTTCTGGACAGGCGCAGAAAACCACAAAGCGTGTACATAATCATCAGGTGTGTTATCTGTGCAATGTGAGCAGATGTTTGAGTGTGTTAGACCCATCCTGAACATCCTTTGTCCTGTATAGTGGACAGGATACAGGAAGGATTTTGTATTGTATGAGCTGTAAATTAGGATTTCGAGTCTTTATGAAGGTGTTCAAACATATTTGTGGTTAGAAGCTATGACCAGAACTGATGGATAAATCTGCCTCCCATTTTGAGGATGGAAGAGACATTGTGTCATCTATCTTAGACAATAATTTATATATTTTTGATAGTAGTTTTGGGGTACAGATGCTTAGAAATTCTGCTACCCTAGTCGGGGGTTGTAAGTCTGGTTGGTGGAGGATATATCCATCCATCCATCCATCATCTGCCGCTTATCCGGGGGTCGGGTCGCGGGGGCAGCAGCTTGAGCAGAGAAACCCAGACGTCTCTGTCCCCGGCCACTTCCTCCAGCTCTTCCGGGGGGACCCCGAGGCGTTCCCAGGCCAGCCGAGAGACATAGTCTCTCCAACGTGTCCTGGGTCTCCCCCGGGGTCTCCTCCCAGTGGGACGTGCCCGGAACACCTCCCCAGGGAGGCGCCCAGGGGGCATCCTAACCAGATGCCCGAGCCACCTCATCTGACTCCTCTCAATGCGGAGGAGCAGCGGTTCTACTCCGAGCCCCTCCCGGATGACTGAGCTTCTCACCCTATCTCTAAGGGAGAGCCCAGACACCCTGCGGAGGAAACCCATTTCGGCCGCTTGTATTCGCGATCTTGTTCTTTCGGTCACTACCCACAACTCGTGACCATAGGTGAGGATGGGAACGTAGATTGACCAGTAAGTAGAGGCACCGGTCATACAGAGACCGAACGGCCCCTATCAAGGGGTCCGGCACTCCATATTCCCGGAGCACCCCCCACAGGACTCCACGAGGGACACGGTCGAACGCTTTCTCCAAGTCCACAAAACACATGTAGACTGGTTGGGCGAACTCCCATGCACCCTCCAGGATCCTGCCGAGGGTATAGAGCTGGTCCACTGTTCCACGGCCAGGACGAAAGCCACACTGCATCTCCTGAATCCGAGGCTCGATTATCCGACGGATCCTCCTCTCCAATACCCCCGAATAGACCTTACCAGGGAGGCTGAGGAGTGTGATACCCCTATAGTTGGAACACACCCTCCGGTCCCCCTTTTTAAAGAGGGGGACCACCACCCCAATCTGCCAGTCCAGAGGCACTGTCCCCGATGTCCACGCGATACTGCAGAGGCGTGTCAGCCAAGACAGCCCTACAACATCCAGAGCCTTGAGAAACTCAGGACGGACCTCATCCACCCCCGGGGCCTTGCCACCGAGGAACTTTTTAACCACCTCGGCAACCTCAGCCCCAGAAATGGGAGGCCCCGTCTCCGAGCTCTCCGACTCTGCCTCTTCCGAGCACGTGTTGGTAGGATTGAGGAGTTCCTCGAAGTACTCCCCCCACCGACTCACAACATCCCTAATTGAGGTCAGCAAAGCCCCGTCCGCACTGTAAACAGTGTTGACTGTGAGCCGCTTCCCCCCCCTGAGATGCCGGATGGTGGACCAGAATCTTTTCGAGGCCGTCCGGAAATCGTTCTCCATGGTCTCACCGAACTCCTCCCAGGCCCGAGTTTTTGCCTCAGCAACCGCCAAAGCCGTGGCCCGTCTGGCCCGTCGGTACCTATCAGCTTCTTCCAGGGTCCCACTGGCCAAAAAGGCCCGATAGGACTCCTTCTTCAGCTTGACGGCTTCCCTCACCACTGGTGTCCACCAGCAGGTTCGAGGGTTGCCGCCACGACAGGCACCGACCACCTTACGGCCACAACTCCGACCAGCTGCCTCGGCAATGGAGTCACGGAACATGGCCCATTCAATGTCCCCCACCTCAAATATGGTTGAAGCTCTGCCGGAGGTGGGAGTTAAAGCTCCTTCTGACGGGGGATTCTGACAAACGCTCCCAGCAGACCCTCACAATACGTTTGGGCCTGCCAGGTCTGATCGGCATCCTCCCCCACCAGCGGAGCCAACTCACCACCAGGTGGTGATCAGTTGACAGCTCCGCCCCTCTCTTCACCCGAGTGTCCAGGACATACGGCCGCAAGTCCGATGATACAACCACAAAGTCGATCATCGAACTGCGGCCAAGGGTGTCCTGGTGCCAAGTGCACATATGGACACCCTTATGCCTGAACATGGTGTTCGTTATGGACAGTCTATGACTGGCACAGAAGTCCAACAACATAACACCACTCTGATTCAGATCGGGGGGGGCCGTTCCTCCCAATCACACCCCTCCAGGTCTCACTGTCATTGCCCACGTGAGCATTGAAGTCCCCCAGCAGAATGAGGGAGTCTCCGGTAGGAGCATTCTCCAGTGCCTCCCCCAGAGACTCCAAAAAGAGTAGGTACTCTGAACTGCTGTTTGGCGCATAGGCACAAACAACAGTCAGGACTCGTCCCCCCACCCAAGGCGGAGGGAGGCTACCCTCTCGTTCACTGGGGTAAACCCCAATGTACTGGCACACAGCCGGGGGGGCAATAAGTATGCCCACATCTGCTCTGCGCCTCTCACCACGGGCAACTCCAGAGTGGAAGAGAGTCCAACCCCTCTCAAGAGTACTGGTTCCAGATCCCAAGCCGTGCGTCGAGGTGAGTCCGACTATATCTAACGGTCTGATGAAGTTTCAACAATAAACAACAAACTTTGTATTATGAGAAAGAACCAGACTCATTCTTTAGGAATCCGAAAATAAGCTCTATTTTACGAGTTATGCACGAATTCTGATTCTCCTATAAAACGAATTCCTTAACTCAAACCAAGTTAAGACTGCTTTGTCCTTCATATTTATTCATGTCTAATCAAGTTTCAATGATAAACAACGTTGTACTTTGTAGAATGAGAAATAACTTCTTCAGCAATAAGCATCTCTCGACAAATGACGAAATACAGATTTTGCTATAAAATTAATTGCTATCAGCCTGACTTAAAACTGTTTGTCTTCCTTATTTATCCACTTCAAATCAAGTTTCAACAATTAAAAAATTTTTGTAGTTTGAGAAAGAACAACTTAATCTTGAGCAATCAGTATAAAAAGAAGGTAAGCAAAGGTGCGAATGTCAAACCATACATGATCAAAACAGGGAGCGGAGGTGTTTGGCTGAGACAAGGTGTGAATGTCCACCCATAATTAATGAAAAGCGGGCAACAAGTAGGTTCGAATGCCCAACCATACATCATCAAAAGCAAGAGTGGATATGTTCAGCTACAAGAAGGTTTGAACGTCTGACCATAGTTTGTAAAAAGCGGGTAAGAAAAGGTTCGAATGCCTGACAATACACCATCAAAAGCGTGAGCGGAGGTGTTCCGCTGTAAGACGGTGTGAATGTCCGACCATAGTTGGTAAAAAGCGGGTAAGAAAAGGTTAAAATACCCGACTGTACACAATCAATAGCGGGAGCGGAGTTGTTCGGCTACAAGAAGGTGTGAAAGTCCAACCATGGTTTGTAAAAAGCTGCTAAGAAAAGGTTCGAATGCCCGAATATATACCATCAAAAGCGGAAGCGGAGGTGTTCGGCTGCAAGAAGGTGTGAACGTCCGACCAAAGTTTGTAAAAAGCAGTTAAGAAAAGGTTCGAATATCCAACCAAACATAATCAAAAGCGGGAGCAGAGCTGTTCGACTGCAAGTAGGTGTTAATGTCCAGCCATAATTACTCACAAACGGGTAAAAAAAGGTAGTATTGCCAGACCATACATGATCAAAACAGGGAGCTGAGGTGGTTCAGCACCAAGGTGTGAATGTCTGACTATAGTTTGTAAAAAGCGGGTAAGCTGCGAATGACCGACTAAATATCAACAAAAGGTCTTCGGATGCAAGTGGGTGTGAATATCCCACCATACAAGTATGGTGGAGAGGAAGCTGTGAACAGCCGACCATAGTTTGCAAAAAGCGGGTGAGACAAGGTGCGAATGTCCAACCATACATGATCAAAACAGGGAGCGGAGGTGTTTGGCTGTGACAAGGTGTGAATGTCCACCCAAAATTAATGAAAAGCGGGCAAAAAGTAGGTTTGAATGCCCAAGCATACATCATCAAAAGAAGGAGTGGATGTGTTCGGCTACAAGAAGGTTTGAATGTCCGAGCATAGTTTGTAAAAAGCGGGTAAGAAAAGGTTCGAATGCCCAAACAAACACCATCAAAAGAGGGAGCGGAGGTGTTTGGCTGTGACAAGGTGTGAATGTCCACCCAAAATTAATGAAAAGCGGGCAAAAAGTAGGTTTGAATGCCCAAGCATACATCATCAAAAGAAGGAGTGGATGTGTTCGGCTACAAGAAGGTTTGAATGTCCGAGCATAGTTTGTAAAAAGCGGGTAAGAAAAGGTTCGAATGCCCAAACAAACACCATCAAAAGAGGGAGCGGAGGTGTTCCGCTGTAAGAAGGTGTGAATGTCCGACCATAGTTGGTAAAAAGTGGGTAAGAAAAGGTTAAAATACCCGACTGTACACAATCAATAGGGGGAGCGGAGTTGTTCGGCTACAAGAAGGTGTGAAAGTCCAACCATGGTTTGTAAAAAGCTGGTAAGAAAAGGTTCGAATGCCCGAATATATACCATCAAAAGCGGAAGCGGAGGTGTTCGGCTGCAAGAAGGTGTGAACGTCCGACCAAAGTTTGTAAAAAGCAGTTAAGAAAAGGTTCGAATATCCAACCAAACAAAATCAAAAGCGGGAGCAGAGCTGTTCGACTGCAAGTAGTTGTGAATGTCCAGCCATAATTACTCACAAACGGGTAAGAAAAGGTAGTATTGCCAGACCATACATGATCAAAACAGGGAGCTGAGGTGGTTCAGCACCAAGGTGTGAATGTCTGACTATAGTTTGTAAAAAGCGGGTACGATAAGGTGCGAATGCCTGACAATGTATAATCAAAAGAGGGAGCAGAGGTTTTCGGCTACAAGAAGGTTTGAACGTCTGACCATAGTTTGTAAAAAGCGGGTAAGAAAGTGTTCGATTGCCCGAACATACACCATCAAAGGAGGGAGCGGAGGTGTTCCGCTGTAAGAAGGTGTGAATGTCCGACCATAGTTGGTAAAAAACGGGTAAGAAAAGGTTAAAATACCCGACTGTACACAATCAGTAGCGGGTGCGGAGTTGTTCGGCTACTAAAAGGTGTGAAAGTCCGACCATGGTTTGTAAAAAGCGGGTAAGAAAAGGTGCTAATGCCCGAAAATGTATGATCAAAAGAGGGAGCGGAGGTGTTTGGCTGCAAGAAGGTGTGAATGTACACCCATAATTACTGAAAAATGGGTAAGAAAAGGTGCGAATGCCCAAATATACATAATCAAAAGCAGGAGTGGATGTGTTCGGCTCCAAGAAGAGTTGAATGTCTGACCATAGTTTGTAAAAAGCAGGTAAGAAAAGGTTTGACTGCCCGAACATACACCATCAAAAGAGGGAGCGGAGGTGTTCCGCTGTAAGACGGTGTGAATGTCCGACCATAGTTGGTAAAAAGCGGGTAAGAAAAGGTTAAAATACCCGACTGTACACAATCAATAGCGGGAGCGGAGTTGTTCGGCTACTAAAAGATGTGAAAGTCCGACTATGTTTTGTAAAAAGTGGGTAAGAAAAGGTGCTAATGCCCGACAATGTATGATCAAAAGAGGGAGCAGAGGTGTTCGGCTGCATGAAGGTCTGAATGTCCAACCATAATTTGTATAAACCGGGAAGGAAAGTTTCGAAAGCCCGACTATACACCATCAAAAGCGGGAGCAGAGTGGTTCAGCTGCAAGAAGGTCTGAATGTCCATCAATAATTGCTTTAAAACATGAAAGAAAATTTTCGAATATCATCCGCACATGATCATAAGAAGGAGAGGAGGTGTTCAGCTGCAAGAAGGTGTGAATGTCCACCCATAATTCCTGAAAAATGGGTAAAAAAAGGTGCGAATGCCCAACCATACATTATCAAAAGCAGGTGTGAATGTCAGATCATAATTTGCAAAAAGCTGATGAGAAAGGGTGAGAATGCCCGACTATACACCATCAAATGCGGGAGCGGAGGTGTTTGGCTCTGAGTAGGTGTGAATGTCCGACCATAATTGCTGAAAAATGTGTTAGAAAAGGAAAGAATGCCGGACCATACATCATCAAAAGCGAGAGAGGTGGTGTTCGGCTGCAAAAAGGTGTAAATGTTCGACTAAAGTTTGTAAAAAGCGAGTAAGACATGGTGCTAATGCCTGACAAGGTATGATCAAAAGCAGGAGCGGAGGTGTTCAGCTGCAAGAAGGTCTAAATGTCCATCAATAATTGCTAGAAAACATGAAAGAAAATTTTCGAAAATCAAACCGCACATGATCATAAGTGGGAGAGGAGGTGTTCAGCTGCAAGAAGGTGTGAATGTCCACCCATTATTCCTGACAAATGGGTAAGAAAAGGTGCTAATGCCAAACCATACATTATCAAAAGCAGGTGTGAATGTCAGATCATAATTTGCAAAAAGCTGATGAGAAAGGGTGAGAATGTCCGACTGCACACCATCAAATGCGGGAGCGGAGTTGTTCGGCTGTGAGTAGGTGTGAATCTCCGACCGTAATTTCTGAAAAATGTGTTAGAAAAGGTAAGAATGCCGGTCCATACATCATCAAAAGCGAGAGAGGTGGTGTTCGGCTGCAAGTAGGTGTGAATGTCCAGCCATAATTACTCACAAACGGGTAAGAAAAGGTAGTATTGCCAGACCATACATGATCAAAACAGGGAGCGGAGGTGGTTCAGCTGCAAGAAGGTGTGAATGTCTCACTAAAGTTCAAATATATTAACAAAAGCGAGAGGAGAGGTCTTCGGATGAGAGTGGTTGAGAATTTCCAACCATAATCTATAAAATTCGGTGAAAAAAAGGTGTGATAGAACACTAAAAGGTGGAGCGGAAGTGTTCGGCTGCAAGAAGGTGTGAATGTCCGACTATATTTGGTGAAAAGCAGGTGAAGCAAGGTCTGAATGCCCAACCTTACATTATCAAAAGCGAGATCAGAGGTGTTTGGCTGCAAGAAGGCCATAGTTTGCCAAAAGCGGGTAAGCTGCGAATGACCAACTAAATATCAACAAAAGTGGGGGCGGAGGTCTTCGGATGCAACTGGGTGTGAACATCCCACCATACAAGTATGGTGGAGAGGAAGCTGTGAACAGCCGACCATAGTTTGCAAAAAGCGGGTGAGAAAAGGTGCGAATGTGCAACCATACATGATCAAAACAGGGAGCGGAGGTGTTTGGCTGTGACAAGGTGTGAATGTCCACCCAAAATTAATGAAAAGCGGGCAAAAAGTAGGTTTGAATGCCCAACCATACATCATCAAAAGCAGGAGTGGATATGTTCGGCTACAAGAAGGTTTGAACGTCTGACCATAGTTTGTAAAAAGCGGGTAAGAAAAGGTTCGAATGCCCAAACATACACCATCAAAAGAGGGAGCGGAGGTGTTCCGCTGTAAGAAGGTGTGAATGTCCGACCATAGTTGGTAAAAAGTGGGTAAGAAAAGGTTAAAATACCCGACTGTACACAATCAATAGGGGGAGCGTAGTTGTTCGGCTACAAGAAGTTGTGAAAGTCCAACCATGGTTTGTAAAAAGCGGGTAAGAAAAGGTGCGAATGCCCGAAAATGTATGATCAAAAGAGGGAGCGGAGGTGTTCGGCTGCAAGAAGGTGTGAATGTACACCCATAATTACTGAAAAATGGGTAAGAAAAGGTGCGAATGCCCAACTATACATAATCAAAAGCAGGAGTGGATGTGTTCGGCTCCAAGAAGGGTTGAATGTCTGACCATAGTTTGTAAAAAGCAGGTAAGAAAAGGTTTGACTGCCCGAACATACACCATCAAAAGAGGGAGTGGAGGTGTTCCGCTGTAAGAAGGTGTGAATGTCCGACCATAGTTGGTAAAAAGCGGGTAAGAAAAGGTTAAAATACCCGACTGTACACAATCAATAGCGGGAGCGGAGTTGTTCGGCTACAAGAAGGTGTGAAAGTCCAACCATCGTTTGTCAAAATCTGGTAAGAAAAGGTTCGAATGCCCGAATATATACCATCAAAAGCGGAAGCGGAGGTGTTCGGCTGCAAGAAGGTGTGAACGTCCGACCAAAGTTGGCAAAAAGCAGTAAAGAAAAGGTTCGAATATCCAAACATAATTAAAAGCGAGAGAGATTGTGTTCAGCTGCAAGTAGGTGTGAATATCCAGCCATAATTACTCACAAACGGGTAAGAAAATGTAGTATTGCCAGACCATACATGATCAAAACAGGGAGCGGAGGTGGTTTAGCTGCAAAAAGGGGTGAATGTCCAACTAAAGTTCAAATATATTAACAAAAGCGGGAGGAGAGGTCTTCGGATTAGAGTGGTTGAAATTTCCAACCATAATCTATAAAATGCAGTGAAAAAAAAAGGTGTGAAGGAATGAATTTTATAGCAAAATCCGAAATCATGCATAACTCCACAAAAGGAACGTATTGCTCAACCAAAGGGATGCTTCTTTCTCATTCAGGGTAATATGAGGAACTTTAAGCTTGATACATTTTAGACACGGATAACTATGAAGGACAAAGCAATTTTAACTTGGTTTGAGCAAAGCAATTCATTTTATAGGAAAATCCGAAATCGTGCAGGACTCATGAAAGTAAGCTTATTCTCGGATTCCTGATCCTCCAGTGTTGCTCTTTCCTATACTGCAAAATACAGCCTTGTTCTTTGTTGAAATCGATATAGACATTGATAAATATGAAGGACAAAGCAGTTTCCACTTTGTTTGAGTGAAGGAAATAATTTTATAGCAAAATCCCAAATCAAGCAGAACGTATGAAAATAAGCGTGTTTTCGGATTCCTGATCCTTCAGTGTTGCTATTTCTTCTACTGCAAAATACAATGTTGTTCTTTGTTGAAGTCAATCTAGACATTGATAAATATGAAGGACAAAGCAGTTTTAACATAGTTTGAGTAAAGGAATTCATTTTATACATAAAATCCCAAATCATGCAGAACGTATGAAAATAAGCTTATTCTCGGATTCCTGTTCCTTCAAGTGTTGCTCTTTCTACTACTGCAAAATACAATGTTGTTCTTTGTTGAAGTAAATCTAGACATTGATAAATATGAAGGACAAAGCAGTTTTCACTTGGTTTGAGTGAAGGAATTCATTTTATACATAAAATCCCAAATCATTCAAAACGTATGAAAAGAAGCTTATTCTCGGATTCCTGATCCTTCAGTGTTGCTTTTTCTTCTACTGCAAAATACAATGTTGTTCTTTGTTGAAGTCGATCTAGACATTGATAAATATGAAGGACAAAGCAGTTTTAACTTGGTTTGAGTGAAGGAATTCATTTTATACATAAAATCCCAAATCATGCAGAACGTATGAAAATAAGCTTATTCTCGGATTCCTGTTCCTTCAAGTGTTGCTCTTTCTACTACTGCAAAATACAATGTTGTTCTTTGTTGAAGTAAATCTAGACATTGATAAATATGAAGGACAAAGCAGTTTTCACTTGGTTTGAGTGAAGGAATTCATTTTATACATAAAATCCCAAATCATTCAAAACGTATGAAAAGAAGCTTATTCTCGGATTCCTGATCCTTCAGTGATGCTCTTTCTTCTACTGCAAAATCCAGTGTTGTTCTTTGTTGAAGTCAATCTAGACATTGATAAATATGAAGGACAAAGCAGTTTTCACTTGGTTTGAGTGAAGGATTTGCAGCTGAAAACCTCCCGCTCCCGCTTTTGATTGTGTATAGTCGGGCTTTCGAGCCTTTTCTTACCCGGTTTTTAGAAATTATGGTTAGACATTCAGACCTTGCAGCCGAAGACCTCCACTCCCTCTTTTGATCATACATTGTCGGGCATTCGCACCTTGTCTTACCCGCTTTTTACAAACTATAGTCAGACATTCACATCTTGCAGCTGAACCACCTCAGCTCCCTGTTTTGATCATGTATGGTCTGGCAATACTACCTTTTCTTACCCGTTTGTGAGTAATTATGGCTGGACATTCACACCTACTTGCAGTCGAACAGCTCTGCTCTCGCTTTTGATGGTATATATTCGGGCATTCGAACCTTTTCTTAACTGCTTTTTGCAAACTTTGGTCGGACGTTCACACCTTCTTGCAGCCGAACACCTCCGCTTCCGCTTTTGATGGTATATATTCGGGCATTCGAACCTTTTCTTAGCAGCTTTTTACAAACCATGGTTGAACTTTCACACCTTCTTGTAGCCGAACACCTCCGCTCCCGCTTTTGATGGTGTATAGTCAGGCATTTGAACCTTTTCTTTCCCGCTTTTTGCAAACTATGGTCGGACCTTCAAACCTTCTTGTAGCCGAAAACCTCCGCTCCCTCTTTTGATCATACATTGTCGGGCATTCGCACCTTTTCTTACCCGTTTTTTACAAACCATGGTCGGACTGTCACACATTCTTGTAGCCAAACACATCCGCTCCCGCTATTGATTGTGTACAGTCGGGTATTTTAACCTTTTCTTACCCGTTTTTTACCAACTATGGTCGGACATTCACACCTTCTTACAGCGGAACACCTCCGCTCCCTCTTTTGATGTTGTATGTTTGGGCATTTGAACCTTTTCTTACCCTCTTTTTACAAACTATGCTCGGACATTCAAACCTTCTTGTAGCCGAACACATCCACTCCTGCTTTTGATGATGTATGGTTGGGCATTCAAACCTACTTGTTGCCCGCTTTTCATTAATTTTTGTGGACATTCACACCTTGTCACAGCCAAACACCTCCGCTCCCTGTTTTGATCATGTATGGTTGGACATTCGCTCCTTTTCTCACCCGTTTTTTGCCAACTATGGTCGGCTGTTCACAGCTTCCTCTCCACCATACTTGGTGGGATATTCACACCCACTTGCATCCGAAGACCTTTTGTTGATATTTAGTCGGTCATTCGCAGCTTACCCGCTTTTGGCAAACTATGGCCTTCATGCAGCCAAACACCTCTGATCTCGCTTTTGATGATGTAAGGTTGGGCATTCAGACCTTGCTTCACCTGCTTTTCACCAAATATAGTCGGACATTCACACCTTCTTGCAGCCGAACACTTCCGCTCCACCTTTTAGTGTTCTATCACACCTTTTTTTTCACCGCATTTTATAGATTATGGTTGGAAATTCTCAACCACTCTCATCCGAAGACCTCTCCTCCCGCTTTTGTTAATATATTTGAACTTTAGTCGGACATTCACACCTTCTTGCAGCTGAACCACCTCCGCTCCCTGTTTTGATCATGTATGGTCTGGCAATACTACCTTTTCTTACCCGTTTGTTAGTAATTATGGCTGGACATTCACACCTACTTGCAGCCGAACACCACCTCTCCCGCTTTTGATGATGTATGGACGGGCATTCTTACCTTTTCTAACACATTTTTCAGCAATTATGGTCGGAGATTCACACTTACTCACAGCCGAACAACTCCGCTCCCGCATTTGATGGTGTATAGTCGGGCATTCTCACCCTTTCTCATCAGCTTTTTGCAAATTATGATCTGACATTCACACCTGCTTTTGATAATGTATGGTTTGGCATTCGCACCTTTTCTTACCCATTTTTCAGTAATTATGGGTGGACATTCACACCTTCTTGCAGCTGAACACCTCCTCTCCCGCTATTGATTGTGTACAGTCGGGTATTTTAACCTTTTCTTACCCGCTTTTTACCAAATATGGTCGGACATTCACACCGTCTTACAGCGGAACACCTCTGCTCCCGCTTTTGATGGTGTATAGTCAGGCATTTGAACCTTTTCTTACCCGCTTTTTACAAACTATGGTCGGACATTCAAACCTTCTTGTAGCCGAAAACCTCCGCTCCCTCTTTTGATTATACATTGTTGGGCATTCGCACCTTATTTACAAACTATAGTCAGACATTCACACCTTGCAGCTGAGCCACCTCAGCTCCCTGTTTTGATAGTGTATGTTCGGGCATTCGAACCTATTCTTACCCCCTTTTTACAAACTATGCTCGGAGATTCACACCTACTCACAGCCGAACAACTCCGCTCCCGCATTTGATAATGTCTTGTCCGGCATTCTAGTCTCTTCTAACACATTTTTCAGCAATTATGGTTGGACATTCACACCTACTCACAGCCGAACACTTCCGCTCCCACATTTGATGGTGTATAGCCGGGCATTTTCACCCTTTCTCATCAGCTTTTTGCAAATTATGATCTGACATTCACACCTACTTGCAGTCGAACAGCTCTGCTCCCGCTTTTGATTATGTTTGGTTGGATATTCGAACCTTTTCTTAACTGCTTTTTACAAACTTTGGTCGGACGTTCACACCTTCTTGCAGCCGAACACATCCACTTCCACTTTTGATGGTATATATTCAGGCATTCGAACCTTTTCTTACCCGCTTTTTACAAACCGTGGTCGGACTTTCACACCTTCTTGTAGCCAAACAACTCCGCTCCCGCTATTGATTGTGTACAGTCGGGTATTTTAACCTTTTCTTACCCGCTTTTTACCAACTATGGTCGGACATTTACACCTTCTTACAGCGGAACACCTCCGCTCCCTCTTTTGATGGTCTATGTTCGGGCATTCGAACCTTTTCTTACCCGCTTTTTACAAACTATGGTCGGACATTCAAACTTTCTTGTAGCCGAACACATCCACTCCTGCTTTTGATGATGTGTGGTTGGGCATTTTCACCTTTTCTTACCCATTTTTCAGTAATTATGGGTGGACATTCACACCTTCTTGCAGCTGAACAACTCCTCTCCCGCTTATGATCATGTGCGGTTTGATATTTGAAAATTTTCTTTCATGTTTTAAAGCAATTATTGATGGACATTCAAATCTTCTTGTAGCCGAACACATCCACTCCTGCTTTTGATGATGTATGGTAAGCTTTTCTTACCCGCTTTTTACAAACTATGGTCGGACATTCAAACCTTCTTGTAGCCAAAACCCTCCGCTCCCTCTTTTGATCATACATTGTTGGGCATTCGCACCTTATCTTACCCGCTTTTTACAAACTATAGTCAGACATTCATACCTTGCAGCTGAACCACCTCTGCTCCCTGTTTTGATCATGTATGGTCTGGCAATACTACCTTTTCTTACCCGTTTGTGAGTAATTAATCCCAAAATATTGAGCATAAAATAAGTCTTTATGCTGATGATGTATTACTTTTCCTTCAGAACTCACAGACGTCTCTCAGTCACACGATCACACTCATAAATAAATTCTCAGCACTTTCTGACTACTCTATCAACTGGTCTAAGACCACAGTTCTGCCCATTAACTGTAGGGTCCATAATATACCTGCGATCACTTTACAGTCAGGAAATATTAGATATTTAGGCATAAACATTTCCTCCAGGCTCTCAGAGCTAACAAAGCTAAATTATGTGCAATTATTAAAGACAGTAGAGGACGATCTCTCGTTGGAAGTCCTTACCTATATCACTTATGGGGAGAGTTACATCCATTAAAATGATGATACTACCAAAAGTTAACTATTTGTTCTCAACGATCCCCATAAAACCATCTGCTACTTGGTTTAAGTCACTAGATTCATGCATCTCCAAATTTCTGTGGAAAAACAAACCACCACGTATTAGTTTAAAAACCCTACAGAAGACCAAGGACAGTGGTGGATTAGATTTACCTCATTTTCAGCACTATTCCTTAGACAATAGGTTACAATATATATCAAAATGGTTTAAACCTTGTTGTTGTCACAGTTCCCAGAGACGTTGTAATCGTTGAGGATTCTATATTCACCCCCTCATTAGAGGCACGTAATGCAGATTGATGACACTGAATCTTCTTCTCTGTTCATTGCTGGCATCATTCCCAGCATCGTAAGTGTTCGTGGCATTGTTAGCCTCTTCTTCTGGATCTTGATATCGAGAATCCTTTTGTATTTCTGGTTTGTCAGTCCTCTGTCTTCGTTCACCGGAGTCTTTGTCTTTTTGTCCTTGAGTTTGGTGATTTTTTCTTCTTTTGATGCCTTGACACAATGTGACAGGTGATACCACGTGGGAGATCCTGTAACTTGGATTGCTGTCCCTGTGCTGCGAAATGGCTGTGCTGCTCAAATGGTCTCTCCTTCATCATGGTTACATGCTGCCATTCCGACATCTCGCCATTCCGACATGGGTCTCCAATTGTCGGAATGGCGACACTTAATTTTTTATCAAACGTCCCACCATTCCGACACTTTTTTCCTCCTATGGTCGGAATGGCGGTATGTTTTTTTTTTTTTTTTAACATACCGCCATTCCGACAGTTCCTTTTAATAGCCTATTTTTTACCCAAAACATTTTGCACTAATGATATGCCGGCGCAAATACGCCCTAAAGTTTGGCGCACAAGCTTTGCACATGCAGAGGCCACAGCCTCGCAAACAAACTTTAATAATCTATTATCAAAATCCCCTGAATTTCAAATATAAAAATACAGATATTAATATAACTCTGGCGAGACTGAAACTGATTAAGCAGAAATACAGTGTCAGTGAGCTGTCACAGCAGCCAGCTGGAGCGGAGCTCTCCACAGAGCCCATGCGTCTTTTGCACGCTGTCATCATATGCAAAAGTAATAATTGCAATTACAGATATCACGGCTACTGCACAGGACACAGTTGCGAGCACTCTGCCTTGCCTTGCCAATAGAAGAAGATAGAAATGACAGCATAGAACGTATAAAACACAACAAAATGCAGTAAAAACGTTTATTCATGTTATTCACGTGATTTATGAGTACTCACTCCAATTTTGGGAAGCGCGGATGGGTTTTGCGCATTTGGCACAAACACACAGCCGCAACGGTTGTAGCTTTATACAGCCTGTTGATATCTTAAGGACCTAACTGGTCACACCTGGGACTAAATGTCATGTAGAGATTGTTTTTACATGACATTACAGCTGAACATATAGCTTTCATCCACAAACCAACGTGGGAGAGCCCGAAGACGCATGTGCCAGACGCACATAGGCATGCGTAAAACCAATTTTGACCACTTCATACTGTTTATTTGCTTTCTTTTAGTTAACTTTCGTTTCTTTTGGATTCTTGTGCGTGTTATGGAGCCGTTTTGGTCCATGTTTGTAAGCCTTTTTTTCCTGGATTAAATTTTCGGAAGTTGAAACAAGTGGCATTGGAGTGTGTGATTGAAAACCACCGCGGACTGCTTCTCCTCCTCCAGTTGCCGAGACTTTGTGTTTTTAATAACGCTTGTCTATAAACATGTTAAACATATAAATTGCATGAACAGAAAGAAGGGACTCACCTGTTGAGTAACACACATTTCCTTATACGGAAAGCCTTGTCGGAATGGTGGGACATTTGAACGTCAGAATAGCGGGATGTCGCAATGGTGGGATGTCGGAATGGTGGGACGTTTGCATGTCGGAATGGTGGTATGTCGGAATGGTGGGATGTCGGAATAGCGGGATGTCGGAATGGCGGGATTTCGGAATGGGTGTTGCCACCCCCTTCATCATATACACAGTTATTTATACATCACCTTCCACCATGAAGCGTTGTCCCTTTTTGTTTCTCTCTTTGTTCTTAAAATGCTGTTATGCATGTCTAAACCAATCCATTAAATTAGATCATTTTGGCAGTAAAGCGATCTACAATGTGCTTGGTCGCAAAGCTGCTCATCTGTGGTAAACAGCTCTTCAGAAAGGCATTCTTCAATTGATTTCACTAATTCTATGTAATAATTTTGTGATTTCCTACAAAACTACACTTCTTCTTCTTCCATCTGTCTGAGTATTTAATATTGTCTGGGTCCCGTTAAAACATGTATTTTTCCCATCTAATTCCTTGTTTGCTTTAAAACAAGTATTCCCCATTTTCTATCCCTTCAGTAGCCAACCAGTTTGTATGGAGTACACTGGAGCAACTTGACTGATCAGTAAAACACTGCTTTTGTTGTCACCGCAAGGCTTCCCCCGTCGGTTGTTTCACTGAGACACTACTGAGTAACTATAACTCAACACAGTTTATACACATAACATTCATATACATACTAACAAACAAACAAACAATTATTTATCGCAATTTTCTCATCTCTGTTTGAACGTACACCCAGGTAAATATTCCTGTAGTCTTCTCATACCGACTATGGACCCATTCATTGTTTAACTTCACTGTTTTGCAAATCCTAATTGAATATTACACATTGACATTGAACTTTACTTGATAAGCAGGTCTTCATTGCATTCAGCAGCCTATATGTGAGCATCTATGTGTAAGCTGTTCTTCTTTGCATTTATCAGCAGCAAGCAATTCTTCATTGCACATGCATATGAAAATAGTAAAACAATTCCAATGCGTTAGCGAAACCTTCTATATCAGGAGTGTCCATCATGATGCTGGGAATAGAACCTCTTTCCCAGAATACTTCAACCTTCATTACTCAACTGATCATAACTCCGCAATGAGCACATTTCAAAGTATCATTCCTCTACATATATTCAAAAATCTATGTGTAAATGTTTAATATTTCTTATATTTGTTGATGTCATTCTGTGTGCATGTGGCCTAAACCCAATCTCTGTGTGGCAATTTTAATTTAAACAAGTTGAACTCTGCCTCTGATCATTTAAAAAAGGTGTATACCAATATCAACCTTTCTCAGGTAATTACTGATCCTACAAAACCAAAGAGATCCTTCAAGGTTGTCCCTGATTGGCTCAATCTTAACAAATCAAAGGTAGAAAATCCGCAGTATCTGAACTTGGTGTTAGTTATCACTGCTCAATAGCCTGTATCAGAATTGCAAAAATGAAAACATTAGGTCCACGCTTGGTATCCAGATCCTGAAACATCTCCATGAGCAGGCTTTTTTTTAACTGATCTGTTGAATAGTTATATGACACTGTTAAAATCCCAGATGAAGATCTAGCACTTGACCATTTTTGTAAATCTTCTAATTCCATAGTTGATAAACACGCCCCTTTTAAAAAGTATAGAACTTAGAACAGGTCTATCCCTGGCTTTCGGCAGAACTGTCTTCTTTACTTTTTTTTCCCCTTGTCCTGTTCAGCATTATGTCAGAAGAATTGTAGTCTGAATACCTATGATGCCAAACAGATTTGTTTTGCCAAGGGAAGTTTTATAAATGTAAAGCTCCCCTTGATGCCCAATTATTTATTTCTTTTTACAATATATGACATGAACTGAACTGAACCGGACCGGGGGACAAGGAAAGAAGAAGAGGAAAGAAGAGGAAACAGAAAAAAAATAGAAACAAAAACCAGACAACCAGCTGCTACACCTGTAAAAAACAAAACAGACAACAATCCATGGCCTATGAGGGGAATCCAGCCTTAGCGCCAAGAGGAGCACCTGAAAGCAGACAAGCAGAGAAAAAACAAACACACAAACAAACAAAAACAAGCACAAGAAGCGGCAATCGCATACAACACAGCTGTGGATATAGATGACCTGAGACGACATGATAATACATCAACTGCTTAGTGACCATGCTACTGGACTAATGAATGTGTGTGTGTGTGTGTGTGTGTGAGAACATGCAACACCCATGGCACAGGACCTACATGATAACCGTGCTTAGTTATGAGTGTATAAGCGTACAGGGCCACAATCCACAGCCCCCCAAACAATCAGAAGCAGGCAGAGAGGGCCACAAGACCCAGGCCACCAGCAGCCCCCACAGAGCACAGAACCCAGGTAGCCCACCGCAGGGGCAACCACGCATCCACCCAGAAGACTGCAGAGGAAGCCCCCGGAAAGAGCCCCCATAAGCATAGGGCAGAGGCACTCCGGGAACCAGGGGCAACAGCCCACCGACCCCGCCAGGCCCCAGCCGCCCAGACATGGGCCGTGCACTGGACCTGGGCCCCAGGAGCCCGAGCGCCCCCAAACCCCCCGGCAGAGGCCCCACCCAATACCCAGGAGGGCCAAGCGCCCCAGACAGCCACAAAGTGGGTCAGCGCCTGCCCCAGCGCCCCTGGCCAAGTGCCCTGGGAGTCAAGACGTGCCCACAGGTGGGTGAAGTCGCGAGCAGTGGGGAGAGGCAACGCTGATGCCCCATCGGGAGAAACACAGGCAGGCCAGGCGACAGCAAGTCCCAGATCCAGGCCCAATCATTACCACACACACTTTCACGTCCCATACATCCACACATCCTACCTCCCTCGACTCTGCTGGGGTGTAGTGCAGCGGGCACACCAGGAGGCCAGCAACCCCCCAGCCACCACAGACCCCGAACCAGCAGAACAATTAATTAATCCTCCTGGCCCCTCCTGCCCCGAGCAGACACCAGGAAGCAGGGGTGTGCGAAGAAGACCCCTCCCCTCACCCTTCTGGCTCTTCAATATTTTCTAATAGTGAGCAATTAAAATTGAGGGGCAGCCAAACTTGTAGAACTGGGAGCGCGGCACTCTGGGCAGCCTACATACCCAAAGAGCCCCGCCCACCAGATGCCACTCAGTGTAACCACCCCCCAAGACCTAATGTGTGTGTGTGAGTGTGTTTGATAAGTACTAATGTCTAAGGTGTAATTAAAACAGGGGCAGGGAACTGCAGAGTGCAACCAAAGGGGACCACCTACGTGGCCCCATCCACTACACCCCACCGAACACACACGCCCCCAAAACCCTTCATGTGTGAGTGTGTGCTGTGTACAGGAGCCAGAAGGGAGAGGGGTATGGGGATATATACCGGGGGAGCTACTCTCCCCCAGAGAGGGCAGCCAGGGACTGGCTGCAATAGGCATCCCCGCTACCTGGGAGCCAGCAATGGGCAGGAGGGCCTGATGTCCACCAGGCTCGGGGCCTGCAGCGACCATATTCCGGGAGCTACTGTACCCCCAGAAGGTACCCATCCCGCCCCACCCCACTCAACCCAACCCCACCCCGGAGGACCTCTACAAAAAACAAACAAACAAACCACCCGGTCACACCAGTCGCAGCAGCCCGGGCCTGAGACCCACCATCACCCAGCAACCCACCACCACCACTATGTGATAAAACTAATCAGAGGGGACCAGAGAGAATGAAATTCAGCCAATTGATGTTTTGAGGAGGCAGACATTGTTTCCATGCTAATATAATCTAAAAGAAAATTTCTAAACTGGTTAATACACAGATTGTTCTTCGCTTTCCAGTTCATGAGAATAGTTTTCTTTGCGATACATAACACTGTGACAACCATGTGTGCTGAGTTAATTTCCATGTTGATGTTGTCTAAGTCACCCAGTATGCACAGTGTGGGGCATGCAGGGATGCTACACTTTAGCCATGTTGATAGGTCCTCACAGACTTCAAGCCAGAACTTCTGGACAGGCGCAGAAAACCACAAAGCGTGTACATAATCATCAGGTGTGTTATCTGTGCAATGTGAGCAGATGTTTGAGTGTGTTAGACCCATCCTGAACATCCTTTGTCCTGTATAGTGTGTTCTATGAAGGATTTTGTATTGTATGAGCTGTAAATTAGGATTTCGAGTCTTTATGAAGGTGTTCAAACATATTTGTGGTTAGAAGCTATGACCAGAACTGATGGATAAATCTGCCTCCCATTTTGAGGATGGAAGAGACATTGTGTCATCTATCTTAGACAATAATTTATATATTTTTGATAGTAGTTTTGGGGTACAGATGCTTAGAAATTCTGCTACCCTAGTCGGGGGTTGTAAGTCTGGTTGGTGGAGGATATATCCATCCATCCATCCATCATCTGCCGCTTATCCGGGGGTCGGGTCGCGGGGGCAGCAGCTTGAGCAGAGAAACCCAGACGTCTCTGTCCCCGGCCACTTCCTCCAGCTCTTCCGGGGGGACCCCGAGGCGTTCCCAGGCCAGCCGAGAGACATAGTCTCTCCAACGTGTCCTGGGTCTCCCCCGGGGTCTCCTCCCAGTGGGACGTGCCCGGAACACCTCCCCAGGGAGGCGCCCAGGGGGCATCCTAACCAGATGCCCGAGCCACCTCATCTGACTCCTCTCAATGCGGAGGAGCAGCGGTTCTACTCCGAGCCCCTCCCGGATGACTGAGCTTCTCACCCTATCTCTAAGGGAGAGCCCAGACACCCTGCGGAGGAAACCCATTTCGGCCGCTTGTATTCGCGATCTTGTTCTTTCGGTCACTACCCACAACTCGTGACCATAGGTGAGGATGGGAACGTAGATTGACCAGTAAGTAGAGGCACCGGTCATACAGAGACCGAACGGCCCCTATCAAGGGGTCCGGCACTCCATATTCCCGGAGCACCCCCCACAGGACTCCACGAGGGACACGGTCGAACGCTTTCTCCAAGTCCACAAAACACATGTAGACTGGTTGGGCGAACTCCCATGCACCCTCCAGGATCCTGCCGAGGGTATAGAGCTGGTCCACTGTTCCACGGCCAGGACGAAAGCCACACTGCATCTCCTGAATCCGAGGCTCGATTATCCGACGGATCCTCCTCTCCAATACCCCCGAATAGACCTTACCAGGGAGGCTGAGGAGTGTGATACCCCTATAGTTGGAACACACCCTCCGGTCCCCCTTTTTAAAGAGGGGGACCACCACCCCAATCTGCCAGTCCAGAGGCACTGTCCCCGATGTCCACGCGATACTGCAGAGGCGTGTCAGCCAAGACAGCCCTACAACATCCAGAGCCTTGAGAAACTCAGGACGGACCTCATCCACCCCCGGGGCCTTGCCACCGAGGAACTTTTTAACCACCTCGGCAACCTCAGCCCCAGAAATGGGAGGCCCCGTCTCCGAGCTCTCCGACTCTGCCTCTTCCGAGCACGTGTTGGTAGGATTGAGGAGTTCCTCGAAGTACTCCCCCCACCGACTCACAACATCCCTAGTTGAGGTCAGCAAAGCCCCGTCCGCACTGTAAACAGTGTTGACTGTGAGCCGCTTCCCCCCCCTGAGATGCCGGATGGTGGACCAGAATCTTTTCGAGGCCGTCCGGAAATCGTTCTCCATGGTCTCACCGAACTCCTCCCAGGCCCGAGTTTTTGCCTCAGCAACCGCCGAAGCCGTGGCCCGTCTGGCCCGTCGGTACCTATCAGCTTCTTCCAGGGTCCCACTGGCCAAAAAGGCCCGATAGGACTCCTTCTTCAGCTTGACGGCTTCCCTCACCACTGGTGTCCACCAGCAGGTTCGAGGGTTGCCGCCACGACAGGCACCGACCACCTTACGGCCACAACTCCGACCAGCTGCCTCGGCAATGGAGTCACGGAACATGGCCCATTCAATGTCCCCCACCTCAAATATGGTTGAAGCTCTGCCGGAGGTGGGAGTTAAAGCTCCTTCTGACGGGGGATTCTGACAAACGCTCCCAGCAGACCCTCACAATACGTTTGGGCCTGCCAGGTCTGATCGGCATCCTCCCCCACCAGCGGAGCCAACTCACCACCAGGTGGTGATCAGTTGACAGCTCCGCCCCTCTCTTCACCCGAGTGTCCAGGACATACGGCCGCAAGTCCGATGATACAACCACAAAGTCGATCATCGAACTGCGGCCAAGGGTGTCCTGGTGCCAAGTGCACATATGGACACCCTTATGCCTGAACATGGTGTTCGTTATGGACAGTCTATGACTGGCACAGAAGTCCAACAACATAACACCACTCTGATTCAGATCGGGGGGCCGTTCCTCTCAATCACACCCCTCCAGGTCTCACTGTCATTGCCCACGTGAGCATTGAAGTCCCCCAGCAGAATGAGGGAGTCTCCGGTAGGAGCATTCTCCAGTGCCTCCCCCAGAGACTCCAAAAAGAGTAGGTACTCTGAACTGCTGTTTGGCGCATAGGCACAAACAACAGTCAGGACTCGTCCCCCCACCCAAGGCGGAGGGAGGCTACCCTCTCGTTCACTGGGGTAAACCCCAATGTACTGGCACACAGCCGGGGGGGCAATAAGTATGCCCACACCTGCTCTGCGCCTCTCACCACGGGCAACTCCAGAGTGGAAGAGAGTCCAACCCCTCTCAAGAGTACTGGTTCCAGATCCCAAGCCGTGCGTCGAGGTGAGTCCGACTATATCTAACGGTCTGATGAAGTTTCAACAATAAACAACAAACTTTGTATTATGAGAAAGAACCAGACTCATTCTTTAGGAATCCGAAAATAAGCTCTATTTTACGAGTTATGCACGAATTCGGATTCTCCTATAAAACGAATTCCTTAACTCAAACCAAGTTAAGACTGCTTTGTCCTTCATATTTATTCATGTCTAATCAAGTTTCAATGATAAACAACGTTGTACTTTGTAGAATGAGAAAGAACTTCTTCAGCAATAAGCATCTCTCGACAAATGACGAAATACAGATTTTGCTATAAAATTAATTGCTATCAGCCTGACTTAAAACTGTTTGTCTTCCTTATTTATCCACTTCAAATCAAGTTTCAACAATTAAAAATTTTTTGTAGTTTGAGAAAGAACAACTTAATCTTGAGCAATCAGTATAAAAAGAAGGTAAGCAAAGGTGCGAATGTCAAACCATACATGATCAAAACAGGGAGCGGAGGTGTTTGGCTGAGACAAGGTGTGAATGTCCACCCATAATTAATGAAAAGCGGGCAACAAGTAGGTTCGAATGCCCAACCATACATCATCAAAAGCAAGAGTGGATATGTTCAGCTACAAGAAGGTTTGAACGTCTGACCATAGTTTGTAAAAAGCGGGTAAGAAAAGGTTCGAATGCCCGAACATACACCATCAAAGGAGGGAGCGGAGGTGTTCCGCTGTAAGAAGGTGTGAATGTCCGACCATAGTTGGTAAAAAACGGGTAAGAAAAGGTTAAAATACCCGACTGTACACAATCAGTAGCGGGTGCGGAGTTGTTCGGCTACTAAAAGGTGTGAAAGTCCAACCATGGTTTGTAAAAAGCGGGTAAGAAAAGGTGCGAATGCCCGAAAATGTATGATCAAAAGAGGGAGCGGAGGTGTTCGGCTGCAAGAAGGTGTGAATGTACACCCATAATTACTGAAAAATGGGTAAGAAAAGGTGCGAATTTCCAACTATACATAATCAAAAGCAGGAGTGGATGTGTTCGGCTCCAAGAAGGGTTGAATGTCTGACCATAGTTTGTAAAAAGCAGGTAAGAAAAGGTTTGACTGCCCGAACATACACCATCAAAAGAGGGAGCGGAGGTGTTCCGCTGTAAGAAGGTGTGAATGTCCGACCATAGTTGGTAAAAAGCGGGTAAGAAAAGGTTAAAATACCCGACTGTACACAATCAATAGCGGGAGCGGAGTTGTTCGGCTACTAAAAGATGTGAAAGTCCGACTATGGTTTGTAAAAAGCGGGTAAGAAAAGGTGCTAATGCCCGACAATGTATGATCAAAAGAGGGAGCAGAGGTGTTCGGCTGCAAGAAGGTCTGAATGTCCAACCATAATTTGTATAAACCGGGAAGGAAAGTTTCGAAAGCCCGACTATACACCATCAAAAGCGGGAGTAGAGTGGTTCAGCTGCAAGAAGGTCTGAATGTCCATCAATAATTGTTTTAAAACATGAAAGAAAATTTTCGAATATCATCCGCACATGATCATAAGAAGGAGAGGAGGTGTTCAGCTGCAAGAAGGTGTGAATGTCCACCCATAATTCCTGAAAAATGGGTAAAAAAAGGTGCGAATGCCCAACCATACATTATCAAAAGCAGGTGTGAATGTCAGATCATAATTTGCAAAAAGCTGATGAGAAAGGGTGAGAATGCCCGACTATACACCATCAAATGCGGGAGCGGAGGTGTTCGGCTCTGAGTAGGTGTGAATGTCCGACCATAATTGTTGAAAAATGTGTTAGAAAAGGAAAGAATGCCGGACCATACATCATCAAAAGCGAGAGAGGTGGTGTTCGGCTGCAAAAAGGTGTAAATGTTCGACTAAAGTTTTTAAAAAGCGGGTAAGACATGGTGCGAATGCCTGACAAGGTATGATCAAAAGCAGGAGCGGAGGTGTTCAGCTGCAAGAAGGTCTAAATGTCCATCAATAATTGCTAGAAAACATGAAAGAAATTTTTCGAAAATCAAACCGCACATGATCATAAGTGGGAGAGGAGGTGTTCAGCTGCAAGAAGGTGTGAATGTCCACCCATTATTCCTGACAAATGGGTAAGAAAAGGTGCGAATGCCAAACCATACATTATCAAAAGCAGGTGTGAATGTCAGATCATAATTTGCAAAAAGCTGATGAGAAAGGGTGAGAATGTCCGACTGCACACCATCAAATGCGGGAGCGGAGTTGTTCGGCTGTGAGTAGGTGTGAATCTCCGACCGTAATTTCTGAAAAATGTGTTAGAAAAGGTAAGAATGCCGGTCCATACATCATCAAAAGCGAGAGAGGTGGTGTTCGGCTGCAAGTAGGTGTGAATGTCCAGCCATAATTACTCACAAACGGGTAAGAAAAGGTAGTATTGCCAGACCATACATGATCAAAACAGGGAGCGGAGGTGGTTCAGCTGCAAGAAGGTGTGAATGTCTCACTAAAGTTCAAATATATTAACAAAAGCGGGAGGAGAGGTCTTCGGATGAGAGTGGTTGAGAATTTCCAACCATAATCTATAAAATTCGGTGAAAAAAAGGTGTGATAGAACACTAAAAGGTGGAGCGGAAGTGTTCGGCTGCAAGAAGGTGTGAATGTCCGACTATATTTGGTGAAAAGCAGGTGAAGCAAGGTCTGAATGCCCAACCTTACATCATCAAAAGCGAGATCAGAGGTGTTTGGCTGCAAGAAGGCCATAGTTTGCCAAAAGCGGGTATGCTGCGAATGACCAACTAAATATCAACAAAAGTGGGGGCGGAGGTCTTCGGATGCAACTGGGTGTGAACATCCCACCATACAAGTATGGTGAAGAGGAAGCTGTGAACAGCCGACCATAGTTTGCAAAAAGCGGGTGAGAAAAGGTGCGAATGTGCAACCATACATGATCAAAACAGGGAGCGGAGGTGTTTGGCTGTGACAAGGTGTGAATGTCCACCCAAAATTAATGAAAAGCGGGCAAAAAGTAGGTTTGAATGCCCAACCATACATCATCAAAAGCAGGAGTGGATATGTTCGGCTACAAGAAGGTTTGAACGTCTGACCATAGTTTGTAAAAAGCGGGTAAGAAAAGGTTCGAATGCCCAAACATACACCATCAAAAGAGGGAGCGGAGGTGTTCCGCTGTAAGAAGGTGTGAATGTCCGACCATAGTTGGTAAAAAGTGGGTAAGAAAAGGTTAAAATACCCGACTGTACACAATCAATAGGGGGAGCGTAGTTGTTCGGCTACAAGAAGTTGTGAAAGTCCAACCATGGTTTGTAAAAAGCGGGTAAGAAAAGGTGCGAATGCCCGAAAATGTATGATCAAAAGAGGGAGCGGAGGTGTTCGGCTGCAAGAAGGTGTGAATGTACACCCATAATTACTGAAAAATGGGTAAGAAAAGGTGCGAATGCCCAACTATACATAATCAAAAGCAGGAGTGGATGTGTTCGGCTCCAAGAAGGGTTGAATGTCTGACCATAGTTTGTAAAAAGCAGGTAAGAAAAGGTTTGACTGCCCGAACATACACCATCAAAAGAGGGAGTGGAGGTGTTCCGCTGTAAGAAGGTGTGAATGTCCGACCATAGTTGGTAAAAAGCGGGTAAGAAAAGGTTAAAATACCCGACTGTACACAATCAATAGCGGGAGCGGAGTTGTTCGGCTACAAGAAGGTGTGAAAGTCCAACCATCGTTTGTCAAAAGCTGGTAAGAAAAGGTTCGAATGCCCGAATATATACCATCAAAAGCGGAAGCGGAGGTGTTCGGCTGCAAGAAGGTGTGAACGTCCGACCAAAGTTGGCAAAAAGCAGTAAAGAAAAGGTTCGAATATCCAAACATAATTAAAAGCGAGAGAGATTGTGTTCAGCTGCAAGTAGGTGTGAATATCCAGCCATAATTACTCACAAACGGGTAAGAAAATGTAGTATTGCCAGACCATACATGATCAAAACAGGGAGCGGAGGTGGTTTAGCTGCAAAAAGGGGTGAATGTCCAACTAAAGTTCAAATATATTAACAAAAGCGGGAGGAGAGGTCTTCGGATTAGAGTGGTTGAAATTTCCAACCATAATCTATAAAATGCGGTGAAAAAAAAAAGGTGTGAAGGAATGAATTTTATAGCAAAATCCGAAATCATGCATAACTCCGCAAAAGGAACGTATTGCTCAACCAAAGGGATGCTTCTTTCTCATTCAGGGTAATATGAGGAACTTTATGCTTGATACATTTTAGACACGGATAACTATGAAGGACAAAGCAATTTTAACTTGGTTTGAGCAAAGCAATTCATTTTATAGGAAAATCCGAAATCGTGCAGGACTCATGAAAGTAAGCTTATTCTCGGATTCCTGATCCTCCAGTGTTGCTCTTTCCTATACTGCAAAATACAGCCTTGTTCTTTGTTGAAATCGATCTAGACATTGATAAATATGAAGGACAAAACAGTTTTAACATAGTTTGAGTAAAGGAATTCATTTTATACATAAAATCCCAAATCATGCAGAACGTATGAAAATAAGCTTATTCTCGGATTCCTGTTCCTTCAAGTGTTGCTCTTTCTACTACTGCAAAATACAATGTTGTTCTTTGTTGAAGTAAATCTAGACATTGATAAATATGAAGGACAAAGCAGTTTTCACTTGGTTTGAGTGAAGGAATTCATTTTATACATAAAATCCCAAATCATTCAAAACGTATGAAAAGAAGCTTATTCTCGGATTCCTGATCCTTCAGTGTTGCTTTTTCTTCTACTGCAAAATACAATGTTGTTCTTTGTTGAAGTCGATCTAGACATTGATAAATATGAAGGACAAAGCAGTTTTAACTTGGTTTGAGTGAAGGAATTCATTTTATACATAAAATCCCAAATCATGCAGAACGTATGAAAATAAGCTTGTTCTCGGATTACTGATCCTTCAGTGATGCTCTTTCTTCTACTGCAAAATCCAGTGTTGTTCTTTGTTGAAGTCAATCTAGACATTGATAAATATGAAGGACAAAGCAGTTTTCACTTGGTTTGAGTGAAGGATTTGCAGCTGAAAACCTCCCGCTCCCGCTTTTGATTGTGTATAGTCGGGCTTTCGAGCCTTTTCTTACCCGGTTTTTAGAAATTATGGTTAGACATTCAGACCTTGCAGCCGAAGACCTCCACTCCCTCTTTTGATCATACATTGTCGGGCATTCGCACCTTGTCTTACCCGCTTTTTACAAACTATAGTCAGACATTCACATCTTGCAGCTGAACCACCTCAGCTCCCTGTTTTGATCATGTATGGTCTGGCAATACTACCTTTTCTTACCCGTTTGTGAGTAATTATGGCTGGACATTCACACCTACTTGCAGTCGAACAGCTCTGCTCTCGCTTTTGATGGTATATATTCGGGCATTCGAACCTTTTCTTAACTGCTTTTTGCAAACTTTGGTCGGACGTTCACACCTTCTTGCAGCCGAACACCTCCGCTTCCGCTTTTGATGGTATATATTCGGGCATTCAAACCTTTTCTTAGCAGCTTTTTACAAACCATGGTTGAACTTTCACACCTTCTTGTAGCCGAACACCTCCGCTCCCGCTTTTGATGGTGTATAGTCGGGTATTTTAACCTTTTCTTACCCGTTTTTTACCAACTATGGTCGGACATTCACACCTTCTTACAGCGGAACACCTCCGCTCCCTCTTTTCATGTTGTATGTTTGGGCATTCGAACCTTTTCTTACCCGCTTTTTACAAACTATGCTCGGACATTCAAACCTTCTTGTAGCCGAACACATCCACTCCTGCTTTTGATGATGTATGGTTGGGCATTCAAACCTACTTGTTGCCCGCTTTTCATTAATTTTTGTGGACATTCACACCTTGTCACAGCCAAACACCTCCGCTCCCTGTTTTGATCATGTATGGTTGGACATTCGCTCCTTTTCTCACCCGTTTTTTGCCAACTATGGTCGGCTGTTCACAGCTTCCTCTCCACCATACTTGGTGGGATATTCACACCCACTTGCATCCGAAGACCTTTTGTTGATATTTAGTCGGTCATTCGCAGCTTACCCGCTTTTGGCAAACTATGGCCTTCATGCAGCCAAACACCTCTGATCTCGCTTTTGATGATGTAAGGTTGGGCATTCAGACCTTGCTTCACCTGCTTTTCACCAAATATAGTCGGACATTCACACCTTCTTGCAGCCGAACACTTCCGCTCCACCTTTTAGTGTTCTATCACACCTTTTTTTTCACCGCATTTTATAGATTATGGTTGGAAATTCTCAACCACTCTCATCCGAAGACCTCTCCTCCCGCTTTTGTTAATATATTTGAACTTTAGTGAGACATTCACACCTTCTTGCAGCTGAACCACCTCCGCTCCCTGTTTTGATCATGTATGGTCTGGCAATACTACCTTTTCTTACCCGTTTGTTAGTAATTATGGCTGGACATTCACACCTACTTGCAGCCGAACACCACCTCTCCCGCTTTTGATGATGTATGGACGGGCATTCTTACCTTTTCTAACACATTTTTCAGCAATTATGGTCGGAAATTCACACTTACTCACAGCCGAACAACTCCGCTCCCGCATTTGATGGTGTATAGTCGGGCATTCTCACCCTTTCTCATCAGCTTTTTGCAAATTATGATCTGACATTCACACCTGCTTTTGATAATGTATGGTTTGGCATTCGCACCTTTTCTTACCCATTTTTCAGTAATTATGGGTGGACATTCACACCTTCTTGCAGCTGAACACCTCCTCTCCCGCTATTGATTGTGTACAGTCGGGTATTTTAACCTTTTCTTACCCGCTTTTTACCAAATATGGTCGGACATTCACACCGTCTTACAGCGGAACACCTCTGCTCCCGCTTTTGATGGTGTATAGTCAGGCATTTGAACCTTTTCTTACCCGCTTTTTACAAACTATGGTCGGACATTCAAACCTTCTTGTAGCCGAAAACCTCCGCTCCCTCTTTTGATTATACATTGTTGGGCATTCGCACCTTATTTACAAACTATAGTCAGACATTCACACCTTGCAGCTGAGCCACCTCAGCTCCCTGTTTTGATAGTGTATGTTCGGGCATTCGAACCTATTCTTACCCCCTTTTTACAAACTATGCTCGGAGATTCACACCTACTCACAGCCGAACAACTCCGCTCCCGCATTTGATAATGTCTTGTCCGGCATTCTAGTCTCTTCTAACACATTTTTCAGCAATTATGGTTGGACATTCACACCTACTCACAGCCGAACACTTCCGCTCCCACATTTGATGGTGTATAGCCGGGCATTTTCACCCTTTCTCATCAGCTTTTTGCAAATTATGATCTGACATTCACACCTACTTGCAGTCGAACAGCTCTGCTCCCGCTTTTGATTATGTTTGGTTGGATATTCGAACCTTTTCTTAACTGCTTTTTACAAACTTTGGTCGGACGTTCACACCTTCTTGCAGCCGAACACATCCACTTCCACTTTTGATGGTATATATTCGGGCATTCGAACCTTTTCTTACCCGCTTTTTACAAACCGTGGTCGGACTTTCACACCTTCTTGTAGCCAAACAACTCCGCTCCCGCTATTGATTGTGTACAGTCGGGTATTTTAACCTTTTCTTACCCGCTTTTTACCAACTATGGTCGGACATTTACACCTTCTTACAGCGGAACACCTCCGCTCCCTCTTTTGATGGTCTATGTTCGGGCATTCGAACCTTTTCTTACCCGCTTTTTACAAACTATGGTCGGACATTCAAACTTTCTTGTAGCCGAACACATCCACTCCTGCTTTTGATGATGTATGGTTGGGCATTTTCACCTTTTCTTACCCATTTTTCAGTAATTATGGGTGGACATTCACACCTTCTTGCAGCTGAACAACTCCTCTCCCGCTTATGATCATGTGCGGTTTGATATTTGAAAATTTTCTTTCATGTTTTAAAGCAATTATTGATTGACATTCAAATCTTCTTGTAGCCGAACACATCCACTCCTGCTTTTGATGATGTATGGTAAGCTTTTCTTACCCGCTTTTTACAAACTATGGTCGGACATTCAAACCTTCTTGTAGCCAAAACCCTCCGCTCCCTCTTTTGATCATACATTGTTGGGCATTCGCACCTTATCTTACCCGCTTTTTACAAACTATAGTCAGACATTCATACCTTGCAGCTGAACCACCTCCGCTCCCTGTTTTGATCATGTATGGTCTGGCAATACTACCTTTTCTTACCCGTTTGTGAGTAATTAATCCCAAAATATTGAGCATAAAATAAGTCTTTATGCTGATGATGTATTACTTTTCCTTCAGAACTCACAGACGTCTCTCAGTCACACGATCACACTCATAAATAAATTCTCAGCACTTTCTGACTACTCTATCAACTGGTCTAAGACCACAGTTCTGCCCATTAACTGTAGGGTCCATAATATACCTGCGATCACTTTACAGTCAGGAAATATTAGATATTTAGGCATAAACATTTCCTCCAGGCTCTCAGAGCTAACAAAGCTAAATTATGTGCAATTATTAAAGACAGTAGAGGACGATCTCTCGTTGGAAGTCCTTACCTATATCACTTATGGGGAGAGTTACATCCATTAAAATGATGATACTACCAAAAGTTAACTATTTGTTCTCAATGATCCCCATAAAACCATCTGCTACTTGGTTTAAGTCACTAGATTCATGCATCTCCAAATTTCTGTGGAAAAACAAACCACCACGTATTAGTTTAAAAACCCTACAGAAGACCAAGGACAGTGGTGGATTAGATTTACCTCATTTTCAGCACTATTCCTTAGACAATAGGTTACAATATATATCAAAATGGTTTAAACCTTGTTGTTGTCACAGTTCCCAGAGACGTTGTAATCGTTGAGGATTCTATATTCACCCCCTCATTAGAGGCACGTAATGCAGATTGATGACACTGAATCTTCTTCTCTGTTCATTGCTGGCATCATTCCCAGCATCGTAAGTGTTCGTGGCATTGTTAGCCTCTTCTTCTGGATCTTGATATCGAGAATCCTTTTGTATTTCTGGTTTGTCAGTCCTCTGTCTTCGTTCACCGGAGTCTTTGTCTTTTTGTCCTTGAGTTTGGTGATTTTTTCTTCTTTTGATGCCTTGACACAATGTGACAGGTGATACCACGTGGGAGATCCTGTAACTTGGATTGCTGTCCCTGTGCTGCGAAATGGCTGTGCTGCTCAAATGGTCTCTCCTTCATCATGGTTACATGCTGCCATTCCGACATCTCGCCATTCCGACATGGGTCTCCAATTGTCGGAATGGCGACACTTAATTTTTTATCAAACGTCCCACCATTCCGACACTTTTTTCCTCCTATGGTCGGAATGGCGGTATGCTTTTTGTTTTTTTTAACATACCGCCATTCCGACAGTTCCTTTTAATAGCCTATTTTTTACCCAAAACATTTTGCACTAATGATATGCCGGCGCAAATACGCCCTAAAGTTTGGCGCACAAGCTTTGCACATGCAGAGGCCACAGCCTCGCAAACAAACTTTAATAATCTATTATCAAAATCCCCTGAATTTCAAATATAAAAATACAGATATTAATATAACTCTGGCGAGACTGAAACTGATTAAGCAGAAATACAGTGTCAGTGAGCTGTCACAGCAGCCAGCTGGAGCGGAGCTCTCCACAGAGCCCATGCGTCTTTTGCACGCTGTCATCATATGCAAAAGTAATAATTGCAATTACAGATATCACGGCTACTGCACAGGACACAGTTGCGAGCACTCTGCCTTGCCTTGCCAATAGAAGAAGATAGAAATGACAGCATAGAACGTATAAAACACAACAAAATGCAGTAAAAACGTTTATTCATGTTATTCACGTGATTTATGAGTACTCACTCCAATTTTGGGAAGCGCGGATGGGTTTTGCGCATTTGGCACAAACACACAGCCGCAACGGTTGTAGCTTTATACAGCCTGTTGATATCTTAAGGACCTAACTGGTCACACCTGGGACTAAATGTCATGTAGAGATTGTTTTTACATGACATTACAGCTGAACATATAGCTTTCATCCACAAACCAACGTGGGAGAGCCCGAAGACGCATGTGTCAGACGCACATAGGCATGCGTAAAACCAATTTTGACCACTTCATACTGTTTATTTGCTTTCTTTTAGTTAACTTTCGTTTCTTTTGGATTCTTGTGCGTGTTATGGAGCCGTTTTGGTCCATGTTTGTAAGCCTTTTTTTCCTGGATTAAATTTTCGGAAGTTGAAACAAGTGGCATTGGAGTGTGTGATTGAAAACCACCGCGGACTGCTTCTCCTCCTCCAGTTGCCGAGACTTTGTGTTTTTAATAACGCTTGTCTATAAACATGTTAAACATATAAATTGCATGAACAGAAAGAAGGGACTCACCTGTTGAGTAACACACATTTCCTTATACGGAAAGCCTTATCGGAATGGTGGGACATTTGAACGTCAGAATAGCGGGATGTCGCAATGGTGGGATGTCGGAATGGTGGGACGTTTGCATGTCGGAATGGTGGTATGTCGGAATGGTGGTATGTCGGAATGGTGGGATGTCGGAATAGCGGGATGTCGGAATGGCGGGATTTCGGAATGGGTGTTGCCACCCCCTTCATCATATACACAGTTATTTATACATCACCTTCCACCATGAAGCGTTGTCCCTTTTTGTTTCTCTCTTTGTTCTTAAAATGCTGTTATGCATGTCTAAACCAATCCATTAAATTAGATCATTTTGGCAGTAAAGCGATCTACAATGTGCTTGGTCGCAAAGCTGCTCATCTGTGGTAAACAGCTCTTCAGAAAGGCATTCTTCAATTGATTTCACTAATTCTATGTAATAATTTTGTGATTTCCTACAAAACTACACTTCTTCTCCCATCTGTCTGAGTATTTAATATTGTCTGGGTCCCGTTAAAACATGTATTTTTCCCATCTAATTCCTTGTTTGCTTTAAAACAAGTATTCCCCATTTTCTATCCCTTCAGTAGCCAACCAGTTTGTATGGAGTACACTGGAGCAACTTGACTGATCAGTAAAACACTGCTTTTGTTGTCACCGCAAGGCATCCCCCGTCGGTTGTTTCACTGAGACACTACTGAGTAACTATAACTCAACACAGTTTATACACATAACATTCATATACATACTAACAAACATACAAACAATTATTTATCGCAATTTTCTCATCTCTGTTTGAACGTACACCCAGGTAAATATTCCTGTAGTCTTCTCATACCGACTATGGACCCATTCATTGTTTAACTTCACTGTTTTGCAAATCCTAATTGAATATTACACATTGACATTGAACTTTACTTGATAAGCAGGTCTTCATTGCATTCAGCAGCCTATATGTGAGCATCTATGTGTAAGCTGTTCTTCTTTGCATTTATCAGCAGCAAGCAATTCTTCATTGCACATGCATATGAAAATAGTAAAACAATTCCAATGCGTTAGCGAAACCTTCTATATCAGGAGTGTCCATCATGATGCTGGGAATAGAACCTCTTTCCCAGAATAGTTCAACCTTCATTACTCAACTGATCATAACTCCGCAATGAGCACATTTCAAAGTATCATTCCTCTACATATATTCAAAAATCTATGTGTAAATGTTTAATATTTCTTATATTTGTTGATGTCATTCTGTGTGCATGTGGCCTAAACCCAATCTCTGTGTGGCAATTTTAATTTAAACAAGTTGAACTCTGCCTCTGATCATTTAAAAAAGGTGTGTACCAATATCAACCTTTCTCAGGTAATTACTGATCCTACAAAACCAAAGAGATCCTTCAAGGTTGTCCCTGATTGGCTCAATCTTAACAAATCAAAGGTAGAAAATCCGCAGTATCTGAACTTGGTGTTAGTTATCACTGCTCAATAGCCTGTATCAGAATTGCAAAAATGAAAACATTAGGTCCACGCTTGGTATCCAGATCCTGAAACATCTCCATGAGCAGGCTTTTTTTTAACTGATCTGTTGAATAGTTATATGACACTGTTAAAATCCCAGATGAAGATCTAGCACTTGACCATTTTTGTAAATCTTCTAATTCCATAGTTGATAAACACGCCCCTTTTAAAAAGTATAGAACTTAGAACAGGTCTATCCCTGGCTTTCGGCAGAACTGTCTTCTTTACTTTTTTTTCCCCTTGTCCTGTTCAGCATTATGTCAGAAGAATTGTAGTCTGAATACCTATGATGCCAAACAGATTTGTTTTGCCAAGGGAAGTTTTATAAATGTAAAGCTCCCCTTGATGCCCAATTATTTATTTCTTTTTACAATATATGACATGAACTGAACTGAACCGGACCGGGGGACAAGGAAAGAAGAAGAGGAAAGAAGAGGAAACAGAAAAAAAATAGAAACAAAAACCAGACAACCAGCTGCTACACCTGTAAAAAACAAAACAGACAACAATCCATGGCCTATGAGGGGAATCCAGCCTTAGCGCCAAGAGGAGCACCTGAAAGCAGACAAGCAGAGAAAAAACAAACACACAAACAAACAAAAACAAGCACAAGAAGCGGCAATCGCATACAACACAGCTGTGGATATAGATGACCTGAGACGACATGATAATACATCAACTGCTTAGTGACCATGCTACTGGACTAATGAATGTGTGTGTGTGTGTGTGTGTGTGAGAACATGCAACACCCATGGCACAGGACCTACATGATAACCGTGCTTAGTTATGAGTGTATAAGCGTACAGGGCCACAATCCACAGCCCCCCAAACAATCAGAAGCAGACAGAGAGGGCCACAAGACCCAGGCCACCAGCAGCCCCCACAGAGCACAGAACCCAGGTAGCCCACCGCAGGGGCAACCACGCATCCACCCAGAAGACTGCAGAGGAAGCCCCCGGAAAGAGCCCCCATAAGCATAGGGCAGAGGCACTCCGGGAACCAGGGGCAACAGCCCACCGACCCCGCCAGGCCCCAGCCGCCCAGACATGGGCCCTGCACTGGACCTGGGCCCCAGGAGCACGAGCGCCCCCAAACCCCCCGGCAGAGGCCCCACCCAATACCCAGGAGGGCCAAGCGCCCCAGACAGCCACAAAGTGGGTCAGCGCCTGCCCCAGCGCCCCTGGCCAAGTGCCCTGGGAGTCAAGACGTGCCCACAGGTGGGTGAAGTCGCGAGCAGTGGGGAGAGGCAACGCTGATGCCCCATCGGGAGAAACACAGGCAGGCCAGGCGACAGCAAGTCCCAGATCCAGGCCCAATCATTACCACACACACTTTCACGTCCCATACATCCACACATCCACACATCCTACCTCCCTCGACTCTGCTGGGGTGTAGTGCAGCGGGCACACCAGGAGGCCAGCAACCCCCCAGCCACCACAGACCCCGAACCAGCAGAACAATTAATTAATCCTCCTGGCCCCTCCTGCCCCGAGCAGACACCAGGAAGCAGGGGTGTGCGAAGAAGACCCCTCCCCTCACCCTTCTGGCTCTTCAATATTTTCTAATAGTGAGCAATTAAAATTGAGGGGCAGCCAAACTTGTAGAACTGGGAGCGCGGCACTCTGGGCAGCCTACATACCCAAAGAGCCCCGCCCACCAGATGCCACTCAGTGTAACCACCCCCCAAGACCTAATGTGTGTGTGTGAGTGTGTTTGATAAGTACGAATGTCTAAGGTGTAATTAAAACAGGGGCAGGGAACTGCAGAGTGCAACCAAAGGGGACCACCTACGTGGCCCCATCCACTACACCCCACCGAACACACACGCCCCCAAAACCCTTCATGTGTGAGTGTGTGCTGTGTACAGGAGCCAGAAGGGAGAGGGGTATGGGGATATATACCGGGGGAGCTACTCTCCCCCAGAGAGGGCAGCCAGGGACTGGCTGCAATAGGCATCCCCGCTACCTGGGAGCCAGCAATGGGCAGGAGGGCCTGATGTCCACCAGGCTCGGGGCCTGCAGCGACCATATTCCGGGAGCTACTGTACCCCCAGAAGGTACCCATCCCGCCCCACCCCACTCAACCCAACCCCACCCCGGAGGACCTCTACAAAAAACAAACGAACAAACCACCCGGTCACACCAGTCGCAGCAGCCCGGGCCTGAGACCCACCATCACCCAGCAACCCACCACCACCACTATGTGATAAAACTAATCAGAGGGGACCAGAGAGAATGAAATTCAGCCAATTGATGTTTTGAGGAGGCAGACATTGTTTCCATGCTAATATAATCTAAAAGAAAATTTCTAAACTGGTTAATACACAGATTTTTCTTCGCTTTCCAGTTCATGAGAATAGTTTTCTTTGCGATACATAACACTGTGACAACCATGTGTGCTGAGTTAATTTCCATGTTGATGTTGTCTAAGTCACCCAGTATGCACAGTGTGGGGCATGCAGGGATGCTACACTTTAGCCATGTTGATAGGTCCTCACAGACTTCAAGCCAGAACTTCTGGACAGGCGCAGAAAACCACAAAGCGTGTACATAATCATCAGGTGTGTTATCTGTGCAATGTGAGCAGATGTTTGAGTGTGTTAGACCCATCCTGAACATCCTTTGTCCTGTATAGTGTGTTCTATGAAGGATTTTGTATTGTATGAGCTGTAAATTAGGATTTCGAGTCTTTATGAAGGTGTTCAAACATATTTGTGGTTAGAAGCTATGACCAGAACTGATGGATAAATCTGCCTCCCATTTTGAGGATGGAAGAGACATTGTGTCATCTATCTTAGACAATAATTTATATATTTTTGATAGTAGTTTTGGGGTACAGATGCTTAGAAATTCTGCTACCCTAGTCGGGGGTTGTAAGTCTGGTTGGTGGAGGATATATCCATCCATCCATCCATCATCTGCCGCTTATCCGGGGGTCGGGTCGCGGGGGCAGCAGCTTGAGCAGAGAAACCCAGACGTCTCTGTCCCCGGCCACTTCCTCCAGCTCTTCCGGGGGGACCCCGAGGCGTTCCCAGGCCAGCCGAGAGACATAGTCTCTCCAACGTGTCCTGGGTCTCCCCCGGGGTCTCCTCCCAGTGGGACGTGCCCGGAACACCTCCCCAGGGAGGCGCCCAGGGGGCATCCTAACCAGATGCCCGAGCCACCTCATCTGACTCCTCTCAATGCGGAGGAGCAGCGGTTCTACTCCGAGCCCCTCCCGGATGACTGAGCTTCTCACCCTATCTCTAAGGGAGAGCCCAGACACCCTGCGGAGGAAACCCATTTCGGCCGCTTGTATTCGCGATCTTGTTCTTTCGGTCACTACCCACAACTCGTGACCATAGGTGAGGATGGGAACGTAGATTGACCAGTAAGTAGAGGCACCGGTCATACAGAGACCGAACGGCCCCTATCAAGGGGTCCGGCACTCCATATTCCCGGAGCACCCCCCACAGGACTCCACGAGGGACACGGTCGAACGCTTTCTCCAAGTCCACAAAACACATGTAGACTGGTTGGGCGAACTCCCATGCACCCTCCAGGATCCTGCCGAGGGTATAGAGCTGGTCCACTGTTCCACGGCCAGGACGAAAGCCACACTGCATCTCCTGAATCCGAGGCTCGATTATCCGACGGATCCTCCTCTCCAATACCCCCGAATAGACCTTACCAGGGAGGCTGAGGAGTGTGATACCCCTATAGTTGGAACACACCCTCCGGTCCCCCTTTTTAAAGAGGGGGACCACCACCCCAATCTGCCAGTCCAGAGGCACTGTCCCCGATGTCCACGCGATACTGCAGAGGCGTGTCAGCCAAGACAGCCCTACAACATCCAGAGCCTTGAGAAACTCAGGACGGACCTCATCCACCCCCGGGGCCTTGCCACCGAGGAACTTTTTAACCACCTCGGCAACCTCAGCCCCAGAAATGGGAGGCCCCGTCTCCGAGCTCTCCGACTCTGCCTCTTCCGAGCACGTGTTGGTAGGATTGAGGAGTTCCTCGAAGTACTCCCCCCACCGACTCACAACATCCCTAGTTGAGGTCAGCAAAGCCCCGTCCGCACTGTAAACAGTGTTGACTGTGAGCCGCTTCCCCCCCCTGAGATGCCGGATGGTGGACCAGAATCTTTTCGAGGCCGTCCGGAAATCGTTCTCCATGGTCTCACCGAACTCCTCCCAGGCCCGAGTTTTTGCCTCAGCAACCGCCGAAGCCGTGGCCCGTCTGGCCCGTCGGTACCTATCAGCTTCTTCCAGGGTCCCACTGGCCAAAAAGGCCCGATAGGACTCCTTCTTCAGCTTGACGGCTTCCCTCACCACTGGTGTCCACCAGCAGGTTCGAGGGTTGCCGCCACGACAGGCACCGACCACCTTACGGCCACAACTCCGACCAGCTGCCTCGGCAATGGAGTCACGGAACATGGCCCATTCAATGTCCCCCACCTCAAATATGGTTGAAGCTCTGCCGGAGGTGGGAGTTAAAGCTCCTTCTGACGGGGGATTCTGACAAACGCTCCCAGCAGACCCTCACAATACGTTTGGGCCTGCCAGGTCTGATCGGCATCCTCCCCCACCAGCGGAGCCAACTCACCACCAGGTGGTGATCAGTTGACAGCTCCGCCCCTCTCTTCACCCGAGTGTCCAGGACATACGGCCGCAAGTCCGATGATACAACCACAAAGTCGATCATCGAACTGCGGCCAAGGGTGTCCTGGTGCCAAGTGCACATATGGACACCCTTATGCCTGAACATGGTGTTCGTTATGGACAGTCTATGACTGGCACAGAAGTCCAACAACATAACACCACTCTGATTCAGATCGGGGGGCCGTTCCTCTCAATCACACCCCTCCAGGTCTCACTGTCATTGCCCACGTGAGCATTGAAGTCCCCCAGCAGAATGAGGGAGTCTCCGGTAGGAGCATTCTCCAGTGCCTCCCCCAGAGACTCCAAAAAGAGTAGGTACTCTGAACTGCTGTTTGGCGCATAGGCACAAACAACAGTCAGGACTCGTCCCCCCACCCAAGGCGGAGGGAGGCTACCCTCTCGTTCACTGGGGTAAACCCCAATGTACTGGCACACAGCCGGGGGGGCAATAAGTATGCCCACACCTGCTCTGCGCCTCTCACCACGGGCAACTCCAGAGTGGAAGAGAGTCCAACCCCTCTCAAGAGTACTGGTTCCAGATCCCAAGCCGTGCGTCGAGGTGAGTCCGACTATATCTAACGGTCTGATGAAGTTTCAACAATAAACAACAAACTTTGTATTATGAGAAAGAACCAGACTCATTCTTTAGGAATCCGAAAATAAGCTCTATTTTACGAGTTATGCACGAATTCGGATTCTCCTATAAAACGAATTCCTTAACTCAAACCAAGTTAAGACTGCTTTGTCCTTCATATTTATTCATGTCTAATCAAGTTTCAATGATAAACAACGTTGTACTTTGTAGAATGAGAAAGGACTTCTTCAGCAATAAGCATCTCTCGACAAATGACGAAATACAGATTTTGCTATAAAATTAATTGCTATCAGCCTGACTTAAAACTGTTTGTCTTCCTTATTTATCCACTTCAAATCAAGTTTCAACAATTAAAAATTTTTTGTAGTTTGAGAAAGAACAACTTAATCTTGAGCAATCAGTATAAAAAGAAGGTAAGCAAAGGTGCGAATGTCAAACCATACATGATCAAAACAGGGAGCGGAGGTGTTTGGCTGAGACAAGGTGTGAATGTCCACCCATAATTAATGAAAAGCGGGCAACAAGTAGGTTCGAATGCCCAACCATACATCATCAAAAGCAAGAGTGGATATGTTCAGCTACAAGAAGGTTTGAACGTCTGACCATAGTTTGTAAAAAGCGGGTAAGAAAAGGTTCGAATGCCCGAACATACACCATCAAAGGAGGGAGCGGAGGTGTTCCGCTGTAAGAAGGTGTGAATGTCCGACCATAGTTGGTAAAAAACGGGTAAGAAAAGGTTAAAATACCCGACTGTACACAATCAGTAGCGGGTGCGGAGTTGTTCGGCTACTAAAAGGTGTGAAAGTCCAACCATGGTTTGTAAAAAGCGGGTAAGAAAAGGTGCGAATGCCCGAAAATGTATGATCAAAAGAGGGAGCGGAGGTGTTCGGCTGCAAGAAGGTGTGAATGTACACCCATAATTACTGAAAAATGGGTAAGAAAAGGTGCGAATTTCCAACTATACATAATCAAAAGCAGGAGTGGATGTGTTCGGCTCCAAGAAGGGTTGAATGTCTGACCATAGTTTGTAAAAAGCAGGTAAGAAAAGGTTTGACTGCCCGAACATACACCATCAAAAGAGGGAGCGGAGGTGTTCCGCTGTAAGAAGGTGTGAATGTCCGACCATAGTTGGTAAAAAGCGGGTAAGAAAAGGTTAAAATACCCGACTGTACACAATCAATAGCGGGAGCGGAGTTGTTCGGCTACTAAAAGATGTGAAAGTCCGACTATGGTTTGTAAAAAGCGGGTAAGAAAAGGTGCTAATGCCCGACAATGTATGATCAAAAGAGGGAGCAGAGGTGTTCGGCTGCAAGAAGGTCTGAATGTCCAACCATAATTTGTATAAACCGGGAAGGAAAGTTTCGAAAGCCCGACTATACACCATCAAAAGCGGGAGTAGAGTGGTTCAGCTGCAAGAAGGTCTGAATGTCCATCAATAATTGTTTTAAAACATGAAAGAAAATTTTCGAATATCATCCGCACATGATCATAAGAAGGAGAGGAGGTGTTCAGCTGCAAGAAGGTGTGAATGTCCACCCATAATTCCTGAAAAATGGGTAAAAAAAGGTGCGAATGCCCAACCATACATTATCAAAAGCAGGTGTGAATGTCAGATCATAATTTGCAAAAAGCTGATGAGAAAGGGTGAGAATGCCCGACTATACACCATCAAATGCGGGAGCGGAGGTGTTCGGCTCTGAGTAGGTGTGAATGTCCGACCATAATTGTTGAAAAATGTGTTAGAAAAGGAAAGAATGCCGGACCATACATCATCAAAAGCGAGAGAGGTGGTGTTCGGCTGCAAAAAGGTGTAAATGTTCGACTAAAGTTTTTAAAAAGCGGGTAAGACATGGTGCGAATGCCTGACAAGGTATGATCAAAAGCAGGAGCGGAGGTGTTCAGCTGCAAGAAGGTCTAAATGTCCATCAATAATTGCTAGAAAACATGAAAGAAATTTTTCGAAAATCAAACCGCACATGATCATAAGTGGGAGAGGAGGTGTTCAGCTGCAAGAAGGTGTGAATGTCCACCCATTATTCCTGACAAATGGGTAAGAAAAGGTGCGAATGCCAAACCATACATTATCAAAAGCAGGTGTGAATGTCAGATCATAATTTGCAAAAAGCTGATGAGAAAGGGTGAGAATGTCCGACTGCACACCATCAAATGCGGGAGCGGAGTTGTTCGGCTGTGAGTAGGTGTGAATCTCCGACCGTAATTTCTGAAAAATGTGTTAGAAAAGGTAAGAATGCCGGTCCATACATCATCAAAAGCGAGAGAGGTGGTGTTCGGCTGCAAGTAGGTGTGAATGTCCAGCCATAATTACTCACAAACGGGTAAGAAAAGGTAGTATTGCCAGACCATACATGATCAAAACAGGGAGCGGAGGTGGTTCAGCTGCAAGAAGGTGTGAATGTCTCACTAAAGTTCAAATATATTAACAAAAGCGGGAGGAGAGGTCTTCGGATGAGAGTGGTTGAGAATTTCCAACCATAATCTATAAAATTCGGTGAAAAAAAGGTGTGATAGAACACTAAAAGGTGGAGCGGAAGTGTTCGGCTGCAAGAAGGTGTGAATGTCCGACTATATTTGGTGAAAAGCAGGTGAAGCAAGGTCTGAATGCCCAACCTTACATCATCAAAAGCGAGATCAGAGGTGTTTGGCTGCAAGAAGGCCATAGTTTGCCAAAAGCGGGTATGCTGCGAATGACCAACTAAATATCAACAAAAGTGGGGGCGGAGGTCTTCGGATGCAACTGGGTGTGAACATCCCACCATACAAGTATGGTGAAGAGGAAGCTGTGAACAGCCGACCATAGTTTGCAAAAAGCGGGTGAGAAAAGGTGCGAATGTGCAACCATACATGATCAAAACAGGGAGCGGAGGTGTTTGGCTGTGACAAGGTGTGAATGTCCACCCAAAATTAATGAAAAGCGGGCAAAAAGTAGGTTTGAATGCCCAACCATACATCATCAAAAGCAGGAGTGGATATGTTCGGCTACAAGAAGGTTTGAACGTCTGACCATAGTTTGTAAAAAGCGGGTAAGAAAAGGTTCGAATGCCCAAACATACACCATCAAAAGAGGGAGCGGAGGTGTTCCGCTGTAAGAAGGTGTGAATGTCCGACCATAGTTGGTAAAAAGTGGGTAAGAAAAGGTTAAAATACCCGACTGTACACAATCAATAGGGGGAGCGTAGTTGTTCGGCTACAAGAAGTTGTGAAAGTCCAACCATGGTTTGTAAAAAGCGGGTAAGAAAAGGTGCGAATGCCCGAAAATGTATGATCAAAAGAGGGAGCGGAGGTGTTCGGCTGCAAGAAGGTGTGAATGTACACCCATAATTACTGAAAAATGGGTAAGAAAAGGTGCGAATGCCCAACTATACATAATCAAAAGCAGGAGTGGATGTGTTCGGCTCCAAGAAGGGTTGAATGTCTGACCATAGTTTGTAAAAAGCAGGTAAGAAAAGGTTTGACTGCCCGAACATACACCATCAAAAGAGGGAGTGGAGGTGTTCCGCTGTAAGAAGGTGTGAATGTCCGACCATAGTTGGTAAAAAGCGGGTAAGAAAAGGTTAAAATACCCGACTGTACACAATCAATAGCGGGAGCGGAGTTGTTAGGCTACAAGAAGGTGTGAAAGTCCAACCATCGTTTGTCAAAAGCTGGTAAGAAAAGGTTCGAATGCCCGAATATATACCATCAAAAGCGGAAGCGGAGGTGTTCGGCTGCAAGAAGGTGTGAACGTCCGACCAAAGTTGGCAAAAAGCAGTAAAGAAAAGGTTCGAATATCCAAACATAATTAAAAGCGAGAGAGATTGTGTTCAGCTGCAAGTAGGTGTGAATATCCAGCCATAATTACTCACAAACGGGTAAGAAAATGTAGTATTGCCAGACCATACATGATCAAAACAGGGAGCGGAGGTGGTTTAGCTGCAAAAAGGGGTGAATGTCCAACTAAAGTTCAAATATATTAACAAAAGCGGGAGGAGAGGTCTTCGGATTAGAGTGGTTGAAATTTCCAACCATAATCTATAAAATGCGGTGAAAAAAAAAAGGTGTGAAGGAATGAATTTTATAGCAAAATCCGAAATCATGCATAACTCCGCAAAAGGAACGTATTGCTCAACCAAAGGGATGCTTCTTTCTCATTCAGGGTAATATGAGGAACTTTATGCTTGATACATTTTAGACACGGATAACTATGAAGGACAAAGCAATTTTAACTTGGTTTGAGAAAAGCAATTCATTTTATAGGAAAATCCGAAATCGTGCAGGACTCATGAAAGTAAGCTTATTCTCGGATTCCTGATCCTCCAGTGTTGCTCTTTCCTATACTGCAAAATACAGCCTTGTTCTTTGTTGAAATCGATCTAGACATTGATAAATATGAAGGACAAAGCAGTTTTAACATAGTTTGAGTAAAGGAATTCATTTTATACATAAAATCCCAAATCATGCAGAACGTATGAAAATAAGCTTATTCTCAGATTCCTGTTCCTTCAAGTGTTGCTCTTTCTACTACTGCAAAATACAATGTTGTTCTTTGTTGAAGTAAATCTAGACATTGATAAATATGAAGGACAAAGCAGTTTTCACTTGGTTTGAGTGAAGGAATTCATTTTATACATAAAATCCCAAATCATTCAAAACGTATGAAAAGAAGCTTATTCTCGGATTCCTGATCCTTCAGTGTTGCTTTTTCTTCTACTGCAAAATACAATGTTGTTCTTTGTTGAAGTCGATCTAGACATTGATAAATATGAAGGACAAAGCAGTTTTAACTTGGTTTGAGTGAAGGAATTCATTTTATACATAAAATCCCAAATCATGCAGAACGTATGAAAATAAGCTTGTTCTCGGATTACTGATCCTTCAGTGATGCTCTTTCTTCTACTGCAAAATCCAGTGTTGTTCTTTGTTGAAGTCAATCTAGACATTGATAAATATGAAGGACAAAGCAGTTTTCACTTGGTTTGAGTGAAGGATTTGCAGCTGAAAACCTCCCGCTCCCGCTTTTGATTGTGTATAGTCGGGCTTTCGAGCCTTTTCTTACCCGGTTTTTAGAAATTATGGTTAGACATTCAGACCTTGCAGCCGAAGACCTCCACTCCCTCTTTTGATCATACATTGTCGGGCATTCGCACCTTGTCTTACCCGCTTTTTACAAACTATAGTCAGACATTCACATCTTGCAGCTGAACCACCTCAGCTCCCTGTTTTGATCATGTATGGTCTGGCAATACTACCTTTTCTTACCCGTTTGTGAGTAATTATGGCTGGACATTCACACCTACTTGCAGTCGAACACCTCCGCTCCCGCTTTTGATGGTGTATAGTCGGGTATTTTAACCTTTTCTTACCCGTTTTTTACCAACTATGGTCGGACATTCACACCTTCTTACAGCGGAACACCTCCGCTCCCTCTTTTCATGTTGTATGTTTGGGCATTCGAACCTTTTCTTACCCGCTTTTTACAAACTATGCTCGGACATTCAAACCTTCTTGTAGCCGAACACATCCACTCCTGCTTTTGATGATGTATGGTTGGGCATTCAAACCTACTTGTTGCCCGCTTTTCATTAATTTTTGTGGACATTCACACCTTGTCACAGCCAAACACCTCCGCTCCCTGTTTTGATCATGTATGGTTGGACATTCGCTCCTTTTCTCACCCGTTTTTTGCCAACTATGGTCGGCTGTTCACAGCTTCCTCTCCACCATACTTGGTGGGATATTCACACCCACTTGCATCCGAAGACCTTTTGTTGATATTTAGTCGGTCATTCGCAGCTTACCCGCTTTTGGCAAACTATGGCCTTCATGCAGCCAAACACCTCTGATCTCGCTTTTGATGATGTAAGGTTGGGCATTCAGACCTTGCTTCACCTGCTTTTCACCAAATATAGTCGGACATTCACACCTTCTTGCAGCCGAACACTTCCGCTCCACCTTTTAGTGTTCTATCACACCTTTTTTTTCACCGCATTTTATAGATTATGGTTGGAAATTCTCAACCACTCTCATCCGAAGACCTCTCCTCCCGCTTTTGTTAATATATTTGAACTTTAGTGAGACATTCACACCTTCTTGCAGCTGAACCACCTCCGCTCCCTGTTTTGATCATGTATGGTCTGGCAATACTACCTTTTCTTACCCGTTTGTTAGTAATTATGGCTGGACATTCACACCTACTTGCAGCCGAACACCACCTCTCCCGCTTTTGATGATGTATGGACGGGCATTCTTACCTTTTCTAACACATTTTTCAGCAATTATGGTCGGAAATTCACACTTACTCACAGCCGAACAACTCCGCTCCCGCATTTGATGGTGTATAGTCGGGCATTCTCACCCTTTCTCATCAGCTTTTTGCAAATTATGATCTGACATTCACACCTGCTTTTGATAATGTATGGTTTGGCATTCGCACCTTTTCTTACCCATTTTTCAGTAATTATGGGTGGACATTCACACCTTCTTGCAGCTGAACACCTCCTCTCCCGCTATTGATTGTGTACAGTCGGGTATTTTAACCTTTTCTTACCCGCTTTTTACCAAATATGGTCGGACATTCACACCGTCTTACAGCGGAACACCTCTGCTCCCGCTTTTGATGGTGTATAGTCAGGCATTTGAACCTTTTCTTACCCGCTTTTTACAAACTATGGTCGGACATTCAAACCTTCTTGTAGCCGAAAACCTCCGCTCCCTCTTTTGATTATACATTGTTGGGCATTCGCACCTTATTTACAAACTATAGTCAGACATTCACACCTTGCAGCTGAGCCACCTCAGCTCCCTGTTTTGATAGTGTATGTTCGGGCATTCGAACCTATTCTTACCCCCTTTTTACAAACTATGCTCGGAGATTCACACCTACTCACAGCCGAACAACTCCGCTCCCGCATTTGATAATGTCTTGTCCGGCATTCTAGTCTCTTCTAACACATTTTTCAGCAATTATGGTTGGACATTCACACCTACTCACAGCCGAACACTTCCGCTCCCACATTTGATGGTGTATAGCCGGGCATTTTCACCCTTTCTCATCAGCTTTTTGCAAATTATGATCTGACATTCACACCTACTTGCAGTCGAACAGCTCTGCTCCCGCTTTTGATTATGTTTGGTTGGATATTCGAACCTTTTCTTAACTGCTTTTTACAAACTTTGGTCGGACGTTCACACCTTCTTGCAGCCGAACACATCCACTTCCACTTTTGATGGTATATATTCGGGCATTCGAACCTTTTCTTACCCGCTTTTTACAAACCGTGGTCGGACTTTCACACCTTCTTGTAGCCAAACAACTCCGCTCCCGCTATTGATTGTGTACAGTCGGGTATTTTAACCTTTTCTTACCCGCTTTTTACCAACTATGGTCGGACATTTACACCTTCTTACAGCGGAACACCTCCGCTCCCTCTTTTGATGGTCTATGTTCGGGCATTCGAACCTTTTCTTACCCGCTTTTTACAAACTATGGTCGGACATTCAAACTTTCTTGTAGCCGAACACATCCACTCCTGCTTTTGATGATGTATGGTTGGGCATTTTCACCTTTTCTTACCCATTTTTCAGTAATTATGGGTGGACATTCACACCTTCTTGCAGCTGAACAACTCCTCTCCCGCTTATGATCATGTGCGGTTTGATATTTGAAAATTTTCTTTCATGTTTTAAAGCAATTATTGATGGACATTCAAATCTTCTTGTAGCCGAACACATCCACTCCTGCTTTTGATGATGTATGGTAAGCTTTTCTTACCCGCTTTTTACAAACTATGGTCGGACATTCAAACCTTCTTGTAGCCAAAACCCTCCGCTCCCTCTTTTGATCATACATTGTTGGGCATTCGCACCTTATCTTACCCGCTTTTTACAAACTATAGTCAGACATTCATACCTTGCAGCTGAACCACCTCCGCTCCCTGTTTTGATCATGTATGGTCTGGCAATACTACCTTTTCTTACCCCTTTGTGAGTAATTAATCCCAAAATATTGAGCATAAAATAAGTCTTTATGCTGATGATGTATTACTTTTCCTTCAGAACTCACAGACGTCTCTCAGTCACACGATCACACTCATAAATAAATTCTCAGCACTTTCTGACTACTCTATCAACTGGTCTAAGACCACAGTTCTGCCCATTAACTGTAGGGTCCATAATATACCTGCGATCACTTTACAGTCAGGAAATATTAGATATTTAGGCATAAACATTTCCTCCAGGCTCTCAGAGCTAACAAAGCTAAATTATGTGCAATTATTAAAGACAGTAGAGGACGATCTCTCGTTGGAAGTCCTTACCTATATCACTTATGGGGAGAGTTACATCCATTAAAATGATGATACTACCAAAAGTTAACTATTTGTTCTCAATGATCCCCATAAAACCATCTGCTACTTGGTTTAAGTCACTAGATTCATGCATCTCCAAATTTCTGTGGAAAAACAAACCACCACGTATTAGTTTAAAAACCCTACAGAAGACCAAGGACAGTGGTGGATTAGATTTACCTCATTTTCAGCACTATTCCTTAGACAATAGGTTACAATATATATCAAAATGGTTTAAACCTTGTTGTTGTCACAGTTCCCAGAGACGTTGTAATCGTTGAGGATTCTATATTCACCCCCTCATTAGAGGCACGTAATGCAGATTGATGACACTGAATCTTCTTCTCTGTTCATTGCTGGCATCATTCCCAGCATCGTAAGTGTTCGTGGCATTGTTAGCCTCTTCTTCTGGATCTTGATATCGAGAATCCTTTTGTATTTCTGGTTTGTCAGTCCTCTGTCTTCGTTCACCGGAGTCTTTGTCTTTTTGTCCTTGAGTTTGGTGATTTTTTCTTCTTTTGATGCCTTGACACAATGTGACAGGTGATACCACGTGGGAGATCCTGTAACTTGGATTGCTGTCCCTGTGCTGCGAAATGGCTGTGCTGCTCAAATGGTCTCTCCTTCATCATGGTTACATGCTGCCATTCCGACATCTCGCCATTCCGACATGGGTCTCCAATTGTCGGAATGGCGACACTTAATTTTTTATCAAACGTCCCACCATTCCGACACTTTTTTCCTCCTATGGTCGGAATGGCGGTATGCTTTTTGTTTTTTTTAACATACCGCCATTCCGACAGTTCCTTTTAATAGCCTATTTTTTACCCAAAACATTTTGCACTAATGATATGCCGGCGCAAATACGCCCTAAAGTTTGGCGCACAAGCTTTGCACATGCAGAGGCCACAGCCTCGCAAACAAACTTTAATAATCTATTATCAAAATCCCCTGAATTTCAAATATAAAAATACAGATATTAATATAACTCTGGCGAGACTGAAACTGATTAAGCAGAAATACAGTGTCAGTGAGCTGTCACAGCAGCCAGCTGGAGCGGAGCTCTCCACAGAGCCCATGCGTCTTTTGCACGCTGTCATCATATGCAAAAGTAATAATTGCAATTACAGATATCACGGCTACTGCACAGGACACAGTTGCGAGCACTCTGCCTTGCCTTGCCAATAGAAGAAGATAGAAATGACAGCATAGAACGTATAAAACACAACAAAATGCAGTAAAAACGTTTATTCATGTTATTCACGTGATTTATGAGTACTCACTCCAATTTTGGGAAGCGCGGATGGGTTTTGCGCATTTGGCACAAACACACAGCCGCAACGGTTGTAGCTTTATACAGCCTGTTGATATCTTAAGGACCTAACTGGTCACACCTGGGACTAAATGTCATGTAGAGATTGTTTTTACATGACATTACAGCTGAACATATAGCTTTCATCCACAAACCAACGTGGGAGAGCCCGAAGACGCATGTGTCAGACGCACATAGGCATGCGTAAAACCAATTTTGACCACTTCATACTGTTTATTTGCTTTCTTTTAGTTAACTTTCGTTTCTTTTGGATTCTTGTGCGTGTTATGGAGCCGTTTTGGTCCATGTTTGTAAGCCTTTTTTTCCTGGATTAAATTTTCGGAAGTTGAAACAAGTGGCATTGGAGTGTGTGATTGAAAACCACCGCGGACTGCTTCTCCTCCTCCAGTTGCCGAGACTTTGTGTTTTTAATAACGCTTGTCTATAAACATGTTAAACATATAAATTGCATGAACAGAAAGAAGGGACTCACCTGTTGAGTAACACACATTTCCTTATACGGAAAGCCTTGTCGGAATGGTGGGACATTTGAACGTCAGAATAGCGGGATGTCGCAATGGTGGGATGTCGGAATGGTGGGACGTTTGCATGTCGGAATGGTGGTATGTCGGAATGGTGGTATGTCGGAATGGTGGGATGTCGGAATAGCGGGATGTCGGAATGGCGGGATTTCGGAATGGGTGTTGCCACCCCCTTCATCATATACACAGTTATTTATACATCACCTTCCACCATGAAGCGTTGTCCCTTTTTGTTTCTCTCTTTGTTCTTAAAATGCTGTTATGCATGTCTAAACCAATCCATTAAATTAGATCATTTTGGCAGTAAAGCGATCTACAATGTGCTTGGTCGCAAAGCTGCTCATCTGTGGTAAACAGCTCTTCAGAAAGGCATTCTTCAATTGATTTCACTAATTCTATGTAATAATTTTGTGATTTCCTACAAAACTACACTTCTTCTCCCATCTGTCTGAGTATTTAATATTGTCTGGGTCCCGTTAAAACATGTATTTTTCCCATCTAATTCCTTGTTTGCTTTAAAACAAGTATTCCCCATTTTCTATCCCTTCAGTAGCCAACCAGTTTGTATGGAGTACACTGGAGCAACTTGACTGATCAGTAAAACACTGCTTTTGTTGTCACCGCAAGGCTTCCCCCGTCGGTTGTTTCACTGAGACACTACTGAGTAACTATAACTCAACACAGTTTATACACATAACATTCATATACATACTAACAAACATACAAACAATTATTTATCGCAATTTTCTCATCTCTGTTTGAACGTACACCCAGGTAAATATTCCTGTAGTCTTCTCATACCGACTATGGACCCATTCATTGTTTAACTTCACTGTTTTGCAAATCCTAATTGAATATTACACATTGACATTGAACTTTACTTGATAAGCAGGTCTTCATTGCATTCAGCAGCCTATATGTGAGCATCTATGTGTAAGCTGTTCTTCTTTGCATTTATCAGCAGCAAGCAATTCTTCATTGCACATGCATATGAAAATAGTAAAACAATTCCAATGCGTTAGCGAAACCTTCTATATCAGGAGTGTCCATCATGATGCTGGGAATAGAACCTCTTTCCCAGAATAGTTCAACCTTCATTACTCAACTGATCATAACTCCGCAATGAGCACATTTCAAAGTATCATTCCTCTACATATATTCAAAAATCTATGTGTAAATGTTTAATATTTCTTATATTTGTTGATGTCATTCTGTGTGCATGTGGCCTAAACCCAATCTCTGTGTGGCAATTTTAATTTAAACAAGTTGAACTCTGCCTCTGATCATTTAAAAAAGGTGTGTACCAATATCAACCTTTCTCAGGTAATTACTGATCCTACAAAACCAAAGAGATCCTTCAAGGTTGTCCCTGATTGGCTCAATCTTAACAAATCAAAGGTAGAAAATCCGCAGTATCTGAACTTGGTGTTAGTTATCACTGCTCAATAGCCTGTATCAGAATTGCAAAAATGAAAACATTAGGTCCACGCTTGGTATCCAGATCCTGAAACATCTCCATGAGCAGGCTTTTTTTTAACTGATCTGTTGAATAGTTATATGACACTGTTAAAATCCCAGATGAAGATCTAGCACTTGACCATTTTTGTAAATCTTCTAATTCCATAGTTGATAAACACGCCCCTTTTAAAAAGTATAGAACTTAGAACAGGTCTATCCCTGGCTTTCGGCAGAACTGTCTTCTTTACTTTTTTTTCCCCTTGTCCTGTTCAGCATTATGTCAGAAGAATTGTAGTCTGAATACCTATGATGCCAAACAGATTTGTTTTGCCAAGGGAAGTTTTATAAATGTAAAGCTCCCCTTGATGCCCAATTATTTATTTCTTTTTACAATATATGACATGAACTGAACTGAACCGGACCGGGGGACAAGGAAAGAAGAAGAGGAAAGAAGAGGAAACAGAAAAAAAATAGAAACAAAAACCAGACAACCAGCTGCTACACCTGTAAAAAACAAAACAGACAACAATCCATGGCCTATGAGGGGAATCCAGCCTTAGCGCCAAGAGGAGCACCTGAAAGCAGACAAGCAGAGAAAAAACAAACACACAAACAAACAAAAACAAGCACAAGAAGCGGCAATCGCATACAACACAGCTGTGGATATAGATGACCTGAGACGACATGATAATACATCAACTGCTTAGTGACCATGCTACTGGACTAATGAATGTGTGTGTGTGTGTGTGTGTGTGAGAACATGCAACACCCATGGCACAGGACCTACATGATAACCGTGCTTAGTTATGAGTGTATAAGCGTACAGGGCCACAATCCACAGCCCCCCAAACAATCAGAAGCAGACAGAGAGGGCCACAAGACCCAGGCCACCAGCAGCCCCCACAGAGCACAGAACCCAGGTAGCCCACCGCAGGGGCAACCACGCATCCACCCAGAAGACTGCAGAGGAAGCCCCCGGAAAGAGCCCCCATAAGCATAGGGCAGAGGCACTCCGGGAACCAGGGGCAACAGCCCACCGACCCCGCCAGGCCCCAGCCGCCCAGACATGGGCCGTGCACTGGACCTGGGCCCCAGGAGCCCGAGCGCCCCCAAACCCCCCGGCAGAGGCCCCACCCAATACCCAGGAGGGCCAAGCGCCCCAGACAGCCACAAAGTGGGTCAGCGCCTGCCCCAGCGCCCCTGGCCAAGTGCCCTGGGAGTCAAGACGTGCCCACAGGTGGGTGAAGTCGCGAGCAGTGGGGAGAGGCAACGCTGATGCCCCATCGGGAGAAACACAGGCAGGCCAGGCGACAGCAAGTCCCAGATCCAGGCCCAATCATTACCACACACACTTTCACGTCCCATACATCCACACATCCACACATCCTACCTCCCTCGACTCTGCTGGGGTGTAGTGCAGCGGGCACACCAGGAGGCCAGCAACCCCCCAGCCACCACAGACCCCGAACCAGCAGAACAATTAATTAATCCTCCTGGCCCCTCCTGCCCCGAGCAGACACCAGGAAGCAGGGGTGTGCGAAGAAGACCCCTCCCCTCACCCTTCTGGCTCTTCAATATTTTCTAATAGTGAGCAATTAAAATTGAGGGGCAGCCAAACTTGTAGAACTGGGAGCGCGGCACTCTGGGCAGCCTACATACCCAAAGAGCCCCGCCCACCAGATGCCACTCAGTGTAACCACCCCCCAAGACCTAATGTGTGTGTGTGAGTGTGTTTGATAAGTACGAATGTCTAAGGTGTAATTAAAACAGGGGCAGGGAACTGCAGAGTGCAACCAAAGGGGACCACCTACGTGGCCCCATCCACTACACCCCACCGAACACACACGCCCCCAAAACCCTTCATGTGTGAGTGTGTGCTGTGTACAGGAGCCAGAAGGGAGAGGGGTATGGGGATATATACCGGGGGAGCTACTCTCCCCCAGAGAGGGCAGCCAGGGACTGGCTGCAATAGGCATCCCCGCTACCTGGGAGCCAGCAATGGGCAGGAGGGCCTGATGTCCACCAGGCTCGGGGCCTGCAGCGACCATATTCCGGGAGCTACTGTACCCCCAGAAGGTACCCATCCCGCCCCACCCCACTCAACCCAACCCCACCCCGGAGGACCTCTACAAAAAACAAACAAACAAACCACCCGGTCACACCAGTCGCAGCAGCCCGGGCCTGAGACCCACCATCACCCAGCAACCCACCACCACCACTATGTGATAAAACTAATCAGAGGGGACCAGAGAGAATGAAATTCAGCCAATTGATGTTTTGAGGAGGCAGACATTGTTTCCATGCTAATATAATCTAAAAGAAAATTTCTAAACTGGTTAATACACAGATTGTTCTTCGCTTTCCAGTTCATGAGAATAGTTTTCTTTGCGATACATAACACTGTGACAACCATGTGTGCTGAGTTAATTTCCATGTTGATGTTGTCTAAGTCACCCAGTATGCACAGTGTGGGGCATGCAGGGATGCTACACTTTAGCCATGTTGATAGGTCCTCACAGACTTCAAGCCAGAACTTCTGGACAGGCGCAGAAAACCACAAAGCGTGTACATAATCATCAGGTGTGTTATCTGTGCAATGTGAGCAGATGTTTGAGTGTGTTAGACCCATCCTGAACATCCTTTGTCCTGTATAGTGTGTTCTATGAAGGATTTTGTATTGTATGAGCTGTAAATTAGGATTTCGAGTCTTTATGAAGGTGTTCAAACATATTTGTGGTTAGAAGCTATGACCAGAACTGATGGATAAATCTGCCTCCCATTTTGAGGATGGAAGAGACATTGTGTCATCTATCTTAGACAATAATTTATATATTTTTGATAGTAGTTTTGGGGTACAGATGCTTAGAAATTCTGCTACCCTAGTCGGGGGTTGTAAGTCTGGTTGGTGGAGGATATATCCATCCATCCATCCATCATCTGCCGCTTATCCGGGGGTCGGGTCGCGGGGGCAGCAGCTTGAGCAGAGAAACCCAGACGTCTCTGTCCCCGGCCACTTCCTCCAGCTCTTCCGGGGGGACCCCGAGGCGTTCCCAGGCCAGCCGAGAGACATAGTCTCTCCAACGTGTCCTGGGTCTCCCCCGGGGTCTCCTCCCAGTGGGACGTGCCCGGAACACCTCCCCAGGGAGGCGCCCAGGGGGCATCCTAACCAGATGCCCGAGCCACCTCATCTGACTCCTCTCAATGCGGAGGAGCAGCGGTTCTACTCCGAGCCCCTCCCGGATGACTGAGCTTCTCACCCTATCTCTAAGGGAGAGCCCAGACACCCTGCGGAGGAAACCCATTTCGGCCGCTTGTATTCGCGATCTTGTTCTTTCGGTCACTACCCACAACTCGTGACCATAGGTGAGGATGGGAACGTAGATTGACCAGTAAGTAGAGGCACCGGTCATACAGAGACCGAACGGCCCCTATCAAGGGGTCCGGCACTCCATATTCCCGGAGCACCCCCCACAGGACTCCACGAGGGACACGGTCGAACGCTTTCTCCAAGTCCACAAAACACATGTAGACTGGTTGGGCGAACTCCCATGCACCCTCCAGGATCCTGCCGAGGGTATAGAGCTGGTCCACTGTTCCACGGCCAGGACGAAAGCCACACTGCATCTCCTGAATCCGAGGCTCGATTATCCGACGGATCCTCCTCTCCAATACCCCCGAATAGACCTTACCAGGGAGGCTGAGGAGTGTGATACCCCTATAGTTGGAACACACCCTCCGGTCCCCCTTTTTAAAGAGGGGGACCACCACCCCAATCTGCCAGTCCAGAGGCACTGTCCCCGATGTCCACGCGATACTGCAGAGGCGTGTCAGCCAAGACAGCCCTACAACATCCAGAGCCTTGAGAAACTCAGGACGGACCTCATCCACCCCCGGGGCCTTGCCACCGAGGAACTTTTTAACCACCTCGGCAACCTCAGCCCCAGAAATGGGAGGCCCCGTCTCCGAGCTCTCCGACTCTGCCTCTTCCGAGCACGTGTTGGTAGGATTGAGGAGTTCCTCGAAGTACTCCCCCCACCGACTCACAACATCCCTAGTTGAGGTCAGCAAAGCCCCGTCCGCACTGTAAACAGTGTTGACTGTGAGCCGCTTCCCCCCCCTGAGATGCCGGATGGTGGACCAGAATCTTTTCGAGGCCGTCCGGAAATCGTTCTCCATGGTCTCACCGAACTCCTCCCAGGCCCGAGTTTTTGCCTCAGCAACCGCCGAAGCCGTGGCCCGTCTGGCCCGTCGGTACCTATCAGCTTCTTCCAGGGTCCCACTGGCCAAAAAGGCCCGATAGGACTCCTTCTTCAGCTTGACGGCTTCCCTCACCACTGGTGTCCACCAGCAGGTTCGAGGGTTGCCGCCACGACAGGCACCGACCACCTTACGGCCACAACTCCGACCAGCTGCCTCGGCAATGGAGTCACGGAACATGGCCCATTCAATGTCCCCCACCTCAAATATGGTTGAAGCTCTGCCGGAGGTGGGAGTTAAAGCTCCTTCTGACGGGGGATTCTGACAAACGCTCCCAGCAGACCCTCACAATACGTTTGGGCCTGCCAGGTCTGATCGGCATCCTCCCCCACCAGCGGAGCCAACTCACCACCAGGTGGTGATCAGTTGACAGCTCCGCCCCTCTCTTCACCCGAGTGTCCAGGACATACGGCCGCAAGTCCGATGATACAACCACAAAGTCGATCATCGAACTGCGGCCAAGGGTGTCCTGGTGCCAAGTGCACATATGGACACCCTTATGCCTGAACATGGTGTTCGTTATGGACAGTCTATGACTGGCACAGAAGTCCAACAACATAACACCACTCTGATTCAGATCGGGGGGCCGTTCCTCTCAATCACACCCCTCCAGGTCTCACTGTCATTGCCCACGTGAGCATTGAAGTCCCCCAGCAGAATGAGGGAGTCTCCGGTAGGAGCATTCTCCAGTGCCTCCCCCAGAGACTCCAAAAAGAGTAGGTACTCTGAACTGCTGTTTGGCGCATAGGCACAAACAACAGTCAGGACTCGTCCCCCCACCCAAGGCGGAGGGAGGCTACCCTCTCGTTCACTGGGGTAAACCCCAATGTACTGGCACACAGCCGGGGGGGCAATAAGTATGCCCACACCTGCTCTGCGCCTCTCACCACGGGCAACTCCAGAGTGGAAGAGAGTCCAACCCCTCTCAAGAGTACTGGTTCCAGATCCCAAGCCGTGCGTCGAGGTGAGTCCGACTATATCTAACGGTCTGATGAAGTTTCAACAATAAACAACAAACTTTGTATTATGAGAAAGAACCAGACTCATTCTTTAGGAATCCGAAAATAAGCTCTATTTTACGAGTTATGCACGAATTCGGATTCTCCTATAAAACGAATTCCTTAACTCAAACCAAGTTAAGACTGCTTTGTCCTTCATATTTATTCATGTCTAATCAAGTTTCAATGATAAACAACGTTGTACTTTGTAGAATGAGAAAGAACTTCTTCAGCAATAAGCATCTCTCGACAAATGACGAAATACAGATTTTGCTATAAAATTAATTGCTATCAGCCTGACTTAAAACTGTTTGTCTTCCTTATTTATCCACTTCAAATCAAGTTTCAACAATTAAAAATTTTTTGTAGTTTGAGAAAGAACAACTTAATCTTGAGCAATCAGTATAAAAAGAAGGTAAGCAAAGGTGCGAATGTCAAACCATACATGATCAAAACAGGGAGCGGAGGTGTTTGGCTGAGACAAGGTGTGAATGTCCACCCATAATTAATGAAAAGCGGGCAACAAGTAGGTTCGAATGCCCAACCATACATCATCAAAAGCAAGAGTGGATATGTTCAGCTACAAGAAGGTTTGAACGTCTGACCATAGTTTGTAAAAAGCGGGTAAGAAAAGGTTCGAATGCCCGAACATACACCATCAAAGGAGGGAGCGGAGGTGTTCCGCTGTAAGAAGGTGTGAATGTCCGACCATAGTTGGTAAAAAACGGGTAAGAAAAGGTTAAAATACCCGACTGTACACAATCAGTAGCGGGTGCGGAGTTGTTCGGCTACTAAAAGGTGTGAAAGTCCAACCATGGTTTGTAAAAAGCGGGTAAGAAAAGGTGCGAATGCCCGAAAATGTATGATCAAAAGAGGGAGCGGAGGTGTTCGGCTGCAAGAAGGTGTGAATGTACACCCATAATTACTGAAAAATGGGTAAGAAAAGGTGCGAATTTCCAACTATACATAATCAAAAGCAGGAGTGGATGTGTTCGGCTCCAAGAAGGGTTGAATGTCTGACCATAGTTTGTAAAAAGCAGGTAAGAAAAGGTTTGACTGCCCGAACATACACCATCAAAAGAGGGAGCGGAGGTGTTCCGCTGTAAGAAGGTGTGAATGTCCGACCATAGTTGGTAAAAAGCGGGTAAGAAAAGGTTAAAATACCCGACTGTACACAATCAATAGCGGGAGTGGAGTTGTTCGGCTACTAAAAGATGTGAAAGTCCGACTATGGTTTGTAAAAAGTGGGTAAGAAAAGGTGCTAATGCCCGACAATGTATGATCAAAAGAGGGAGCAGAGGTGTTCGGCTGCAAGAAGGTCTGAATGTCCAACCATAATTTGTATAAACCGGGAAGGAAAGTTTCGAAAGCCCGACTATACACCATCAAAAGCGGGAGTAGAGTGGTTCAGCTGCAAGAAGGTCTGAATGTCCATCAATAATTGTTTTAAAACATGAAAGAAAATTTTCGAATATCATCCGCACATGATCATAAGAAGGAGAGGAGGTGTTCAGCTGCAAGAAGGTGTGAATGTCCACCCATAATTCCTGAAAAATGGGTAAAAAAAGGTGCGAATGCCCAACCATACATTATCAAAAGCAGGTGTGAATGTCAGATCATAATTTGCAAAAAGCTGATGAGAAAGGGTGAGAATGCCCGACTATACACCATCAAATGCGGGAGCGGAGGTGTTCGGCTCTGAGTAGGTGTGAATGTCCGACCATAATTGTTGAAAAATGTGTTAGAAAAGGAAAGAATGCCGGACCATACATCATCAAAAGCGAGAGAGGTGGTGTTCGGCTGCAAAAAGGTGTAAATGTTCGACTAAAGTTTTTAAAAAGCGGGTAAGACATGGTGCGAATGCCTGACAAGGTATGATCAAAAGCAGGAGCGGAGGTGTTCAGCTGCAAGAAGGTCTAAATGTCCATCAATAATTGCTAGAAAACATGAAAGAAATTTTTCGAAAATCAAACCGCACATGATCATAAGTGGGAGAGGAGGTGTTCAGCTGCAAGAAGGTGTGAATGTCCACCCATTATTCCTGACAAATGGGTAAGAAAAGGTGTGAATGCCAAACCATACATTATCAAAAGCAGGTGTGAATGTCAGATCATAATTTGCAAAAAGCTGATGAGAAAGGGTGAGAATGTCCGACTGCACACCATCAAATGCGGGAGCGGAGTTGTTCGGCTGTGAGTAGGTGTGAATCTCCGACCGTAATTTCTGAAAAATGTGTTAGAAAAGGTAAGAATGCCGGTCCATACATCATCAAAAGCGAGAGAGGTGGTGTTCGGCTGCAAGTAGGTGTGAATGTCCAGCCATAATTACTCACAAACGGGTAAGAAAAGGTAGTATTGCCAGACCATACATGATCAAAACAGGGAGCGGAGGTGGTTCAGCTGCAAGAAGGTGTGAATGTCTCACTAAAGTTCAAATATATTAACAAAAGCGGGAGGAGAGGTCTTCGGATGAGAGTGGTTGAGAATTTCCAACCATAATCTATAAAATTCGGTGAAAAAAAGGTGTGATAGAACACTAAAAGGTGGAGCGGAAGTGTTCGGCTGCAAGAAGGTGTGAATGTCCGACTATATTTGGTGAAAAGCAGGTGAAGCAAGGTCTGAATGCCCAACCTTACATTATCAAAAGCGAGATCAGAGGTGTTTGGCTGCAAGAAGGCCATAGTTTGCCAAAAGCGGGTATGCTGCGAATGACCAACTAAATATCAACAAAAGTGGGGGCGGAGGTCTTCGGATGCAACTGGGTGTGAACATCCCACCATACAAGTATGGTGAAGAGGAAGCTGTGAACAGCCGACCATAGTTTGCAAAAAGCGGGTGAGAAAAGGTGCGAATGTGCAACCATACATGATCAAAACAGGGAGCGGAGGTGTTTGGCTGTGACAAGGTGTGAATGTCCACCAAAAATTAATGAAAAGCGGGCAAAAAGTAGGTTTGAATGCCCAACCATACATCATCAAAAGCAGGAGTGGATATGTTCGGCTACAAGAAGGTTTGAACGTCTGACCATAGTTTGTAAAAAGCGGGTAAGAAAAGGTTCGAATGCCCAAACATACACCATCAAAAGAGGGAGCGGAGGTGTTCCGCTGTAAGAAGGTGTGAATGTCCGACCATAGTTGGTAAAAAGTGGGTAAGAAAAGGTTAAAATACCCGACTGTACACAATCAATAGGGGGAGCGTAGTTGTTCGGCTACAAGAAGTTGTGAAAGTCCAACCATGGTTTGTAAAAAGCGGGTAAGAAAAGGTGCGAATGCCCGAAAATGTATGATCAAAAGAGGGAGCGGAGGTGTTCGGCTGCAAGAAGGTGTGAATGTACACCCATAATTACTGAAAAATGGGTAAGAAAAGGTGCGAATGCCCAACTATACATAATCAAAAGCAGGAGTGGATGTGTTCGGCTCCAAGAAGGGTTGAATGTCTGACCATAGTTTGTAAAAAGCAGGTAAGAAAAGGTTTGACTGCCCGAACATACACCATCAAAAGAGGGAGTGGAGGTGTTCCGCTGTAAGAAGGTGTGAATGTCCGACCATAGTTGGTAAAAAGCGGGTAAGAAAAGGTTAAAATACCCGACTGTACACAATCAATAGCGGGAGCGGAGTTGTTCGGCTACAAGAAGGTGTGAAAGTCCAACCATCGTTTGTCAAAAGCTGGTAAGAAAAGGTTCGAATGCCCGAATATATACCATCAAAAGCGGAAGCGGAGGTGTTCGGCTGCAAGAAGGTGTGAACGTCCGACCAAAGTTGGCAAAAAGCAGTAAAGAAAAGGTTCGAATATCCAAACATAATTAAAAGCGAGAGAGATTGTGTTCAGCTGCAAGTAGGTGTGAATATCCAGCCATAATTACTCACAAACGGGTAAGAAAATGTAGTATTGCCAGACCATACATGATCAAAACAGGGAGCGGAGGTGGTTTAGCTGCAAAAAGGGGTGAATGTCCAACTAAAGTTCAAATATATTAACAAAAGCGGGAGGAGAGGTCTTCGGATTAGAGTGGTTGAAATTTCCAACCATAATCTATAAAATGCGGTGAAAAAAAAAAGGTGTGAAGGAATGAATTTTATAGCAAAATCCGAAATCATGCATAACTCCGCAAAAGGAACGTATTGCTCAACCAAAGGGATGCTTCTTTCTCATTCAGGGTAATATGAGGAACTTTATGCTTGATACATTTTAGACACGGATAACTATGAAGGACAAAGCAATTTTAACTTGGTTTGAGCAAAGCAATTCATTTTATAGGAAAATCCGAAATCGTGCAGGACTCATGAAAGTAAGCTTATTCTCGGATTCCTGATCCTCCAGTGTTGCTCTTTCCTATACTGCAAAATACAGCCTTGTTCTTTGTTGAAATCGATCTAGACATTGATAAATATGAAGGACAAAGCAGTTTTAACATAGTTTGAGTAAAGGAATTCATTTTATACATAAAATCCCAAATCATGCAGAACGTATGAAAATAAGCTTATTCTCGGATTCCTGTTCCTTCAAGTGTTGCTCTTTCTACTACTGCAAAATACAATGTTGTTCTTTGTTGAAGTAAATCTAGACATTGATAAATATGAAGGACAAAGCAGTTTTCACTTGGTTTGAGTGAAGGAATTCATTTTATACATAAAATCCCAAATCATTCAAAACGTATGAAAAGAAGCTTATTCTCGGATTCCTGATCCTTCAGTGTTGCTTTTTCTTCTACTGCAAAATACAATGTTGTTCTTTGTTGAAGTCGATCTAGACATTGATAAATATGAAGGACAAAGCAGTTTTAACTTGGTTTGAGTGAAGGAATTCATTTTATACATAAAATCCCAAATCATGCAGAACGTATGAAAATAAGCTTGTTCTCGGATTACTGATCCTTCAGTGATGCTCTTTCTTCTACTGCAAAATCCAGTGTTGTTCTTTGTTGAAGTCAATCTAGACATTGATAAATATGAAGGACAAAGCAGTTTTCACTTGGTTTGAGTGAAGGATTTGCAGCTGAAAACCTCCCGCTCCCGCTTTTGATTGTGTATAGTCGGGCTTTCGAGCCTTTTCTTACCCGGTTTTTAGAAATTATGGTTAGACATTCAGACCTTGCAGCCGAAGACCTCCACTCCCTCTTTTGATCATACATTGTCGGGCATTCGCACCTTGTCTTACCCGCTTTTTACAAACTATAGTCAGACATTCACATCTTGCAGCTGAACCACCTCAGCTCCCTGTTTTGATCATGTATGGTCTGGCAATACTACCTTTTCTTACCCGTTTGTGAGTAATTATGGCTGGACATTCACACCTACTTGCAGTCGAACAGCTCTGCTCTCGCTTTTGATGGTATATATTCGGGCATTCGAACCTTTTCTTAACTGCTTTTTGCAAACTTTGGTCGGACGTTCACACCTTCTTGCAGCCGAACACCTCCGCTTCCGCTTTTGATGGTATATATTCGGGCATTCAAACCTTTTCTTAGCAGCTTTTTACAAACCATGGTTGAACTTTCACACCTTCTTGTAGCCGAACACCTCCGCTCCCGCTTTTGATGGTGTATAGTCGGGTATTTTAACCTTTTCTTACCCGTTTTTTACCAACTATGGTCGGACATTCACACCTTCTTACAGCGGAACACCTCCGCTCCCTCTTTTCATGTTGTATGTTTGGGCATTCGAACCTTTTCTTACCCGCTTTTTACAAACTATGCTCGGACATTCAAACCTTCTTGTAGCCGAACACATCCACTCCTGCTTTTGATGATGTATGGTTGGGCATTCAAACCTACTTGTTGCCCGCTTTTCATTAATTTTTGTGGACATTCACACCTTGTCACAGCCAAACACCTCCGCTCCCTGTTTTGATCATGTATGGTTGGACATTCGCTCCTTTTCTCACCCGTTTTTTGCCAACTATGGTCGGCTGTTCACAGCTTCCTCTCCACCATACTTGGTGGGATATTCACACCCACTTGCATCCGAAGACCTTTTGTTGATATTTAGTCGGTCATTCGCAGCTTACCCGCTTTTGGCAAACTATGGCCTTCATGCAGCCAAACACCTCTGATCTCGCTTTTGATGATGTAAGGTTGGGCATTCAGACCTTGCTTCACCTGCTTTTCACCAAATATAGTCGGACATTCACACCTTCTTGCAGCCGAACACTTCCGCTCCACCTTTTAGTGTTCTATCACACCTTTTTTTTCACCGCATTTTATAGATTATGGTTGGAAATTCTCAACCACTCTCATCCGAAGACCTCTCCTCCCGCTTTTGTTAATATATTTGAACTTTAGTGAGACATTCACACCTTCTTGCAGCTGAACCACCTCCGCTCCCTGTTTTGATCACGTATGGTCTGGCAATACTACCTTTTCTTACCCGTTTGTTAGTAATTATGGCTGGACATTCACACCTACTTGCAGCCGAACACCACCTCTCCCGCTTTTGATGATGTATGGACGGGCATTCTTACCTTTTCTAACACATTTTTCAGCAATTATGGTCGGAAATTCACACTTACTCACAGCCGAACAACTCCGCTCCCGCATTTGATGGTGTATAGTCGGGCATTCTCACCCTTTCTCATCAGCTTTTTGCAAATTATGATCTGACATTCACACCTGCTTTTGATAATGTATGGTTTGGCATTCGCACCTTTTCTTACCCATTTTTCAGTAATTATGGGTGGACATTCACACCTTCTTGCAGCTGAACACCTCCTCTCCCGCTATTGATTGTGTACAGTCGGGTATTTTAACCTTTTCTTACCCGCTTTTTACCAAATATGGTCGGACATTCACACCGTCTTACAGCGGAACACCTCTGCTCCCGCTTTTGATGGTGTATAGTCAGGCATTTGAACCTTTTCTTACCCGCTTTTTACAAACTATGGTCGGACATTCAAACCTTCTTGTAGCCGAAAACCTCCGCTCCCTCTTTTGATTATACATTGTTGGGCATTCGCACCTTATTTACAAACTATAGTCAGACATTCACACCTTGCAGCTGAGCCACCTCAGCTCCCTGTTTTGATAGTGTATGTTCGGGCATTCGAACCTATTCTTACCCCCTTTTTACAAACTATGCTCGGAGATTCACACCTACTCACAGCCGAACAACTCCGCTCCCGCATTTGATAATGTCTTGTCCGGCATTCTAGTCTCTTCTAACACATTTTTCAGCAATTATGGTTGGACATTCACACCTACTCACAGCCGAACACTTCCGCTCCCACATTTGATGGTGTATAGCCGGGCATTTTCACCCTTTCTCATCAGCTTTTTGCAAATTATGATCTGACATTCACACCTACTTGCAGTCGAACAGCTCTGCTCCCGCTTTTGATTATGTTTGGTTGGATATTCGAACCTTTTCTTAACTGCTTTTTACAAACTTTGGTCGGACGTTCACACCTTCTTGCAGCCGAACACATCCACTTCCACTTTTGATGGTATATATTCGGGCATTCGAACCTTTTCTTACCCGCTTTTTACAAACCGTGGTCGGACTTTCACACCTTCTTGTAGCCAAACAACTCCGCTCCCGCTATTGATTGTGTACAGTCGGGTATTTTAACCTTTTCTTACCCGCTTTTTACCAACTATGGTCGGACATTTACACCTTCTTACAGCGGAACACCTCCGCTCCCTCTTTTGATGGTCTATGTTCGGGCATTCGAACCTTTTCTTACCCGCTTTTTACAAACTATGGTCGGACATTCAAACTTTCTTGTAGCCGAACACATCCACTCCTGCTTTTGATGATGTATGGTTGGGCATTTTCACCTTTTCTTACCCATTTTTCAGTAATTATGGGTGGACATTCACACCTTCTTGCAGCTGAACAACTCCTCTCCCGCTTATGATCATGTGCGGTTTGATATTTGAAAATTTTCTTTCATGTTTTAAAGCAATTATTGATGGACATTCAAATCTTCTTGTAGCCGAACACATCCACTCCTGCTTTTGATGATGTATGGTAAGCTTTTCTTACCCGCTTTTTACAAACTATGGTCGGACATTCAAACCTTCTTGTAGCCAAAACCCTCCGCTCCCTCTTTTGATCATACATTGTTGGGCATTCGCACCTTATCTTACCCGCTTTTTACAAACTATAGTCAGACATTCATACCTTGCAGCTGAACCACCTCCGCTCCCTGTTTTGATCATGTATGGTCTGGCAATACTACCTTTTCTTACCCGTTTGTGAGTAATTAATCCCAAAATATTGAGCATAAAATAAGTCTTTATGCTGATGATGTATTACTTTTCCTTCAGAACTCACAGACGTCTCTCAGTCACACGATCACACTCATAAATAAATTCTCAGCACTTTCTGACTACTCTATCAACTGGTCTAAGACCACAGTTCTGCCCATTAACTGTAGGGTCCATAATATACCTGCGATCACTTTACAGTCAGGAAATATTAGATATTTAGGCATAAACATTTCCTCCAGGCTCTCAGAGCTAACAAAGCTAAATTATGTGCAATTATTAAAGACAGTAGAGGACGATCTCTCGTTGGAAGTCCTTACCTATATCACTTATGGGGAGAGTTACATCCATTAAAATGATGATACTACCAAAAGTTAACTATTTGTTCTCAATGATCCCCATAAAACCATCTGCTACTTGGTTTAAGTCACTAGATTCATGCATCTCCAAATTTCTGTGGAAAAACAAACCACCACGTATTAGTTTAAAAACCCTACAGAAGACCAAGGACAGTGGTGGATTAGATTTACCTCATTTTCAGCACTATTCCTTAGACAATAGGTTACAATATATATCAAAATGGTTTAAACCTTGTTGTTGTCACAGTTCCCAGAGACGTTGTAATCGTTGAGGATTCTATATTCACCCCCTCATTAGAGGCACGTAATGCAGATTGATGACACTGAATCTTCTTCTCTGTTCATTGCTGGCATCATTCCCAGCATCGTAAGTGTTCGTGGCATTGTTAGCCTCTTCTTCTGGATCTTGATATCGAGAATCCTTTTGTATTTCTGGTTTGTCAGTCCTCTGTCTTCGTTCACCGGAGTCTTTGTCTTTTTGTCCTTGAGTTTGGTGATTTTTTCTTCTTTTGATGCCTTGACACAATGTGACAGGTGATACCACGTGGGAGATCCTGTAACTTGGATTGCTGTCCCTGTGCTGCGAAATGGCTGTGCTGCTCAAATGGTCTCTCCTTCATCATGGTTACATGCTGCCATTCCGACATCTCGCCATTCCGACATGGGTCTCCAATTGTCGGAATGGCGACACTTAATTTTTTATCAAACGTCCCACCATTCCGACACTTTTTTCCTCCTATGGTCGGAATGGCGGTATGCTTTTTGTTTTTTTTTAACATACCGCCATTCCGACAGTTCCTTTTAATAGCCTATTTTTTACCCAAAACATTTTGCACTAATGATATGCCGGCGCAAATACGCCCTAAAGTTTGGCGCACAAGCTTTGCACATGCAGAGGCCACAGCCTCGCAAACAAACTTTAATAATCTATTATCAAAATCCCCTGAATTTCAAATATAAAAATACAGATATTAATATAACTCTGGCGAGACTGAAACTGATTAAGCAGAAATACAGTGTCAGTGAGCTGTCACAGCAGCCAGCTGGAGCGGAGCTCTCCACAGAGCCCATGCGTCTTTTGCACGCTGTCATCATATGCAAAAGTAATAATTGCAATTACAGATATCACGGCTACTGCACAGGACACAGTTGCGAGCACTCTGCCTTGCCTTGCCAATAGAAGAAGATAGAAATGACAGCATAGAACGTATAAAACACAACAAAATGCAGTAAAAACGTTTATTCATGTTATTCACGTGATTTATGAGTACTCACTCCAATTTTGGGAAGCGCGGATGGGTTTTGCGCATTTGGCACAAACACACAGCCGCAACGGTTGTAGCTTTATACAGCCTGTTGATATCTTAAGGACCTAACTGGTCACACCTGGGACTAAATGTCATGTAGAGATTGTTTTTACATGACATTACAGCTGAACATATAGCTTTCATCCACAAACCAACGTGGGAGAGCCCGAAGACGCATGTGTCAGACGCACATAGGCATGCGTAAAACCAATTTTGACCACTTCATACTGTTTATTTGCTTTCTTTTAGTTAACTTTCGTTTCTTTTGGATTCTTGTGCGTGTTATGGAGCCGTTTTGGTCCATGTTTGTAAGCCTTTTTTTCCTGGATTAAATTTTCGGAAGTTGAAACAAGTGGCATTGGAGTGTGTGATTGAAAACCACCGCGGACTGCTTCTCCTCCTCCAGTTGCCGAGACTTTGTGTTTTTAATAACGCTTGTCTATAAACATGTTAAACATATAAATTGCATGAACAGAAAGAAGGGACTCACCTGTTGAGTAACACACATTTCCTTATACGGAAAGCCTTGTCGGAATGGTGGGACATTTGAACGTCAGAATAGCGGGATGTCGCAATGGTGGGATGTCGGAATGGTGGGACGTTTGCATGTCGGAATGGTGGTATGTCGGAATGGTGGTATGTCGGAATGGTGGGATGTCGGAATAGCGGGATGTCGGAATGGCGGGATTTCGGAATGGGTGTTGCCACCCCCTTCATCATATACACAGTTATTTATACATCACCTTCCACCATGAAGCGTTGTCCCTTTTTGTTTCTCTCTTTGTTCTTAAAATGCTGTTATGCATGTCTAAACCAATCCATTAAATTAGATCATTTTGGCAGTAAAGCGATCTACAATGTGCTTGGTCGCAAAGCTGCTCATCTGTGGTAAACAGCTCTTCAGAAAGGCATTCTTCAATTGATTTCACTAATTCTATGTAATAATTTTGTGATTTCCTACAAAACTACACTTCTTCTCCCATCTGTCTGAGTATTTAATATTGTCTGGGTCCCGTTAAAACATGTATTTTTCCCATCTAATTCCTTGTTTGCTTTAAAACAAGTATTCCCCATTTTCTATCCCTTCAGTAGCCAACCAGTTTGTATGGAGTACACTGGAGCAACTTGACTGATCAGTAAAACACTGCTTTTGTTGTCACCGCAAGGCTTCCCCCGTCGGTTGTTTCACTGAGACACTACTGAGTAACTATAACTCAACACAGTTTATACACATAACATTCATATACATACTAACAAACATACAAACAATTATTTATCGCAATTTTCTCATCTCTGTTTGAACGTACACCCAGGTAAATATTCCTGTAGTCTTCTCATACCGACTATGGACCCATTCATTGTTTAACTTCACTGTTTTGCAAATCCTAATTGAATATTACACATTGACATTGAACTTTACTTGATAAGCAGGTCTTCATTGCATTCAGCAGCCTATATGTGAGCATCTATGTGTAAGCTGTTCTTCTTTGCATTTATCAGCAGCAAGCAATTCTTCATTGCACATGCATATGAAAATAGTAAAACAATTCCAATGCGTTAGCGAAACCTTCTATATCAGGAGTGTCCATCATGATGCTGGGAATAGAACCTCTTTCCCAGAATAGTTCAACCTTCATTACTCAACTGATCATAACTCCGCAATGAGCACATTTCAAAGTATCATTCCTCTACATATATTCAAAAATCTATGTGTAAATGTTTAATATTTCTTATATTTGTTGATGTCATTCTGTGTGCATGTGGCCTAAACCCAATCTCTGTGTGGCAATTTTAATTTAAACAAGTTGAACTCTGCCTCTGATCATTTAAAAAAGGTGTGTACCAATATCAACCTTTCTCAGGTAATTACTGATCCTACAAAACCAAAGAGATCCTTCAAGGTTGTCCCTGATTGGCTCAATCTTAACAAATCAAAGGTAGAAAATCCGCAGTATCTGAACTTGGTGTTAGTTATCACTGCTCAATAGCCTGTATCAGAATTGCAAAAATGAAAACATTAGGTCCACGCTTGGTATCCAGATCCTGAAACATCTCCATGAGCAGGCTTTTTTTTAACTGATCTGTTGAATAGTTATATGACACTGTTAAAATCCCAGATGAAGATCTAGCACTTGACCATTTTTGTAAATCTTCTAATTCCATAGTTGATAAACACGCCCCTTTTAAAAAGTATAGAACTTAGAACAGGTCTATCCCTGGCTTTCGGCAGAACTGTCTTCTTTACTTTTTTTTCCCCTTGTCCTGTTCAGCATTATGTCAGAAGAATTGTAGTCTGAATACCTATGATGCCAAACAGATTTGTTTTGCCAAGGGAAGTTTTATAAATGTAAAGCTCCCCTTGATGCCCATTTATTTATTTCTTTTTACAATATATGACATGAACTGAACTGAACCGGACCGGGGGACAAGGAAAGAAGAAGAGGAAAGAAGAGGAAACAGAAAAAAAATAGAAACAAAAACCAGACAACCAGCTGCTACACCTGTAAAAAACAAAACAGACAACAATCCATGGCCTATGAGGGGAATCCAGCCTTAGCGCCAAGAGGAGCACCTGAAAGCAGACAAGCAGAGAAAAAACAAACACACAAACAAACAAAAACAAGCACAAGAAGCGGCAATCGCATACAACACAGCTGTGGATATAGATGACCTGAGACGACATGATAATACATCAACTGCTTAGTGACCATGCTACTGGACTAATGAATGTGTGTGTGTGTGTGTGTGTGAGAACATGCAACACCCATGGCACAGGACCTACATGATAACCGTGCTTAGTTTTGAGTGTATAAGCGTACAGGGCCACAATCCACAGCCCCCCAAACAATCAGAAGCAGGCAGAGAGGGCCACAAGACCCAGGCCACCAGCAGCCCCCACAGAGCACAGAACCCAGGTAGCCCACCGCAGGGGCAACCACGCATCCACCCAGAAGACTGCAGAGGAAGCCCCCGGAAAGAGCCCCCATAAGCATAGGGCAGAGGCACTCCGGGAACCAGGGGCAACAGCCCACCGACCCCGCCAGGCCCCAGCCGCCCAGACATGGGCCGTGCACTGGACCTGGGCCCCAGGAGCCCGAGCGCCCCCAAACCCCCCGGCAGAGGCCCCACCCAATACCCAGGAGGGCCAAGCGCCCCAGACAGCCACAAAGTGGGTCAGCGCCTGCCCCAGCGCCCCTGGCCAAGTGCCCTGGGAGTCAAGACGTGCCCACAGGTGGGTGAAGTCGCGAGCAGTGGGGAGAGGCAACGCTGATGCCCCATCGGGAGAAACACAGGCAGGCCAGGCGACAGCAAGTCCCAGATCCAGGCCCAATCATTACCACACACACTTTCACGTCCCATACATCCACACATCCACACATCCTACCTCCCTCGACTCTGCTGGGGTGTAGTGCAGCGGGCACACCAGGAGGCCAGCAACCCCCCAGCCACCACAGACCCCGAACCAGCAGAACAATTAATTAATCCTCCTGGCCCCTCCTGCCCCGAGCAGACACCAGGAAGCAGGGGTGTGCGAAGAAGACCCCTCCCCTCACCCTTCTGGCTCTTCAATATTTTCTAATAGTGAGCAATTAAAATTGAGGGGCAGCCAAACTTGTAGAACTGGGAGCGCGGCACTCTGGGCAGCCTACATACCCAAAGAGCCCCGCCCACCAGATGCCACTCAGTGTAACCACCCCCCAAGACCTAATGTGTGTGTGTGAGTGTGTTTGATAAGTATTAATGTCTAAGGTGTAATTAAAACAGGGGCAGGGAACTGCAGAGTGCAACCAAAGGGGACCACCTACGTGGCCCCATCCACTACACCCCACCGAACACACATGCCCCCAAAACCCTTCATGTGTGAGTGTGTGCTGTGTACAGGAGCCAGAAGGGAGAGGGGTATGGGGATATATACCGGGGGAGCTACTCTCCCCCAGAGAGGGCAGCCAGGGACTGGCTGCAATAGGCATCCCCGCTACCTGGGAGCCAGCAATGGGCAGGAGGGCCTGATGTCCACCAGGCTCGGGGCCTGCAGCGACCATATTCCGGGAGCTACTGTACCCCCAGAAGGTACCCATCCCGCCCCACCCCACTCAACCCAACCCCACCCCGGAGGACCTCTACAAAAAACAAACAAACAAACCACCCGGTCACACCAGTCGCAGCAGCCCGGGCCTGAGACCCACCATCACCCAGCAACCCACCACCACCACTATGTGATAAAACTAATCAGAGGGGACCAGAGAGAATGAAATTCAGCCAATTGATGTTTTGAGGAGGCAGACATTGTTTCCATGCTAATATAATCTAAAAGAAAATTTCTAAACTGGTTAATACACAGATTGTTCTTCGCTTTCCAGTTCATGAGAATAGTTTTCTTTGCGATACATAACACTGTGACAACCATGTGTGCTGAGTTAATTTCCATGTTGATGTTGTCTAAGTCACCCAGTATGCACAGTGTGGGGCATGCAGGGATGCTACACTTTAGCCATGTTGATAGGTCCTCACAGACTTCAAGCCAGAACTTCTGGACAGGCGCAGAAAACCACAAAGCGTGTACATAATCATCAGGTGTGTTATCTGTGCAATGTGAGCAGATGTTTGAGTGTGTTAGACCCATCCTGAACATCCTTTGTCCTGTATAGTGTGTTCTATGAAGGATTTTGTATTGTATGAGCTGTAAATTAGGATTTCGAGTCTTTATGAAGGTGTTCAAACATATTTGTGGTTAGAAGCTATGACCAGAACTGATGGATAAATCTGCCTCCCATTTTGAGGATGGAAGAGACATTGTGTCATCTATCTTAGACAATAATTTATATGTTTTTGATAGTAGTTTTGGGGTACAGATGCTTAGAAATTCTGCTACCCTAGTCGGGGGTTGTAAGTCTGGTTGGTGGAGGATATATCCATCCATCCATCCATCATCTGCCGCTTATCCGGGGGTCGGGTCGCGGGGGCAGCAGCTTGAGCAGAGAAACCCAGACGTCTCTGTCCCCGGCCACTTCCTCCAGCTCTTCCGGGGGGACCCCGAGGCGTTCCCAGGCCAGCCGAGAGACATAGTCTCTCCAACGTGTCCTGGGTCTCCCCCGGGGTCTCCTCCCAGTGGGACGTGCCCGGAACACCTCCCCAGGGAGGCGCCCAGGGGGCATCCTAACCAGATGCCCGAGCCACCTCATCTGACTCCTCTCAATGCGGAGGAGCAGCGGTTCTACTCCGAGCCCCTCCCGGATGACTGAGCTTCTCACCCTATCTCTAAGGGAGAGCCCAGACACCCTGCGGAGGAAACCCATTTCGGCCGCTTGTATTCGCGATCTTGTTCTTTCGGTCACTACCCACAACTCGTGACCATAGGTGAGGATGGGAACGTAGATTGACCAGTAAGTAGAGGCACCGGTCATACAGAGACCGAACGGCCCCTATCAAGGGGTCCGGCACTCCATATTCCCGGAGCACCCCCCACAGGACTCCACGAGGGACACGGTCGAACGCTTTCTCCAAGTCCACAAAACACATGTAGACTGGTTGGGCGAACTCCCATGCACCCTCCAGGATCCTGCCGAGGGTATAGAGCTGGTCCACTGTTCCACGGCCAGGACGAAAGCCACACTGCATCTCCTGAATCCGAGGCTCGATTATCCGACGGATCCTCCTCTCCAATACCCCCGAATAGACCTTACCAGGGAGGCTGAGGAGTGTGATACCCCTATAGTTGGAACACACCCTCCGGTCCCCCTTTTTAAAGAGGGGGACCACCAACCCAATCTGCCAGTCCAGAGGCACTGTCCCCGATGTCCACGCGATACTGCAGAGGCGTGTCAGCCAAGACAGCCCTACAACATCCAGAGCCTTGAGAAACTCAGGACGGACCTCATCCACCCCCGGGGCCTTGCCACCGAGGAACTTTTTAACCACCTCGGCAACCTCAGCCCCAGAAATGGGAGGCCCCGTCTCCGAGCTCTCCGACTCTGCCTCTTCCGAGCACGTGTTGGTAGGATTGAGGAGTTCCTCGAAGTACTCCCCCCACCGACTCACAACATCCCTAGTTGAGGTCAGCAAAGCCCCGTCCGCACTGTAAACAGTGTTGACTGTGAGCCGCTTCCCCCCCCTGAGATGCCGGATGGTGGACCAGAATCTTTTCGAGGCCGTCCGGAAATCGTTCTCCATGGTCTCACCGAACTCCTCCCAGGCCCGAGTTTTTTCCTCAGCAACCGCCGAAGCCGTGGCCCGTCTGGCCCGTCGGTACCTATCAGCTTCTTCCAGGGTCCCACTGGCCAAAAAGGCCCGATAGGACTCCTTCTTCAGCTTGACGGCTTCCCTCACCACTGGTGTCCACCAGCAGGTTCGAGGGTTGCCGCCACGACAGGCACCGACCACCTTACGGCCACAACTCCGACCAGCTGCCTCGGCAATGGAGTCACGGAACATGGCCCATTCAATGTCCCCCACCTCAAATATGGTTGAAGCTCTGCCGGAGGTGGGAGTTAAAGCTCCTTCTGACGGGGGATTCTGACAAACGCTCCCAGCAGACCCTCACAATACGTTTGGGCCTGCCAGGTCTGATCGGCATCCTCCCCCACCAGCGGAGCCAACTCACCACCAGGTGGTGATCAGTTGACAGCTCCGCCCCTCTCTTCACCCGAGTGTCCAGGACATACGGCCGCAAGTCCGATGATACAACCACAAAGTCGATCATCGAACTGCGGCCAAGGGTGTCCTGGTGCCAAGTGCACATATGGACACCCTTATGCCTGAACATGGTGTTCGTTATGGACAGTCTATGACTGGCACAGAAGTCCAACAACATAACACCACTCTGATTCAGATCGGGGGGCCGTTCCTCTCAATCACACCCCTCCAGGTCTCACTGTCATTGCCCACGTGAGCATTGAAGTCCCCCAGCAGAATGAGGGAGTCTCCGGTAGGAGCATTCTCCAGTGCCTCCCCCAGAGACTCCAAAAAGAGTAGGTACTCTGAACTGCTGTTTGGCGCATAGGCACAAACAACAGTCAGGACTCGTCCCCCCACCCAAGGCGGAGGGAGGCTACCCTCTCGTTCACTGGGGTAAACCCCAATGTACTGGCACACAGCCGGGGGGGCAATAAGTATGCCCACACCTGCTCTGCGCCTCTCACCACGGGCAACTCCAGAGTGGAAGAGAGTCCAACCCCTCTCAAGAGTACTGGTTCCAGATCCCAAGCCGTGCGTCGAGGTGAGTCCGACTATATCTAACGGTCTGATGAAGTTTCAACAATAAACAACAAACTTTGTATTATGAGAAAGAACCAGACTCATTCTTTAGGAATCCGAAAATAAGCTCTATTTTACGAGTTATGCACGAATTCGGATTCTCCTATAAAACGAATTCCTTAACTCAAACCAAGTTAAGACTGCTTTGTCCTTCATATTTATTCATGTCTAATCAAGTTTCAATGATAAACAACGTTGTACTTTGTAGAATGAGAAAGAACTTCTTCAGCAATAAGCATCTCTCGACAAATGACGAAATACAGATTTTGCTATAAAATTAATTGCTATCAGCCTGACTTAAAACTGTTTGTCTTCCTTATTTATCCACTTCAAATCAAGTTTCAACAATTAAAAATTTTTTGTAGTTTGAGAAAGAACAACTTAATCTTGAGCAATCAGTATAAAAAGAAGGTAAGCAAAGGTGCGAATGTCAAACCATACATGATCAAAACAGGGAGCGGAGGTGTTTGGCTGAGACAAGGTGTGAATGTCCACCCATAATTAATGAAAAGCGGGCAACAAGTAGGTTCGAATGCCCAACCATACATCATCAAAAGCAAGAGTGGATATGTTCAGCTACAAGAAGGTTTGAACGTCTGACCATAGTTTGTAAAAAGCGGGTAAGAAAAGGTTCGAATGCCCGAACATACACCATCAAAGGAGGGAGCGGAGGTGTTCCGCTGTAAGAAGGTGTGAATGTCCGACCATAGTTGGTAAAAAACGGGTAAGAAAAGGTTAAAATACCCGACTGTACACAATCAGTAGCGGGTGCGGAGTTGTTCGGCTACTAAAAGGTGTGAAAGTCCAACCATGGTTTGTAAAAAGCGGGTAAGAAAAGGTGCGAATGCCCGAAAATGTATGATCAAAAGAGGGAGCGGAGGTGTTCGGCTGCAAGAAGGTGTGAATGTACACCCATAATTACTGAAAAATGGGTAAGAAAAGGTGCGAATGCCCAACTATACATAATCAAAAGCAGGAGTGGATGTGTTCGGCTCCAAGAAGGGTTGAATGTCCGACTATGGTTTGTAAAAAGCGGGTAAGAAAAGGTGCTAATGCCCGACAATGTATGATCAAAAGAGGGAGTGGAGGTTTTCGGCTGTAAGAAGGTCTGAATGTCCAACTATAATTTGTAAAAACCGGGTAAGAAAAGGCTTGAAAGCCCGACTATACACCATCATAAGCGGGAGAGGAGGTGTTCAGCTGTAAGAAGGTGTGAATGTCCACCCATAATTACTGAAAAATGGGTAAGAAAAGGTGCGAATGCCCAAACATACATCATCAAAAGCAGGATTGGATGTGTTGGGCTACAAGAAGGTTTGAAAGTCCGACCATGGTTTGTAAAAAACGGGTAAGAAAAGGTGCGAATGCCCGACAATGTATATTCAAAAGAGGGAGCGGAGGTTTTTGGCTACAAGAAGGTTTGAATGTCCGACCATAGTTTGTAAAAAGCGGGTAAGAAAAGGTTCAAATGCCTGACAATACACCATCAAAAGCGTGAGCGGAGGTGTTCCGCTGTAAGACGGTGTGAATGTCCGACCATAGTTGGTAAAAAGCGGGTAAGAAAAGGTTAAAATACCCGACTGTACACAATCAATAGCGGGAGCGGAGTTGTTCGGCTACAAGAAGGTGTGAAAGTCCAACCATGGTTTGTAAAAAGCTGCTAAGAAAAGGTTCGAATGCCCGAATATATACCATCAAAAGCGGAAGCGGAGGTGTTCGGCTGCAAGAAGGTGTGAACGTCCGACCAAAGTTTGTAAAAAGCAGTTAAGAAAAGGTTCGAATATCCAACCAAACATAATCAAAAGCGGGAGCAGAGCTGTTCGACTGCAAGTAGGTGTGAATGTCCAGCCATAATTACTCACAAACGGGTAAAAAAAGGTAGTATTGCCAGACCATACATGATCAAAACAGGGAGCTGAGGTGGTTCAGCACCAAGGTGTGAATGTCTGACTATAGTTTGTAAAAAGCGGGTAAGCTGCGAATGACCGACTAAATATCAACAAAAGGTCTTCGGATGCAAGTGGGTGTGAATATCCCACCATACAAGTATGGTGGAGAGGAAGCTGTGAACAGCCGACCATAGTTTGTAAAAAGCGGGTGAGACAAGGTGCGAATGTCCAACCATACATGATCAAAACAGGGAGCGGAGGTGTTTGGCTGTGACAAGGTGTGAATGTACACCCAAAATTAATGAAAAGCGGGCAAAAAGTAGGTTTGAATGCCCAAGCATACATCATCAAAAGAAGGAGTGGATGTGTTCGGCTACAAGAAGGTTTGAATGTCCGAGCATAGTTTGTAAAAAGCGGGTAAGAAAAGGTTCGAATGCCCAAACAAACACCATCAAAAGAGGGAGCGGAGGTGTTTGGCTGTGACAAGGTGTGAATGTCCACCCAAAATTAATGAAAAGCGGGCAAAAAGTAGGTTTGAATACCCAAGCATACATCATCAAAAGAAGGAGTGGATGTGTTCGGCTACAAGAAGGTTTGAATGTCCGAGCATAGTTTGTAAAAAGCGGGTAAGAAAAGGTTCGAATGCCCAAACAAACACCATCAAAAGAGGGAGCGGAGGTGTTTGGCTGTGACAAGGTGTGAATGTCCACCCAAAATTAATGAAAAGCGGGCAAAAAGTAGGTTTGAATGCCCAAGCATACATCATCAAAAGAAGGAGTGGATGTGTTCGGCTACAAGAAGGTTTGAATGTCCGAGCATAGTTTGTAAAAAGCGGGTAAGAAAAGGTTCGAATGCCCAAACAAACACCATCAAAAGAGGGAGCGGAGGTTTTTGGCTGTGACAAGGTGTGAATGTCCACCCAAAATTAATGAAAATCGGGCAAAAAGTAGGTTTGAATGCCCAAGCATACATCATCAAAAGAAGGAGTGGATGTGTTCGGCTACAAGAAGGTTTGAATGTCCGAGCATAGTTTGTAAAAAGCGGGTAAGAAAAGGTTCGAATGCCCAAACAAACACCATCAAAAGAGGGAGCGGAGGTGTTCCGCTGTAAGAAGGTGTGAATGTCCGACCATAGTTGGTAAAAAGTGGGTAAGAAAAGGTTAAAATACCCGACTGTACACAATCAATAGGGGGAGCGGAGTTGTTCGGCTACAAGAAGGTGTGAAAGTCCAACCATGGTTTGTAAAAAGCTGGTAAGAAAAGGTTCGAATGCCCGAATATATACCATCAAAAGCGGAAGCGGAGGTGTTCGGCTGCAAGAAGGTGTGAACGTCCGACCAAAGTTTGTAAAAAGCAGTTAAGAAAAGGTTCGAATATCCAACCAAACAAAATCAAAAGCGGGAGCAGAGCTGTTCGACTGCAAGTAGGTGTGAATGTCCAGCCATAATTACTCACAAACGGGTAAGAAAAGGTAGTATTGCCAGACCATACATGATCAAAACAGGGAGCGGAGGTGGTTCAGCTGCAAGGTATGAATGTCTGACTATAGTTTGTAAAAAGCGGGTACGATAAGGTGCGAATGCCTGACAATGTATAATCAAAAGAGGGAGCAGAGGTTTTCGGCTACAAGAAGGTTTGAACGTCTGACCATAGTTTGTAAAAAGCGGGTAAGAAAAGGTTTGAATGCCCGAACATACACCATCAAAGGAGGGAGCGGAGGTGTTCCGCTGTAAGAAGGTGTGAATGTCCGACCATAGTTGGTAAAAAACGGGTAAGAAAAGGTTAAAATACCCGACTGTACACAATCAATAGCGGGAGCGGAGTTGTTCGGCTACTAAAAGATGTGAAAGTCCGACTATGGTTTGTAAAAAGCGGGTAAGAAAAGGTGCTAATGCCCGACAATGTATGATCAAAAGAGGGAGCAGAGGTGTTCGGCTGCAAGAAGGTCTGAATGTCCAACCATAATTTGTATAAACCGGGAAGGAAAGTTTCGAAAGCCCGACTATACACCATCAAAAGCGGGAGCAGAGTGGTTCAGCTGCAAGAAGGTCTGAATGTCCATCAATAATTGCTTTAAAACATGAAAGAAAATTTTCGAATATCATCCGCACATGATCATAAGAAGGAGAGGAGGTGTTCAGCTGCAAGAAGGTGTGAATGTCCACCCATAATTCCTGAAAAATGGGTAAAAAAAGGTGCGAATGCCCAACCATACATTATCAAAAGCAGGTGTGAATGTCAGATCATAATTTGCAAAAAGCTGATGAGAAAGGGTGAGAATGCCCGACTATACACCATCAAAGGAGGGAGCGGAGGTGTTCCGCTGTAAGAAGGTGTGAATGTCCGACCATAGTTGGTAAAAAACGGGTAAGAAAAGGTTAAAATACCCGACTGTACACAATCAGTAGCGGGTGCGGAGTTGTTCGGCTACTAAAAGGTGTGAAAGTCCAACCATGGTTTGTAAAAAGCGGGTAAGAAAAGGTGCGAATGCCCGAAAATGTATGATCAAAAGAGGGAGCGGAGGTGTTCGGCTGCAAGAAGGTGTGAATGTACACCCATAATTACTGAAAAATGGGTAAGAAAAGGTGCGAATGCCCAACTATACATAATCAAAAGCAGGAGTGGATGTGTTCGGCTCCAAGAAGGGTTGAATGTCCGACTATGGTTTGTAAAAAGCGGGTAAGAAAAGGTGCTAATGCCCGACAATGTATGATCAAAAGAGGGAGTGGAGGTTTTCGGCTGTAAGAAGGTCTGAATGTCCAACTATAATTTGTAAAAACCGGGTAAGAAAAGGCTTGAAAGCCCGACTATACACCATCATAAGCGGGAGAGGAGGTGTTCAGCTGTAAGAAGGTGTGAATGTCCACCCATAATTACTGAAAAATGGGTAAGAAAAGGTGCGAATGCCCAAACATACATCATCAAAAGCAGGATTGGATGTGTTGGGCTACAAGAAGGTTTGAAAGTCCGACCATGGTTTGTAAAAAACGGGTAAGAAAAGGTGCGAATGCCCGACAATGTATATTCAAAAGAGGGAGCGGAGGTTTTTGGCTACAAGAAGGTTTGAATGTCCGACCATAGTTTGTAAAAAGCGGGTAAGAAAAGGTTCAAATGCCTGACAATACACCATCAAAAGCGTGAGCGGAGGTGTTCCGCTGTAAGACGGTGTGAATGTCCGACCATAGTTGGTAAAAAGCGGGTAAGAAAAGGTTAAAATACCCGACTGTACACAATCAATAGCGGGAGCGGAGTTGTTCGGCTACAAGAAGGTGTGAAAGTCCAACCATGGTTTGTAAAAAGCTGCTAAGAAAAGGTTCGAATGCACGAATATATACCATCAAAAGCGGAAGCGGAGGTGTTCGGCTGCAAGAAGGTGTGAACGTCCGACCAAAGTTTGTAAAAAGCAGTTAAGAAAAGGTTCGAATATCCAACCAAACATAATCAAAAGCGGGAGCAGAGCTGTTCGACTGCAAGTAGGTGTGAATGTCCAGCCATAATTACTCACAAACGGGTAAAAAAAGGTAGTATTGCCAGACCATACATGATCAAAACAGGGAGCTGAGGTGGTTCAGCACCAAGGTGTGAATGTCTGACTATAGTTTGTAAAAAGCGGGTAAGCTGCGAATGACCGACTAAATATCAACAAAAGGTCTTCGGATGCAAGTGGGTGTGAATATCCCACCATACAAGTATGGTGGAGAGGAAGCTGTGAACAGCCGACCATAGTTTGTAAAAAGCGGGTGAGACAAGGTGCGAATGTCCAACCATACATGATCAAAACAGGGAGCGGAGGTGTTTGGCTGTGACAAGGTGTGAATGTCCACCCAAAATTAATGAAAAGCGGGCAAAAAGTAGGTTTGAATGCCCAAGCATACATCATCAAAAGAAGGAGTGGATGTGTTCGGCTACAAGAAGGTTTGAATGTCCGAGCATAGTTTGTAAAAAGCGGGTAAGAAAAGGTTCGAATGCCCAAACAAACACCATCAAAAGAGGGAGCGGAGGTGTTTGGCTGTGACAAGGTGTGAATGTCCACCCAAAATTAATGAAAAGCGGGCAAAAAGTAGGTTTGAATACCCAAGCATACATCATCAAAAGAAGGAGTGGATGTGTTCGGCTACAAGAAGGTTTGAATGTCCGAGCATAGTTTGTAAAAAGCGGGTAAGAAAAGGTTCGAATGCCCAAACAAACACCATCAAAAGAGGGAGCGGAGGTGTTTGGCTGTGACAAGGTGTGAATGTCCACCCAAAATTAATGAAAAGCGGGCAAAAAGTAGGTTTGAATGCCCAAGCATACATCATCAAAAGAAGGAGTGGATGTGTTCGGCTACAAGAAGGTTTGAATGTCCGAGCATAGTTTGTAAAAAGCGGGTAAGAAAAGGTTCAAATGCCCAAACAAACACCATCAAAAGAGGGAGCGGAGGTGTTTGGCTGTGACAAGGTGTGAATGTCCACCCAAAATTAATGAAAAGCGGGCAAAAAGTAGGTTTGAATGCCCAAGCATACATCATCAAAAGAAGGAGTGGATGTGTTCGGCTACAAGAAGGTTTGAATGTCCGAGCATAGTTTGTAAAAAGCGGGTAAGAAAAGGTTCGAATGCCCAAACAAACACCATCAAAAGAGGGAGCGGAGGTGTTCCGCTGTAAGAAGGTGTGAATGTCCGACCATAGTTGGTAAAAAGTGGGTAAGAAAAGGTTAAAATACCCGACTGTACACAATCAATAGGGGGAGCGGAGTTGTTCGGCTACAAGAAGGTGTGAAAGTCCAACCATGGTTTGTAAAAAGCTGGTAAGAAAAGGTTCGAATGCCCGAATATATACCATCAAAAGCGGAAGCGGAGGTGTTCGGCTGCAAGAAGGTGTGAACGTCCGACCAAAGTTTGTAAAAAGCAGTTAAGAAAAGGTTCGAATATCCAACCAAACAAAATCAAAAGCGGGAGCAGAGCTGTTCGACTGCAAGTAGGTGTGAATGTCCAGCCATAATTACTCACAAACGGGTAAGAAAAGGTAGTATTGCCAGACCATACATGATCAAAACAGGGAGCGGAGGTGGTTCAGCTGCAAGGTATGAATGTCTGACTATAGTTTGTAAAAAGCGGGTACGATAAGGTGCGAATGCCTGACAATGTATAATCAAAAGAGGGAGCAGAGGTTTTCGGCTACAAGAAGGTTTGAACGTCTGACCATAGTTTGTAAAAAGCGGGTAAGAAAAGGTTTGAATGCCCGAACATACACCATCAAAGGAGGGAGCGGAGGTGTTCCGCTGTAAGAAGGTGTGAATGTCCGACCATAGTTGGTAAAAAACGGGTAAGAAAAGGTTAAAATACCCGACTGTACACAATCAATAGCGGGAGCGGAGTGGTTCGGCTACTAAAAGATGTGAAAGTCCGACTATGGTTTGTAAAAAGCGGGTAAGAAAAGGTGCTAATGCCCGACAATGTATGATCAAAAGAGGGAGCAGAGGTGTTCGGCTGCAAGAAGGTCTGAATGTCCAACCATAATTTGTATAAACCGGGAAGGAAAGTTTCGAAAGCCCGACTATACACCATCAAAAGCGGGAGCAGAGTGGTTCAGCTGCAAGAAGGTCTGAATGTCCATCAATAATTGCTTTAAAACATGAAAGAAAATTTTCGAATATCATCCGCACATGATCATAAGAAGGAGAGGAGGTGTTCAGCTGCAAGAAGGTGTGAATGTCCACCCATAATTCCTGAAAAATGGGTAAAAAAAGGTGCGAATGCCCAACCATACATTATCAAAAGCAGGTGTGAATGTCAGATCATAATTTGCAAAAAGCTGATGAGAAAGGGTGAGAATGCCCGACTATACACCATCAAATGCGGGAGCGGAGGTGTTCGGCTCTGAGTAGGTGTGAATGTCCGACCATAATTGCTGAAAAATGTGTTAGAAAAGGAAAGAATGCCGGACCATACATCATCAAAAGCGAGAGAGGTGGTGTTCGGCTGCAAAAAGGTGTAAATGTTCGACTAAAGTTTGTAAAAAGCGGGTAAGACATGGTGCGAATGCCTGACAAGGTATGATCAAAAGCAGGAGCGGAGGTGTTCAGCTGCAAGAAGGTCTAAATGTCCATCAATAATTGCTAGAAAACATGAAAGAAATTTTTCGAAAATCAAACCGCACATGATCATAAGTGGGAGAGGAGGTGTTCAGCTGCAAGAAGGTGTGAATGTCCACCCATTATTCCTGACAAATGGGTAAGAAAAGGTGCGAATGCCAAACCATACATTATCAAAAGCAGGTGTGAATGTCAGATCATAATTTGCAAAAAGCTGATGAGAAAGGGTGAGAATATCCGACTGCACACCATCAAATGCGGGAGCGGAGTTGTTCGGCTGTGAGTAGGTGTGAATCTCCGACCGTAATTTCTGAAAAATGTGTTAGAAAAGGTAAGAATGCCGGTCCATACATCATCAAAAGCGAGAGAGGTGGTGATCGGCTGCAAGTAGGTGTGAATGTCCAGCCATAATTACTCACAAACGGGTAAGAAAAGGTAGTATTGCCAGACCATACATGATCAAAACAGGGAGCGGAGGTGGTTCAGCTGCAAGAAGGTGTGAATGTCTCACTAAAGTTCAAATATATTAACAAAAGCGGGAGGAGAGGTCTTCGGATGAGAGTGGTTGAGAATTTCCAACCATAATCTATAAAATTCGGTGAAAAAAAGGTGTGATAGAACACTAAAAGGTGGAGCGGAAGTGTTCGGCTGCAAGAAGGTGTGAATGTCCGACTATATTTGGTGAAAAGCAGGTGAAGCAAGGTCTGAATGCCCAACCTTACATTATCAAAAGCGAGATCAGAGGTGTTTGGCTGCAAGAAGGCCATAGTTTGTCAAAAGCGGGTAAGCTGCGAATGACCAACTAAATATAAACAAAAGTGATGGTGGAGAGGAAGCTGTGAACAGCCGACCATAGTTTGCAAAAAGCGGGTGAGAAAAGGTGCGAATGTGCAACCATACATGATCAAAACAGGGAGCGGAGGTGTTTGGCTGTGACAAGGTGTGAATGTCCACCCAAAATTAATGAAAAGCGGGCAAAAAGTAGGTTTGAATGCCCAACCATACATCATCAAAAGCAGGAGTGGATATGTTCGGCTACAAGAAGGTTTGAACGTCTGACCATAGTTTGTAAAAAGCGGGTAAGAAAAGGTTCGAATGCCCAAACATACACCATCAAAAGAGGGAGCGGAGGTGTTCCGCTGTAAGAAGGTGTGAATGTCCGACCATAGTTGGTAAAAAGTGGGTAAGAAAAGGTTAAAATACCCGACTGTACACAATCAATAGGGGGAGCGTAGTTGTTCGGCTACAAGAAGTTGTGAAAGTCCAACCATGGTTTGTAAAAAGCGGGTAAGAAAAGGTGCGAATGCCCGAAAATGTATGATCAAAAGAGGGAGCGGAGGTGTTCGGCTGCAAGAAGGTGTGAATGTACACCCATAATTACTGAAAAATGGGTAAGAAAAGGTGCGAATGCCCAACTATACATAATCAAAAGCAGGAGTGGATGTGTTCGGCTCCAAGAAGGGTTGAATGTCTGACCATAGTTTGTAAAAAGCAGGTAAGAAAAGGTTTGACTGCCCGAACATACACCATCAAAAGAGGGAGTGGAGGTGTTCCGCTGTAAGAAGGTGTGAATGTCCGACCATAGTTGGTAAAAAGCGGGTAAGAAAAGGTTAAAATACCCGACTGTACACAATCAATAGCGGGAGCGGAGTTGTTCGGCTACAAGAAGGTGTGAAAGTCCAACCATCGTTTGTCAAAAGCTGGTAAGAAAAGGTTCGAATGCCCGAATATATACCATCAAAAGCGGAAGCGGAGGTGTTCGGCTGCAAGAAGGTGTGAACGTCCGACCAAAGTTGGCAAAAAGCAGTAAAGAAAAGGTTCGAATATCCAAACATAATTAAAAGCGAGAGAGATTGTGTTCAGCTGCAAGTAGGTGTGAATATCCAGCCATAATTACTCACAAACGGGTAAGAAAATGTAGTATTGCCAGACCATACATGATCAAAACAGGGAGCGGAGGTGGTTTAGCTGCAAAAAGGGGTGAATGTCCAACTAAAGTTCAAATATATTAACAAAAGCGGGAGGAGCGGTCTTCGGATTAGAGTGGTTGAAATTTCCAACCATAATCTATAAAATGCTGTGAAAATAAAAAGGTGTGAAGGAATGAATTTTATAGCAAAATCCGAAATCATGCATAACTCCGCAAAAGGAACGTATTGCTCAACCAAAGGGATGCTTCTTTCTCATTCAGGGTAATATGAGGAACTTTATGCTTGATACATTTTAGACACGGATAACTATGAAGGACAAAGCAATTTTAACTTGGTTTGAGCAAAGCAATTCATTTTATAGGAAAATCCGAAATCGTGCAGGACTCATGAAAGTAAGCTTATTCTCGGATTCCTGATCCTCCAGTGTTGCTCTTTCCTATACTGCAAAATACAGCCTTGTTCTTTGTTGAAATCGATATAGACATTGATAAATATGAAGGACAAAGCAGTTTCCACTTTGTTTGAGTGAAGGAAATAATTTTATAGCAAAATCCCAAATCAAGCAGAACGTATGAAAATAAGCGTGTTTTCGGATTCCTGATCCTCCAGTGTTGCTATTTCTTCTACTGCAAAATACAATGTTGTTCTTTGTTGAAGTCAATCTAGACATTGATAAATATGAAGGACAAAGCAGTTTTAACATAGTTTGAGTAAAGGAATTCATTTTATACATAAAATCCCAAATCATGCAGAACGTATGAAAATAAGCTTATTCTCGGATTCCTGTTCCTTCAAGTGTTGCTCTTTCTACTACTGCAAAATACAATGTTGTTCTTTGTTGAAGTAAATCTAGACATTGATAAATATGAAGGACAAAGCAGTTTTCACTTGGTTTGAGTGAAGGAATTCATTTTATACATAAAATCCCAAATCATTCAAAACGTATGAAAAGAAGCTTATTCTCGGATTCCTGATCCTTCAGTGTTGCTTTTTCTTCTACTGCAAAATACAATGTTGTTCTTTGTTGAAGTCGATCTAGACATTGATAAATATGAAGGACAAAGCAGTTTTAACTTGGTTTGAGTGAAGGAATTCATTTTATACATAAAATCCCAAATCATGCAGAACGTATGAAAATAAGCTTATTCTCGGATTCCTGTTCCTTCAAGTGTTGCTCTTTCTACTACTGCAAAATACAATGTTGTTCTTTGTTGAAGTAAATCTAGACATTGATAAATATGAAGGACAAAGCAGTTTTCACTTGGTTTGAGTGAAGGAATTCATTTTATACATAAAATCCCAAATCATTCAAAACGTATGAAAAGAAGCTTATTCTCGGATTCCTGATCCTTAAGTGTTGCTTTTTCTTCTACTGCAAAATACAATGTTGTTCTTTGTTGAAGTCGATCTAGACATTGATAAATATGAAGGACAAAGCAGTTTTAACTTGGTTTGAGTGAAGGAATTCATTTTATACATAAAATCCCAAATCATGCAGAACGTATGAAAATAAGCTTATTCTCGGATTACTGATCCTTCAGTGATGCTCTTTCTTCTACTGCAAAATCCAGTGTTGTTCTTTGTTGAAGTCAATCTAGACATTGATAAATATGAAGGACAAAGCAGTTTTCACTTGGTTTGAGTGAAGGATTTGCAGCTGAAAACCTCCCACTCCCGCTTTTGATTGTGTATAGTCGGGCTTTCGAGCCTTTTCTTACCCGGTTTTTAGAAATTATGGTTAGACATTCAGACCTTGCAGCCGAAGACCTCCACTCCCTCTTTTGATCATACATTGTCGGGCATTCGCACCTTGTCTTACCCGCTTTTTACAAACTATAGTCAGACATTCACATCTTGCAGCTGAACCACCTCAGCTCCCTGTTTTGATCATGTATGGTCTGGCAATACTACCTTTTCTTACCCGTTTGTGAGTAATTATGGCTGGACATTCACACCTACTTGCAGTCGAACAGCTCTGCTCTCGCTTTTGATGGTATATATTCGGGCATTCGAACCTTTTCTTAACTGCTTTTTGCAAACTTTGGTCGGACGTTCACACCTTCTTGCAGCCGAACACCTCCGCTTCCGCTTTTGATGGTATATATTCGGGCATTCGAACCTTTTCTTAGCAGCTTTTTACAAACCATGGTTGAACTTTCACACCTTCTTGTAGCCGAACACCTCCGCTCCCGCTTTTGATGGTGTATAGTCAGGCATTTGAACCTTTTCTTTCCCGCTTTTTACAAACTATGGTCGGACATTCAAACCTTCTTGTAGCCGAAAACCTCCGCTCCCTCTTTTGATCATACATTGTCGGGCATTCGCACCTTTTCTTACCCGTTTTTTACAAACCATGGTCGGACTGTCACACATTCTTGTAGCCAAACACATCCGCTCCCGCTATTGATTGTGTACAGTCGGGTATTTTAACCTTTTCTTACCCGTTTTTTACCAACTATGGTCGGACATTCACACCTTCTTACAGCGGAACACCTCCGCTCCCTCTTTTGATGTTGTATGTTTGGGCATTCGAACCTTTTCTTACCCTCTTTTTACAAACTATGCTCGGACATTCAAACCTTCTTGTAGCCGAACACATCCACTCCCGCTTTTGATGATGTATGGTTGGGCATTCAAACCTACTTGTTGCCCGCTTTTCATTAATTTTTGTGGACATTCACACCTTGTCACAGCCAAACACCTCCGCTCCCTGTTTTGATCATGTATGGTTGGACATTCGCTCCTTTTCTCACCCGTTTTTTGCCAACTATGGTCGGCTGTTCACAGCTTCCTCTCCACCATACTTGGTGGGATATTCACACCCACTTGCATCCGAAGACCTTTTGTTGATATTTAGTCGGTCATTCGCAGCTTACCCGCTTTTGGCAAACTATGGCCTTCATGCAGCCAAACACCTCTGATCTCGCTTTTGATGATGTAAGGTTGGGCATTCAGACCTTGCTTCACCTGCTTTTCACCAAATATAGTCGGACATTCACACCTTCTTGCAGCCGAACACTTCCGCTCCACCTTTTAGTGTTCTATCACACCTTTTTTTTCACCGCATTTTATAGATTATGGTTGGAAATTCTCAACCACTCTCATCCGAAGACCTCTCCTCCCGCTTTTGTTAATATATTTGAACTTTAGTCGGACATTCACACTTTCTTGCAGCTGAACCACCTCCGCTCCCTGTTTTGATCATGTATGGTCTGGCAATACTACCTTTTCTTACCCGTTTGTTAGTAATTATGGCTGGACATTCACACCTACTTGCAGCCGAACACCACCTCTCCCGCTTTTGATGATGTATGGACGGGCATTCTTACCTTTTCTAACACATTTTTCAGCAATTATGGTCGGAGATTCACACTTACTCACAGCCGAACAACTCCGCTCCCGCATTTGATGGTGTATAGTCGGGCATTCTCACCCTTTCTCATCAGCTTTTTGCAAATTATGATCTGACATTCACACCTGCTTTTGATAATGTATGGTTTGGCATTCGCACCTTTTCTTACCCATTTTTCAGTAATTATGGGTGGACATTCACACCTTCTTGCAGCTGAACACCTCCTCTCCCGCTATTGATTGTGTACAGTCGGGTATTTTAACCTTTTCTTACCCGCTTTTTACCAAATATGGTCGGACATTCACACCGTCTTACAGCGGAACACCTCTGCTCCCGCTTTTGATGGTGTATAGTCAGGCATTTGAACCTTTTCTTACCCGCTTTTTACAAACTATGGTCGGACATTCAAATCTTCTTGTAGCCGAAAACCTCCGCTCCCTCTTTTGATTATACATTGTTGGGCATTCGCACCTTATTTACAAACTATAGTCAGACATTCACACCTTGCAGCTGAGCCACCTCAGCTCCCTGTTTTGATAGTGTATGTTCGGGCATTCGAACCTATTCTTACCCCCTTTTTACAAACTATGCTCGGAGATTCACAACTACTCACAGCCGAACAACTCCGCTCCCGCATTTGATAATGACTTGTCCGGCATTCTAGTCTCTTCTAACACATTTTTCAGCAATTATGGTTGGACATTCACACCTACTCACAGCCGAACACTTCCGCTCCCACATTTGATGGTGTATAGCCGGGCATTTTCACCCTTTCTCATCAGCTTTTTGCAAATTATGATCTGACATTCACACCTACTTGCAGTCGAACAGCTCTGCTCCCGCTTTTGATTATGTTTGGTTGGATATTCGAACCTTTTCTTAACTGCTTTTTACAAACTTTGGTCGGACGTTCACACCTTCTTGCAGCCGAACACATCCACTTCCACTTTTGATGGTATATATTCGGGCATTCGAACCTTTTCTTACCCGCTTTTTACAAACCGTGGTCGGACTTTCACACCTTCTTGTAGCCAAACAACTCCGCTCCCGCTATTGATTGTGTACAGTCGGGTATTTTAACCTTTTCTTACCCGCTTTTTACCAACTATGGTCGGACATTTACACCTTCTTACAGCGGAACACCTCCGCTCCCTCTTTTGATGGTCTATGTTCGGGCATTCGAACCTTTTCTTACCCGCTTTTTACAAACTATGGTCGGACATTCAAACTTTCTTGTAGCCGAACACATCCACTCCTGCTTTTGATGATGTATGGTTGGGCATTTTCACCTTTTCTTATCCATTTTTCAGTAATTATGGGTGGACATTCACACCTTCTTGCAGCTGAACAACTCCTCTCCCGCTTATGATCATGTGCGGTTTGATATTTGAAAATTTTCTTTCATGTTTTAAAGCAATTATTGATGGACATTCAAATCTTCTTGTAGCCGAACACATCCACTCCTGCTTTTGATGATGTATGGTAAGCTTTTCTTACCCGCTTTTTACAAACTATGGTCGGACATTCAAACCTTCTTGTAGCCAAAACCCTCCGCTCCCTCTTTTGATCATACATTGTTGGGCATTCGCACCTTATCTTACCCGCTTTTTACAAACTATAGTCAGACATTCATACCTTGCAGCTGAACCACCTCCGCTCCCTGTTTTGATCATGTATGGTCTGGCAATACTACCTTTTCTTACCCGTTTGTGAGTAATTAATCCCAAAATATTGAGCATAAAATAAGTCTTTATGCTGATGATGTATTACTTTTCCTTCAGAACTCACAGACGTCTCTCAGTCACACGATCACACTCATAAATAAATTCTCAGCACTTTCTGACTACTCTATCAACTGGTCTAAGACCACAGTTCTGCCCATTAACTGTAGGGTCCATAATATACCTGCGATCACTTTACAGTCAGGAAATATTAGATATTTAGGCATAAACATTTCCTCCAGGCTCTCAGAGCTAACAAAGCTAAATTATGTGCAATTATTAAAGACAGTAGAGGACGATCTCTCGTTGGAAGTCCTTACCTATATCACTTATGGGGAGAGTTACATCCATTAAAATGATGATACTACCAAAAGTTAACGATTTGTTCTCAATGATCCCCATAAAACCATCTGCTACTTGGTTTAAGTCACTAGATTCATGCATCTCCAAATTTCTGTGGAAAAACAAACCACCACGTATTAGTTTAAAAACTCTACAGAAGACCAAGGACAGTGGTGGATTAGATTTACCTCATTTTCAGCACTATTCCTTAGACAATAGGTTACAATATATATCAAAATGGTTTAAACCTTGTTGTTGTCACAGTTCCCAGAGACGTTGTAATCGTTGAGGATTCTATATTCACCCCCTCATTAGAGGCACGTAATGCAGATTGATGACACTGAATCTTCTTCTCTGTTCATTGCTGGCATCATTCCCAGCATCGTAAGTGTTCGTGGCATTGTTAGCCTCTTCTTCTGGATCTTGATATCGAGAATCCTTTTGTATTTCTGGTTTGTCAGTCCTCTGTCTTCGTTCACCGGAGTCTTTGTCTTTTTGTCCTTGAGTTTGGTGATTTTTTCTTCTTTTGATGCCTTGACACAATGTGACAGGTGATACCACGTGGGAGATCCTGTAACTTGGATTGCTGTCCCTGTGCTGCGAAATGGCTGTGCTGCTCAAATGGTCTCTCCTTCATCATGGTTACATGCTGCCATTCCGACATCTCGCCATTCCGACATGGGTCTCCAATTGTCGGAATGGCGACACTTAATTTTTTATCAAACGTCCCACCATTCCGACACTTTTTTCCTCCTATGGTCGGAATGGCGGTATGTTTTTTGTTTTTTTTAACATACCGCCATTCCGACAGTTCCTTTTAATAGCCTATTTTTTACCCAAAACATTTTGCACTAATGATATGCCGGCGCAAATACGCCCTAAAGTTTGGCGCACAAGCTTTGCACATGCAGAGGCCACAGCCTCGCAAACAAACTTTAATAATCTATTATCAAAATCCCCTGAATTTCAAATATAAAAATACAGATATTAATATAACTCTGGCGAGACTGAAACTGATTAAGCAGAAATACAGTGTCAGTGAGCTGTCACAGCAGCCAGCTGGAGCGGGATAACTCCGCTGTCATCATATGCAAAAGTAATAATTGCAATTACAGATATCATGGCTACTGCACAGGACACAGTTGCAAGCACTCTGCCTTGCCTTGCCAATAGAAGAAGATAGAAATGACAGCATAGAACGTATAAAACACAACAAAATGCAGTAAAAACGTTTATTCATGTTATTCACGTGATTTATGAGTACTCACTCCAATTTTGGGAAGCGCGGATGGGTTTTGCGCATTTGGCACAAACACACAGCCGCAACGGTTGTAGCTTTATACAGCCTGTTGATATCTTAAGGACCTAACTGGTCACACCTGGGACTAAATGTCATGTAGAGATTGTTTTTACATGACATTACAGCTGAACATATAGCTTTCATCCACAAACCAACGTGGGAGAGCCCGAAGACGCATGTGCCAGACGCACATAGGCATGCGTAAAACCAATTTTGACCACTTCATACTGTTTATTTGCTTTCTTTTAGTTAACTTTCGTTTCTTTTGGATTCTTGTGCGTGTTATGGAGCCGTTTTGGTCCATGTTTGTAAGCCTTTTTTTCCTGGATTAAATTTTCGGAAGTTGAAACAAGTGGCATTGGAGTGTGTGATTGAAAACCACCACGGACTGCTTCTCCTCCTCCAGTTGCCGAGACTTTGTGTTTTTAATAACGCTTGTCTATAAACATGTTAAACATATAAATTGCATGAACAGAAAGAAGGGACTCACCTGTTGAGTAACACACATTTCCTTATACGGAAAGCCTTGTCGGAATGGTGGGACATTTGAACGTCAGAATAGCGGGATGTCGCAATGGTGGGATGTCGGAATGGTGGGACGTTTGCATGTCGGAATGGTGGTATGTCGGAATGGTGGTATGTCGGAATGGTGGGATGTCGGAATAGCGGGATGTCGGAATGGCGGGATTTCGGAATGGGTGTTGCCACCCCCTTCATCATATACACAGTTATTTATACATCACCTTCCACCATGAAGCGTTGTCCCTTTTTGTTTCTCTCTTTGTTCTTAAAATGCTGTTATGCATGTCTAAACCAATCCATTAAATTAGATCATTTTGGCAGTAAAGCGATCTACAATGTGCTTGGTCGCAAAGCTGCTCATCTGTGGTAAACAGCTCTTCAGAAAGGCATTCTTCAATTGATTTCACTAATTCTATGTAATAATTTTGTGATTTCCTACAAAACTACACTTCTTCTCCCATCTGTCTGAGTATTTAATATTGTCTGGGTCCCGTTAAAACATGTATTTTTCCCATCTAATTCCTTGTTTGCTTTAAAACAAGTATTCCCCATTTTCTATCCCTTCAGTAGCCAACCAGTTTGTATGGAGTACACTGGAGCAACTTGACTGATCAGTAAAACATTGCTTTTGTTGTCACCGCAAGGCTTCCCCCGTCGGTTGTTTCACTGAGACACTACTGAGTAACTATAACTCAACACAGTTTATACACATAACATTCATATACATACTAACAAACAAACAAACAATTATTTATCGCAATTTTCTCATCTCTGTTTGAACGTACACCCAGGTAAATATTCCTGTAGTCTTCTCATACCGACTATGGACCCATTCATTGTTTAACTTCACTGTTTTGCAAATCCTAATTGAATATTACACATTGACATTGAACTTTACTTGATAAGCAGGTCTTCATTGCATTCAGCAGCCTATATGTGAGCATCTATGTGTAAGCTGTTCTTCTTTGCATTTATCAGCAGCAAGCAATTCTTCATTGCACATGCATATGAAAATAGTAAAACAATTCCAATGCGTTAGCGAAACCTTCTATATCAGGAGTGTCCATCATGATGCTGGGAATAGAACCTCTTTCCCAGAATAGTTCAACCTTCATTACTCAACTGATCATAACTCCGCAATGAGCACATTTCAAAGTATCATTCCTCTACATATATTCAAAAATCTATGTGTAAATGTTTAATATTTCTTATATTTGTTGATGTCATTCTGTGTGCATGTGGCCTAAACCCAATCTCTGTGTGGCAATTTTAATTTAAACAAGTTGAACTCTGCCTCTGATCATTTAAAAAAGGTGTATACCAATATCAACCTTTCTCAGGTAATTACTGATCCTACAAAACCAAAGAGATCCTTCAAGGTTGTCCCTGATTGGCTCAATCTTAACAAATCAAAGGTAGAAAATCCGCAGTATCTGAACTTGGTGTTAGTTATCACTGCTCAATAGCCTGTATCAGAATTGCAAAAATGAAAACATTAGGTCCACGCATGGTATCCAGATCCTGAAACATCTCCATGAGCAGGCTTTTTTTTAACTGATCTGTTGAATAGTTATATGACACTGTTAAAATCCCAGATGAAGATCTAGCACTTGACCATTTTTGTAAATCTTCTAATTCCATAGTTGATAAACACGCCCCTTTTAAAAAGTATAGAACTTAGAACAGGTCTATCCCTGGCTTTCGGCAGAACTGTCTTCTTTACTTTTTTTTCCCCTTGTCCTGTTCAGCATTATGTCAGAAGAATTGTAGTCTGAATACCTATGATGCCAAACAGATTTGTTTTGCCAAGGGAAGTTTTATAAATGTAAAGCTCCCCTTGATGCCCATTTATTTATTTCTTTTTACAATATATGACATGAACTGAACTGAACCGGACCGGGGGACAAGGAAAGAAGAAGAGGAAAGAAGAGGAAACAGAAAAAAAATAGAAACAAAAACCAGACAACCAGCTGCTACACCTGGAAAAAACAAAACAGACAACAATCCATGGCCTATGAGGGGAATCCAGCCTTAGCGCCAAGAGGAGCACCTGAAAGCAGACAAGCAGAGAAAAAACAAACACACAAACAAACAAAAACAAGCACAAGAAGCGGCAATCGCATACAACACAGCTGTGGATATAGATGACCTGAGACGACATGATAATACATCAACTGCTTAGTGACCATGCTACTGGACTAATGAATGTGTGTGTGTGTGTGTGTGTGAGAACATGCAACACCCATGGCACAGGACCTACATGATAACCGTGCTTAGTTTTGAGTGTATAAGCGTACAGGGCCACAATCCACAGCCCCCCAAACAATCAGAAGCAGGCAGAGAGGGCCACAAGACCCAGGCCACCAGCAGCCCCCACAGAGCACAGAACCCAGGTAGCCCACCGCAGGGGCAACCACGCATCCACCCAGAAGACTGCAGAGGAAGCCCCCGGAAAGAGCCCCCATAAGCATAGGGCAGAGGCACTCCGGGAACCAGGGGCAACAGCCCACCGACCCCGCCAGGCCCCAGCCGCCCAGACATGGGCCGTGCACTGGACCTGGGCCCCAGGAGCCCGAGCGCCCCCAAACCCCCCGGCAGAGGCCCCACCCAATACCCAGGAGGGCCAAGCGCCCCAGACAGCCACAAAGTGGGTCAGCGCCTGCCCCAGCGCCCCTGGCCAAGTGCCCTGGGAGTCAAGACGTGCCCACAGGTGGGTGAAGTCGCGAGCAGTGGGGAGAGGCAACGCTGATGCCCCATCGGGAGAAACACAGGCAGGCCAGGCGACAGCAAGTCCCAGATCCAGGCCCAATCATTACCACACACACTTTCACGTCCCATACATCCACACATCCACACATCCTACCTCCCTCGACTCTGCTGGGGTGTAGTGCAGCGGGCACACCAGGAGGCCAGCAACCCCCCAGCCACCACAGACCCCGAACCAGCAGAACAATTAATTAATCCTCCTGGCCCCTCCTGCCCCGAGCAGACACCAGGAAGCAGGGGTGTGCGAAGAAGACCCCTCCCCTCACCCTTCTGGCTCTTCAATATTTTCTAATAGTGAGCAATTAAAATTGAGGGGCAGCCAAACTTGTAGAACTGGGAGCGCGGCACTCTGGGCAGCCTACATACCCAAAGAGCCCCGCCCACCAGATGCCACTCAGTGTAACCACCCCCCAAGACCTAATGTGTGTGTGTGAGTGTGTTTGATAAGTACTAATGTCTAAGGTGTAATTAAAACCGGGGCAGGGAACTGCAGAGTGCAACCAAAGGGGACCACCTACGTGGCCCCATCCACTACACCCCACCGAACACACATGCCCCCAAAACCCTTCATGTGTGAGTGTGTGCTGTGTACAGGAGCCAGAAGGGAGAGGGGTATGGGGATATATACCGGGGGAGCTACTCTCCCCCAGAGAGGGCAGCCAGGGACTGGCTGCAATAGGCATCCCCGCTACCTGGGAGCCAGCAATGGGCAGGAGGGCCTGATGTCCACCAGGCTCGGGGCCTGCAGCGACCATATTCCGGGAGCTACTGTACCCCCAGAAGGTACCCATCCCGCCCCACCCCACTCAACCCAACCCCACCCCGGAGGACCTCTACAAAAAACAAACAAACAAACCACCCGGTCACACCAGTCGCAGCAGCCCGGGCCTGAGACCCACCATCACCCAGCAACCCACCACCACCACTATGTGATAAAACTAATCAGAGAGGACCAGAGAGAATGAAATTCAGCCAATTGATGTTTTGAGGAGGCAGACATTGTTTCCATGCTAATATAATCTAAAAGAAAATTTCTAAACTGGTTAATACACAGATTGTTCTTCGCTTTCCAGTTCATGAGAATAGTTTTCTTTGCGATACATAACACTGTGACAACCATGTGTGCTGAGTTAATTTCCATGTTGATGTTGTCTAAGTCACCCAGTATGCACAGTGTGGGGCATGCAGGGATGCTACACTTTAGCCATGTTGATAGGTCCTCACAGACTTCAAGCCAGAACTTCTGGACAGGCGCAGAAAACCACAAAGCGTGTACATAATCATCAGGTGTGTTATCTGTGCAATGTGAGCAGATGTTTGAGTGTGTTAGACCCATCCTGAACATCCTTTGTCCTGTATAGTGTGTTCTATGAAGGATTTTGTATTGTATGAGCTGTAAATTAGGATTTCGAGTCTTTATGAAGGTGTTCAAACATATTTGTGGTTAGAAGCTATGACCAGAACTGATGGATAAATCTGCCTCCCATTTTGAGGATGGAAGAGACATTGTGTCATCTATCTTAGACAATAATTTATATGTTTTTGATAGTAGTTTTGGGGTACAGATGCTTAGAAATTCTGCTACCCTAGTCGGGGGTTGTAAGTCTGGTTGGTGGAGGATATATCCATCCATCCATCCATCATCTGCCGCTTATCCGGGGGTCGGGTCGCGGGGGCAGCAGCTTGAGCAGAGAAACCCAGACGTCTCTGTCCCCGGCCACTTCCTCCAGCTCTTCCGGGGGGACCCCGAGGCGTTCCCAGGCCAGCCGAGAGACATAGTCTCTCCAACGTGTCCTGGGTCTCCCCCGGGGTCTCCTCCCAGTGGGACGTGCCCGGAACACCTCCCCAGGGAGGCGCCCAGGGGGCATCCTAACCAGATGCCCGAGCCACCTCATCTGACTCCTCTCAATGCGGAGGAGCAGCGGTTCTACTCCGAGCCCCTCCCGGATGACTGAGCTTCTCACCCTATCTCTAAGGGAGAGCCCAGACACCCTGCGGAGGAAACCCATTTCGGCCGCTTGTATTCGCGATCTTGTTCTTTCGGTCACTACCCACAACTCGTGACCATAGGTGAGGATGGGAACGTAGATTGACCAGTAAGTAGAGGCACCGGTCATACAGAGACCGAACGGCCCCTATCAAGGGGTCCGGCACTCCATATTCCCGGAGCACCCCCCACAGGACTCCACGAGGGACACGGTCGAACGCTTTCTCCAAGTCCACAAAACACATGTAGACTGGTTGGGCGAACTCCCATGCACCCTCCAGGATCCTGCCGAGGGTATAGAGCTGGTCCACTGTTCCACGGCCAGGACGAAAGCCACACTGCATCTCCTGAATCCGAGGCTCGATTATCCGACGGATCCTCCTCTCCAATACCCCCGAATAGACCTTACCAGGGAGGCTGAGGAGTGTGATACCCCTATAGTTGGAACACACCCTCCGGTCCCCCTTTTTAAAGAGGGGGACCACCAACCCAATCTGCCAGTCCAGAGGCACTGTCCCCGATGTCCACGCGATACTGCAGAGGCGTGTCAGCCAAGACAGCCCTACAACATCCAGAGCCTTGAGAAACTCAGGACGGACCTCATCCACCCCCGGGGCCTTGCCACCGAGGAACTTTTTAACCACCTCGGCAACCTCAGCCCCAGAAATGGGAGGCCCCGTCTCCGAGCTCTCCGACTCTGCCTCTTCCGAGCACGTGTTGGTAGGATTGAGGAGTTCCTCGAAGTACTCCCCCCACCGACTCACAACATCCCTAGTTGAGGTCAGCAAAGCCCCGTCCGCACTGTAAACAGTGTTGACTGTGAGCCGCTTCCCCCCCCTGAGATGCCGGATGGTGGACCAGAATCTTTTCGAGGCCGTCCGGAAATCGTTCTCCATGGTCTCACCGAACTCCTCCCAGGCCCGAGTTTTTTCCTCAGCAACCGCCGAAGCCGTGGCCCGTCTGGCCCGTCGGTACCTATCAGCTTCTTCCAGGGTCCCACTGGCCAAAAAGGCCCGATAGGACTCCTTCTTCAGCTTGACGGCTTCCCTCACCACTGGTGTCCACCAGCAGGTTCGAGGGTTGCCGCCACGACAGGCACCGACCACCTTACGGCCACAACTCCGACCAGCTGCCTCGGCAATGGAGTCACGGAACATGGTCCATTCAATGTCCCCCACCTCAAATATGGTTGAAGCTCTGCCGGAGGTGGGAGTTAAAGCTCCTTCTGACGGGGGATTCTGACAAACGCTCCCAGCAGACCCTCACAATACGTTTGGGCCTGCCAGGTCTGATCGGCATCCTCCCCCACCAGCGGAGCCAACTCACCACCAGGTGGTGATCAGTTGACAGCTCCGCCCCTCTCTTCACCCGAGTGTCCAGGACATACGGCCGCAAGTCCGATGATACAACCACAAAGTCGATCATCGAACTGCGGCCAAGGGTGTCCTGGTGCCAAGTGCACATATGGACACCCTTATGCCTGAACATGGTGTTCGTTATGGACAGTCTATGACTGGCACAGAAGTCCAACAACATAACACCACTCTGATTCAGATCGGGGGGCCGTTCCTCTCAATCACACCCCTCCAGGTCTCACTGTCATTGCCCACGTGAGCATTGAAGTCCCCCAGCAGAATGAGGGAGTCTCCGGTAGGAGCATTCTCCAGTGCCTCCCCCAGAGACTCCAAAAAGAGTAGGTACTCTGAACTGCTGTTTGGCGCATAGGCACAAACAACAGTCAGGACTCGTCCCCCCACCCAAGGCGGAGGGAGGCTACCCTCTCGTTCACTGGGGTAAACCCCAATGTACTGGCACACAGCCGGGGGGGCAATAAGTATGCCCACACCTGCTCTGCGCCTCTCACCACGGGCAACTCCAGAGTGGAAGAGAGTCCAACCCCTCTCAAGAGTACTGGTTCCAGATCCCAAGCCGTGCGTCGAGGTGAGTCCGACTATATCTAACGGTCTGATGAAGTTTCAACAATAAACAACAAACTTTGTATTATGAGAAAGAACCAGACTCATTCTTTAGGAATCCGAAAATAAGCTCTATTTTACGAGTTATGCACGAATTCGGATTCTCCTATAAAACGAATTCCTTAACTCAAACCAAGTTAAGACTGCTTTGTCCTTCATATTTATTCATGTCTAATCAAGTTTCAATGATAAACAACGTTGTACTTTGTAGAATGAGAAAGAACTTCTTCAGCAATAAGCATCTCTCGACAAATGACGAAATACAGATTTTGCTATAAAATTAATTGCTATCAGCCTGACTTAAAACTGTTTGTCTTCCTTATTTATCCACTTCAAATCAAGTTTCAACAATTAAAAATTTTTTGTAGTTTGAGAAAGAACAACTTAATCTTGAGCAATCAGTATAAAAAGAAGGTAAGCAAAGGTGCGAATGTCAAACCATACATGATCAAAACAGGGAGCGGAGGTGTTTGGCTGAGACAAGGTGTGAATGTCCACCCATAATTAATGAAAAGCGGGCAACAAGTAGGTTCGAATGCCCAACCATACATCATCAAAAGCAAGAGTGGATATGTTCAGCTACAAGAAGGTTTGAACGTCTGACCATAGTTTGTAAAAAGCGGGTAAGAAAAGGTTCGAATGCCCGAACATACACCATCAAAGGAGGGAGCGGAGGTGTTCCGCTGTAAGAAGGTGTGAATGTCCGACCATAGTTGGTAAAAAACGGGTAAGAAAAGGTTAAAATACCCGACTGTACACAATCAGTAGCGGGTGCGGAGTTGTTCGGCTACTAAAAGGTGTGAAAGTCCAACCATGGTTTGTAAAAAGCGGGTAAGAAAAGGTGCGAATGCCCGAAAATGTATGATCAAAAGAGGGAGCGGAGGTGTTCGGCTGCAAGAAGGTGTGAATGTACACCCATAATTACTGAAAAATGGGTAAGAAAAGGTGCGAATGCCCAACTATACATAATCAAAAGCAGGAGTGGATGTGTTCGGCTCCAAGAAGGGTTGAATGTCCGACTATGGTTTGTAAAAAGCGGGTAAGAAAAGGTGCTAATGCCCGACAATGTATGATCAAAAGAGGGAGTGGAGGTTTTCGGCTGTAAGAAGGTCTGAATGTCCAACTATAATTTGTAAAAACCGGGTAAGAAAAGGCTTGAAAGCCCGACTATACACCATCATAAGCGGGAGAGGAGGTGTTCAGCTGTAAGAAGGTGTGAATGTCCACCCATAATTACTGAAAAATGGGTAAGAAAAGGTGCGAATGCCCAAACATACATCATCAAAAGCAGGATTGGATGTGTTGGGCTACAAGAAGGTTTGAAAGTCCGACCATGGTTTGTAAAAAACGGGTAAGAAAAGGTGCGAATGCCCGACAATGTATATTCAAAAGAGGGAGCGGAGGTTTTTGGCTACAAGAAGGTTTGAATGTCCGACCATAGTTTGTAAAAAGCGGGTAAGAAAAGGTTCAAATGCCTGACAATACACCATCAAAAGCGTGAGCGGAGGTGTTCCGCTGTAAGACGGTGTGAATGTCCGACCATAGTTGGTAAAAAGCGGGTAAGAAAAGGTTAAAATACCCGACTGTACACAATCAATAGCGGGAGCGGAGTTGTTCGGCTACAAGAAGGTGTGAAAGTCCAACCATGGTTTGTAAAAAGCTGCTAAGAAAAGGTTCGAATGCCCGAATATATACCATCAAAAGCGGAAGCGGAGGTGTTCGGCTGCAAGAAGGTGTGAACGTCCGACCAAAGTTTGTAAAAAGCAGTTAAGAAAAGGTTCGAATATCCAACCAAACATAATCAAAAGCGGGAGCAGAGCTGTTCGACTGCAAGTAGGTGTGAATGTCCAGCCATAATTACTCACAAACGGGTAAAAAAAGGTAGTATTGCCAGACCATACATGATCAAAACAGGGAGCTGAGGTGGTTCAGCACCAAGGTGTGAATGTCTGACTATAGTTTGTAAAAAGCGGGTAAGCTGCGAATGACCGACTAAATATCAACAAAAGGTCTTCGGATGCAAGTGGGTGTGAATATCCCACCATACAAGTATGGTGGAGAGGAAGCTGTGAACAGCCGACCATAGTTTGTAAAAAGCGGGTGAGACAAGGTGCGAATGTCCAACCATACATGATCAAAACAGGGAGCGGAGGTGTTTGGCTGTGACAAGGTGTGAATGTACACCCAAAATTAATGAAAAGCGGGCAAAAAGTAGGTTTGAATGCCCAAGCATACATCATCAAAAGAAGGAGTGGATGTGTTCGGCTACAAGAAGGTTTGAATGTCCGAGCATAGTTTGTAAAAAGCGGGTAAGAAAAGGTTCGAATGCCCAAACAAACACCATCAAAAGAGGGAGCGGAGGTGTTTGGCTGTGACAAGGTGTGAATGTCCACCCAAAATTAATGAAAAGCGGGCAAAAAGTAGGTTTGAATACCCAAGCATACATCATCAAAAGAAGGAGTGGATGTGTTCGGCTACAAGAAGGTTTGAATGTCCGAGCATAGTTTGTAAAAAGCGGGTAAGAAAAGGTTCGAATGCCCAAACAAACACCATCAAAAGAGGGAGCGGAGGTGTTTGGCTGTGACAAGGTGTGAATGTCCACCCAAAATTAATGAAAAGCGGGCAAAAAGTAGGTTTGAATGCCCAAGCATACATCATCAAAAGAAGGAGTGGATGTGTTCGGCTACAAGAAGGTTTGAATGTCCGAGCATAGTTTGTAAAATGCGGGTAAGAAAAGGTTCGAATGCCCAAACAAACACCATCAAAAGAGGGAGCGGAGGTTTTTGGCTGTGACAAGGTGTGAATGTCCACCCAAAATTAATGAAAATCGGGCAAAAAGTAGGTTTGAATGCCCAAGCATACATCATCAAAAGAAGGAGTGGATGTGTTCGGCTACAAGAAGGTTTGAATGTCCGAGCATAGTTTGTAAAAAGCGGGTAAGAAAAGGTTCGAATGCCCAAACAAACACCATCAAAAGAGGGAGCGGAGGTGTTCCGCTGTAAGAAGGTGTGAATGTCCGACCATAGTTGGTAAAAAGTGGGTAAGAAAAGGTTAAAATACCCGACTGTACACAATCAATAGGGGGAGCGGAGTTGTTCGGCTACAAGAAGGTGTGAAAGTCCAACCATGGTTTGTAAAAAGCTGGTAAGAAAAGGTTCGAATGCCCGAATATATACCATCAAAAGCGGAAGCGGAGGTGTTCGGCTGCAAGAAGGTGTGAACGTCCGACCAAAGTTTGTAAAAAGCAGTTAAGAAAAGGTTCGAATATCCAACCAAACAAAATCAAAAGCGGGAGCAGAGCTGTTCGACTGCAAGTAGGTGTGAATGTCCAGCCATAATTACTCACAAACAGGTAAGAAAAGGTAGTATTGCCAGACCATACATGATCAAAACAGGGAGCGGAGGTGGTTCAGCTGCAAGGTATGAATGTCTGACTATAGTTTGTAAAAAGCGGGTACGATAAGGTGCGAATGCCTGACAATGTATAATCAAAAGAGGGAGCAGAGGTTTTCGGCTACAAGAAGGTTTGAACGTCTGACCATAGTTTGTAAAAAGCGGGTAAGAAAAGGTTTGAATGCCCGAACATACACCATCAAAGGAGGGAGCGGAGGTGTTCCGCTGTAAGAAGGTGTGAATGTCCGACCATAGTTGGTAAAAAACGGGTAAGAAAAGGTTAAAATACCCGACTGTACACAATCAATAGCGGGAGCGGAGTTGTTCGGCTACTAAAAGATGTGGAAGTCCGACTATGGTTTGTAAAAAGCGGGTAAGAAAAGGTGCTAATGCCCGACAATGTATTATCAAAAGAGGGAGCAGAGGTGTTCGGCTGCAAGAAGGTCTGAATGTCCAACCATAATTTGTATAAACCGGGAAGGAAAGTTTCGAAAGCCCGACTATACACCATCAAAAGCGGGAGCAGAGTGGTTCAGCTGCAAGAAGGTCTGAATGTCCATCAATAATTGCTTTAAAACATGAAAGAAAATTTTCGAATATCATCCGCACATGATCATAAGAAGGAGAGGAGGTGTTCAGCTGCAAGAAGGTGTGAATGTCCACCCATAATTCCTGAAAAATGGGTAAAAAAAGGTGCGAATGCCCAACCATACATTATCAAAAGCAGGTGTGAATGTCAGATCATAATTTGCAAAAAGCTGATGAGAAAGGGTGAGAATGCCCGACTATACACCATCAAAGGAGGGAGCGGAGGTGTTCCGCTGTAAGAAGGTGTGAATGTCCGACCATAGTTGGTAAAAAACGGGTAAGAAAAGGTTAAAATACCCGACTGTACACAATCAGTAGCGGGTGCGGAGTTGTTCGGCTACTAAAAGGTGTGAAAGTCCAACCATGGTTTGTAAAAAGCGGGTAAGAAAAGGTGCGAATGCCCGAAAATGTATGATCAAAAGAGGGAGCGGAGGTGTTCGGCTGCAAGAAGGTGTGAATGTACACCCATAATTACTGAAAAATGGGTAAGAAAAGGTGCGAATGCCCAACTATACATAATCAAAAGCAGGAGTGGATGTGTTCGGCTCCAAGAAGGGTTGAATGTCCGACTATGGTTTGTAAAAAGCGGGTAAGAAAAGGTGCTAATGCCCGACAATGTATGATCAAAAGAGGGAGTGGAGGTTTTCGGCTGTAAGAAGGTCTGAATGTCCAACTATAATTTGTAAAAACCGGGTAAGAAAAGGCTTGAAAGCCCGACTATACACCATCATAAGCGGGAGAGGAGGTGTTCAGCTGTAAGAAGGTGTGAATGTCCACCCATAATTACTGAAAAATGGGTAAGAAAAGGTGCGAATGCCCAAACATACATCATCAAAAGCAGGATTGGATGTGTTGGGCTACAAGAAGGTTTGAAAGTCCGACCATGGTTTGTAAAAAACGGGTAAGAAAAGGTGCGAATGCCCGACAATGTATATTCAAAAGAGGGAGCGGAGGTTTTTGGCTACAAGAAGGTTTGAATGTCCGACCATAGTTTGTAAAAAGCGGGTAAGAAAAGGTTCAAATGCCTGACAATACACCATCAAAAGCGTGAGCGGAGGTGTTCCGCTGTAAGACGGTGTGAATGTCCGACCATAGTTGGTAAAAAGCGGGTAAGAAAAGGTTAAAATACCCGACTGTACACAATCAATAGCGGGAGCGGAGTTGTTCGGCTACAAGAAGGTGTGAAAGTCCAACCATGGTTTGTAAAAAGCTGCTAAGAAAAGGTTCGAATGCACGAATATATACCATCAAAAGCGGAAGCGGAGGTGTTCGGCTGCAAGAAGGTGTGAACGTCCGACCAAAGTTTGTAAAAAGCAGTTAAGAAAAGGTTCGAATATCCAACCAAACATAATCAAAAGCGGGAGCAGAGCTGTTCGACTGCAAGTAGGTGTGAATGTCCAGCCATAATTACTCACAAACGGGTAAAAAAAGGTAGTATTGCCAGACCATACATGATCAAAACAGGGAGCTGAGGTGGTTCAGCACCAAGGTGTGAATGTCTGACTATAGTTTGTAAAAAGCGGGTAAGCTGCGAATGACCGACTAAATATCAACAAAAGGTCTTCGGATGCAAGTGGGTGTGAATATCCCACCATACAAGTATGGTGGAGAGGAAGCTGTGAACAGCCGACCATAGTTTGTAAAAAGCGGGTGAGACAAGGTGCGAATGTCCAACCATACATGATCAAAACAGGGAGCGGAGGTGTTTGGCTGTGACAAGGTGTGAATGTCCACCCAAAATTAATGAAAAGCGGGCAAAAAGTAGGTTTGAATGCCCAAGCATACATCATCAAAAGAAGGAGTGGATGTGTTCGGCTACAAGAAGGTTTGAATGTCCGAGCATAGTTTGTAAAAAGCGGGTAAGAAAAGGTTCGAATGCCCAAACAAACACCATCAAAAGAGGGAGCGGAGGTGTTTGGCTGTGACAAGGTGTGAATGTCCACCCAAAATTAATGAAAAGCGGGCAAAAAGTAGGTTTGAATACCCAAGCATACATCATCAAAAGAAGGAGTGGATGTGTTCGGCTACAAGAAGGTTTGAATGTCCGAGCATAGTTTGTAAAAAGCGGGTAAGAAAAGGTTCGAATGCCCAAACAAACACCATCAAAAGAGGGAGCGGAGGTGTTTGGCTGTGACAAGGTGTGAATGTCCACCCAAAATTAATGAAAAGCGGGCAAAAAGTAGGTTTGAATGCCCAAGCATACATCATCAAAAGAAGGAGTGGATGTGTTCGGCTACAAGAAGGTTTGAATGTCCGAGCATAGTTTGTAAAAAGCGGGTAAGAAAAGGTTCAAATGCCCAAACAAACACCATCAAAAGAGGGAGCGGAGGTGTTTGGCTGTGACAAGGTGTGAATGTCCACCCAAAATTAATGAAAAGCGGGCAAAAAGTAGGTTTGAATGCCCAAGCATACATCATCAAAAGAAGGAGTGGATGTGTTCGGCTACAAGAAGGTTTGAATGTCCGAGCATAGTTTGTAAAAAGCGGGTAAGAAAAGGTTCGAATGCCCAAACAAACACCATCAAAAGAGGGAGCGGAGGTGTTCCGCTGTAAGAAGGTGTGAATGTCCGACCATAGTTGGTAAAAAGTGGGTAAGAAAAGGTTAAAATACCCGACTGTACACAATCAATAGGGGGAGCGGAGTTGTTCGGCTACAAGAAGGTGTGAAAGTCCAACCATGGTTTGTAAAAAGCTGGTAAGAAAAGGTTCGAATGCCCGAATATATACCATCAAAAGCGGAAGCGGAGGTGTTCGGCTGCAAGAAGGTGTGAACGTCCGACCAAAGTTTGTAAAAAGCAGTTAAGAAAAGGTTCGAATATCCAACCAAACAAAATCAAAAGCGGGAGCAGAGCTGTTCGACTGCAAGTAGGTGTGAATGTCCAGCCATAATTACTCACAAACGGGTAAGAAAAGGTAGTATTGCCAGACCATACATGATCAAAACAGGGAGCGGAGGTGGTTCAGCTGCAAGGTATGAATGTCTGACTATAGTTTGTAAAAAGCGGGTACGATAAGGTGCGAATGCCTGACAATGTATAATCAAAAGAGGGAGCAGAGGTTTTCGGCTACAAGAAGGTTTGAACGTCTGACCATAGTTTGTAAAAAGCGGGTAAGAAAAGGTTTGAATGCCCGAACATACACCATCAAAGGAGGGAGCGGAGGTGTTCCGCTGTAAGAAGGTGTGAATGTCCGACCATAGTTGGTAAAAAACGGGTAAGAAAAGGTTAAAATACCCGACTGTACACAATCAATAGCGGGAGCGGAGTGGTTCGGCTACTAAAAGATGTGAAAGTCCGACTATGGTTTGTAAAAAGCGGGTAAGAAAAGGTGCTAATGCCCGACAATGTATGATCAAAAGAGGGAGCAGAGGTGTTCGGCTGCAAGAAGGTCTGAATGTCCAACCATAATTTGTATAAACCGGGAAGGAAAGTTTCGAAAGCCCGACTATACACCATCAAAAGCGGGAGCAGAGTGGTTCAGCTGCAAGAAGGTCTGAATGTCCATCAATAATTGCTTTAAAACATGAAAGAAAATTTTCGAATATCATCCGCACATGATCATAAGAAGGAGAGGAGGTGTTCAGCTGCAAGAAGGTGTGAATGTCCACCCATAATTCCTGAAAAATGGGTAAAAAAAGGTGCGAATGCCCAACCATACATTATCAAAAGCAGGTGTGAATGTCAGATCATAATTTGCAAAAAGCTGATGAGAAAGGGTGAGAATGCCCGACTATACACCATCAAATGCGGGAGCGGAGGTGTTCGGCTCTGAGTAGGTGTGAATGTCCGACCATAATTGCTGAAAAATGTGTTAGAAAAGGAAAGAATGCCGGACCATACATCATCAAAAGCGAGAGAGGTGGTGTTCGGCTGCAAAAAGGTGTAAATGTTCGACTAAAGTTTGTAAAAAGCGGGTAAGACATGGTGCGAATGCCTGACAAGGTATGATCAAAAGCAGGAGCGGAGGTGTTCAGCTGCAAGAAGGTCTAAATGTCCATCAATAATTGCTAGAAAACATGAAAGAAATTTTTCGAAAATCAAACCGCACATGATCATAAGTGGGAGAGGAGGTGTTCAGCTGCAAGAAGGTGTGAATGTCCACCCATTATTCCTGACAAATGGGTAAGAAAAGGTGCGAATGCCAAACCATACATTATCAAAAGCAGGTGTGAATGTCAGATCATAATTTGCAAAAAGCTGATGAGAAAGGGTGAGAATATCCGACTGCACACCATCAAATGCGGGAGCGGAGTTGTTCGGCTGTGAGTAGGTGTGAATCTCCGACCGTAATTTCTGAAAAATGTGTTAGAAAAGGTAAGAATGCCGGTCCATACATCATCAAAAGCGAGAGAGGTGGTGATCGGCTGCAAGTAGGTGTGAATGTCCAGCCATAATTACTCACAAACGGGTAAGAAAAGGTAGTATTGCCAGACCATACATGATCAAAACAGGGAGCGGAGGTGGTTCAGCTGCAAGAAGGTGTGAATGTCTCACTAAAGTTCAAATATATTAACAAAAGCGGGAGGAGAGGTCTTCGGATGAGAGTGGTTGAGAATTTCCAACCATAATCTATAAAATTCGGTGAAAAAAAGGTGTGATAGAAACACTAAAAGGTGGAGCGGAAGTGTTCGGCTGCAAGAAGGTGTGAATGTCCGACTATATTTGGTGAAAAGCAGGTGAAGCAAGGTCTGAATGCCCAACCTTACATTATCAAAAGCGAGATCAGAGGTGTTTGGCTGCAAGAAGGCCATAGTTTGTCAAAAGCGGGTAAGCTGCGAATGACCAACTAAATATAAACAAAAGTGATGGTGGAGAGGAAGCTGTGAACAGCCGACCATAGTTTGCAAAAAGCGGGTGAGAAAAGGTGCGAATGTGCAACCATACATGATCAAAACAGGGAGCGGAGGTGTTTGGCTGTGACAAGGTGTGAATGTCCACCCAAAATTAATGAAAAGCGGGCAAAAAGTAGGTTTGAATGCCCAACCATACATCATCAAAAGCAGGAGTGGATATGTTCGGCTACAAGAAGGTTTGAACGTCTGACCATAGTTTGTAAAAAGCGGGTAAGAAAAGGTTCGAATGCCCAAACATACACCATCAAAAGAGGGAGCGGAGGTGTTCCGCTGTAAGAAGGTGTGAATGTCCGACCATAGTTGGTAAAAAGTGGGTAAGAAAAGGTTAAAATACCCGACTGTACACAATCAATAGGGGGAGCGTAGTTGTTCGGCTACAAGAAGTTGTGAAAGTCCAACCATGGTTTGTAAAAAGCGGGTAAGAAAAGGTGCGAATGCCCGAAAATGTATGATCAAAAGAGGGAGCGGAGGTGTTCGGCTGCAAGAAGGTGTGAATGTACACCCATAATTACTGAAAAATGGGTAAGAAAAGGTGCGAATGCCCAACTATACATAATCAAAAGCAGGAGTGGATGTGTTCGGCTCCAAGAAGGGTTGAATGTCTGACCATAGTTTGTAAAAAGCAGGTAAGAAAAGGTTTGACTGCCCGAACATACACCATCAAAAGAGGGAGTGGAGGTGTTCCGCTGTAAGAAGGTGTGAATGTCCGACCATAGTTGGTAAAAAGCGGGTAAGAAAAGGTTAAAATACCCGACTGTACACAATCAATAGCGGGAGCGGAGTTGTTCGGCTACAAGAAGGTGTGAAAGTCCAACCATCGTTTGTCAAAAGCTGGTAAGAAAAGGTTCGAATGCCCGAATATATACCATCAAAAGCGGAAGCGGAGGTGTTCGGCTGCAAGAAGGTGTGAACGTCCGACCAAAGTTGGCAAAAAGCAGTAAAGAAAAGGTTCGAATATCCAAACATAATTAAAAGCGAGAGAGATTGTGTTCAGCTGCAAGTAGGTGTGAATATCCAGCCATAATTACTCACAAACGGGTAAGAAAATGTAGTATTGCCAGACCATACATGATCAAAACAGGGAGCGGAGGTGGTTTAGCTGCAAAAAGGGGTGAATGTCCAACTAAAGTTCAAATATATTAACAAAAGCGGGAGGAGCGGTCTTCGGATTAGAGTGGTTGAAATTTCCAACCATAATCTATAAAATGCTGTGAAAATAAAAAGGTGTGAAGGAATGAATTTTATAGCAAAATCCGAAATCATGCATAACTCCGCAAAAGGAACGTATTGCTCAACCAAAGGGATGCTTCTTTCTCATTCAGGGTAATATGAGGAACTTTATGCTTGATACATTTTAGACACGGATAACTATGAAGGACAAAGCAATTTTAACTTGGTTTGAGCAAAGCAATTCATTTTATAGGAAAATCCGAAATCGTGCAGGACTCATGAAAGTAAGCTTATTCTCGGATTCCTGATCCTCCAGTGTTGCTCTTTCCTATACTGCAAAATACAGCCTTGTTCTTTGTTGAAATCGATATAGACATTGATAAATATGAAGGACAAAGCAGTTTCCACTTTGTTTGAGTGAAGGAAATAATTTTATAGCAAAATCCCAAATCAAGCAGAACGTATGAAAATAAGCGTGTTTTCGGATTCCTGATCCTCCAGTGTTGCTATTTCTTCTACTGCAAAATACAATGTTGTTCTTTGTTGAAGTCAATCTAGACATTGATAAATATGAAGGACAAAGCAGTTTTAACATAGTTTGAGTAAAGGAATTCATTTTATACATAAAATCCCAAATCATGCAGAACGTATGAAAATAAGCTTATTCTCGGATTCCTGTTCCTTCAAGTGTTGCTCTTTCTACTACTGCAAAATACAATGTTGTTCTTTGTTGAAGTAAATCTAGACATTGATAAATATGAAGGACAAAGCAGTTTTCACTTGGTTTGAGTGAAGGAATTCATTTTATACATAAAATCCCAAATCATTCAAAACGTATGAAAAGAAGCTTATTCTCGGATTCCTGATCCTTCAGTGTTGCTTTTTCTTCTACTGCAAAATACAATGTTGTTCTTTGTTGAAGTCGATCTAGACATTGATAAATATGAAGGACAAAGCAGTTTTAACTTGGTTTGAGTGAAGGAATTCATTTTATACATAAAATCCCAAATCATGCAGAACGTATGAAAATAAGCTTATTCTCGGATTCCTGTTCCTTCAAGTGTTGCTCTTTCTACTACTGCAAAATACAATGTTGTTCTTTGTTGAAGTAAATCTAGACATTGATAAATATGAAGGACAAAGCAGTTTTCACTTGGTTTGAGTGAAGGAATTCATTTTATACATAAAATCCCAAATCATTCAAAACGTATGAAAAGAAGCTTATTCTCGGATTCCTGATCCTTAAGTGTTGCTTTTTCTTCTACTGCAAAATACAATGTTGTTCTTTGTTGAAGTCGATCTAGACATTGATAAATATGAAGGACAAAGCAGTTTTAACTTGGTTTGAGTGAAGGAATTCATTTTATACATAAAATCCCAAATCATGCAGAACGTATGAAAATAAGCTTATTCTCGGATTACTGATCCTTCAGTGATGCTCTTTCTTCTACTGCAAAATCCAGTGTTGTTCTTTGTTGAAGTCAATCTAGACATTGATAAATATGAAGGACAAAGCAGTTTTCACTTGGTTTGAGTGAAGGATTTGCAGCTGAAAACCTCCCACTCCCGCTTTTGATTGTGTATAGTCGGGCTTTCGAGCCTTTTCTTACCCGGTTTTTAGAAATTATGGTTAGACATTCAGACCTTGCAGCCGAAGACCTCCACTCCCTCTTTTGATCATACATTGTCGGGCATTCGCACCTTGTCTTACCCGCTTTTTACAAACTATAGTCAGACATTCACATCTTGCAGCTGAACCACCTCAGCTCCCTGTTTTGATCATGTATGGTCTGGCAATACTACCTTTTCTTACCCGTTTGTGAGTAATTATGGCTGGACATTCACACCTACTTGCAGTCGAACAGCTCTGCTCTCGCTTTTGATGGTATATATTCGGGCATTCGAACCTTTTCTTAACTGCTTTTTGCAAACTTTGGTCGGACGTTCACACCTTCTTGCAGCCGAACACCTCCGCTTCCGCTTTTGATGGTATATATTCGGGCATTCGAACCTTTTCTTAGCAGCTTTTTACAAACCATGGTTGAACTTTCACACCTTCTTGTAGCCGAACACCTCCGCTCCCGCTTTTGATGGTGTATAGTCAGGCATTTGAACCTTTTCTTTCCCGCTTTTTACAAACTATGGTCGGACATTCAAACCTTCTTGTAGCCGAAAACCTCCGCTCCCTCTTTTGATCATACATTGTCGGGCATTCGCACCTTTTCTTACCCGTTTTTTACAAACCATGGTCGGACTGTCACACATTCTTGTAGCCAAACACATCCGCTCCCGCTATTGATTGTGTACAGTCGGGTATTTTAACCTTTTCTTACCCGTTTTTTACCAACTATGGTCGGACATTCACACCTTCTTACAGCGGAACACCTCCGCTCCCTCTTTTGATGTTGTATGTTTGGGCATTCGAACCTTTTCTTACCCTCTTTTTACAAACTATGCTCGGACATTCAAACCTTCTTGTAGCCGAACACATCCACTCCCGCTTTTGATGATGTATGGTTGGGCATTCAAACCTACTTGTTGCCCGCTTTTCATTAATTTTTGTGGACATTCACACCTTGTCACAGCCAAACACCTCCGCTCCCTGTTTTGATCATGTATGGTTGGACATTCGCTCCTTTTCTCACCCGTTTTTTGCCAACTATGGTCGGCTGTTCACAGCTTCCTCTCCACCATACTTGGTGGGATATTCACACCCACTTGCATCCGAAGACCTTTTGTTGATATTTAGTCGGTCATTCGCAGCTTACCCGCTTTTGGCAAACTATGGCCTTCATGCAGCCAAACACCTCTGATCTCGCTTTTGATGATGTAAGGTTGGGCATTCAGACCTTGCTTCACCTGCTTTTCACCAAATATAGTCGGACATTCACACCTTCTTGCAGCCGAACACTTCCGCTCCACCTTTTAGTGTTCTATCACACCTTTTTTTTCACCGCATTTTATAGATTATGGTTGGAAATTCTCAACCACTCTCATCCGAAGACCTCTCCTCCCGCTTTTGTTAATATATTTGAACTTTAGTCGGACATTCACACTTTCTTGCAGCTGAACCACCTCCGCTCCCTGTTTTGATCATGTATGGTCTGGCAATACTACCTTTTCTTACCCGTTTGTTAGTAATTATGGCTGGACATTCACACCTACTTGCAGCCGAACACCACCTCTCCCGCTTTTGATGATGTATGGACGGGCATTCTTACCTTTTCTAACACATTTTTCAGCAATTATGGTCGGAGATTCACACTTACTCACAGCCGAACAACTCCGCTCCCGCATTTGATGGTGTATAGTCGGGCATTCTCACCCTTTCTCATCAGCTTTTTGCAAATTATGATCTGACATTCACACCTGCTTTTGATAATGTATGGTTTGGCATTCGCACCTTTTCTTACCCATTTTTCAGTAATTATGGGTGGACATTCACACCTTCTTGCAGCTGAACACCTCCTCTCCCGCTATTGATTGTGTACAGTCGGGTATTTTAACCTTTTCTTACCCGCTTTTTACCAAATATGGTCGGACATTCACACCGTCTTACAGCGGAACACCTCTGCTCCCGCTTTTGATGGTGTATAGTCAGGCATTTGAACCTTTTCTTACCCGCTTTTTACAAACTATGGTCGGACATTCAAATCTTCTTGTAGCCGAAAACCTCCGCTCCCTCTTTTGATTATACATTGTTGGGCATTCGCACCTTATTTACAAACTATAGTCAGACATTCACACCTTGCAGCTGAGCCACCTCAGCTCCCTGTTTTGATAGTGTATGTTCGGGCATTCGAACCTATTCTTACCCCCTTTTTACAAACTATGCTCGGAGATTCACAACTACTCACAGCCGAACAACTCCGCTCCCGCATTTGATAATGACTTGTCCGGCATTCTAGTCTCTTCTAACACATTTTTCAGCAATTATGGTTGGACATTCACACCTACTCACAGCCGAACACTTCCGCTCCCACATTTGATGGTGTATAGCCGGGCATTTTCACCCTTTCTCATCAGCTTTTTGCAAATTATGATCTGACATTCACACCTACTTGCAGTCGAACAGCTCTGCTCCCGCTTTTGATTATGTTTGGTTGGATATTCGAACCTTTTCTTAACTGCTTTTTACAAACTTTGGTCGGACGTTCACACCTTCTTGCAGCCGAACACATCCACTTCCACTTTTGATGGTATATATTCGGGCATTCGAACCTTTTCTTACCCGCTTTTTACAAACCGTGGTCGGACTTTCACACCTTCTTGTAGCCAAACAACTCCGCTCCCGCTATTGATTGTGTACAGTCGGGTATTTTAACCTTTTCTTACCCGCTTTTTACCAACTATGGTCGGACATTTACACCTTCTTACAGCGGAACACCTCCGCTCCCTCTTTTGATGGTCTATGTTCGGGCATTCGAACCTTTTCTTACCCGCTTTTTACAAACTATGGTCGGACATTCAAACTTTCTTGTAGCCGAACACATCCACTCCTGCTTTTGATGATGTATGGTTGGGCATTTTCACCTTTTCTTATCCATTTTTCAGTAATTATGGGTGGACATTCACACCTTCTTGCAGCTGAACAACTCCTCTCCCGCTTATGATCATGTGCGGTTTGATATTTGAAAATTTTCTTTCATGTTTTAAAGCAATTATTGATGGACATTCAAATCTTCTTGTAGCCGAACACATCCACTCCTGCTTTTGATGATGTATGGTAAGCTTTTCTTACCCGCTTTTTACAAACTATGGTCGGACATTCAAACCTTCTTGTAGCCAAAACCCTCCGCTCCCTCTTTTGATCATACATTGTTGGGCATTCGCACCTTATCTTACCCGCTTTTTACAAACTATAGTCAGACATTCATACCTTGCAGCTGAACCACCTCCGCTCCCTGTTTTGATCATGTATGGTCTGGCAATACTACCTTTTCTTACCCGTTTGTGAGTAATTAATCCCAAAATATTGAGCATAAAATAAGTCTTTATGCTGATGATGTATTACTTTTCCTTCAGAACTCACAGACGTCTCTCAGTCACACGATCACACTCAAAAATAAATTCTCAGCACTTTCTGACTACTCTATCAACTGGTCTAAGACCACAGTTCTGCCCATTAACTGTAGGGTCCATAATATACCTGCGATCACTTTACAGTCAGGAAATATTAGATATTTAGGCATAAACATTTCCTCCAGGCTCTCAGAGCTAACAAAGCTAAATTATGTGCAATTATTAAAGACAGTAGAGGACGATCTCTCGTTGGAAGTCCTTACCTATATCACTTATGGGGAGAGTTACATCCATTAAAATGATGATACTACCAAAAGTTAACGATTTGTTCTCAATGATCCCCATAAAACCATCTGCTACTTGGTTTAAGTCACTAGATTCATGCATCTCCAAATTTCTGTGGAAAAACAAACCACCACGTATTAGTTTAAAAACTCTACAGAAGACCAAGGACAGTGGTGGATTAGATTTACCTCATTTTCAGCACTATTCCTTAGACAATAGGTTACAATATATATCAAAATGGTTTAAACCTTGTTGTTGTCACAGTTCCCAGAGACGTTGTAATCGTTGAGGATTCTATATTCACCCCCTCATTAGAGGCACGTAATGCAGATTGATGACACTGAATCTTCTTCTCTGTTCATTGCTGGCATCATTCCCAGCATCGTAAGTGTTCGTGGCATTGTTAGCCTCTTCTTCTGGATCTTGATATCGAGAATCCTTTTGTATTTCTGGTTTGTCAGTCCTCTGTCTTCGTTCACCGGAGTCTTTGTCTTTTTGTCCTTGAGTTTGGTGATTTTTTCTTCTTTTGATGCCTTGACACAATGTGACAGGTGATACCACGTGGGAGATCCTGTAACTTGGATTGCTGTCCCTGTGCTGCGAAATGGCTGTGCTGCTCAAATGGTCTCTCCTTCATCATGGTTACATGCTGCCATTCCGACATCTCGCCATTCCGACATGGGTCTCCAATTGTCGGAATGGCGACACTTAATTTTTTATCAAACGTCCCACCATTCCGACACTTTTTTCCTCCTATGGTCGGAATGGCGGTATGTTTTTTGTTTTTTTTAACATACCGCCATTCCGACAGTTCCTTTTAATAGCCTATTTTTTACCCAAAACATTTTGCACTAATGATATGCCGGCGCAAATACGCCCTAAAGTTTGGCGCACAAGCTTTGCACATGCAGAGGCCACAGCCTCGCAAACAAACTTTAATAATCTATTATCAAAATCCCCTGAATTTCAAATATAAAAATACAGATATTAATATAACTCTGGCGAGACTGAAACTGATTAAGCAGAAATACAGTGTCAGTGAGCTGTCACAGCAGCCAGCTGGAGCGGGATAACTCCGCTGTCATCATATGCAAAAGTAATAATTGCAATTACAGATATCATGGCTACTGCACAGGACACAGTTGCAAGCACTCTGCCTTGCCTTGCCAATAGAAGAAGATAGAAATGACAGCATAGAACGTATAAAACACAACAAAATGCAGTAAAAACGTTTATTCATGTTATTCACGTGATTTATGAGTACTCACTCCAATTTTGGGAAGCGCGGATGGGTTTTGCGCATTTGGCACAAACACACAGCCGCAACGGTTGTAGCTTTATACAGCCTGTTGATATCTTAAGGACCTAACTGGTCACACCTGGGACTAAATGTCATGTAGAGATTGTTTTTACATGACATTACAGCTGAACATATAGCTTTCATCCACAAACCAACGTGGGAGAGCCCGAAGACGCATGTGCCAGACGCACATAGGCATGCGTAAAACCAATTTTGACCACTTCATACTGTTTATTTGCTTTCTTTTAGTTAACTTTCGTTTCTTTTGGATTCTTGTGCGTGTTATGGAGCCGTTTTGGTCCATGTTTGTAAGCCTTTTTTTCCTGGATTAAATTTTCGGAAGTTGAAACAAGTGGCATTGGAGTGTGTGATTGAAAACCACCACGGACTGCTTCTCCTCCTCCAGTTGCCGAGACTTTGTGTTTTTAATAACGCTTGTCTATAAACATGTTAAACATATAAATTGCATGAACAGAAAGAAGGGACTCACCTGTTGAGTAACACACATTTCCTTATACGGAAAGCCTTGTCGGAATGGTGGGACATTTGAACGTCAGAATAGCGGGATGTCGCAATGGTGGGATGTCGGAATGGTGGGACGTTTGCATGTCGGAATGGTGGTATGTCGGAATGGTGGTATGTCGGAATGGTGGGATGTCGGAATAGCGGGATGTCGGAATGGCGGGATTTCGGAATGGGTGTTGCCACCCCCTTCATCATATACACAGTTATTTATACATCACCTTCCACCATGAAGCGTTGTCCCTTTTTGTTTCTCTCTTTGTTCTTAAAATGCTGTTATGCATGTCTAAACCAATCCATTAAATTAGATCATTTTGGCAGTAAAGCGATCTACAATGTGCTTGGTCGCAAAGCTGCTCATCTGTGGTAAACAGCTCTTCAGAAAGGCATTCTTCAATTGATTTCACTAATTCTATGTAATAATTTTGTGATTTCCTACAAAACTACACTTCTTCTCCCATCTGTCTGAGTATTTAATATTGTCTGGGTCCCGTTAAAACATGTATTTTTCCCATCTAATTCCTTGTTTGCTTTAAAACAAGTATTCCCCATTTTCTATCCCTTCAGTAGCCAACCAGTTTGTATGGAGTACACTGGAGCAACTTGACTGATCAGTAAAACATTGCTTTTGTTGTCACCGCAAGGCTTCCCCCGTCGGTTGTTTCACTGAGACACTACTGAGTAACTATAACTCAACACAGTTTATACACATAACATTCATATACATACTAACAAACAAACAAACAATTATTTATCGCAATTTTCTCATCTCTGTTTGAACGTACACCCAGGTAAATATTCCTGTAGTCTTCTCATACCGACTATGGACCCATTCATTGTTTAACTTCACTGTTTTGCAAATCCTAATTGAATATTACACATTGACATTGAACTTTACTTGATAAGCAGGTCTTCATTGCATTCAGCAGCCTATATGTGAGCATCTATGTGTAAGCTGTTCTTCTTTGCATTTATCAGCAGCAAGCAATTCTTCATTGCACATGCATATGAAAATAGTAAAACAATTCCAATGCGTTAGCGAAACCTTCTATATCAGGAGTGTCCATCATGATGCTGGGAATAGAACCTCTTTCCCAGAATAGTTCAACCTTCATTACTCAACTGATCATAACTCCGCAATGAGCACATTTCAAAGTATCATTCCTCTACATATATTCAAAAATCTATGTGTAAATGTTTAATATTTCTTATATTTGTTGATGTCATTCTGTGTGCATGTGGCCTAAACCCAATCTCTGTGTGGCAATTTTAATTTAAACAAGTTGAACTCTGCCTCTGATCATTTAAAAAAGGTGTATACCAATATCAACCTTTCTCAGGTAATTACTGATCCTACAAAACCAAAGAGATCCTTCAAGGTTGTCCCTGATTGGCTCAATCTTAACAAATCAAAGGTAGAAAATCCGCAGTATCTGAACTTGGTGTTAGTTATCACTGCTCAATAGCCTGTATCAGAATTGCAAAAATGAAAACATTAGGTCCACGCATGGTATCCAGATCCTGAAACATCTCCATGAGCAGGCTTTTTTTTAACTGATCTGTTGAATAGTTATATGACACTGTTAAAATCCCAGATGAAGATCTAGCACTTGACCATTTTTGTAAATCTTCTAATTCCATAGTTGATAAACACGCCCCTTTTAAAAAGTATAGAACTTAGAACAGGTCTATCCCTGGCTTTCGGCAGAACTGTCTTCTTTACTTTTTTTTCCCCTTGTCCTGTTCAGCATTATGTCAGAAGAATTGTAGTCTGAATACCTATGATGCCAAACAGATTTGTTTTGCCAAGGGAAGTTTTATAAATGTAAAGCTCCCCTTGATGCCCATTTATTTATTTATTTTTACAATATATGACATGAACTGAACTGAACCGGACCGGGGGACAAGGAAAGAAGAAGAGGAAAGAAGAGGAAACAGAAAAAAAATAGAAACAAAAACCAGACAACCAGCTGCTACACCTGTAAAAAACAAAACAGACAACAATCCATGGCCTATGAGGGGAATCCAGCCTTAGCGCCAAGAGGAGCACCTGAAAGCAGACAAGCAGAGAAAAAACAAACACACAAACAAACAAAAACAAGCACAAGAAGCGGCAATCGCATACAACACAGCTGTGGATATAGATGACCTGAGACGACATGATAATACATCAACTGCTTAGTGACCATGCTACTGGACTAATGAATGTGTGTGTGTGTGTGTGTGTGAGAACATGCAACACCCATGGCACAGGACCTACATGATAACCGTGCTTAGTTATGAGTGTATAAGCGTACAGGGCCACAATCCACAGCCCCCCAAACAATCAGAAGCAGGCAGAGAGGGCCACAAGACCCAGGCCACCAGCAGCCCCCACAGAGCACAGAACCCAGGTAGCCCACCGCAGGGGCAACCACGCATCCACCCAGAAGACTGCAGAGGAAGCCCCCGGAAAGAGCCCCCATAAGCATAGGGCAGAGGCACTCCGGGAACCAGGGGCAACAGCCCACCGACCCCGCCAGGCCCCAGCCGCCCAGACATGGGCCGTGCACTGGACCTGGGCCCCAGGAGCCCGAGCGCCCCCAAACCCCCCGGCAGAGGCCCCACCCAATACCCAGGAGGGCCAAGCGCCCCAGACAGCCACAAAGTGGGTCAGCGCCTGCCCCAGCACCCCTGGCCAAGTGCCCTGGGAGTCAAGACGTGCCCACAGGTGGGTGAAGTCGCGAGCAGTGGGGAGAGGCAACGCTGATGCCCCATCGGGAGAAACACAGGCAGGCCAGGCGACAGCAAGTCCCAGATCCAGGCCCAATCATTACCACACACACTTTCACGTCCCATACATCCACACATCCACACATCCTACCTCCCTCGACTCTGCTGGGGTGTAGTGCAGCGGGCACACCAGGAGGCCAGCAACCCCCCAGCCACCACAGACCCCGAACCAGCAGAACAATTAATTAATCCTCCTGGCCCCTCCTGCCCCGAGCAGACACCAGGAAGCAGGGGTGTGCGAAGAAGACCCCTCCCCTCACCCTTCTGGCTCTTCAATATTTTCTAATAGTGAGCAATTAAAATTGAGGGGCAGCCAAACTTGTAGAACTGGGAGCGCGGCACTCTGGGCAGCCTACATACCCAAAGAGCCCCGCCCACCAGATGCCACTCAGTGTAACCACCCCCCAAGACCTAATGTGTGTGTGTGAGTGTGTTTGATAAGTACTAATGTCTAAGGTGTAATTAAAACAGGGGCAGGGAACTGCAGAGTGCAACCAAAGGGGACCACCTACGTGGCCCCATCCACTACACCCCACCGAACACACACGCCCCCAAAACCCTTCATGTGTGAGTGTGTGCTGTGTACAGGAGCCAGAAGGGAGAGGGGTATGGGGATATATACCGGGGGAGCTACTCTCCCCCAGAGAGGGCAGCCAGGGACTGGCTGCAATAGGCATCCCCGCTACCTGGGAGCCAGCAATGGGCAGGAGGGCCTGATGTCCACCAGGCTCGGGGCCTGCAGCGACCATATTCCGGGAGCTACTGTACCCCCAGAAGGTACCCATCCCGCCCCACCCCACTCAACCCAACCCCACCCCGGAGGACCTCTACAAAAAACAAACAAACAAACCACCCGGTCACACCAGTCGCAGCAGCCCGGGCCTGAGACCCACCATCACCCAGCAACCCACCACCACCACTATGTGATAAAACTAATCAGAGGGGACCAGAGAGAATGAAATTCAGCCAATTGATGTTTTGAGGAGGCAGACATTGTTTCCATGCTAATATAATCTAAAAGAAAATTTCTAAACTGGTTAATACACAGATTGTTCTTCGCTTTCCAGTTCATGAGAATAGTTTTCTTTGCGATACATAACACTGTGACAACCATGTGTGCTGAGTTAATTTCCATGTTGATGTTGTCTAAGTCACCCAGTATGCACAGTGTGGGGCATGCAGGGATGCTACACTTTAGCCATGTTGATAGGTCCTCACAGACTTCAAGCCAGAACTTCTGGACAGGCGCAGAAAACCACAAAGCGTGTACATAATCATCAGGTGTGTTATCTGTGCAATGTGAGCAGATGTTTGAGTGTGTTAGACCCATCCTGAACATCCTTTGTCCTGTATAGTGTGTTCTATGAAGGATTTTGTATTGTATGAGCTGTAAATTAGGATTTCGAGTCTTTATGAAGGTGTTCAAACATATTTGTGGTTAGAAGCTATGACCAGAACTGATGGATAAATCTGCCTCCCATTTTGAGGATGGAAGAGACATTGTGTCATCTATCTTAGACAATAATTTATATATTTTTGATAGTAGTTTTGGGGTACAGATGCTTAGAAATTCTTCTACCCTAGTCGGGGGTTGTAAGTCTGGTTGGTGGAGGATATATCCATCCATCCATCCATCATCTGCCGCTTATCCGGGGGTCGGGTCGCGGGGGCAGCAGCTTGAGCAGAGAAACCCAGACGTCTCTGTCCCCGGCCACTTCCTCCAGCTCTTCCGGGGGGACCCCGAGGCGTTCCCAGGCCAGCCGAGAGACATAGTCTCTCCAACGTGTCCTGGGTCTCCCCCGGGGTCTCCTCCCAGTGGGACGTGCCCGGAACACCTCCCCAGGGAGGCGCCCAGGGGGCATCCTAACCAGATGCCCGAGCCACCTCATCTGACTCCTCTCAATGCGGAGGAGCAGCGGTTCTACTCCGAGCCCCTCCCGGATGACTGAGCTTCTCACCCTATCTCTAAGGGAGAGCCCAGACACCCTGCGGAGGAAACCCATTTCGGCCGCTTGTATTCGCGATCTTGTTCTTTCGGTCACTACCCACAACTCGTGACCATAGGTGAGGATGGGAACGTAGATTGACCAGTAAGTAGAGGCACCGGTCATACAGAGACCGAACGGCCCCTATCAAGGGGTCCGGCACTCCATATTCCCGGAGCACCCCCCACAGGACTCCACGAGGGACACGGTCGAACGCTTTCTCCAAGTCCACAAAACACATGTAGACTGGTTGGGCGAACTCCCATGCACCCTCCAGGATCCTGCCGAGGGTATAGAGCTGGTCCACTGTTCCACGGCCAGGACGAAAGCCACACTGCATCTCCTGAATCCGAGGCTCGATTATCCGACGGATCCTCCTCTCCAATACCCCCGAATAGACCTTACCAGGGAGGCTGAGGAGTGTGATACCCCTATAGTTGGAACACACCCTCCGGTCCCCCTTTTTAAAGAGGGGGACCACCACCCCAATCTGCCAGTCCAGAGGCACTGTCCCCGATGTCCACGCGATACTGCAGAGGCGTGTCAGCCAAGACAGCCCTACAACATCCAGAGCCTTGAGAAACTCAGGACGGACCTCATCCACCCCCGGGGCCTTGCCACCGAGGAACTTTTTAACCACCTCGGCAACCTCAGCCCCAGAAATGGGAGGCCCCGTCTCCGAGCTCTCCGACTCTGCCTCTTCCGAGCACGTGTTGGTAGGATTGAGGAGTTCCTCGAAGTACTCCCCCCACCGACTCACAACATCCCTAGTTGAGGTCAGCAAAGCCCCGTCCGCACTGTAAACAGTGTTGACTGTGAGCCGCTTCCCCCCCCTGAGATGCCGGATGGTGGACCAGAATCTTTTCGAGGCCGTCCGGAAATCGTTCTCCATGGTCTCACCGAACTCCTCCCAGGCCCGAGTTTTTGCCTCAGCAACCGCCGAAGCCGTGGCCCGTCTGGCTTCCCTCACCACTGGTGTCCACCAGAAGGTTCGAGGGTTGCCGCCACGACAGGCACCGACCACCTTACGGCCACAACTCCGACCAGCTGCCTCGGCAATGGAGTCACGGAACATGGCCCATTCAATGTCCCCCACCTCAAATATGGTTGAAGCTCTGCCGGAGGTGGGAGTTAAAGCTCCTTCTGACGGGGGATTCTGACAAACGCTCCCAGCAGACCCTCACAATACGTTTGGGCCTGCCAGGTCTGATCGGCATCCTCCCCCACCAGCGGAGCCAACTCACCACCAGGTGGTGATCAGTTGACAGCTCCGCCCCTCTCTTCACCCGAGTGTCCAGGACATACGGCCGCAAGTCCGATGATACAACCACAAAGTCGATCATCGAACTGCGGCCAAGGGTGTCCTGGTGCCAAGTGCACATATGGACACCCTTATGCCTGAACATGGTGTTCGTTATGGACAGTCTATGACTGGCACAGAAGTCCAACAACATAACACCACTCTGATTCAGATCGGGGGGGCCGTTCCTCTCAATCACACCCCTCCAGGTCTCACTGTCATTGCCCACGTGAGCATTGAAGTCCCCCAGCAGAATGAGGGAGTCTCCGGTAGGAGCATTCTCCAGTGCCTCCCCCAGAGACTCCAAAAAGAGTAGGTACTCTGAACTGCTGTTTGGCGCATAGGCACAAACAACAGTCAGGACTCGTCCCCCCACCCAAGGCGGAGGGAGGCTACCCTCTCGTTCACTGGGGTAAACCCCAATGTACTGGCACACAGCCGGGGGGGCAATAAGTATGCCCACACCTGCTCTGCGCCTCTCACCACGGGCAACTCCAGAGTGGAAGAGAGTCCAACCCCTCTCAAGAGTACTGGTTCCAGATCCCAAGCCGTGCGTCGAGGTGAATCCGACTATATCTAACGGTCTGATGAAGTTTCAACAATAAACAACAAACTTTGTATTATGAGAAAGAACCAGACTCATTCTTTAGGAATCCGAAAATAAGCTCTATTTTACGAGTTATGCACGAATTCGGATTCTCCTATAAAACGAATTCCTTAACTCAAACCAAGTTAAGACTGCTTTGTCCTTCATATTTATTCATGTCTAATCAAGTTTCAATGATAAACAACGTTGTACTTTGTAGAATGAGAAAGAACTTCTTCAGCAATAAGCATCTCTCGACAAATGACGAAATACAGATTTTGCTATAAAATTAATTGCAATCAGCCTGACTTAAAACTGTTTGTCTTCCTTATTTATCCACTTCAAATCAAGTTTCAACAATTAAAAATTTTTTGTAGTTTGAGAAAGAACAACTTAATCTTGAGCAATCAGTATAAAAAGAAGGTAAGCAAAGGTGCGAATGTCAAACCATACATGATCAAAACAGGGAGCGGAGGTGTTTGGCTGAGACAAGGTGTGAATGTCTACCCATAATTAATGAAAAGCGGGCAACAAGTAGGTTCGAATGCCCAACCATACATCATCAAAAGCAAGAGTGGATATGTTCAGCTACAAGAAGGTTTGAACGTCTGACCATAGTTTGTAAAAAGCGGGTAAGAAAAGGTTCGAATGCCCGAACATACACCATCAAAGGAGGGAGCGGAGGTGTTCCGCTGTAAGAAGGTGTGAATGTCCGACCATAGTTGGTAAAAAACGGGTAAGAAAAGGTTAAAATACCCGACTGTACACAATCAGTAGCGGGTGCGGAGTTGTTCGGCTACTAAAAGGTGTGAAAGTCCAACCATGGTTTGTAAAAAGCGGGTAAGAAAAGGTGCGAATGCCCGAAAATGTATGATCAAAAGAGGGAGCGGAGGTGTTCGGCTGCAAGAAGGTGTGAATGTACACCCATAATTACTGAAAAATGGGTAAGAAAAGGTGCGAATTTCCAACTATACATAATCAAAAGCAGGAGTGGATGTGTTCGGCTCCAAGAAGGGTTGAATGTCTGACCATAGTTTGTAAAAAGCAGGTAAGAAAAGGTTTGACTGCCCGAACATACACCATCAAAAGAGGGAGCGGAGGTGTTCCGCTGTAAGAAGGTGTGAATGTCCGACCATAGTTGGTAAAAAGCGGGTAAGAAAAGGTTAAAATACCCGACTGTACACAATCAATAGCGGGAGCGGAGTTGTTCGGCTACTAAAAGATGTGAAAGTCCGACTATGGTTTGTAAAAAGCGGGTAAGAAAAGGTGCTAATGCCCGACAATGTATGATCAAAAGAGGGAGTGGAGGTTTTCGGCTGTAAGAAGGTCTGAATGTCCAACTATAATTTGTAAAAACCGGGTAAGAAAATGCTTGAAAGCCCGACTATACACCATCATAAGCGGGAGAGGAGGTGTTCAGCTGTAAGAAGGTGTGAATGTCCACCCATAATTACTGAAAAATGGGTAAGAAAAGGTGCGAATGCCCAAACATACATCATCAAAAGCAGGAGTGGATGTGTTGGGCTACAAGAAGGTTTGAAAGTCCGACCATGGTTTGTAAAAAACGGGTAAGAAAAGGTGCGAATGCCCGACAATGTATATTCAAAAGAGGGAGCGGAGGTTTTTGGCTACAAGAAGGTTTAAACGTCCGACCATAGTTTGTAAAAAGCGGGTAAGAAAAGGTTCAAATGCCTGACAATACACCATCAAAAGCGTGAGCGGAGGTGTTCCGCTGTAAGACGGTGTGAATGTCCGACCATAGTTGGTAAAAAGCGGGTAAGAAAAGGTTAAAATACCCGACTGTACACAATCAATAGCGGGAGCGGAGTTGTTCGGCTACAAGAAGGTGTGAAAGTCCAACCATGGTTTGTAAAAAGCTGCTAAGAAAAGGTTCGAATGCCCGAATATATACCATCAAAAGCGGAAGCGGAGGTGTTCGGCTGCAAGAAGGTGTGAACGTCCGACCAAAGTTTGTAAAAAGCAGTTAAGAAAAGGTTCGAATATCCAACCAAACATAATCAAAAGCGGGAGCAGAGCTGTTCGACTGCAAGTAGGTGTGAATGTCCAGCCATAATTACTCACAAACGGGTAAAAAAAGGTAGTATTGCCAGACCATACATGATCAAAACAGGGAGCTGAGGTGGTTCAGCACCAAGGTGTGAATGTCTGACTATAGTTTGTAAAAAGCGGGTAAGCTGCGAATGACCGACTAAATATCAACAAAAGGTCTTCGGATGCAAGTGGGTGTGAATATCCCACCATACAAGTATGGTGGAGAGGAAGCTGTGAACAGCCGACCATAGTTTGCAAAAAGCGGGTGAGACAAGGTGCGAATGTCCAACCATACATGATCAAAACAGGGAGCGGAGGTGTTTGGCTGTGACAAGGTGTGAATGTCCACCCAAAATTAATGAAAAGCGGGCAAAAAGTAGGTTTGAATGCCCAAGCATACATCATCAAAAGAAGGAGTGGATGTGTTCGGCTACAAGAAGGTTTGAATGTCCGAGCATAGTTTGTAAAAAGCGGGTAAGAAAAGGTTCGAATGCCCAAACAAACACCATCAAAAGAGGGAGCGGAGGTGTTTGGCTGTGACAAGGTTTGAATGTCCACCCAAAATTAATGAAAAGCGGGCAAAAAGTAGGTTTGAATGCCCAAGCATACATCATCAAAAGAAGGAGTGGATGTGTTCGGCTACAAGAAGGTTTGAATGTCCGAGCATAGTTTGTAAAAAGCGGGTAAGAAAAGGTTCGAATGCCCAAACAAACACCATCAAAAGAGGGAGCGGAGGTGTTCCGCTGTAAGAAGGTGTGAATGTCCGACCATAGTTGGTAAAAAGTGGGTAAGAAAAGGTTAAAATACCCGACTGTACACAATCAATAGGGGGAGCGGAGTTGTTCGGCTACAAGAAGGTGTGAAAGTCCAACCATGGTTTGTAAAAAGCTGGTAAGAAAAGGTTCGAATGCCCGAATATATACCATCAAAAGCGGAAGCGGAGGTGTTCGGCTGCAAGAAGGTGTGAACGTCCGACCAAAGTTTGTAAAAAGTAGTTAAGAAAAGGTTCGAATATCCAACCAAACAAAATCAAAAGCGGGAGCAGAGCTGTTCGACTGCAAGTAGGTGTGAATGTCCAGCCATAATTACTCACAAACGGGTAAGAAAAGGTAGTATTGCCAGACCATACATGATCAAAACAGGGAGCTGAGGTGGTTCAGCACCAAGGTGTGAATGTCTGACTATAGTTTGTAAAAAGCGGGTACGATAAGGTGCGAATGCCTGACAATGTATAATCAAAAGAGGGAGCAGAGGTTTTCGGCTACAAGAAGGTTTGAACGTCTGACCATAGTTTGTAAAAAGCGGGTAAGAAAAGGTTCGAATGCCCGAACATACACCATCAAAGGAGGGAGCGGAGGTGTTCCGCTGTAAGAAGGTGTGAATGTCCGACCATAGTTGGTAAAAAACGGGTAAGAAAAGGTTAAAATACCCAACTGTACACAATCAGTAGCGGGTGCGGAGTTGTTCGGCTACTAAAAGGTGTGAAAGTCCGACCATGGTTTGTAAAAAGTGGGTAAGAAAAGGTGTGAATGCCCGAAAATGTATGATCAAAAGAGGGAGCGGAGGTGTTTGGCTGCAAGAAGGTGTGAATGTACACCCATAATTACTGAAAAATGGGTAAGAAAAGGTGCGAATGCCCAAATATACATAATCAAAAGCAGGAGTGGATGTGTTCGGCTCCAAGAAGGGTTGAATGTCTGACCATAGTTTGTAAAAAGCAGGTAAGAAAAGGTTTGACTGCCCGAACATACACCATCAAAAGAGGGAGCGGAGGTGTTCCGCTGTAAGAAGGTGTGAATGTCCGACCATAGTTGGTAAAAAGCGGGTAAGAAAAGGTTAAAATACCCGACTGTACACAATCAATAGCGGGAGCGGAGTTGTTCGGCTACTAAAAGATGTGAAAGTCCGACTATGGTTTGTAAAAAGCGGGTAAGAAAAGGTGCTAATGCCCGACAATGTATGATCAAAAGAGGGAGCAGAGGTGTTCGGCTGCAAGAAGGTCTGAATGTCCAACCATAATTTGTATAAACCGGGAAGGAAAGTTTCGAAAGCCCGACTATACACCATCAAAAGCGGGAGTAGAGTGGTTCAGCTGCAAGAAGGTCTGAATGTCCATCAATAATTGCTTTAAAACATGAAAGAAAATTTTCGAATATCATCCGCACATGATCATAAGAAGGAGAGGAGGTGTTCAGCTGCAAGAAGGTGTGAATGTCCACCCATAATTCCTGAAAAATGGGTAAAAAAAGGTGCGAATGCCCAACCATACATTATCAAAAGCAGGTGTGAATGTCAGATCATAATTTGCAAAAAGCTGATGAGAAAGGGTGAGAATGCCCGACTATACACCATCAAATGCGGGAGCGGAGGTGTTCGGCTCTGAGTAGGTGTGAATGTCCGACCATAATTGCTGAAAAATGTGTTAGAAAAGGAAAGAATGCCGGACCATACATCATCAAAAGCGAGAGAGGTGGTGTTCGGCTGCAAAAAGGTGTAAATGTTCGACTAATGTTTGTAAAAAGCGGGTAAGACATGGTGCGAATGCCTGACAAGGTATGATCAAAAGCAGGAGCGGAGGTGTTCAGCTGCAAGAAGGTCTAAATGTCCATCAATAATTGCTAGAAAACATGAAAGAAAATTTTCGAAAATCAAACCGCACATGATCATAAGTGGGAGAGGAGTTTTTCAGCTGCAAGAAGGTGTGAATGTCCACCCATTATTCCTGACAAATGGGTAAGAAAAGGTGCGAATGCCCAACCATACATTATCAAAAGCAGGTGTGAATGTCAGATCATAATTTGCAAAAAGCTGATGAGAAAGGGTGAGAATGTCCGACTGCACACCATCAAATGCGGGAGCGGAGTTGTTCGGCTGTGAGTAGGTGTGAATCTCCGACCGTAATTTCTGAAAAATGTGTTAGAAAAGGTAAGAATGCCGGTCCATACATCATCAAAAGCGAGAGAGGTGGTGTTCGGCTGCAAGTAGGTGTGAATGTCCAGCCATAATTACTCACAAACGGGTAAGAAAAGGTAGTATTGCCAGACCATACATGATCAAAACAGGGAGCGGAGGTGGTTCAGCTGCAAGAAGGTGTGAATGTCTCACTAAAGTTCAAATATATTAACAAAAGCGGGAGGAGAGGTCTTCGGATGAGAGTGGTTGAGAATTTCCAACCATAATCTATAAAATTCGGTGAAAAAAAGGTGTGATAGAACACTAAAAGGTGGAGCGGAAGTGTTCGGCTGCAAGAAGGTGTGAATGTCCGACTATATTTGGTGAAAAGCAGGTGAAGCAAGGTCTGAATGCCCAACCTTACATTATCAAAAGCGAGATCAGAGGTGTTTGGCTGCAAGAAGGCCATAGTTTGCCAAAAGCGGGTAAGCTGCGAATGACCAACTAAATATCAACAAAAGTGGGGGCGGAGGTCTTCGGATGCAACTGGGTGTGAACATCCCACCATACAAGTATGGTGGAGAGGAAGCTGTGAACAGCCGACCATAGTTTGCAAAAAGCGGGTGAGAAAAGGTGCGAATGTGCAACCATACATGATCAAAACAGGGAGCGGAGGTGTTTGGCTGTGACAAGGTGTGAATGTCCACCCAAAATTAATGAAAAGCGGGCAAAAAGTAGGTTTGAATGCCCAACCATACATCATCAAAAGCAGGAGTGGATATGTTCGGCTACAAGAAGGTTTGAACGTCTGACCATAGTTTGTAAAAAGCGGGTAAGAAAAGGTTCGAATGCCCAAACATACACCATCAAAAGAGGGAGCGGAGGTGTTCCGCTGTAAGAAGGTGTGAATGTCCGACCATAGTTGGTAAAAAGTGGGTAAGAAAAGGTTAAAATACCCGACTGTACACAATCAATAGGGGGAGCGTAGTTGTTCGGCTACAAGAAGTTGTGAAAGTCCAACCATGGTTTGTAAAAAGCGGGTAAGAAAAGGTGCGAATGCCCGAAAATGTATGATCAAAAGAGGGAGCGGAGGTGTTCGGCTGCAAGAAGGTGTGAATGTACACCCATAATTACTGAAAAATGGGTAAGAAAAGGTGCGAATGCCCAACTATACATAATCAAAAGCAGGAGTGGATGTGTTCGGCTCCAAGAAGGGTTGAATGTCTGACCATAGTTTGTAAAAAGCAGGTAAGAAAAGGTTTGACTGCCCGAACATACACCATCAAAAGAGGGAGTGGAGGTGTTCCGCTGTAAGAAGGTGTGAATGTCCGACCATAGTTGGTAAAAAGCGGGTAAGAAAAGGTTAAAATACCCGACTGTACACAATCAATAGCGGGAGCGGAGTTGTTCGGCTACAAGAAGGTGTGAAAGTCCAACCATCGTTTGTCAAAAGCTGGTAAGAAAAGGTTCGAATGCCCGAATATATACCATCAAAAGCGGAAGCGGAGGTGTTCGGCTGCAAGAAGGTGTGAACGTCCGACCAAAGTTGGCAAAAAGCAGTAAAGACAAGGTTCGAATATCCAAACATAATTAAAAGCGAGAGAGATTGTGTTCAGCTGCAAGTATGTGTGAATATCCAGCCATAATTACTCACAAACGGGTAAGAAAATGTAGTATTGCCAGACCATACATGATCAAAACAGGGAGCGGAGGTGGTTTAGCTGCAAAAAGGGGTGAATGTCCAACTAAAGTTCAAATATATTAACAAAAGCGGGAGGAGAGGTCTTCAGATTAGAGTGGTTGAAATTTCCAACCATAATCTATAAAATGCGGTGAAAAAAAAAAGGTGTGAAGGAATGAATTTTATAGCAAAATCCGAAATCATGCATAACTCCGCAAAAGGAACGTATTGCTCAACCAAAGGGATGCTTCTTTCTCATTCAGGGTAATATGAGGAACTTTATGCTTGATACATTTTAGACATGGATAACTATGAAGGACAAAGCAATTTTAACTTGGTTTGAGCAAAGCAATTCATTTTATAGGAAAATCCGAAATCGTGCAGGACTCATGAAAGTAAGCTTATTCTCGGATTCCTGATTCTCCAGTGTTGCTCTTTCCTATACTGCAAAATACAGCCTTGTTCTTTGTTGAAATCGATATAGACATTGATAAATATGAAGGACAAAGCAGTTTCCACTTTGTTTGAGTGAAGGAAATAATTTTATAGCAAAATCCCAAATCAAGCAGAACGTATGAAAATAAGCGTGTTTTCGGATTCCTGATCCTTCAGTGTTGCTATTTCTTCTACTGCAAAATACAATGTTGTTCTTTGTTGAAGTCAATCTAGACATTGATAAATATGAAGGACAAAGCAGTTTTAACATAGTTTGAGTAAAGGAATTCATTTTATACATAAAATCCCAAATCATGCAGAACGTATGAAAATAAGCTTATTCTCGGATTCCTGTTCCTTCAAGTGTTGCTCTTTCTACTACTGCAAAATACAATGTTGTTCTTTGTTGAAGTAAATCTAGACATTGATAAATATGAAGGACAAAGCAGTTTTCACTTGGTTTGAGTGAAGGAATTCATTTTATACATAAAATCCCAAATCATGCAGAACGTATGAAAATAAGCTTATTCTCGGATTACTGATCCTTCAGTGATGCTCTTTCTTCTACTGCAAAATCCAGTGTTGTTCTTTGTTGAAGTCAATCTAGACATTGATAAATATGAAGGACAAAGCAGTTTTCACTTGGTTTGAGTGAAGGATTTGCAGCTGAAAACCTCCCGCTCCCGCTTTTGATTGTGTATAGTCGGGCTTTCGAGCCTTTTCTTACCCGGTTTTTAGAAATTATGGTTAGACATTCAGACCTTGCAGCCGAAGACCTCCACTCCCTCTTTTGATCATACATTGTCGGGCATTCGCACCTTGTCTTACCCGCTTTTTACAAACTATAGTCAGACATTCACATCTTGCAGCTGAACCACCTCAGCTCCCTGTTTTGATCATGTATGGTCTGGCAATACTACCTTTTCTTACCCGTTTGTGAGTAATTATGGCTGGACATTCACACCTACTTGCAGTCGAACAGCTCTGCTCTCGCTTTTGATGGTATATATTCGGGCATTCGAACCTTTTCTTAACTGCTTTTTGCAAACTTTGGTCGGACGTTCACACCTTCTTGCAGCCGAACACCTCCGCTTCCGCTTTTGATGGTATATATTCGGGCATTCGAACCTTTTCTTAGCAGCTTTTTACAAACCATGGTTGAACTTTCACACCTTCTTGTAGCCGAACACCTCCGCTCCCGCTTTTGATGGTGTATAGTCAGGCATTTGAACCTTTTCTTTCCCGCTTTTTACAAACTATGGTCGGACATTCAAACCTTCTTGTAGCCGAAAACCTCCGCTCCCTCTTTTGATCATACATTGTCGGGCATTCGCACCTTTTCTTACCCGTTTTTTACAAACCATGGTCGGACTGTCACACATTCTTGTAGCCAAACACATCCGCTCCCGCTATTGATTGTGTACAGTCGGGTATTTTAACCTTTTCTTACCCGTTTTTTACCAACTATGGTCGGACATTCACACCTTCTTACAGCGGAACACCTCCGCTCCCTCTTTTGATGGTGTTTGTTCGGGCATTCGAACCTTTTCTTACCCGCTTTTTACAAACTATGGTCGGACATTCAAACTTTCTTGTAGCCGAACACATCCACTCCTGCTTTTGATGATGTATGGTTGGGCATTTTCACCTTTTCTTACCCATTTTTCAGTAATTATGGGTGGACATTCACACCTTCTTGCAGCTGAAAAACTCCTCTCCCGCTTATGATCATGTGCGGTTTGATATTTGAAAATTTTCTTTCATGTTTTAAAGCAATTATTGATGGACATTCAAATCTTCTTGTAGCCGAACACATCCACTCCTGCTTTTGATGATGTATGGTAAGCTTTTCTTACCCGCTTTTTACAAACTATGGTCGGACATTCAAACCTTCTTGTAGCCAAAACCCTCCGCTCCCTCTTTTGATCATACATTGTTGGGCATTCGCACCTTATCTTACCCGCTTTTTACAAACTATAGTCAGACATTCATACCTTGCAGCTGAACCACCTCCGCTCCCTGTTTTGATCATGTATGGTCTGGCAATACTACCTTTTCTTACCCGTTTGTGAGTAATTAATCCCAAAATATTGAGCATAAAATAAGTCTTTATGCTGATGATGTATTACTTTTCCTTCAGAACTCACAGACGTCTCTCAGTCACACGATCACACTCATAAATAAATTCTCAGCACTTTCTGACTACTCTATCAACTGGTCTAAGACCACAGTTCTGCCCATTAACTGTAGGGTCCATAATATACCTGCGATCACTTTACAGTCAGGAAATATTAGATATTTAGGCATAAACATTTCCTCCAGGCTCTCAGAGCTAACAAAGCTAAATTATGTGCAATTATTAAAGACAGTAGAGGACGATCTCTCGTTGGAAGTCCTTACCTATATCACTTATGGGGAGAGTTACATCCATTAAAATGATGATACTACCAAAAGTTAACTATTTGTTCTCAATGATCCCCATAAAACCATCTGCTACTTGGTTTAAGTCACTAGATTCATGCATCTCCAAATTTCTGTGGAAAAACAAACCACCACGTATTAGTTTAAAAACCCTACAGAAGACCAAGGACAGTGGTGGATTAGATTTACCTCATTTTCAGCACTATTCCTTAGACAATAGGTTACAATATATATCAAAATGGTTTAAACCTTGTTGTTGTCACAGTTCCCAGAGACGTTGTAATCGTTGAGGATTCTATATTCACCCCCTCATTAGAGGCACGTAATGCAGATTGATGACACTGAATCTTCTTCTCTGTTCATTGCTGGCATCATTCCCAGCATCGTAAGTGTTCGTGGCATTGTTAGCCTCTTCTTCTGGATCTTGATATCGAGAATCCTTTTGTATTTCTGGTTTGTCAGTCCTCTGTCTTCGTTCACCGGAGTCTTTGTCTTTTTGTCCTTGAGTTTGGTGATTTTTTCTTCTTTTGATGCCTTGACACAATGTGACAGGTGATACCACGTGGGAGATCCTGTAACTTGGATTGCTGTCCCTGTGCTGCGAAATGGCTGTGCTGCTCAAATGGTCTCTCCTTCATCATGGTTACATGCTGCCATTCCGACATCTCGCCATTCCGACATGGGTCTCCAATTGTCGGAATGGCGACACTTAATTTTTTATCAAACGTCCCACCATTCCGACACTTTTTTCCTCCTATGGTCGGAATGGCGGTATGTTTTTTGTTTTTTTTAACATACCGCCATTCCGACAGTTCCTTTTAATAGCCTATTTTTTACCCAAAACATTTTGCACTAATGATATGCCGGCGCAAATACGCCCTAAAGTTTGGCGCACAAGCTTTGCACATGCAGAGGCCACAGCCTCGCAAACAAACTTTAATAATCTATTATCAAAATCCCCTGAATTTCAAATATAAAAATACAGATATTAATATAACTCTGGCGAGACTGAAACTGATTAAGCAGAAATACAGTGTCAGTGAGCTGTCACAGCAGCCAGCTGGAGCGGAGCTCTCCACAGAGCCCATGCGTCTTTTGCACGCTGTCATCATATGCAAAAGTAATAATTGCAATTACAGATATCACGGCTACTGCACAGGACACAGTTGCGAGCACTCTGCCTTGCCTTGCCAATAGAAGAAGATAGAAATGACAGCATAGAACGTATAAAACACAACAAAATGCAGTAAAAACGTTTATTCATGTTATTCACGTGATTTATGAGTACTCACTCCAATTTTGGGAAGCGCGGATGGGTTTTGCGCATTTGGCACAAACACACAGCCGCAACGGTTGTAGCTTTATACAGCCTGTTGATATCTTAAGGACCTAACTGGTCACACCTGGGACTAAATGTCATGTAGAGATTGTTTTTACATGACATTACAGCTGAACATATAGCTTTCATCCACAAACCAACGTGGGAGAGCCCGAAGACGCATGTGCCAGACGCACATAGGCATGCGTAAAACCAATTTTGACCACTTCATACTGTTTATTTGCTTTCTTTTAGTTAACTTTCGTTTCTTTTGGATTCTTGTGCGTGTTATGGAGCCGTTTTGGTCCATGTTTGTAAGCCTTTTTTTCCTGGATTAAATTTTCGGAAGTTGAAACAAGTGGCATTGGAGTGTGTGATTGAAAACCACCGCGGACTGCTTCTCCTCCTCCAGTTGCCGAGACTTTGTGTTTTTAATAACGCTTGTCTATAAACATGTTAAACATATAAATTGCATGAACAGAAAGAAGGGACTCACCTGTTGAGTAACACACATTTCCTTATACGGAAAGCCTTGTCGGAATGGTGGGACATTTGAACGTCAGAATAGCGGGATGTCGCAATGGTGGGATGTCGGAATGGTGGGACGTTTGCATGTCGGAATGGTGGTATGTCGGAATGGTGGTATGTCGGAATGGTGGGATGTCGGAATAGCGGGATGTCGGAATGGCGGGATTTCGGAATGGGTGTTGCCACCCCCTTCATCATATACACAGTTATTTATACATCACCTTCCACCATGAAGCGTTGTCCCTTTTTGTTTCTCTCTTTGTTCTTAAAATGCTGTTATGCATGTCTAAACCAATCCATTAAATTAGATCATTTTGGCAGTAAAGCGATCTACAATGTGCTTGGTCGCAAAGCTGCTCATCTGTGGTAAACAGCTCTTCAGAAAGGCATTCTTCAATTGATTTCACTAATTCTATGTAATAATTTTGTGATTTCCTACAAAACTACACTTCTTCTCCCATCTGTCTGAGTATTTAATATTGTCTGGGTCCCGTTAAAACATGTATTTTTCCCATCTAATTCCTTGTTTGCTTTAAAACAAGTATTCCCCATTTTCTATCCCTTCAGTAGCCAACCAGTTTGTATGGAGTACACTGGAGCAACTTGACTGATCAGTAAAACACTGCTTTTGTTGTCACCGCAAGGCTTCCCCCGTCGGTTGTTTCACTGAGACACTACTGAGTAACTATAACTCAACACAGTTTATACACATAACATTCATATACATACTAACAAACAAACAAACAATTATTTATCGCAATTTTCTCATCTCTGTTTGAACGTACACCCAGGTAAATATTCCTGTAGTCTTCTCATACCGACTATGGACCCATTCATTGTTTAACTTCACTGTTTTGCAAATCCTAATTGAATATTACACATTGACATTGAACTTTACTTGATAAGCAGGTCTTCATTGCATTCAGCAGCCTATATGTGAGCATCTATGTGTAAGCTGTTCTTCTTTGCATTTATCAGCAGCAAGCAATTCTTCATTGCACATGCATATGAAAATAGTAAAACAATTCCAATGCGTTAGCGAAACCTTATATATCAGGAGTGTCCATCATGATGCTGGGAATAGAACCTCTTTCCCAGAATAGTTCAACCTTCATTACTCAACTGATCATAACTCCGCAATGAGCACATTTCAAAGTATCATTCCTCTACATATATTCAAAAATCTATGTGTAAATGTTTAATATTTCTTATATTTGTTGATGTCATTCTGTGTGCATGTGGCCTAAACCCAATCTCTGTGTGGCAATTTTAATTTAAACAAGTTGAACTCTGCCTCTGATCATTTAAAAAAGGTGTGTACCAATATCAACCTTTCTCAGGTAATTACTGATCCTACAAAACCAAAGAGATCCTTCAAGGTTGTCCCTGATTGTCTCAATCTTAACAAATCAAAGGTAGAAAATCCGCAGTATCTGAACTTGGTGTTAGTTATCACTGCTCAATAGCCTGTATCAGAATTGCAAAAATGAAAACATTAGGTCCACGCTTGGTATCCAGATCCTGAAACATCTCCATGAGCAGGCTTTTTTTTAACTGATCCGTTGAATAGTTATATGACACTGTTAAAATCCCAGATGAAGATCTAGCACTTGACCATTTTTGTAAATCTTCTAATTCCATAGTTGATAAACACGCCCCTTTTAAAAAGTATAGAACTTAGAACAGGTCTATCCCTGGCTTTCGGCAGAACTGTCTTCTTTACTTTTTTTTCCCCTTGTCCTGTTCAGCATTATGTCAGAAGAATTGTAGTCTGAATACCTATGATGCCAAACAGATTTGTTTTGCCAAGGGAAGTTTTATAAATGTAAAGCTCCCCTTGATGCCCATTTATTTATTTCTTTTTACAATATATGACATGAACTGAACTGAACCGGACCGGGGGACAAGGAAAGAAGAAGAGGAAAGAAGAGGAAACAGAAAAAAAATAGAAACAAAAACCAGACAACCAGCTGCTACACCTGTAAAAAACAAAACAGACAACAATCCATGGCCTATGAGGGGAATCCAGCCTTAGCGCCAAGAGGAGCACCTGAAAGCAGACAAGCAGAGAAAAAACAAACACACAAACAAACAAAAACAAGCACAAGAAGCGGCAATCGCATACAACACAGCTGTGGATATAGATGACCTGAGACGACATGATAATACATCAACTGCTTAGTGACCATGCTACTGGACTAATGAATGTGTGTGTGTGTGTGTGTGTGTGAGAACATGCAACACCCATGGCACAGGACCTACATGATAACCGTGCTTAGTTATGAGTGTATAAGCGTACAGGGCCACAATCCACAGCCCCCCAAACAATCAGAAGCAGGCAGAGAGGGCCACAAGACCCAGGCCACCAGCAGCCCCCACAGAGCACAGAACCCAGGTAGCCCACCGCAGGGGCAACCACGCATCCACCCAGAAGACTGCAGAGGAAGCCCCCGGAAAGAGCCCCCATAAGCATAGGGCAGAGGCACTCCGGGAACCAGGGGCAACAGCCCACCGACCCCGCCAGGCCCCAGCCGCCCAGACATGGGCCGTGCACTGGACCTGGGCCCCAGGAGCCCGAGCGCCCCCAAACCCCCCGGCAGAGGCCCCACCCAATACCCAGGAGGGCCAAGCGCCCCAGACAGCCACAAAGTGGGTCAGCGCCTGCCCCAGCGCCCCTGGCCAAGTGCCCTGGGAGTCAAGACGTGCCCACAGGTGGGTGAAGTCGCGAGCAGTGGGGAGAGGCAACGCTGATGCCCCATCGGGAGAAACACAGGCAGGCCAGGCGACAGCAAGTCCCAGATCCAGGCCCAATCATTACCACACACACTTTCACGTCCCATACATCCACACATCCACACATCCTACCTCCCTCGACTCTGCTGGGGTGTAGTGCAGCGGGCACACCAGGAGGCCAGCAACCCCCCAGCCACCACAGACCCCGAACCAGCAGAACAATTAATTAATCCTCCTGGCCCCTCCTGCCCCGAGCAGACACCAGGAAGCAGGGGTGTGCGAAGAAGACCCCTCCCCTCACCCTTCTGGCTCTTCAATATTTTCTAATAGTGAGCAATTAAAATTGAGGGGCAGCCAAACTTGTAGAACTGGGAGCGCGGCACTCTGGGCAGCCTACATACCCAAAGAGCCCCGCCCACCAGATGCCACTCAGTGTAACCACCCCCCAAGACCTAATGTGTGTGTGTGAGTGTGTTTGATAAGTACTAATGTCTAAGGTGTAATTAAAACAGGGGCAGGGAACTGCAGAGTGCAACCAAAGGGGACCACCTACGTGGCCCCATCCACTACACCCCACCGAACACACACGCCCCCAAAACCCTTCATGTGTGAGTGTGTGCTGTGTACAGGAGCCAGAAGGGAGAGGGGTATGGGGATATATACCGGGGGAGCTACTCTCCCCCAGAGAGGGCAGCCAGGGACTGGCTGCAATAGGCATCCCCGCTACCTGGGAGCCAGCAATGGGTAGGAGGGCGTGATGTCCACCAGGCTCGGGGCCTGCAGCGACCATATTCCGGGAGCTACTGTACCCCCAGAAGGTACCCATCCCGCCCCACCCCACTCAACCCAACCCCACCCCGGAGGACCTCTACAAAAAACAAACAAACAAACCACCCGGTCACACCAGTCGCAGCAGCCCGGGCCTGAGACCCACCATCACCCAGCAACCCACCACCACCACTATGTGATAAAACTAATCAGAGGGGACCAGAGAGAATGAAATTCAGCCAATTGATGTTTTGAGGAGGCAGACATTGTTTCCATGCTAATATAATCTAAAAGAAAATTTCTAAACTGGTTAATACACAGATTGTTCTTCGCTTTCCAGTTCATGAGAATAGTTTTCTTTGCGATACATAACACTGTGACAACCATGTGTGCTGAGTTAATTTCCATGTTGATGTTGTCTAAGTCACCCAGTATGCACAGTGTGGGGCATGCAGGGATGCTACACTTTAGCCATGTTGATAGGTCCTCACAGACTTCAAGCCAGAACTTCTGGACAGGCGCAGAAAACCACAAAGCGTGTACATAATCATCAGGTGTGTTATCTGTGCAATGTGAGCAGATGTTTGAGTGTGTTAGACCCATCCTGAACATCCTTTGTCCTGTATAGTGTGTTCTATGAAGGATTTTGTATTGTATGAGCTGTAAATTAGGATTTCGAGTCTTTATGAAGGTGTTCAAACATATTTGTGGTTAGAAGCTATGACCAGAACTGATGGATAAATCTGCCTCCCATTTTGAGGATGGAAGAGACATTGTGTCATCTATCTTAGACAATAATTTATATATTTTTGATAGTAGTTTTGGGGTACAGATGCTTAGAAATTCTGCTACCCTAGTCGGGGGTTGTAAGTCTGGTTGGTGGAGGATATATCCATCCATCCATCCATCATCTGCCGCTTATCCGGGGGTCGGGTCGCGGGGGCAGCAGCTTGAGCAGAGAAACCCAGACGTCTCTGTCCCCGGCCATTTCCTCCAGCTCTTCCGGGGGGACCCCGAGGCGTTCCCTGGCCAGCCGAGAGACATAGTCTGTCCTGGGTCTCCCCCGGGGTCTCCTCCCAGTGGGACGTGCCCGGAACACCTCCCCAGGGAGGCGCCCAGGGGGCATCCTAACCAGATGCCCGAGCCACCTCATCTGACTCCTCTCAATGCGGAGGAGCAGCGGTTCTACTCCGAGCCCCTCCCGGATGACTGAGCTTCTCACCCTATCTCTAAGGGAGAGCCCAGACACCCTGCGGAGGAAACCCATTTCGGCCGCTTGTATTCGCGATCTTGTTCTTTCGGTCACTACCCACAACTCGTGACCATAGGTGAGGATGGGAACGTAGATTGACCAGTAAGTAGAGGCACCGGTCATACAGAGACCGAACGGCCCCTATCAAGGGGTCCGGCACTCCATATTCCCGGAGCACCCCCCACAGGACTCCACGAGGGACACGGTCGAACGCTTTCTCCAAGTCCACAAAACACATGTAGACTGGTTGGGCGAACTCCCATGCACCCTCCAGGATCCTGCCGAGGGTATAGAGCTGGTCCACTGTTCCACGGCCAGGACGAAAGCCACACTGCATCTCCTGAATCCGAGGCTCGATTATCCGACGGATCCTCCTCTCCAATACCCCCGAATAGACCTTACCAGGGAGGCTGAGGAGTGTGATACCCCTATAGTTGGAACACACCCTCCGGTCCCCCTTTTTAAAGAGGGGGACCACCACCCCAATCTGCCAGTCCAGAGGCACTGTCCCCGATGTCCACGCGATACTGCAGAGGCGTGTCAGCCAAGACAGCCCTACAACATCCAGAGCCTTGAGAAACTCAGGACGGACCTCATCCACCCGCGGGGCCTTGCCACCGAGGAACTTTTTAACCACCTCGGCAACCTCAGCCCCAGAAATGGGAGGCCCCGTCTCCGAGCTCTCCGACTCTGCCTCTTCCGAGCACGTGTTGGTAGGATTGAGGAGTTCCTCGAAGTACTCCCCCCACCGACTCACAACATCCCTAGTTGAGGTCAGCAAAGCCCCGTCCGCACTGTAAACAGTGTTGACTGTGAGCCGCTTCCCCCCCCTGAGATGCCGGATGGTGGACCAGAATCTTTTCGAGGCCGTCCAGAAATCGTTCTCCATGGTCTCACCGAACTCCTCCCAGGCCCGAGTTTTTGCCTCAGCAACCGCCGAAGCCGTGGCCCGTCTGGCCCGTCGGTACCTATCAGCTTCTTCCAGGGTCCCACTGGCCAAAAAGGCCCGATAGGACTCCTTCTTCAGCTTGACGGCTTCCCTCACCACTGGTGTCCACCAGCAGGTTCGAGGGTTGCCGCCACGACAGGCACCGACCACCTTACGGCCACAACTCCGACCAGCTGCCTCGGCAATGGAGTCACGGAACATGGCCCATTCAATGTCCCCCACCTCAAATATGGTTGAAGCTCTGCCGGAGGTGGGAGTTAAAGCTCCTTCTGACGGGGGATTCTGACAAACGCTCCCAGCAGACCCTCACAATACGTTTGGGCCTGCCAGGTCTGATCGGCATCCTCCCCCACCAGCGGAGCCAACTCACCACCAGGTGGTGATCAGTTGACAGCTCCGCCCCTCTCTTTACCCGAGTGTCCAGGACATACGGCCGCAAGTCCGATGATACAACCACAAAGTCGATCATCGAACTGCGGCCAAGGGTGTCCTGGTGCCAAGTGCACATATGGACACCCTTATGCCTGAACATGGTGTTTGTTATGGACAGTCTATGACTGGCACAGAAGTCCAACAACATAACACCACTCTGATTCAGATCGGGGGGGCCGTTCCTCCCAATCACACCCCTCCAGGTCTCACTGTCATTGCCCACGTGAGCATTGAAGTCCCCCAGCAGAATGAGGGAGTCTCCGGTAGGAGCATTCTCCAGTGCCTCCCCCAGAGACTCCAAAAAGAGTAGGTACTCTGAACTGCTGTTTGGCGCATAGGCACAAACAACAGTCAGGACTCGTCCCCCCACCCAAGGCGGAGGGAGGCTACCCTCTCGTTCACTGGGGTAAACCCCAATGTACTGGCACACAGCCGGGGGGGCAATAAGTATGCCCACACCTGCTCTGCGCCTCTCACCACGGGCAACTCCAGAGTGGAAGAGAGTCCAACCCCTCTCAAGAGTACTGGTTCCAGATCCCAAGCCGTGCGTCGAGGTGAGTCCGACTATATCTAACGGTCTGATGAAGTTTCAACAATAAACAACAAACTTTGTATTATGAGAAAGAACCAGACTCATTCTTTAGGAATCTGAAAATAAGCTCTATTTTACGAGTTATGCACGAATTCGGATTCTCCTATAAACAACGTTGTACTTTGTAGAATGAGAAAGAACTTCTTCAGCAATAAGCATCTCTCGACAAATGACGAAATACAGATTTTGCTATAAAATGAATTGCTATCAGCCTGACTTAAAACTGTTTGTCTTCCTTATTTATCCACTTCAAATCAAGTTTCAACAATTAAAAAATTTTTGTAGTTTGAGAAAGAACAACTTAATCTTGAGCAATCAGTATAAAAAGAAGGTAAGCAAAGGTGCGAATGTCAAACCATACATGATCAAAACAGGGAGCGGAGGTGTTTGGCTGAGACAAGGTGTGAATGTCCACCCATAATTAATGCAAAGCGGTCAACAAGTAGGTTCGAATGCCCAACCATACATCATCAAAAGCAAGAGTGGATATGTTCAGCTACAAGAAGGTTTGAACGTCTGACCATAGTTTGTAAAAAGCGGGTAAGAAAAGGTTCGAATGCCCGAACATACACCATCAAAGGAGGGAGCGGAGGTGTTCCGCTGTAAGAAGGTGTGAATGTCCGACCATAGTTGGTAAAAAGTGGGTAAGAAAAGGTTAAAATACCCGACTGTACACAATCAATAGGGGGAGCGTAGTTGTTCGGCTACAAGAAGTTGTGAAAGTCCAACCATGGTTTGTAAAAAGCGGGTAAGAAAAGGTGCGAATGCCCGAAAATGTATGATCAAAAGAGGGAGCGGAGGTGTTCGGCTGCAAGAAGGTGTGAATGTACACCCATAATTACTGAAAAATGGGTAAGAAAAGGTGCGAATGCCCAACTATACATAATCAAAAGCAGGAGTGGATGTGTTCGGCTCCAAGAAGGGTTGAATGTCTGACCATAGTTTGTAAAAAGCAGGTAAGAAAAGGTTTGACTGCCCGAACATACACCATCAAAAGAGGGAGTGGAGGTGTTCCGCTGTAAGAAGGTGTGAATGTCCGACCATAGTTGGTAAAAAGCGGGTAAGAAAAGGTTAAAATACCCGACTGTACACAATCAATAGCGGGAGCGGAGTTGTTCGGCTACAAGAAGGTGTGAAAGTCCAACCATCGTTTGTCAAAAGCTGGTAAGAAAAGGTTCGAATGCCCGAATATATACCATCAAAAGCGGAAGCGGAGGTGTTCGGCTGCAAGAAGGTGTGAACGTCCGACCAAAGTTGGCAAAAAGCAGTAAAGACAAGGTTCGAATATCCAAACATAATTAAAAGCGAGAGAGATTGTGTTCAGCTGCAAGTATGTGTGAATATCCAGCCATAATTACTCACAAACGGGTAAGAAAATGTAGTATTGCCAGACCATACATGATCAAAACAGGGAGCGGAGGTGGTTTAGCTGCAAAAAGGGGTGAATGTCCAACTAAAGTTCAAATATATTAACAAAAGCGGGAGGAGAGGTCTTCAGATTAGAGTGGTTGAAATTTCCAACCATAATCTATAAAATGCGGTGAAAAAAAAAAGGTGTGAAGGAATGAATTTTATAGCAAAATCCGAAATCATGCATAACTCCGCAAAAGGAACGTATTGCTCAACCAAAGGGATGCTTCTTTCTCATTCAGGGTAATATGAGGAACTTTATGCTTGATACATTTTAGACATGGATAACTATGAAGGACAAAGCAATTTTAACTTGGTTTGAGCAAAGCAATTCATTTTATAGGAAAATCCGAAATCGTGCAGGACTCATGAAAGTAAGCTTATTCTCGGATTCCTGATTCTCCAGTGTTGCTCTTTCCTATACTGCAAAATACAGCCTTGTTCTTTGTTGAAATCGATATAGACATTGATAAATATGAAGGACAAAGCAGTTTCCACTTTGTTTGAGTGAAGGAAATAATTTTATAGCAAAATCCCAAATCAAGCAGAACGTATGAAAATAAGCGTGTTTTCGGATTCCTGATCCTTCAGTGTTGCTATTTCTTCTACTGCAAAATACAATGTTGTTCTTTGTTGAAGTCAATCTAGACATTGATAAATATGAAGGACAAAGCAGTTTTAACATAGTTTGAGTAAAGGAATTCATTTTATACATAAAATCCCAAATCATGCAGAACGTATGAAAATAAGCTTATTCTCGGATTCCTGTTCCTTCAAGTGTTGCTCTTTCTACTACTGCAAAATACAATGTTGTTCTTTGTTGAAGTAAATCTAGACATTGATAAATATGAAGGACAAAGCAGTTTTCACTTGGTTTGAGTGAAGGAATTCATTTTATACATAAAATCCCAAATCATGCAGAACGTATGAAAATAAGCTTATTCTCGGATTACTGATCCTTCAGTGATGCTCTTTCTTCTACTGCAAAATCCAGTGTTGTTCTTTGTTGAAGTCAATCTAGACATTGATAAATATGAAGGACAAAGCAGTTTTCACTTGGTTTGAGTGAAGGATTTGCAGCTGAAAACCTCCCGCTCCCGCTTTTGATTGTGTATAGTCGGGCTTTCGAGCCTTTTCTTACCCGGTTTTTAGAAATTATGGTTAGACATTCAGACCTTGCAGCCGAAGACCTCCACTCCCTCTTTTGATCATACATTGTCGGGCATTCGCACCTTGTCTTACCCGCTTTTTACAAACTATAGTCAGACATTCACATCTTGCAGCTGAACCACCTCAGCTCCCTGTTTTGATCATGTATGGTCTGGCAATACTACCTTTTCTTACCCGTTTGTGAGTAATTATGGCTGGACATTCACACCTACTTGCAGTCGAACAGCTCTGCTCTCGCTTTTGATGGTATATATTCGGGCATTCGAACCTTTTCTTAACTGCTTTTTGCAAACTTTGGTCGGACGTTCACACCTTCTTGCAGCCGAACACCTCCGCTTCCGCTTTTGATGGTATATATTCGGGCATTCGAACCTTTTCTTAGCAGCTTTTTACAAACCATGGTTGAACTTTCACACCTTCTTGTAGCCGAACACCTCCGCTCCCGCTTTTGATGGTGTATAGTCAGGCATTTGAACCTTTTCTTTCCCGCTTTTTACAAACTATGGTCGGACATTCAAACCTTCTTGTAGCCGAAAACCTCCGCTCCCTCTTTTGATCATACATTGTCGGGCATTCGCACCTTTTCTTACCCGTTTTTTACAAACCATGGTCGGACTGTCACACATTCTTGTAGCCAAACACATCCGCTCCCGCTATTGATTGTGTACAGTCGGGTATTTTAACCTTTTCTTACCCGTTTTTTACCAACTATGGTCGGACATTCACACCTTCTTACAGCGGAACACCTCCGCTCCCTCTTTTGATGGTGTTTGTTCGGGCATTCGAACCTTTTCTTACCCGCTTTTTACAAACTATGGTCGGACATTCAAACTTTCTTGTAGCCGAACACATCCACTCCTGCTTTTGATGATGTATGGTTGGGCATTTTCACCTTTTCTTACCCATTTTTCAGTAATTATGGGTGGACATTCACACCTTCTTGCAGCTGAAAAACTCCTCTCCCGCTTATGATCATGTGCGGTTTGATATTTGAAAATTTTCTTTCATGTTTTAAAGCAATTATTGATGGACATTCAAATCTTCTTGTAGCCGAACACATCCACTCCTGCTTTTGATGATGTATGGTAAGCTTTTCTTACCCGCTTTTTACAAACTATGGTCGGACATTCAAACCTTCTTGTAGCCAAAACCCTCCGCTCCCTCTTTTGATCATACATTGTTGGGCATTCGCACCTTATCTTACCCGCTTTTTACAAACTATAGTCAGACATTCATACCTTGCAGCTGAACCACCTCCGCTCCCTGTTTTGATCATGTATGGTCTGGCAATACTACCTTTTCTTACCCGTTTGTGAGTAATTAATCCCAAAATATTGAGCATAAAATAAGTCTTTATGCTGATGATGTATTACTTTTCCTTCAGAACTCACAGACGTCTCTCAGTCACACGATCACACTCATAAATAAATTCTCAGCACTTTCTGACTACTCTATCAACTGGTCTAAGACCACAGTTCTGCCCATTAACTGTAGGGTCCATAATATACCTGCGATCACTTTACAGTCAGGAAATATTAGATATTTAGGCATAAACATTTCCTCCAGGCTCTCAGAGCTAACAAAGCTAAATTATGTGCAATTATTAAAGACAGTAGAGGACGATCTCTCGTTGGAAGTCCTTACCTATATCACTTATGGGGAGAGTTACATCCATTAAAATGATGATACTACCAAAAGTTAACTATTTGTTCTCAATGATCCCCATAAAACCATCTGCTACTTGGTTTAAGTCACTAGATTCATGCATCTCCAAATTTCTGTGGAAAAACAAACCACCACGTATTAGTTTAAAAACCCTACAGAAGACCAAGGACAGTGGTGGATTAGATTTACCTCATTTTCAGCACTATTCCTTAGACAATAGGTTACAATATATATCAAAATGGTTTAAACCTTGTTGTTGTCACAGTTCCCAGAGACGTTGTAATCGTTGAGGATTCTATATTCACCCCCTCATTAGAGGCACGTAATGCAGATTGATGACACTGAATCTTCTTCTCTGTTCATTGCTGGCATCATTCCCAGCATCGTAAGTGTTCGTGGCATTGTTAGCCTCTTCTTCTGGATCTTGATATCGAGAATCCTTTTGTATTTCTGGTTTGTCAGTCCTCTGTCTTCGTTCACCGGAGTCTTTGTCTTTTTGTCCTTGAGTTTGGTGATTTTTTCTTCTTTTGATGCCTTGACACAATGTGACAGGTGATACCACGTGGGAGATCCTGTAACTTGGATTGCTGTCCCTGTGCTGCGAAATGGCTGTGCTGCTCAAATGGTCTCTCCTTCATCATGGTTACATGCTGCCATTCCGACATCTCGCCATTCCGACATGGGTCTCCAATTGTCGGAATGGCGACACTTAATTTTTTATCAAACGTCCCACCATTCCGACACTTTTTTCCTCCTATGGTCGGAATGGCGGTATGTTTTTTGTTTTTTTTAACATACCGCCATTCCGACAGTTCCTTTTAATAGCCTATTTTTTACCCAAAACATTTTGCACTAATGATATGCCGGCGCAAATACGCCCTAAAGTTTGGCGCACAAGCTTTGCACATGCAGAGGCCACAGCCTCGCAAACAAACTTTAATAATCTATTATCAAAATCCCCTGAATTTCAAATATAAAAATACAGATATTAATATAACTCTGGCGAGACTGAAACTGATTAAGCAGAAATACAGTGTCAGTGAGCTGTCACAGCAGCCAGCTGGAGCGGAGCTCTCCACAGAGCCCATGCGTCTTTTGCACGCTGTCATCATATGCAAAAGTAATAATTGCAATTACAGATATCACGGCTACTGCACAGGACACAGTTGCGAGCACTCTGCCTTGCCTTGCCAATAGAAGAAGATAGAAATGACAGCATAGAACGTATAAAACACAACAAAATGCAGTAAAAACGTTTATTCATGTTATTCACGTGATTTATGAGTACTCACTCCAATTTTGGGAAGCGCGGATGGGTTTTGCGCATTTGGCACAAACACACAGCCGCAACGGTTGTAGCTTTATACAGCCTGTTGATATCTTAAGGACCTAACTGGTCACACCTGGGACTAAATGTCATGTAGAGATTGTTTTTACATGACATTACAGCTGAACATATAGCTTTCATCCACAAACCAACGTGGGAGAGCCCGAAGACGCATGTGCCAGACGCACATAGGCATGCGTAAAACCAATTTTGACCACTTCATACTGTTTATTTGCTTTCTTTTAGTTAACTTTCGTTTCTTTTGGATTCTTGTGCGTGTTATGGAGCCGTTTTGGTCCATGTTTGTAAGCCTTTTTTTCCTGGATTAAATTTTCGGAAGTTGAAACAAGTGGCATTGGAGTGTGTGATTGAAAACCACCGCGGACTGCTTCTCCTCCTCCAGTTGCCGAGACTTTGTGTTTTTAATAACGCTTGTCTATAAACATGTTAAACATATAAATTGCATGAACAGAAAGAAGGGACTCACCTGTTGAGTAACACACATTTCCTTATACGGAAAGCCTTGTCGGAATGGTGGGACATTTGAACGTCAGAATAGCGGGATGTCGCAATGGTGGGATGTCGGAATGGTGGGACGTTTGCATGTCGGAATGGTGGTATGTCGGAATGGTGGTATGTCGGAATGGTGGGATGTCGGAATAGCGGGATGTCGGAATGGCGGGATTTCGGAATGGGTGTTGCCACCCCCTTCATCATATACACAGTTATTTATACATCACCTTCCACCATGAAGCGTTGTCCCTTTTTGTTTCTCTCTTTGTTCTTAAAATGCTGTTATGCATGTCTAAACCAATCCATTAAATTAGATCATTTTGGCAGTAAAGCGATCTACAATGTGCTTGGTCGCAAAGCTGCTCATCTGTGGTAAACAGCTCTTCAGAAAGGCATTCTTCAATTGATTTCACTAATTCTATGTAATAATTTTGTGATTTCCTACAAAACTACACTTCTTCTCCCATCTGTCTGAGTATTTAATATTGTCTGGGTCCCGTTAAAACATGTATTTTTCCCATCTAATTCCTTGTTTGCTTTAAAACAAGTATTCCCCATTTTCTATCCCTTCAGTAGCCAACCAGTTTGTATGGAGTACACTGGAGCAACTTGACTGATCAGTAAAACACTGCTTTTGTTGTCACCGCAAGGCTTCCCCCGTCGGTTGTTTCACTGAGACACTACTGAGTAACTATAACTCAACACAGTTTATACACATAACATTCATATACATACTAACAAACAAACAAACAATTATTTATCGCAATTTTCTCATCTCTGTTTGAACGTACACCCAGGTAAATATTCCTGTAGTCTTCTCATACCGACTATGGACCCATTCATTGTTTAACTTCACTGTTTTGCAAATCCTAATTGAATATTACACATTGACATTGAACTTTACTTGATAAGCAGGTCTTCATTGCATTCAGCAGCCTATATGTGAGCATCTATGTGTAAGCTGTTCTTCTTTGCATTTATCAGCAGCAAGCAATTCTTCATTGCACATGCATATGAAAATAGTAAAACAATTCCAATGCGTTAGCGAAACCTTATATATCAGGAGTGTCCATCATGATGCTGGGAATAGAACCTCTTTCCCAGAATAGTTCAACCTTCATTACTCAACTGATCATAACTCCGCAATGAGCACATTTCAAAGTATCATTCCTCTACATATATTCAAAAATCTATGTGTAAATGTTTAATATTTCTTATATTTGTTGATGTCATTCTGTGTGCATGTGGCCTAAACCCAATCTCTGTGTGGCAATTTTAATTTAAACAAGTTGAACTCTGCCTCTGATCATTTAAAAAAGGTGTGTACCAATATCAACCTTTCTCAGGTAATTACTGATCCTACAAAACCAAAGAGATCCTTCAAGGTTGTCCCTGATTGTCTCAATCTTAACAAATCAAAGGTAGAAAATCCGCAGTATCTGAACTTGGTGTTAGTTATCACTGCTCAATAGCCTGTATCAGAATTGCAAAAATGAAAACATTAGGTCCACGCTTGGTATCCAGATCCTGAAACATCTCCATGAGCAGGCTTTTTTTTAACTGATCCGTTGAATAGTTATATGACACTGTTAAAATCCCAGATGAAGATCTAGCACTTGACCATTTTTGTAAATCTTCTAATTCCATAGTTGATAAACACGCCCCTTTTAAAAAGTATAGAACTTAGAACAGGTCTATCCCTGGCTTTCGGCAGAACTGTCTTCTTTACTTTTTTTTCCCCTTGTCCTGTTCAGCATTATGTCAGAAGAATTGTAGTCTGAATACCTATGATGCCAAACAGATTTGTTTTGCCAAGGGAAGTTTTATAAATGTAAAGCTCCCCTTGATGCCCATTTATTTATTTCTTTTTACAATATATGACATGAACTGAACTGAACCGGACCGGGGGACAAGGAAAGAAGAAGAGGAAAGAAGAGGAAACAGAAAAAAAATAGAAACAAAAACCAGACAACCAGCTGCTACACCTGTAAAAAACAAAACAGACAACAATCCATGGCCTATGAGGGGAATCCAGCCTTAGCGCCAAGAGGAGCACCTGAAAGCAGACAAGCAGAGAAAAAACAAACACACAAACAAACAAAAACAAGCACAAGAAGCGGCAATCGCATACAACACAGCTGTGGATATAGATGACCTGAGACGACATGATAATACATCAACTGCTTAGTGACCATGCTACTGGACTAATGAATGTGTGTGTGTGTGTGTGTGTGTGAGAACATGCAACACCCATGGCACAGGACCTACATGATAACCGTGCTTAGTTATGAGTGTATAAGCGTACAGGGCCACAATCCACAGCCCCCCAAACAATCAGAAGCAGGCAGAGAGGGCCACAAGACCCAGGCCACCAGCAGCCCCCACAGAGCACAGAACCCAGGTAGCCCACCGCAGGGGCAACCACGCATCCACCCAGAAGACTGCAGAGGAAGCCCCCGGAAAGAGCCCCCATAAGCATAGGGCAGAGGCACTCCGGGAACCAGGGGCAACAGCCCACCGACCCCGCCAGGCCCCAGCCGCCCAGACATGGGCCGTGCACTGGACCTGGGCCCCAGGAGCCCGAGCGCCCCCAAACCCCCCGGCAGAGGCCCCACCCAATACCCAGGAGGGCCAAGCGCCCCAGACAGCCACAAAGTGGGTCAGCGCCTGCCCCAGCGCCCCTGGCCAAGTGCCCTGGGAGTCAAGACGTGCCCACAGGTGGGTGAAGTCGCGAGCAGTGGGGAGAGGCAACGCTGATGCCCCATCGGGAGAAACACAGGCAGGCCAGGCGACAGCAAGTCCCAGATCCAGGCCCAATCATTACCACACACACTTTCACGTCCCATACATCCACACATCCACACATCCTACCTCCCTCGACTCTGCTGGGGTGTAGTGCAGCGGGCACACCAGGAGGCCAGCAACCCCCCAGCCACCACAGACCCCGAACCAGCAGAACAATTAATTAATCCTCCTGGCCCCTCCTGCCCCGAGCAGACACCAGGAAGCAGGGGTGTGCGAAGAAGACCCCTCCCCTCACCCTTCTGGCTCTTCAATATTTTCTAATAGTGAGCAATTAAAATTGAGGGGCAGCCAAACTTGTAGAACTGGGAGCGCGGCACTCTGGGCAGCCTACATACCCAAAGAGCCCCGCCCACCAGATGCCACTCAGTGTAACCACCCCCCAAGACCTAATGTGTGTGTGTGAGTGTGTTTGATAAGTACTAATGTCTAAGGTGTAATTAAAACAGGGGCAGGGAACTGCAGAGTGCAACCAAAGGGGACCACCTACGTGGCCCCATCCACTACACCCCACCGAACACACACGCCCCCAAAACCCTTCATGTGTGAGTGTGTGCTGTGTACAGGAGCCAGAAGGGAGAGGGGTATGGGGATATATACCGGGGGAGCTACTCTCCCCCAGAGAGGGCAGCCAGGGACTGGCTGCAATAGGCATCCCCGCTACCTGGGAGCCAGCAATGGGTAGGAGGGCGTGATGTCCACCAGGCTCGGGGCCTGCAGCGACCATATTCCGGGAGCTACTGTACCCCCAGAAGGTACCCATCCCGCCCCACCCCACTCAACCCAACCCCACCCCGGAGGACCTCTACAAAAAACAAACAAACAAACCACCCGGTCACACCAGTCGCAGCAGCCCGGGCCTGAGACCCACCATCACCCAGCAACCCACCACCACCACTATGTGATAAAACTAATCAGAGGGGACCAGAGAGAATGAAATTCAGCCAATTGATGTTTTGAGGAGGCAGACATTGTTTCCATGCTAATATAATCTAAAAGAAAATTTCTAAACTGGTTAATACACAGATTGTTCTTCGCTTTCCAGTTCATGAGAATAGTTTTCTTTGCGATACATAACACTGTGACAACCATGTGTGCTGAGTTAATTTCCATGTTGATGTTGTCTAAGTCACCCAGTATGCACAGTGTGGGGCATGCAGGGATGCTACACTTTAGCCATGTTGATAGGTCCTCACAGACTTCAAGCCAGAACTTCTGGACAGGCGCAGAAAACCACAAAGCGTGTACATAATCATCAGGTGTGTTATCTGTGCAATGTGAGCAGATGTTTGAGTGTGTTAGACCCATCCTGAACATCCTTTGTCCTGTATAGTGTGTTCTATGAAGGATTTTGTATTGTATGAGCTGTAAATTAGGATTTCGAGTCTTTATGAAGGTGTTCAAACATATTTGTGGTTAGAAGCTATGACCAGAACTGATGGATAAATCTGCCTCCCATTTTGAGGATGGAAGAGACATTGTGTCATCTATCTTAGACAATAATTTATATATTTTTGATAGTAGTTTTGGGGTACAGATGCTTAGAAATTCTGCTACCCTAGTCGGGGGTTGTAAGTCTGGTTGGTGGAGGATATATCCATCCATCCATCCATCATCTGCCGCTTATCCGGGGGTCGGGTCGCGGGGGCAGCAGCTTGAGCAGAGAAACCCAGACGTCTCTGTCCCCGGCCATTTCCTCCAGCTCTTCCGGGGGGACCCCGAGGCGTTCCCTGGCCAGCCGAGAGACATAGTCTGTCCTGGGTCTCCCCCGGGGTCTCCTCCCAGTGGGACGTGCCCGGAACACCTCCCCAGGGAGGCGCCCAGGGGGCATCCTAACCAGATGCCCGAGCCACCTCATCTGACTCCTCTCAATGCGGAGGAGCAGCGGTTCTACTCCGAGCCCCTCCCGGATGACTGAGCTTCTCACCCTATCTCTAAGGGAGAGCCCAGACACCCTGCGGAGGAAACCCATTTCGGCCGCTTGTATTCGCGATCTTGTTCTTTCGGTCACTACCCACAACTCGTGACCATAGGTGAGGATGGGAACGTAGATTGACCAGTAAGTAGAGGCACCGGTCATACAGAGACCGAACGGCCCCTATCAAGGGGTCCGGCACTCCATATTCCCGGAGCACCCCCCACAGGACTCCACGAGGGACACGGTCGAACGCTTTCTCCAAGTCCACAAAACACATGTAGACTGGTTGGGCGAACTCCCATGCACCCTCCAGGATCCTGCCGAGGGTATAGAGCTGGTCCACTGTTCCACGGCCAGGACGAAAGCCACACTGCATCTCCTGAATCCGAGGCTCGATTATCCGACGGATCCTCCTCTCCAATACCCCCGAATAGACCTTACCAGGGAGGCTGAGGAGTGTGATACCCCTATAGTTGGAACACACCCTCCGGTCCCCCTTTTTAAAGAGGGGGACCACCACCCCAATCTGCCAGTCCAGAGGCACTGTCCCCGATGTCCACGCGATACTGCAGAGGCGTGTCAGCCAAGACAGCCCTACAACATCCAGAGCCTTGAGAAACTCAGGACGGACCTCATCCACCCGCGGGGCCTTGCCACCGAGGAACTTTTTAACCACCTCGGCAACCTCAGCCCCAGAAATGGGAGGCCCCGTCTCCGAGCTCTCCGACTCTGCCTCTTCCGAGCACGTGTTGGTAGGATTGAGGAGTTCCTCGAAGTACTCCCCCCACCGACTCACAACATCCCTAGTTGAGGTCAGCAAAGCCCCGTCCGCACTGTAAACAGTGTTGACTGTGAGCCGCTTCCCCCCCCTGAGATGCCGGATGGTGGACCAGAATCTTTTCGAGGCCGTCCAGAAATCGTTCTCCATGGTCTCACCGAACTCCTCCCAGGCCCGAGTTTTTGCCTCAGCAACCGCCGAAGCCGTGGCCCGTCTGGCCCGTCGGTACCTATCAGCTTCTTCCAGGGTCCCACTGGCCAAAAAGGCCCGATAGGACTCCTTCTTCAGCTTGACGGCTTCCCTCACCACTGGTGTCCACCAGCAGGTTCGAGGGTTGCCGCCACGACAGGCACCGACCACCTTACGGCCACAACTCCGACCAGCTGCCTCGGCAATGGAGTCACGGAACATGGCCCATTCAATGTCCCCCACCTCAAATATGGTTGAAGCTCTGCCGGAGGTGGGAGTTAAAGCTCCTTCTGACGGGGGATTCTGACAAACGCTCCCAGCAGACCCTCACAATACGTTTGGGCCTGCCAGGTCTGATCGGCATCCTCCCCCACCAGCGGAGCCAACTCACCACCAGGTGGTGATCAGTTGACAGCTCCGCCCCTCTCTTTACCCGAGTGTCCAGGACATACGGCCGCAAGTCCGATGATACAACCACAAAGTCGATCATCGAACTGCGGCCAAGGGTGTCCTGGTGCCAAGTGCACATATGGACACCCTTATGCCTGAACATGGTGTTTGTTATGGACAGTCTATGACTGGCACAGAAGTCCAACAACATAACACCACTCTGATTCAGATCGGGGGGGCCGTTCCTCCCAATCACACCCCTCCAGGTCTCACTGTCATTGCCCACGTGAGCATTGAAGTCCCCCAGCAGAATGAGGGAGTCTCCGGTAGGAGCATTCTCCAGTGCCTCCCCCAGAGACTCCAAAAAGAGTAGGTACTCTGAACTGCTGTTTGGCGCATAGGCACAAACAACAGTCAGGACTCGTCCCCCCACCCAAGGCGGAGGGAGGCTACCCTCTCGTTCACTGGGGTAAACCCCAATGTACTGGCACACAGCCGGGGGGGCAATAAGTATGCCCACACCTGCTCTGCGCCTCTCACCACGGGCAACTCCAGAGTGGAAGAGAGTCCAACCCCTCTCAAGAGTACTGGTTCCAGATCCCAAGCCGTGCGTCGAGGTGAGTCCGACTATATCTAACGGTCTGATGAAGTTTCAACAATAAACAACAAACTTTGTATTATGAGAAAGAACCAGACTCATTCTTTAGGAATCTGAAAATAAGCTCTATTTTACGAGTTATGCACGAATTCGGATTCTCCTATAAACAACGTTGTACTTTGTAGAATGAGAAAGAACTTCTTCAGCAATAAGCATCTCTCGACAAATGACGAAATACAGATTTTGCTATAAAATGAATTGCTATCAGCCTGACTTAAAACTGTTTGTCTTCCTTATTTATCCACTTCAAATCAAGTTTCAACAATTAAAAAATTTTTGTAGTTTGAGAAAGAACAACTTAATCTTGAGCAATCAGTATAAAAAGAAGGTAAGCAAAGGTGCGAATGTCAAACCATACATGATCAAAACAGGGAGCGGAGGTGTTTGGCTGAGACAAGGTGTGAATGTCCACCCATAATTAATGCAAAGCGGTCAACAAGTAGGTTCGAATGCCCAACCATACATCATCAAAAGCAAGAGTGGATATGTTCAGCTACAAGAAGGTTTGAACGTCTGACCATAGTTTGTAAAAAGCGGGTAAGAAAAGGTTCGAATGCCCGAACATACACCATCAAAGGAGGGAGCGGAGGTGTTCCGCTGTAAGAAGGTGTGAATGTCCGACCATAGTTGGTAAAAAACGGGTAAGAAAAGGTTAAAATACCCGACTGTACACAATCAGTAGCGGGTGCGGAGTTGTTCGGCTACTAAAAGGTGTGAAAGTCCAACCATGGTTTGTAAAAAGCGGGTAAGAAAAGGTGCGAATGCCCGAAAATGTATGATCAAAAGAGGGAGCGGAGGTGTTCGGCTGCAAGAAGGTGTGAATGTACACCCATAATTACTGAAAAATGGGTAAGAAAAGGTGCGAATGCCCAACTATACATAATCAAAAGCAGGAGTGGATGTGTTCGGCTCCAAGAAGGGTTGAATGTCTGACCATAGTTTGTAAAAAGCAGGTAAGAAAAGGTTTGACTGCCCGAACATACACCATCAAAAGAGGGAGCGGAGGTGTTCCGCTGTAAGAAGGTGTGAATGTCCGACCATAGTTGGTAAAAAGCGGGTAAGAAAAGGTTAAAATACCCGACTGTACACAATCAATAGCGGGAGCGGAGTTGTTCGGCTACTAAAAGATGTGAAAGTCCGACTATGGTTTGTAAAAAGCGGGTAAGAAAAGGTGCTAATGCCCGACAATGTATGATCAAAAGAGGGAGTGGAGGTTTTCGGCTGTAAGAAGGTCTGAATGTCCAACTATAATTTGTAAAAACCGGGTAAGAAAAGGCTTGAAAGCCCGACTATACACCATCATAAGCGGGAGAGGAGGTGTTCAGCTGTAAGAAGGTGTGAATGTCCACCCATAATTACTGAAAAATGGGTAAGAAAAGGTGCGAATGCCCAAACATACATCATCAAAAGCAGGAGTGGATGTGTTGGGCTACAAGAAGGTGTGAAAGTCCGACCATGGTTTGTAAAAAACGGGTAAGAAAAGGTGCGAATGCCCGACAATGTATATTCAAAAGAGGGAGTGGAGGTTTTTGTCTGCAAGAAGGTTTAAATGTCCGACCATAGTTTATAAAAAGCGGGTAAGAAAAGGTTCAAATGCCTGACAATACACCATCAAAAGCGTGAGCGGAGGTGTTCCGCTGTAAGACGGTGTGAATGTCCGACCATAGTTGGTAAAAAGCGGGTAAGAAAAGGTTAAAATACCCGACTGTACACAATCAATAGCGGGAGCGGAGTTGTTCGGCTACAAGAAGGTGTGAAAGTCCAACCATGGTTTGTAAAAAGCTGCTAAGAAAAGGTTCGAATGCCCGAATATATACCATCAAAAGCGGAAGCGGAGGTGTTCGGCTGCAAGAAGGTGTGAACGTCGACCAAAGTTTGTAAAAAGCAGTTAAGAAAAGGTTCGAATATCCAACCAAACATAATCAAAAGCGGGAGCAGAGCTGTTCGACTGCAAGTAGGTGTGAATGTCCAGCCATAATTACTCACAAACGGGTAAAAAAAGGTAGTATTGCCAGACCATACATGATCAAAACAGGGAGCTGAGGTGGTTCAGCACCAAGGTGTGAATGTCTGACTATAGTTTGTAAAAAGCGGGTAAGCTGCGAATGACCGACTAAATATCAACAAAAGGTCTTCGGATGCAAGTGGGTGTGAATATCCCACCATACAAGTATGGTGGAGAGGAAGCTGTGAACAGCCGACCATAGTTTGCAAAAAGCGGGTGAGACAAGGTGCGAATGTCCAACCATACATGATCAAAACAGGGAGCGGAGGTGTTTGGCTGTGACAAGGTGTGAATGTCCACCCAAAATTAATGAAAAGCGGGCAAAAAGTAGGTTTGAATGCCCAAGCATACATCATCAAAAGAAGGAGTGGATGTGTTCGGCTACAAGAAGGTTTGAATGTCCGAGCATAGTTTGTAAAAAGCGGGTAAGAAAAGGTTCGAATGCCCAAACAAACACCATCAAAAGAGGGAGCGGAGGTGTTTGGCTGTGACAAGGTGTGAATGTCCACCCAAAATTAATGAAAAGCGGGCAAAAAGTAGGTTTGAATGCCCAAGCATACATCATCAAAAGAAGGAGTGGATGTGTTCGGCTACAAGAAGGTTTGAATGTCCGAGCATAGTTTGTAAAAAGCGGGTAAGAAAAGGTTCGAATGCCCAAACAAACACCATCAAAAGAGGGAGCGGAGGTGTTCCGCTGTAAGAAGGTGTGAATGTCCGACCATAGTTGGTAAAAAGTGGGTAAGAAAAGGTTAAAATACCCGACTGTACACAATCAATAGGGGGAGCGGAGTTGTTCGGCTACAAGAAGGTGTGAAAGTCCAACCATGGTTTGTAAAAAGCTGGTAAGAAAAGTTTCGAATGCCCGAATATATACCATCAAAAGCGGAAGCGGAGGTGTTCGGCTGCAAGAAGGTGTGAACGTCCGACCAAAGTTTGTAAAAAGCAGTTAAGAAAAGGTTCGAATATCCAACCAAACAAAATCAAAAGCGGGAGCAGAGCTGTTCGACTGCAAGTAGGTGTGAATGTCCAGCCATAATTACTCACAAACGGGTAAGAAAAGGTAGTATTGCCAGACCATACATGATCAAAACAGGGAGCTGACGTGGTTCAGCACCAAGGTGTGAATGTCTGACTATAGTTTGTAAAAAGCGGGTACGATAAGGTGCGAATGCCTGACAATGTATAATCAAAAGAGGGAGCAGAGGTTTTCGGCTACAAGAAGGTTTGAACGTCTGACCATAGTTTGTAAAAAGCGGGTAAGAAAAGGTTCGAATGCCCGAACATACACCATCAAAAGAGGGAGCGGAGGTGTTCCGCTGTAAGAAGGTGTGAATGTCCGACCATAGTTGGTAAAAAGTGGGTAAGAAAAGGTTAAAATACCCGACTGTACACAATCAATAGGGGGAGCGTAGTTGTTCGGCTACAAGAAGTTGTGAAAGTCCAACCATGGTTTGTAAAAAGCGGGTAAGAAAAGGTGCGAATGCCCGAAAATGTATGATCAAAAGAGGGAGCGGAGGTTTTCGGCTGCAAGAAGGTGTGAATGTACACCCATAATTACTGAAAAATGGGTAAAAAAAGGGTGCGAATGCCAAACCATACATCATCAAAAGCAGGAGTGGATGTGTTCGGCTACAAGAAGATTTGAATGTCCATCAATAATTGCTTTAAAACATGAAAGAAAATTTTCGAATATCAAACCGCACATGATCATAAGCGGGAGAGGAGTTGTTCAGCTGCAAGAAGGTGTGAATGTCCACCCATAATTACTGAAAAATGGGTAATCCATCCATCCATCATCTGCCGCTTATCCGGGGGTCGGGTTGCGGGGGCAGCAGCTTGAGCAGAGAAACCCAGACGTCTCTGTCCCCAGCCACTTCTTCCAGCTCTTCCGGGGGGACCCCGAGGCGTTCCCAGGCCAGCCGAGAGACATAGTCTCTCCAGCGTGTCCTGGGTCTTCCCCGGGGTCTCCTCCCAGTGGGACGTGCCCGGAACACCTCCCCAGGGAGGCGCCCAGGGGGCATCCTAACCAGATGCCCGAGCCACCTCATCTGACTCCTCTCAATGCGGAGGAGCAGCGGTTCTACTCCGAGCCCCTCCCGGATGACTGAGCTTCTCACCCTATCTCTAAGGGAGAGCCCAGACACCCTGCGGAGGAAACTCATTTCGGCCGCTTGTATTCGCGATCTTGTTCTTTCGGTCACTACCCACAACTCGTGACCATAGGTGAGGATGGGAACGTAGATTGACCAGTAAGTAGAGAGCTTTGCCTTCTGGCTCAGCTCCCTCTTCACAACGACGGCTCGGTGCAGAGCCCGCAACACTGCAGACGCCGCACCGATCCGCCCGTCAATCTCCCGCTCCATTCGTCCGTCACTCGTGAACAAGACCCCGAGATACTTGAACTCGTCCTCTTGGGGAAGGATCTCATTCCCGACCCGGAGAGAGCATTCCACCCTTTTCCGGCTGAGAACCATAGTCTCGGATTTGGAGGTGCTGATTCTCATCCCAGCCGCTTCACACTCGGCTGCGAATCACTCCAGTGAGAGCTGAAGGTCACGGCCTGACGACGCTAACAGAACCACATCATCTGCAAAAAGCAGAGACCCGATTCTGAGGTCGCCAAATCGGACACCCTCAACACCCTGGCTGCGCCTAGAAATTCTGTCCATAAAAGTTAGGAACAGAATCGGTGACAAAGGGCAGCCCTGACGGAGTCCAACTCTCACCGGAAACGTATCCGACTTACTGCCGGCAATGCGGACCAAACTCTGGCACCGGTCATACAGAGACCGAACGGCCCCTATCAAGGGGTCCGGCACTCCATATTCCCAGAGCACCCCCCACAGGACTCCACGAGGGACACGGTCGAACACTTTCTCCAAGTCCACAAAACACATGTAGACTGGTTGGGCGAACTCCCATGCACCCTCCAGGATCCTGCCGAGGGTATAGAGCTGGTCCACTATTCCACGGCCAGGACGAAAGCCACACTGCATCTCCTGAATCCGAGGCTCGATTATCCGACGGATCCTCCTCTCCAATACCCCCGAATAGACCTTGCCAGGGAGGCTGAGGAGTGTGATACCCCTATAGTTGGAACACACCCTCCGGTCCCCCTTTTTAAAGAGGGGGACCACCACCCCAATCTGCCAGTCCAGAGGCACTGTCCCCGATGTCCACGCGATGCTGCAGAGGCGTGTCAGCCAAGACAGCCCTACAACATCCAGAGCCTTGAGAAACTCAGGACGGACCTCATCCACCCCCGGGGCCTTGCCACCGAGGAGCTTTTTGACCACCTCGGCAACCTCAGCCCCAGAAATGGGAGGCCCCGTCTCCGAGCTCTCCGACTCTGCCTCTTCCGAGCACGTGTTGGTAGGATTGAGGAGTTCCTCGAAGTACTCCCCCCACCGACTCACAACATCCCTAGTTGAGGTCAGCAAAGCCCCGTCCCCACTGTAAACAGTGTTGACTGTGAGCCGCTTCCCCCCCCTGAGACGCCGGATGGTGGACCAGAATCTCTTCGTGGCCGTCCGGAAATCGTTCTCCATGGTCTCACCGAACTCCTCCCAGGCCCGAGTTTTTGCCTCAGCAACCGCCGAAGCCGCAGCCCGTCAGCTGCTTCCAGGGTCCCACTGGCCAAAAAGGCCCGATAGGACTCCTTCTTCAGCTTGACGGCCTCCCTCACCACTGGTGTCCACCAGCAGGTTCGAGGGTTGCCGCCACGACAGGCACCGACCACCTTACGGCCACAACTCCGATCAGCTGCCTCGGCAATGGAGTCACGGAACATGGCCCATTCGGACTCAATGTCCCCCACCTCCCCCGGGATATGGTTGAAGCTCTGCCGGAGGTGGGAGTTAAAGCTCCTTCTGACGGGGGATTCTGACAAACGCTCCCAGCAGACCCTCACAATACGTTTGGGCCTGCCAGGTCTGATCGGCATCCTCCCCCACCAGCGGAGCCAACTCACCACCAGGTGGTGATCAGTTGACAGCTCCGCCCCTCTCTTCACCCGAGTGTCCAGGACATACGGCCGCAAGTCCGATGATACAACCACAAAGTCGATCATCGAACTGCGGCCAAGGGTGTCCTGGTGCCAAGTGCACATATGGACACCCTTATGCCTGAACATGGTGTTCGTTATGGACAGTCCATGACCAGCACAGAAGTCCAACAACATAACACCACTCTGGTTCAGATCGGGGGGGACGTTCCTCCCAATCACACCCCTCCAGGTCTCACTGTTATTGCCCACGTGAGCATTGAAGTCCCCCAGCAGAACGAGGGAGTCTCCGGTAGGAGCATTCTCCAGTGCCTCCCCCAGAGACTCCAAAAAGGGTGGGTACTCTGAACTGCTGTTTGGCGCATAGGCACAAACAACAGTCAGGACTCGTCCCCCCACCCGAAGGCGGAGGGAGGCTACCCTCTCGTTCACTGGGGTAAACCCCAATGTACTGGCACACAGCCGGGGGGCAATAAGTATGCCCACACCTGCTCTGCGCCTCTCACCACGGGCAACTCCAGAGTGGAAGAGAGTCCAACCCCTCTCAAGAGGACTGGTTCCAGAGCCCAAGCCGTGCGTCGAGGTGAGTCCGACTATATCTAGCCGGAACCGCTCAGCCTCGCGCACCAGCTCCGGCTCCTTCCCCAACAGAGAGGTGACATTCCACGTCCCAAGAGCTAGCTTCAGTAGCCGAGGATCAGACCGCCAAGGCCTCTGCCTTCGGCTGCTACCCAGCTCACATCGCACCCGACCCCCTTGGCCCCTCCCACGGGTGGTGAGCCCGTCGGAAGGGGGACTCACGTAATCATTTCGGGCTATGCCCGACCGAGCCCCATGGGCAATGACCCGGCCACCAGGCGCCCGCTGCCGGGCCCCACCCCCGGGCCTGGCTCCGAGGGGAGGCCCCGGTGTCCCATATCCGGGCAAGGGATCACGAGGTCCAAATTTTTTGTTCATCATAAGGAGTCTTTTGAGCTGTTCTTTGTCTGGTCCCTCATCTAGGATCTGTTTGCCTTGGGTGACCCTACCAGGGGCTTAAAGCCCCGGGCAACATAGCTCCCAGACTCATTGGGGCACGCAAACTCCCCCACCACGATAAGGTGACAGCTCAGGGGGGAGTAATAATTAATAAAAGGTGAAAATGCCCAACCATACATCATCAAAAGCAGGAGTGGATGTGTTCGGCTACAAGAAGGTTTGAATGTCTGACCATAGTTTGTAAAAAGCGGGTAAGAAAAGGTTCGAATGCCCGAACATAGACCATCAAAAGAGGGAGCGGAGGTGTTCCGCTGTAAGAAGGTGTAAATGTCCGACCATAGTTGGTAAAAAGCGGGTAAGAAAAGGTTAAAATACCCGACTGTACACAATCAATAGCGGGAGCGGAGTTGTTTGGCTACAAGAAGGTGTGAAAGTCCGACCACGGTTTGTAAAAAGCGGGTAAGAAAAGGTTCGAATGCCCGAATATATACCATCAAAAGTGGAAGTGGATGTGTTTGGCTGCAAGAAGGTGTGAACGTCCGACCAAAGTTTGTAAAAAGCAGTTAAGAAAAGGTTCGAATATCCAACCAAACATAATCAAAAGCGGGAGCAGAGCTGTTCGACTGCAAGTAGGTGTGAATGTCAGATCATAATTTGCAAAAAGCTGATGAGAAAGGGTGAGAATGCCCGGCTATACACCATCAAATGCGGGAGCGGAAGTGTTCGGCTGTGAGTAGGTGTGAATGTCCGACCATAATTGCTGAAAAATGTGTTAGAAGAGACTAGAATGCCGGACAAGACATCATCAAATGCGGGAGCGGAGTTGTTCGGCTGTGAGTAGGTGTGAATCTCCGAGCATAGTTTGTAAAAAGGGGGTAAGAATAGGTTCGAATGCCCGAACATACACTATCAAAACAGGGAGCTGAGGTGGCTCAGCTGCAAGGTGTGAATGTCTGACTATAGTTTGTAAATAAGGTGCGAATGCCCAACAATGTATAATCAAAAGAGGGAGCGGAGGTTTTCGGCTACAAGAAGGTTTGAATGTCCGACCATAGTTTGTAAAAAGCGGGTAAGAAAAGGTTCAAATGCCTGACTATACACCATCAAAAGCGGGAGCAGAGGTGTTCCGCTGTAAGACGGTGTGAATGTCCAGCCATAATTACTAACAAACGGGTAAGAAAAGGTAGTATTGCCAGACCATACATGATCAAAACAGGGAGCGGAGGTGGTTCAGCTGCAAGAAGGTGTGAATGTCCGACTAAAGTTCAAATGTATTAACAAAAGCGGGAGGAGAGGTCTTCGGATGAGAGTGGTTGAGAATTTCCAACCATAATCTATAAAGGTGTGATAGAACACTAAAAGGTGGAGCGGAAGTGTTCGGCTGCAAGAAGGTGTGAATGTCCGACTATATTTGGTGAAAAGCAGGTGAAGCAAGGTCTGAATGCCCAACCTTACATCATGTCCGACCATAGTTGGTAAAAAGTGGGTAAGAAAAGGTTAAAATACCCAACTGTACACAATCAATAGGGGGAGCGGAGTTGTTCTGCTACAAGAAGGTGTGAAAGTCCAACCATGGTTTGTAAAAAGCTGGTAAGAAAAGTTTCGAATGCCCGAATATATACCATCAAAAGCGGAAGCGGAGGTGTTCGGCTGCAAGAAGGTGTGAACGTCCGACCAAAGTTTGTAAAAAGCAGTTAAGAAAAGGTTCGAATATCCAACCAAACATAATCAAAAGCGGGAGCAGAGCTGTTCTACTGCAAGTAGGTGTGAATGTCCAGCCATAATTACTCACAAACGGGTAAGAAAAGGTAGTATTGCCAGACCATACATGATCAAAACAGGGAGCTGAGGTGGTTCAGCACCAAGGTGTGAATGTCTGACTATAGTTTGTAAAAAGCGGGTAAGATAAGGTGCGAATGCCCGACAATGTATAATCAAAAGAGGGAGCAGAGGTTTTCGGCTACAAGAAGGTTTGAATGTCCGACCATAGTTTGTAAAAAGCGGGTAAGAAAAGGTTCAAATGCCTGACTATACACAATCAATAGCGGGAGCGGAGTTGTTCGGCTACAAGAAGGTGTGAAAGTCCAACCATCGTTTGTAAAAAGCTGGTAAGAAAAGTTTCGAATGCCCGAATATATACCATCAAAAGCGGAAGCGGAGGTGTTCGGCTGCAAGAAGGTGTGAACGTCCGACCAAAGTGGGCAAAAAGCAGTTAAGAAAAGGTTCGAATATCCAACCAAACATAATCAAAAGCGGGAGCAGAGCTGTTCTACTGCAAGTAGGTGTGAATGTCCAGCCATAATTACTCACAAACGGGTAAGAAAAGGTAGTATTGCCAGACCATACATGATCAAAACAGGGAGCTGAGGTGGTTCAGCACCAAGGTGTGAATGTCTGACTATAGTTTGTAAAAAGCGGGTAAGATAAGGTGCGAATGCCCGACAATGTATAATCAAAAGAGGGAGCAGAGGTTTTCGGCTACAAGAAGGTTTGAATATCCGACCATAGTTTTTAAAAAGCGGGTAAGAAAAGGTTCAAATGCCTGACTATACACAATCAATAGCGGGAGCGGAGTTGTTCGGCTACAAGAAGGTGTGAAAGTCCAACCATCGTTTGTAAAAAGCTGGTAAGAAAAGGTTCGAATGCCCGAATATATACCATCAAAAGCGGAAGCGGAGGTGTTCGGCTGCAAGAAGGTGTGAACGTCCGACCAAAGTTGGCAAAAAGCAGTAAAGAAAAGGTTCGAATATCCAAACATAATTAAAAGCGAGAGAGATTGTGTTCAGCTGCAAGTAGGTGTGAATATCCAGCCATAATTACTCACAAACGGGTAAGAAAATGTAGTATTGCCAGACCATACATGATCAAAACAGGGAGCGGAGGTGGTTCAGCTGCAAGGTGTGAATGTCTGACTAAAGTTTGTAAAAAGCGGGTAAGACAAGGTGCGAATGCCCGACAATGTATGATCAAAAGAGGGAGCAGAGGTGTTCAGCTGCAAGAAGGTCTGAATGTCCACCAATAATTACTGAAAAATGGGTAAGAAAAGGTGCGAATGCCCAACCATACATCATCAAAAGCAGGAGTGGATGTGTTCGGCTACAAGAAGGTTTGAATGTCCGACCAAAGTTTGTAAAAAGCAGGTAAGAAAAGGTGAAAATACCCGACTGTACACAATCAAAAGAGGAAGCGGAGTTGTTCAGCAACAAAGAGTGAAAGTCTGACCATGGTTTGTAAAAAGTGGGTAAGAAAAGGTTTGTATGCCCGAATATACAACATCAAAAGCAGAAGCGGAGGTGTTCGGCTGCTTGAAAGTTTGAACAAAAATTAACAAAAGCGGGAGGAGAGGTCTTCGGATTAGAGTGGTTGAAATTTCCAACCATAATCTATAAAATGCGGTGAAAAAAAAAGGTGTGAAGGAATGAATTTTATAGCAAAATCCGAAATCATGCATAACTCCGCAAAAGGAACGTATTGCTCAACCAAAGGGATGCTTCTTTCTCATTCAGGGTAATATGAGGAACTTTATGCTTGATACATTTTAGACATGGATAACTATGAAGGACAAAGCAATTTTAACTTGGTTTGAGCAAAGCAATTCATTTTATAGGAAAATCCGAAATCGTGCAGGACTCATGAAAGTAAGCTTATTCTCGGATTCCTGATCCTCCAGTGTTGCTCTTTCCTATACTGCAAAATACAGCCTTGTTCTTTGTTGAAATCGATATAGACATTGATAAATATGAAGGACAAAGCAGTTTCCACTTTGTTTGAGTGAAGGAATTAATTTTATAGCAAAATCCCAAATCATGCAGAACGTATGAAAATAAGCTTGTTTTCGGATTCCTGATCCTTCAGTGTTGCTATTTCTTCTACTGCAAAATACAATGTTGTTCTTTGTTGAAGTCAATCTAGACATTGATAAATATGAAGGACAAAGCAGTTTTAACATAGTTTGAGTGAAGGAATTAATTTTATAGCAAAATCCCAAATCATGCAGAACGTATGAAAATAAGCTTGTTTTCGGATTCCTGATCCTTCAGTGTTGCTATTTCTTCTACTGCAAAATACAATGTTGTTCTTTGTTGAAGTCAATCTAGACATTGATAAATATGAAGGACAAAGCAGTTTTAACATAGTTTGAGTAAAGGAATTCATTTTATACATAAAATCCCAAATCATGCAGAATGTATGAAAATAAGCTTATTCTCGGATTCCTGATCCTTCAGTGTTGCTCTTTCTACTACTGCAAAATACAATGTTGTTCTTTGTTGAAGTAAATCTAGACATTGATAAATATGAAGGACAAAGCAGTTTTCACTTGGTTTGAGTGAAGGAATTCATTTTATACATAAAATCCCAAATCATGCAGAACGTATGAAAAGAAGCTTATTCTCGGATTCCTGATCCTTCAGTGTTGCTATTTCTTCTACTGCAAAATACAATGTTGTTCTTTGTTGAAGTCGATCTAGACATTGATAAATATGAAGGACAAAGCAGTTTTAACTTGGTTTGAGTGAAGGAATTCATTTTATACATAAAATCCCAAATCATGCAGAACGTATGAAAATAAGCTTATTCTCGGATTACTGATCCTTCAGTGTTGCTCTTTCTTCTACTGCAAAATCCAGTGTTGTTCTTTGTTGAAGTCAATCTAGACATTGATAAACATGAAGGACAAAGCAGTTTTAACATAGTTTGAGTGAAGGCATTCATTTATAGTAAAATCAATAATCGTGCAGAACTCATGAAAATAAGCTTATTCTCGGATTACTAAAACTTTTGATTTGCTCTTTCTTTACTGCAAAGTACAATGTTGTTCTTTGTTGGAGTCGATCTAGACATTGATAAATATGAAGGACAAAGCGGTTTTCACTTGGTTTGAGTGAAGGATTTGCAGCTGAAAACCTCCCGCTCCTGCTTTTGATTGTGTATAGTCGGGCTTTCGAGCCTTTTCTTACCCGGTTTTTAGAAATTATGGTTGGACATTCAGACCTTGCAGCCGAAGACCTCCACTCCCTCTTTTGATCATACATTGTCGGGCATTCGCACCTTGTCTTACCCGCTTTTTACAAACTATAGTCAGACATTCACACCTTGCAGCTGAACCACCTCAGCTCCCTGTTTTGATCATGTATGGTCTGGCAATACTACCTTTTCTTACCCGTTTGTGAGTAATTATGGCTGGACATTCACACCTACTTGCAGTCGAACAGCTCTGCTCCCACTTTTGATGGTATATATTCGGGCATTCGAACCTTTTCTTAACTGCTTTTTGCAAACTTTGGTAGGACGTTCACACCTTGCAGCCGAACACCTCCGCTTCCGCTTTTGATGGTATATATTCGGGCATTCGAACCTTTTCTTAGCAGCTTTTTACAAACCATGGTTGAACTTTCACACCTTCTTGTAGCCGAACACCTCCGCTCCCGCTTTTGATGGTGTATAGTCAGGCATTTGAATCTTTTCTTACCCGCTTTTTACAAACTATGGTCGGACATTCAAATCTTCTTGTAGCCGAAAACCTCCGCTCCCTCTTTTGATCATACATTGTCGGGCATTCGCACCTTTTCTTACCCGTTTTTTACAAACCATGGTCGGACTGTCACACCTTCTTGTAGCCAAACACCTCCTCTCCCGCTATTGATTGTGTACAGTCGGGTATTTTAACCTTTTCTTACCCACTTTTTACCAACTATGGTCGGACATTCACACCGTCTTACAGCGGAACACCTCCGCTCCCGCTTTTGATGGTGTATAGTCAGGCATTTGAACCTTTTCTTACCCGCTTTTTACAAACTATGCTCGGACATTCAAATCTTCTTGTAGCCGAAAACCTCCGCTCCCTCTTTTGATCATACATTGTCGGGCATTCGCACCTTTTCTTACCCGTTTTTTACAAACCATGGTCGGACTGTCACACATTCTTGTAGCCAAACACCTCCTCTCCCGCTATTGATTGTGTACAGTTGGGTATTTTAACCTTTTCTTACCCACTTTTTACCAACTATGGTCGGACATTCACACCTTCTTACAGCGGAACACCTCCGCTCCCTCTTTTGATGGTGTATGTTTGGGCATTCGAACCTCTTCTTACCCGCTTTTTACAAACTATGCTCGGACATTAAAACCTTCTTGTAGCCGAACACATCCACTCCTGCTTTTGATGATGTATGGTTGGGCATTCAAACCTACTTGTTGCCCGCTTTTCATTAATTTTGGGTGGACATTCACACCTTGTCACAGCCAAACACCTCCGCTCCCTGTTTTGATCATGTATGGTTGGACATTCGCACCTTTTCTCACCCGCTTTTTGCTAACTATGGTCGGCTGTTCACAGCTTCCTCTCCACCATACTTGTATGGTGGGATATTCACACCCACTTGCATCCGAAGACCTTTTGTTGATATTTAGTCGGTCATTCGCAGCTTACCCGCTTTTGGCAAACTATGGCCTTCATGCAGCCAAACACCTCTGATCTCGCTTTTGATGATGTAAGGTTGGGCATTCAGACCTTGCTTCACCTGCTTTTCACCAAATATAGTCGGACATTCACACCTTCTTGCAGCCGAACACTTCCGCTCCACCTTTTAGTGTTCTATCACACCTTTTTTTTCACCGCATTTTATAGATTATGGTTGGAAATTCTCAACCACTCTCATCCGAAGACCTCTCCTCCCACTTTTGTTAATATATTTGAACTTTAGTCGGACATTCACACCTTCTTGCAGCTGAACCACCTCCGCTCCCGCTATTGATTGTGTACAGTTGGGTATTTTAACCTTTTCTTACCCGCTTTTTACCAAATATGGTCGGACATTCACACCGTCTTACAGCGGAACACCTCTGCTCCCGCTTTTGATGGTGTATAGTCAGGCATTTGAACCTTTTCTTACCCGCTTTTTACAAACTATGATCGGACATTCAAACCTTCTTGTAGCCGAAAACCTCCGCTCCCTCTATTGATTATACATTGTTGGGCATTCGCACCTTATTTACAAACTATAGTCAGACATTCACACCTTGCAGCTGAGCTACCTCAGCTCCCTGTTTTGATAGTGTATGTTCGGGCATTCGAACCTATTCTTACCCCCTTTTTACAAACTATGCTCGGAGATTCACACCTACTCACAGCCGAACAACTCCGCTCCCGCATTTGATGATGTCTTGTCCGGCATTCTAGTCTCTTCTAACACATTTTTCAGCAATTATGGTCGGACATTCACACCTACTCACAGCCGAACACTTCCGCTCCCGCATTTGATGGTGTATAGCCGGGCATTCTCACCCTTTCTCATCAGCTTTTTGCAAATTATGATCTGACATTCACACCTACTTGCAGTCGAACAGCTCTGCTCCCGCTTTTGATTATGTTTGGTTGGATATTCGAACCTTTTCTTAACTGCTTTTTACAAACTTTGGTCGGACGTTCACACCTTCTTGCAGCCGAACACATCCACTTCCACTTTTGATGTTATATATTTGGGCATTCGAACCTTTTCTTACCCGCTTTTTACAAACCGTGGTCGGACTTTCACACCTTCTTGTAGCCAAACAACTCCGCTGCCGCTATTGATTGTGTACAGTCGGGTATTTTAACCTTTTCTTACCCGCTTTTTACCAACTATGGTCGGACATTTACACCTTCTTACAGCGGAACACCTCCGCTCCCTCTTTTGATCGTCTATGTTCGGGCATTCGAACCTTTTCTTACCCGCTTTTTACAAACTATGGTCGGACATTCAAACTTTCTTGTAGCCGAACACATCCACTCCTGCTTTTGATGATGTATGGTTGGGCATTTTCACCTTTTCTTACCCATTTTTCAGTAATTATGGGTGGACATTCACACCTTCTTGCAGCTGAACAACTCCTCTCCCGCTTATGATCATGTGCGGTTTGATATTCTAAAATTTTCTTTCATGTTTTAAAGCAATTATTGATGGACATTCAAATCTTCTTGTAGCCGAACACATCCACTCCTGCTTTTGATGATGTATGGTTTGGCATTCGCACCCTTTTTTTACCCATTTTTCAGGAATTTTGGGTGGACATTCAGACCTTCTTGCAGCCGAAAACCTCCGCTCCCTCTTTTGATCATACATTGTCGGGCATTCGCACCTTATCTTACCCGCTTTTTACAAACTATAGTCAGACATTCACACCTTGCAGCTGAACCACCTCCGCTCCCTTTTTTGATCATGTATGGTCTGGCAATACTACCTTTTCTTACCCGTTTGTGAGTAATTAATCCCAAAATATTGAGCATAAAATAAGTCTTTATGCTGATGATGTATTACTTTTCCTTCAGAACTCACAGACGTCTCTCAGTCACACGATCACACTCATAAATAAATTCTCAGCACTTTCTGACTACTCTATCAACTGGTCTAAGACCACAGTTCTGCCCATTAACTGTAGGGTCCATAATATACCTGCGATCACTTTACAGTCAGGAAATATTAGATATTTAGGCATAAACATTTCCTCCAGGCTCTCAGAGCTAACAAAGCTAAATTATGTGCAATTATTAAAGACAGTAGAGGACGATCTCTCGTTGGAAGTCCTTACCTATATCACTTATGGGGAGAGTTACATCCATTAAAATGATGATACTACCAAAAGTTAACTATTTGTTCTCAATGATCCCCATAAAACCATCTGCTACTTGGTTTAAGTCACTAGATTCATGCATCTCCAAATTTCTGTGGAAAAACAAACCACCACGTATTAGTTTAAAAACCCTACAGAAGACCAAGGACAGTGGTGGATTAGATTTACCTTTTTCAGCACTATTCCTTAGACAATAGGTTACAATATATATCAAAATGGTTTAAATCTTGTTGTTGTCACAGTTCCCAGAGACGTTGTAATCGTTGAGGATTCTATATTCACCCCCTCATTAGAGGCACGTAATGCAGATTGAAGACACTGAATCTTCTTCTCTGTTCATTGCTGGCATCATTCCCAGCATCGTAAGTGCTCTCCTTCATCATGGTTACATGCTGCCATTCCGACATCTCGCCATTCCGACATGGGTCTCCAATTGTCGGAATGGCGACACTTAATTTTTTATCAAACGTCCCACCATTCCGACACTTTTTTCCTCCTATGGTCGGAATGGCGGTATGTTTTTTGTTTTTTTTAACATACCGCCATTCCGACAGTTCCTTTTAATAGCCTATTTTTTACCCAAAACATTTTGCACTAATGATATGCCGGCGCAAATACGCCCTAAAGTTTGGCGCACAAGCTTTGCACATGCAGAGGCCACAGCCTCGCAAACAAACTTTAATAATCTATTATCAAAATCCCCTGAATTTCAAATATAAAAATACAGATATTAATGTAACTCTGGCGAGACTGAAACTGATTAAGCAGAAATACAGTGTCAGTGAGCTGTCACAGCAGCCAGCTGGAGCGGAGCTCTCCACAGAGCCCATGCATCTTTTGCACGCTGTCATCATATGCAAAAGTAATAATTGCAATTACAGATATCACGGCTACTGCACAGGACACAGTTGGGAGCACTCTGCCTTGCCTTGCCAATAGGAGAAGAGAGAAATGACAGCATAGAACGTATAAAACACAACAAAATGCAGTAAAAACGTTTATTCATGTTATTCACGTGATTTATGAGTACTCACTCCAATTTTGGGAAGCGCGGATGGGTTTTGCGCATTTGGCACAAACACACAGCCGCAACGGTTGTAGCTTTATACAGCCTGTTGATATCTTAAGGACCTAACTGGTCACACCTGGGAGTAAATGTCATGTAGAGATTGTTTTTACATGACATTACAGCTGAACATATAGCTTTCATCCACAAACCAACGTGGGAGAGCCCGAAGACGCATGTGCCAGACGCACATAGGCATGCGTAAAACCAATTTTGACCACTTCATACTGTTTATTTGCTTTCTTTTAGTTAACTTTTGTTTCTCTTGGATTCTTGTGCGTGTTATGGAGCCGTTTTGGTCCATGTTTGTAAGCCTTTTTTTCCTGGATTAAATTTTCGGAAGTTGAAACAAGTGGCATTGGAGTGTGTGATTGAAAACCACCGCGGACTGCTTCTCCTCCTCCAGTTGCTGAGACTTTGTGTTTTTAATAACGTTTGTGTATAAACATGTGTTAAACATATAAATTGCATGAACAGAAAGAAGGGACTCACCTGTTGAGTAACACACATTTCCTTATACGGAAAGCCTTGTCGGAATGGTGGGACATTTGAACGTCAGAATAGCGGGATGTCGCAATGGTGGGATGTCGGAATGGTGGGACGTTTGCATGTCGGAATGGTGGTATGTCGGAATGGTGGGATGTCGGAATGGTGGGATGTCGGAATAGCGGGATGTCGGAATGGCGGGATTTCGGAATGGGTGTTGCCACCCCCTTCATCATATACACAGTTATTTATACATCACCTTCCACCATGAAGCGTTGTCCCTTTTTGTTTCTCTCTTTGTTCTTAAAATGCTGTTATGCATGTCTAATCCAATCCATTAAATTAGATCATTTTGGCAGTAAAGCGATCTACAATGTGCTTGGTCGCAAAGCTGCTCATCTGTGGTAAACAGCTCTTCAGAAAGGCATTCTTCAATTGATTTCACTAATTCTATGTAATAATTTTGTGATTTCCTACAAAACCACATCTGTCTGAGTATTTAATATTGTCTGGGTCCCGTTAAAACATGTATTTTTCCCATCTAATTCCTTGTTTGCTTTAAAACAAGTATTCCCCATTTTCTATCCCTTCAGTAGCCAACCAGTTTGTATGGAGTACACTGGAGCAACTTGACTGATCAGTAAAACACTGCTTTTGTTGTCACCGCAAGGCTTCCCCCGTCGGTTGTTTCACTGAGACACTACTGAGTAACTATAACTCAACACAGTTTATACACATAACATTCATATACATACTAACAAACAAACAAACAATTATTTATCGCAATTTTCTCATCTCTGTTTGAACGTACACCCAGGTAAATATTCCTGTAGTCTTCTCATACCGACTATGGACCCATTCATTGTTTAACTTCACTGTTTTGCAAATCCTAATTGAATATTACACATTGACATTGAACTTTACTTGATAAGCAGGTCTTCATTGCATTCAGCAGCCTATATGTGAGCATCTATGTGTAAGCTGTTCTTCTTTGCATTTATCAGCAGCAAGCAATTCTTCATTGCACATGCATATGAAAATAGTAAAACAATTCCAATGCGTTAGCGAAACCTTCTATATCAGGAGTGTCCATCATGATGCTGGGAATAGAACCTCTTTCCCAGAATAGTTCAACCTTCATTACTCAACTGATCATAACTCCGCAATGAGCACATTTCAAAGTATCATTCCTCTACATATATTCAAAAATCTGTGTAAATGTTTAATATTTCTTATATTTGTTGATGTCATTCTGTGTGCATGTGGCCTAAACCCAATCTCTGTGTGGCAATTTTAATTTAAACAAGTTGAACTCTGCCTCTGATCATTTAAAAAAGGTGTGTACCAATATCAACCTTTCTCAGGTAATTACTGATCCTACAAAACCAAAGAGATCCTTCAAGGTTGTCCCTGATTGGCTCAATCTTAACAAATCAAAGGTAGAAAATCCGCAGTATCTGAACTTGGTGTTAGTTATCACTGCTCAATAGCCTGTATCAGAATCGCAAAAATGAAAACATTAGGTCCACGCTTGGTATCCAGATCCTGAAACATCTCCATGAGCAGGCTTTTTTTTTAACTGATCTGTTGAATAGTTATATGACACTGTTAAAATCCCAGATGAAGATCTAGCACTTGACCATTTTTGTAAATCTTCTAATTCCATAGTTGATAAACACGCCCCTTTTAAAAAGTATAGAACTTAGAACAGGTCTATCCCTGGCTTTCGGCAGAACTGTCTTCTTTACTTTTTTTTCCCCTTGTCCTGTTCAGCATTATGTCAGAAGAATTGTAGTCTGAATACCTTTGATGCCAAACAGATTTGTTTTGCCAAGGGAAGTTTTATAAATGTAAAGCTCCCCTTAATGCCCATTTATTTATTTCTGTTTACAATATATGACATGAACTGAACTGAACCGGACCGGGGGACAAGGAAAGAAGAAGAGGAAAGAAGAGGAAAGAGAACAAAAATAGAAACAAAAACCAGACAACCAGCTGCTACACCTGTAAAAAACAAAACAGACAACAATCCATGGCCTATGAGGGGAATCCAGCCTTAGCGCCACCAGGAGCACCTGAAAGCAGACAAGCAGAGAAAAAACAAACACACAAACAAACAAAAACAAGCACAAGAAGCGGCAATCGCATACAACACAGCTGTGGATATAGATGACCTGAGACGACATGATAATACATCAACTGCTTAGTGACCATGCTACTGGACTAATGAGTGTGTGTGTGAGAACATGCAACACCCATGGCACAGGACCTACATGATAACCGTGCTTAGTTATGAGTGTATAAGCGTACAGGGCCACAATCCACAGCCCTCCCCCAAGCAATCAGAAGCAGGCCGAGAGGGCCACAAGACCCAGGCCACCAGCAGCCCCCACAGAGCACAGAACCCAGGCAGCCCACCGTAGGGGCAACCACGCATCCACCCAGAAGACTGCAGAGGAAGCCCCCGGAAAGAGCCCCCATAAGCATAGGGCAGAGGCACTCCGGGAACCAGGGGTAACAGCCCACCGACCCCGCCAGGCCCCAGCCGCCCAGACATGGGCCGTGCAATGGACCTGGGCCCCAGGAGCCCGAGCGCCCCCAAACCCCCCGGCAGAGGCCCCACCCAATACCCAGGAGGGCCAAGCGCCCCAGACAGCCACAAAGTGGGTCAGCGCCTGCCCCAGCGCCCCTGGCCAAGTGCCCTGGGAGTCAAGACGTGCCCACAGGTGGGTGAAGTCGCGAGCAGTGGGGAGAGGCAACGCTGATGCCCCATCGGGAGAAACACAGGCAGGCCAGGAGACAGCAAGTCCCAGATCCAGGCCCAATCATTACCACACACACTTTCACGTCCCATACATCCACACATCCACACATCCTACCTCCCTCGACTCTGCTGGGGTGTAGTGCAGCGGGCACACCAGGAGGCCAGCAACCCCCCAGCCACCACAGACCCCGAACCAGCAGAAAAATTAATTAATCCTCCTGGCCGCTCCTGCCCCGAGCAGACACCAAGAAGCAGGGGTGTGCGAAGAAGACCCCTCCCCTCACCCTTCTGGCTCTTCAATATTTTCTAATAGTGAGCAATTAAAATTGAGGGGCAGCCAAACTTGTAGAACTGGGAGCGCGGCACTCTGGGCAGCCTACATACCCAAAGAGCCCCGCCCACCAGATGCCACTCAGTGTAACCACCCCCCAAGACCTAATGTGTGTGTGTGAGTGTGTTTGATAAGTAGTAATGTCTAAGGTGTAATTAAAACAGGGGCAGGGAACTGCAGAGTGCAACCAAAGGGGAACACCTACGTGGCCCCATCCACTACATCACGTCATCTATCTTAGACAATAATTTATATATTTTTGATAGTAGTTTTGGGGTACAGATGCTTAGAAATTCTGCTACCCTAGTCGGGGGTTGTAAGTCTGGTTGGTGGAGGATATATCCATCCATCCATCCATCCATCATCTGCCGGTCGGGTCGCGGGGGCAGCAGCTTGAGCAGAGAAACCCAAACTCGGGCATCCTAACCAGATGCCCGAGCCACCTCATCTGACTCCTCTCAATGCGGAGGAGCAGCGGTTCTACTCCGAGCCCCTCCCGGATGACTGAGCTTCTCACCCTATCTCTAAGGGAGAGCCCAGACACCCTGCGGAGGAAACCCATTTCGGCCGCTTGTATTCGCGATCTTGTTTTTTCGGTCACTACCCACAACTCGTGACCATAGGTGAGGATGGGAACGTAGATTGACCAGTAAGTAGAGATCTCTAAGGGAGATCTCTTCACAACGACGGGTCGGTGCAGAGCCTGCAACACTGCAGGCGCCGCACCGATCCGCCCGTCAATCTCCCGCTCCATTCGTCCGTCACTCGTGAACAAGACCCCGAGATACTTGAACTCCTCCTCTTGGGGAGGGATCTCATTCCCGACCCGGAGAGAGCATTCCACCCTTTTCCGGCTGAGAACCATAGTCTCGGATTTGGAGGTGCTGATTCTCATCCCAGCCGCTTCACACTCGGCTGCGAATCACTCCAGTGAGAGCTGAAGGTCACGGCCTGACGACGCTAACAGAACCACATCATCTGCAAAAAGCAGAGACCCGATTCTGAGGTCGCCAAATGGGACACCCTCAACGCCCTGGCTCCGCCTAGAAATTCTGTCCATAAAAGTTAGGAACAGAATCGGTGACAAAGGGCAGCCCTGACGGAGTCCAACTCTCACCGGAAACGTATCCGACTTACTGCCGGCAATGCGGACCAAACTCTGGCACCGGTCATACAGAGACCGAATGGCCCCTATCAAGGGGTCCGGCACTCCATATTCCCGGAGCACCCCCCACAGGACTCCACGAGGGACACGGTCGAACGCTTTCTCCAAGTCCACAAAACACATGTAGACTGGTTGGGCGAACTCCCATGCACCCTCCAGGATCCTGCCGAGGGTATAGAGCTGGTCCACTGTTCCACGGCCAGGACGAAAGCCACACTGCATCTCCTGAATCCGAGGCTCGATTATCCGACGGATCCTCCTCTCCAATACCCCCGAATAGACCTTACCAGGGAGGCTGAGGAGTGTGATACCCCTATAGTTGGAACACACCCTCCGGTCCCCCTTTTTAAAGAGGGGGACCACCACCCCAATCGGCCAGTCCAGAGGCACTGTCCCCGATGTCCACGCGATACTGCAGAGGCGTGTCAGCCAAGACAGCCCTACAACATCCAGAGCCTTGAAAAACTCAGGACGGACCTCATCCACCCCCGGGGCCTTGCCACCGAGGAGCTTTTTAACCACCTCGGCAACCTCAGCCCCAGAAATGGTGGCCCCGTCTCCGAGCTCTCCGACTCTGCCTCTTCCGAGCACGTGTTGGTAGGATTGAGGAGTTCCTCGAAGTACTCCCCCCACCGACTCACAACATCCCTAGTTGAGGTCAGCAAAGCCCCGTCCCCACTGTAAACAGTGTTGACTGTGAGCCGCTTCCCCCCCCCTGAGACGCCGGATGGTGAACCAGAATCTTTTCGAGGCCGTCCGGAAATCGTTCTCCATGGTCTCACCGAACTCCTCCCAGGCCCGAGTTTTTGCCTCAGCAACCGCCGAAGCCGTGGCCCGTCTGGCCCGTCGGTACCTATCAGCTTCTTCCAGGGTCCCACTGGCCAAAAAGGCCCGATAGGACTCCTTCTTCAGCTTGACGGCTTCCCTCACCACTGGTGTCCACCAGCAGGTTGGAGGGTTGCCGCCACGACAGGCACCGACCACCTTACGGCCACAACTCCGACCAGCTGCCTCGGCAATGGAGTCACGGAACATGGCCCATTCAATGTCCCCCACCTCAAATATGGTTGAAGCTCTGCCGGAGGTGGGAGTTAAAGCTCCTTCTGACGGGGGATTCTGACAAACGCTCCCAGCAGACCCTCACAATACGTTTAGGCCTGCCAGGTCTGATCGGCATCCTCCCCCACCAGCGGAGCCAACTCACCACCAGGTGGTGATCAGTTGACAGCTCCGCCCCTCTCTTCACCCGAGTGTCCAGGACATACGGCCGCAAGTCCGATGATACAACCACAAAGTCGATCATCGAACTGCGGCCAAGGGTGTCCTGGTGCCAAGTGCACATATGGACACCCTTATGCCTGAACATGGTGTTCGTTATGGACAGTCTATGACTGGCACAGAAGTCCAACAACATAACACCACTCTGATTCAGATCGGGGGGGCCGTTCCTCCCAATCACACCACTTCAGGTCTCACTGTCATTGCCCACGTGAGCATTGAAGTCCCCCAGCAGAATGAGGGAGTCTCCGGTAGGAGCATTCTCCAGTGCCTCCCCCAGAGACTCCAAAAAGGGTAGGTACTCTGAACTGCTGTTTGGCGCATAGGCACAAACAACAGTCAGGACTCGTCCCCCCACCCAAAGGCGGAGGGAGGCTACCCTCTCGTTCACTGGGGTAAACCCCAATGTACTGGCACACAGCCGGGGGGCAATAAGTATGCCCACACCTGCTCTGCGCCTCTCACCACGGGCAACTCCAGAGTGGAAGAGAGTCCAACCCCTCTCAAGAGTACTGGTTCCAGATCCGAAGCCGTGCGTCGAGGTGAGTCCGACTATATCTAACGGTCTGATGAAGTTTCAACAATAAACAACAAACTTTGTATTATGAGAAAGAACCAGACTCATTCTTCAGGAATCCGAAAATAAGCTCTATTTTACGAGTTATGCACGAATTCGGATTCTCCTATAAAACGAATTCCTTAACTCAAACCAAGTTAAGACTGCTTTGTCCTTCATATTTATTCATGTCTAATCAAGTTTCAATGATAAACAACGTTGTACTTTGTAGAATGAGAAAGAACTTCTTCAGCAATAAGCATCTCTCGACAAATGACGAAATACAGATTTTGCTATAAAATTAATTGCTATCAGCCTGACTTAAAACTGTTTGTCTTCCTTATTTATCCACTTCAAATCAAGTTTCAACAATTAAAAAAAATTTGTAGTTTGAGAAAGAACAACTTAATCTTGAGCAATCAGTATAAAAAGAGGGTAAGCCAAGGTGCGAATGTCAAACCATACATGATCAAAACAGGGAGCGGAGGTGTTTGGCTGAGACAAGGTGTGAATGTCCACCCATAATTAATGAAAAGCGGGCAACAAGTAGGTTCGAATGCCCAACCATACATCATCAAAAGCAGGAGTGGATATGTTCGGCTACAAGAAGGTTTGAACGTCTGACCATAGTTTGTAAAAAGCGGGTAAGAAAAGGTTCGAATGCCCGAACATACACCATCAAAGGAGGGAGCGGAGGTGTTCCGCTGTAAGAAGGTGTGAATGTCCGACCATAGTTGGTAAAAATGGGGTAAGAAAAGGTTAAAATACCCGACTGTACACAATCAGTAGCGGGTGCGGAGTTGTTCGGCTACTAAAAGGTGTGAAAGTCCGACCATGGTTTGTAAAAAGCGGGTAAGAAAAGGTGCGAATGCCCGAAAATGTATGATCAAAAGAGGGAGTGGAGGTGTTCGGCTGCAAGAAGGTCTGAATGTCCAACCATAATTTGTAAAAACCGGGAAGGAAAGGCTCGAAAGCCCGACTATACACCATCAAAAGCGGGAGCAGAGTGGTTCAGCTGCAAGAAGGTCTGAATGTCCATCAATAATTGCTTTAAAACATGAAAGAAAATTTTCGAATATCATCCGCACATGATCATAAGAAGGAGAGGAGGTGTTCAGCTGCAAGAAGGTGTGAATGTCCACCCATAATTCCTGAAAAATGGGTAAAAAAAGGTGCGAATGCCCAACCATGCATTATCAAAAGCAGGTGTGAATGTCAGATCATAATTTGCAAAAAGCTGATGAGAAAGGGTGAGAATGCCCGACTATACACCATCAAATGCGGGAGCGGAGGTGTTCGGCTCTGAGTAGGTGTGAATGTCCGACCATAATTGCTGAAAAATGTGTTAGAAAAGGAAAGAATGCCCGACCATACATCATCAAAAGCGAGAGAGGTGGTGTTCGGCTGCAAAAAGGTGTAAATGTTCGACTAAAGTTTGTAAAAAGCGTGTAAGACATGGTGCGAATGCCTGACAAGGTATGATCAAAAGCAGGAGCGGAGGTGTTAAGCTGCAAGAAGGTCTAAATGTCCATCAATAATTGCTAGAAAACATGAAAGAAAATTTTCGAAAATCAAACCGCACATGATCATAAGTGGGAGAGGAGGTGTTCAGCTGCAAGAAGGTGTGAATGTCCACCCATTATTCCTGACAAATGGGTAAAAAAAAGGTGCGAATGCCCAACCATACATCATCAAAAGCAGGAGTGGATGTGTTCGGCTACAAGAAGGTGTGAACGTCCAACCAAAGTTTGTAAAAAGCAGTTAAGAAAAGGTTTGAATATCCAACCAAACATAATCAAAAGCGGGAGCATAGCTTTTCGACTGCAAGTAGGTGTGAATGTCAGATCATAATTTGCAAAAAGCTGATGAGAAAGGGTGAGAATGTCCGACTGCACACCATCAAATGCGGGAGCGGAGTTGTTCGGCTGTGAGTAGGTGTGAATCTCCGACCGTAATTTCTGAAAAATGTGTTAGAAAAGCCATAATTACTCACAAACAGGTAAGAAAAGGTAGTATTGCCAGACCATACATGATCAAAACAGGGAGCGGAGGTGGTTCAGCTGCAAGAAGGTGTGAATGTCCGACTAAAGTTCAAATATATTAACAAAAGCGGGAGGAGAGGTCTTCGGATGAGAGTGGTTGAGAATTTCCAACCATAATCTATAAAATTCGGTGAAAAAAAGGTGTGATAGAACACTAAAAGGTGGAGCGGAAGTGTTCGGCTGCAAGAAGGTGTGAATGTCCGACTATATTTGGTGAAAAGCAGGTGAAGAAAGGTCTGAATGCCCAACCTTACATTATCAAAAGCGAGATCAGAGGTGTTTGGCTGCAAGAAGGCCATAGTTTGCCAAAAGCGGGTAAGCTGCGAATGACCAACTAAATATCAACAAAAGTGGGGGCGGAGGTCTTCGGATGCAACTGGGTGTGAACATCCCACCATACAAGTATGGTGGAGAGGAAGCTGTGAACAGCCGACCATAGTTTGCAAAAAGCGGGTGAGACAAGGTGCGAATGTCCAACCATACATGATCAAAACAGGGAGCGGAGGTGTTTGGCTGTGACAAGGTGTGAATGTCCACCCAAAATTAATGAAAAGCGGGCAAAAAGTAGGTTTGAATGCCCAAGCATACATCATCAAAAGAAGGAGTGGATGTGTTCGGCTACAAGAAGGTTTGAATGTCCGAGCATAGTTTGTAAAAAGCGGGTAAGAAAAGGTTCGAATGCCCAAACATACACCATCAAAAGAGGGAGCGGAGGTATTCCGCTGTAAGGTGTGAATGTCCGACCATAGTTGGTAAAAAGTGGGTAAGAAAAGGTTAAAATACCCGACTTTACACAATCAATAGGGGGAGCGGAGTTGTTCGGCTACAAGAAGGTGTGAAAGTCCAACCATGGTTTGTAAACAGCTGGTAAGAAAAGGTTCGAATGCCCGAATATATACCATCAAAAGCGGAAGCGGAGGTGTTCGGCTGCAAGAAGGTGTGAACGTCCGACCAAAGTTTGTAAAAAGCAGTTAAGAAAAGGTTCGAATATCCAACCAAATATAATCAAAAGCGGGAGCAGAGCTGTTCGACTGCAAGTAGGTGTGAATGTCCAGCCATAATTACTCACAAACGGGTAAGAAAAGGTAGTATTGCCAGACCATACATGATCAAAACAGGGAGCTGAGGTGGTTCAGCACCAAGGTGTGAATGTCTGACTATAGTTTGTAAAAAGCGGGTAAGATAAGGTGCGAATGCCCGACAATGTATAATCAAAAGAGGGAGCAGAGGTTTTCGGCTACAAGAAGGATTGAATGTCCGACCATAGTTTGTAAAAAGCGGGTAAGAAAAGGTTCAAATGCCTGACTCTACACCATCAAAAGCGGGAGCGGAGATGTTCCGCTGTAAGACGGTGTGAATGTCTGACCATAGTTGGTAAAAAGCGGGTAAGAAAAGGTTAAAATACCCGACTGTACACAATCAATAGCGGGAGCGGAGTTGTTCGGCTACAAGAAGGTGTGAAAGTCCAACCATCGTTTGTAAAAAGCTGGTAAGAAAAGGTTCGAATGCCCGAATATATACCATCAAAAGCGGAAGCGGAGGTGTTCGGCTGCAAGAAGGTGTGAACGTCCGACCAAAGTTGGCAAAAAGCATTAAAGAAAAGGTTCGAATATCCAAACATAATTAAAAGCGAGAGAAATTTTGTTCAGCTGCAAGTAGGTATGAATATCCAGCCATAATTACTCACAGACGGGTAAGAAAATGTAGTATTGCCAGACAATACATGATCAAAACAGGGAGCGGAGGTGGTTTAGCTGCAAAAAGGGATGAATGTCCAACTAAAGTTCAAATATAGTAACAAAAGCGGGAGGAGAGGTCTTCGGATTAGAGTGGTTGAAATTTCCAACCATAATCTATAAAATGCGGTGAAAAAAAAAGGTGTGAAGGATTGAATTTTATAGCAAAATCCGAAATCATGCATAACTCCGCAAAAGGAACGTATTGCTCAACCAAAGGGATGCTTCTTTCTCATTCAGGGTAATATGAGGAACTTTATGCTTGATACATTTTAGACATGGATAACTATGAAGGACAAAGCAATTTTAACTTGGTTTGATTAAAGCAATTCATTTTATAGGAAAATCCGAAATCGTGCAGGACTCATGAAAGTAAGCTTATTCTCGGATTCCTGATCCTCCAGTGTTGCTCTTTCCTATACTGCAAAATAAAGCCTTGTTCTTTGTTGAAATCGATCTAGACATTGATAAATATGAAGGACAAAGCAGTTTCCACTTTGTTTGAGTGAAGGAATTAATTTTATAGCAAAATCCCAAATCAAGCAGAACGTATGAAAATAAGCCTCTTTTCGGATTCCTGATCCTTCAGTGTTGCTATTTCTTCTACTGCAAAATACAATGTTGTTCTTTGTTGAAGTCAATCTAGACATTGATAAATATGAAGGACAAAGCAGTTTTCACTTGGTTTGAGTGAAGGAATTCATTTTATACATAAATTCCCAAATCATGCAGAACGTATGAAAAGAAGCTTATTCTCGGATTCCTGATCCTTCAGTGTTGCTTTTTCTTCTACTGCAAAATACAATGTTGTTCTTTGTTGAAGTCGATCTAGACATTGATAAATATGAAGGACAAAGCAGTTTTAACTTGGTTTGAGTGAAGGAATTCATTCATCGTAAAATCAATAATCGTGCAGAACTCATGAAAATAAGCTTATTCTCGGATTCCTAAAACTTTTGATTTGCTCTTTCTTTACTGCAAAGTACAATGTTGTTCTTTGTTGAAGTCGATCTAGACATTGATAAATATGAAGGACAAAGCAGTTTTCACTTGGTTTGAGTGAAGGATTTGCAGATGAAAACCTCCCGCTCCCGCTTTTGATTGTGTATAGTCGGGCTTTCGAGCCTTTTCTTACCCGGTTTTTAGAAATTATGGTTGGACATTCAGACCTTGCAGCCGAAGACCTCCGCTCCCTCTTTTGATCATACATTGTCGGGCATTCGCACCTTGTCTTACCCGCTTTTTACAAACTATAGTCAGACATTCACACCTTGCAGCTGAACCACCTCAGCTCCCTGTTTTGATCATGTATGGTCTGGCAATACTACTTTTTCTTACCCGTTTGTGAGTAATTATGGCTGGACATTCACACCTACTTGCAGTCGAACAGCTCTGCTCCCGCTTTTGATGGTATATATTCGGGCATTCGAACCTTTTCTTAGCAGCTTTTTACAAACCATGGTTGAACTTTCACACCGTCTTACAGCGGAACACCTCCGCTCCCGCTTTTGATGGTGTATAGTCAGGCATTTGAACCTTTTCTTACCCGCTTTTTACAAACTATGGTCGGACATTCAAACCTTCTTGTAGATAAAAACCTCCGCTCCCTCTTTTGATTATACATTGTTGGGCATTCGCACCTTATCTTACCCGCTTTTTACAAACTATAGTCAGACATTCACACCTTGCAGCTGAACCACCTCCGCTCCCTGTTTTGATCATGTATGGTCTGGCAATACTACCTTTTCTTACCCGTTTGTGAGTAATTAATCCCAAAATATTGAGCATAAAATAAGTCTTTATGCTGATGATGTATTACTTTTCCTTCAGAACTCACAGACGTCTCTCAGTCACACGATCACACTCATAAATAAATTCTCAGCTCTTTCTGACTACTCTATCAACTGGTCTAAGACCACAGTTCTGCCCATTAACTGTAGGGTCCATAATATACCTGCGATCACTTTACAGTCAGGAAATATTAGATATTTAGGCATAAACATTTCCTCCAGGCTCTCAGAGCTAACAAAGCTAAATTATGTGCAATTATTAAAGACAGTAGAGGACGATCTCTCGTTGGAAGTCCTTACCTATATCACTTATGGGGAGAGTTACATCCATTAAAATGATGATTCTACCAAAAGTTAACTATTTGTTCTCAATGATCCCCATAAAACCATCTGCTACTTGGTTTAAGTCACTAGATTCATGCATCTCCAAATTTCTGTGGAAAAACAAACCACCACGTATTAGTTTAAAAACCCTACAGAAGACCAAGGACAGTGGTGGATTAGATTTACCTCATTTTCAGCACTATTCCTTAGACAATAGGTTACAATATATATCAAAATGGTTTAAACCTTGTTGTTGTCACAGTTCCCAGAGACGTTGTAATCGTTGAGGATTCTATATTCACCCCCTCATTAGAGGCACGTAATGCAGATTGATGACACTAAATCTTCTTCTCTGTTCATTGCTGGCATCATTCCCAGCATCGTAAGTGTTCGTGGCATTGTTAGCCTCTTCTTCTGGATCTTGATATTGAGAATCCTTTTGTATTTCTGGTTTGTCAGTCCTCTGTCTTCGTTCACCGGAGTCTTTGTCTTTTTGTCCTTGAGTTTGGTGATTTTTTCTTCTTTTGATGCCTTGACACAATGTGACAGGTGATACCACGTGGGAGATCCTGTAACTTGGACTGCTGTCCCTGTGCTGCGAAATGGCTGTGCTGCTCAAATGGTCTCTCCTTCATCATGGTTACATGCTGCCATTCCGACATCTCGCCATTCCGACATGGGTCTCCAATTGTCGGAATGGCGACACTTAATTTTTTATCAAACGTCCCACCATTCCGACACTTTTTTCCTCCTATGGTCGGAATGGCGGTATGTTTTTTGTTTTTTTTAACATACCGCCATTCCGACAGTTCCTTTTAATAGCCTATTTTTTACCCAAAACATTTTGCACTAATGATATGCCGGCGCAAATACGCCCTAAAGTTTGGCGCACAAGCTTTGCACATGCAGAGGCCACAGCCTCGCAAACAAACTTTAATAATCTATTATCAAAATCCCCTGAATTTCAAATATAAAAATACAGATATTAATGTAACTCTGGCGAGACTGAAACTGATTAAGCAGAAATACAGTGTCAGTGAGCTGTCACAGCAGCCAGCTGGAGCGGAGCTCTCCACAGAGCCCATGCGTCTTTTGCACGCTGTCATCATATGCAAAAGTAATAATTGCAATTACAGATATCACGGCTACTGCACAGGACACAGTTGCGAGCACTCTGCCTTGCCTTGCCAATAGGAGAAGATAGAAATGACAGCATAGAACGTATAAAACACAACAAAATTCAGTAAAAACGTTTATTCATGTTATTCACGTGATTTATGAGTACTCACTCCAATTTTGGGAAGCGCGGATGGGCTTTGCACGTTTGGCACAAACACACAGCCGCAACGGTTGTAGCTTTATACAGCCTGTTGATATCTTAAGGACCTAACTGGTCACACCTGGGAGTAAATGTCATGTAGAGATTGTTTTTACATGACATTAAAGCTGAACATATAGCTTTCATCCACAAACCAACGTGGGAGAGCCCGAAGACGCATGTGCCAGACGCACATAGGCATGCGTAAAACCAATTTTGACCACTTCATACTGTTTATTTGCTTTCTTTTAGTTAACTTTCGTTTCTTTTGGATTCTTGTGCGTGTTATGGAGCCGTTTTGGTCCATGTTTGTAAGCCTTTTTTTCCTGGATTAAATTTTCGGAAGTTGAAACAAGTGGCATTGGAGTGTGTGATTGAAAACCACCGCGGACTGCTTCTCCTCCTCCAGTTGCCGAGACTTTGTGTTTTTAATAACGCTTGTCTATAAACATGTGTTAAACATATAAATTGCATGAACAGAAAGAAGGGACTCACCTGTTGAGTAACACACATTTCCTTATACGGAAAGCCTTGTCGGAATGGTGGGACATTTGAACGTCAGAATAGCGGGATGTCGCAATGGTGGGATGTCGGAATGGTGGGACGTTTGCATGTCGGAATGGTGGTTTGTCGGAATGGTGGTATGTCGGAATGGTGGGATGTCGGAATAGCGGGATGTCGGAATGGCGGGATTTCGGAATGGGTGTTGCCACCCCCTTCATCATATACACAGTTATTTATACATCACCTTCCACCATGAAGCGTTGTCCCTTTTTGTTTCTCTCTTTGTTCTTAAAATGCTGTTATGCATGTCTAATCCAATCCATTAAATTAGATCATTTTGGCAGTAAAGCGATCTACAATGTGCTTGGTCGCAAAGCTGCTCATCTGTGGTAAACAGCTCTTCAGAAAGGCATTCTTCAATTGATTTCACTAATTCTATGTAATAATTTTGTGATTTCCTACAAAACCACATCTGTCTGAGTATTTAATATTGTCTGGGTCCCGTTAAAACATGTATTTTTCCCATCTAATTCCTTGTTTGCTTTAAAACAAGTATTCCCCATTTTCTATCCCTTCAGTAGCCAACCAGTTTGTATGGAGTACACTGGAGCAACTTGACTGATCAGTAAAACACTGCTTTTGTTGTCACCGCAAGGCTTCCCCCGTCGGTTGTTTCACTGAGACACTACTGAGTAACTATAACTCAACACAGTTTATACACATAACATTCCTATACATACTAACAAACAAACAAACAATTATTTATCGCAATTTTCTCATCTCTGTTTGAACGTACACCCAGGTAAATATTCCTGTAGGCTTCTCATACCGACTATGGACCCATTCATTGTTTAACTTCACTGTTTTGCAAATCCTAATTGAATATTACACATTGACATTGAACTTTACTTGATAAGCAGGTCTTCATTGCATTCAGCAGCCTATATGTGAGCATCTATGTGTAAGCTGTTCTTCTTTGCATTTACTTATTTATTATATTTGTTGATGTCATTCTGTGTGCATGTGGCCTAAACCCAATCTCTGTGTGGCAATTTTAATTTAAACAAGTTGAACTCTGCCTCTGATCATTTAAAAAAGGTGTGTACCAATATCAACCTTTCTCAGGTAATTACTGATCCTACAAAACCAAAGAGATCCTTCAAGGTTGTCCCTGATTGGCTCAATCTTAACAAATCAAAGGTAGAAAATCCGCAGTATCTGAACTTGGTGTTAGTTATCACTGCTCAATAGCCTGTATCAGAATTGCAAAAATGAAAACATTAGGTCCACGCTTGGTATCCAGATCCTGAAACATCTCCATGAGCAGGCTTTTTTTTAACTGATCTGTTGAATAGTTATATGACACTGTTAAAATCCCAGATGAAGATCTAGCACTTGACCATTTTTGTAAATCTTCTAATTCCATAGTTGATAAACACGCCCCTTTTAAAAAGTATAGAACTTAGAACAGGTCTATCCCTGGCTTTCGGCAGAACTGTCTTCTTTACTTTTTTTTCCCCTTGTCCTGTTCAGCATTATGTCAGAAGAATTGTAGTCTGAATACCTTTGATGCCAAACAGATTTGTTTTGCCAAGGGAAGTTTTATAAATGTAAAGCTCCCCTTGATGCCCATTTATTTATTTCTGTTTACAATATATGACATGAACTGAACTGAACCGGACCGGGGGACAAGGAAAGAAGAAGAGGAAAGAAGAGGAAACAGAACAAAAATAGAAACAAAAACCAGACAACCAGCTGCTAGACCTGTAAAAAACAAAACAGACAACAATCCATGGCCTATGAGGGGAATCCAGCCTTAGCGCCACCAGGAGCACCTGAAAGCAGACAAGCAGAGAAAAAACAAACACACAAACAAACAAAAACAAGCACAAGAAGCGGCAATCGCATACAACACAGCTGTGGATATAGATGACCTGAGACGACATGATAATACATCAACTGCTTAGTGACCATGCTACTGGACTAATGAATGTGTGTGTGTGTGTGTGAGAACATGCAACACCCATGGCACAAGACCTACATGATAACCGTGCTTAGTTATGAGTGTATAAGCGTACAGGGCCACAATCCACAGCCCCCCCCCCCAAGCAATCAGAAGCAAGCAGAGAAGGCCACAAGACCCAGGCCACCAGCAGCCCCCACAGAGCACAGAACCCAGGCAGCCCACCGCAGGGGCAACCACGCATCCACCCAGAAGACTGCAGAGGAAGCCCCCGGAAAGAGCCCCCATAAGCATAGGGCAGAGGCACTCCGGGAACCAGGGGTAACAGCCCACCGACCCCGCCAGGCCCCAGCCGCCCAGACATGGGCCGTGCACTGGACCTGGGCCCCAGGAGCCCGAGCGCCCCCAAACCCCCCGGCAGAGGCCCCACCCAATACCCAGGAGGGCCAAGCGCCCCAGACAGCCACAAAGTGGGTCAGCGCCTGCCCCAGCGCCCCTGGCCAAGTGCCCTGGGAGTCAAGACGTGCCCACAGGTGGGTGAAGTCGCGAGCAGTGGGGAGAGGCAACGCTGATGCCCCATCAGGAGAAACACAGGCAGGCCAGGCGACAGCAAGTCCCAGATCCAGGCCCAATCATTACCACACACACTTTCACGTCCCATACATCCACACATCCACACATCCTACCTCCCTCGACTCTGCTGGGGTGTAGTGCAGCGGGCACACCAGGAGGCCAGCAACCCCCCAGCCACCACAGACCCCGAACCAGCAGAACAATTAATTAATCCTCCTGGCCCCTCCTGCCCCGAGCAGACACCAGGAAGCAGGGGTGTGCGAAGAAGACCCCTCCCCTCACCCTTCTGGCTCTTCAATATTTTCTAATAGTGAGCAATTAAAATTGAGGGGCAGCCAAACTTGTAGAACTGGGAGCGCGGCACTCTGGGCAGCCTACATATCCAAAGAGCCCCGCCCACCAGATGCCACTCAGTGTAACCACCCCCCAAGACCTAATGTGTGTGTGTGAGTGTGTTTGATAAGTAGTAATGTCTAAGGTGTAATTAAAACAGGGGCAGGGAACTGCAGAGTGCAACCAAAGGGGACCACCTACGTGGCCCCATCCACTACACCCCACCGAACACACACGCCCCCAAAACCCTTCATGTGTGAGTGTGTGCTGTGTACAGGAGCCAGAAGGGAGAGGGGTATGGGGATATATACCGGGGGAGCTACTCTCCCCCAGAGAGGGCAGCCAGGGACTGGCTGCAATAGGCATCCCCGCTACCTGGGAGCCAACAATGGGCAGGAGGGCCTGATGTCCACCAGGCTCGGGGCCTGCAGCGACCATATTCCGGGAGCTACTGTACCCCCAGAAGGTACCCATCCCGCCCCACCCCACTCAACCCAACCCCACCCCGGAGGACCTCTACAAAAAACAAACAAACAAACCACCCGGTCACACCAGTCGCAGCAGCCCGGGCCTGAGACCCACCATCACCCAGCAACCCACCACCACCACTATGTGATAAAACTAATCAGAGGGGACCAGAGAGAATGAAATTCAGCCAATTGATGTTTTGAGGAGGCAGACATTGTTTCCATGCTAATATAATCTAAAAGAAAATTTCTAAACTGGTTAATACACAGATTGTTCTTCGCTTTCCAGTTCATGAGAATAGTTTTCTTTGCGATACATAACACTGTGAGAACCATGTGTGCTGAGTTCATTTCCATGTTGATGTTGTCTAAGTCACCCAGTATGCACAGTGTGGGGCATGCAGAGATGCTACACTTTAGCCATGTTGATAGGTCCTCACAGACTTCAAGCCAGAACTTCTGGACAGGCGCAGAAAACCACAAAGCGTGTGCATAATCATCAGGTGTGTTATCTGTGCAATGTGAGCAGATGTTTGAGTGTGTTAGACCCATCCTGAACATCCTTTGTCCTGTATAATGTGTTCTATGAAGGATTTTGTATTGTATGAGCTGTAAATTAGGATTTCGAGTCTTTATGAAGGTGTTCAAACATATTTGTGGTTAGAAGCTATGACCAGAACTGATGGATAAATCTGCCTCCCATTTTGAGGATGGAAGAGACATTGTGTCATCTATCTTAGACAATAATTTATATATTTTTGATAGTAGTTTTGGGGTACAGCTGCTTAGAAATTCTGCTACCCTAGACGGGGGTTGTAAGTCTGGTTGGTGGAGGATATATCCATCCATCCATCCATCATCTGCCGCTTATCCGGGGGTCGGGTCGCGGGGGCAGAAGCTTGAGCAGAGAAACCCAGACGTCTCTGTCCCCGGCCACTTCCTCCAGCTCTTCCGGGGGGACCCCGAGGCGTTCCCAGGCCAGCCGAGAGACATAGTCTCTCCAACGTGTCCTGGGTCTCCCCCGGGGTCTCCTCCCAGTGGGACGTGCCCGGAACACCTCCCCAGGGAGGCGCCCAGGGGGCATCCTAACCAGATGCCCGAGCCACCTCATCTGACTCCTCTCAATGCGGAGGAGCAGCGGTTCTACTCCGAGCCCCTCCCGGATGACTGAGCTTCTCACCCTATCTCTAAGGGAGAGCCCAGACACCCTGCGGAGGAAACCCATTTCGGCCGCTTGTATTCGCGATCTTGTTCTTTCGGTCACTACCCACAACTCGTGACCATAGGTGAGGATGGGAACGTAGATTGACCAGTAAGTAGAGAGCTTCGCCTTCTGGCTCAGCTCCCTCTTCACAACGACGGGTCAGTGCAGAGCCTGCAACACTGCAGGTGCCGCACCGATCCGCCCGTCAATCTCCCGCTCCATTCGTCCGTCACTCGTGAACAAGACCCCGAGATACTTGAACTCCTCCTCTTGGGGAAGGATCTCATTCCCGACCCGGAGAGAGCATTCCACCCTTTTCCGGCTGAGAACCATAGTCTCGGATTTGGAGGTGCTGATTCTCATCCCAGCCGCTTCACACTCGGCTGCGAATCACTCCAGTGAGAGCTGAAGGTCACGGCCTGACGACGCTAACAGAACCACATCATCTGCAAAAAGCAGAGACCCGATTCTGAGGTCGCCAAATGGGACACCCTCAACGCCCTGGCTCCGCCTAGAAATTCTGTCCATAAAAGTTAGGAACAGAATCGGTGACAAAGGGCAGCCCTGACGGAGTCCAACTCTCACCGGAAACGTATCCGACTTACTGCCGGCAATGCGGACCAAACTCTGGCACCGGTCATACAGAGACCGAACGGCCCCTATCAAGGGGTCCGGCACTCCATATTCCCGGAGCACCCCCCACAGGACTCCACGAGGGACACGGTCGAACGCTTTCTCCAAGTCCACAAAACACATGTAGACTGGTTGGGCGAACTCCCATGCACCCTCCAGGATCCTGCCGAGGGTATAGAGCTGGTCCACTGTTCCACGGCCAGGACGAAAGCCACACTGCATCTCCTGAATCCGAGGCTCGATTATCCGACGGATCCTCCTCTCCAATACCCCCGAATAGACCTTACCAGGGAGGCTGAGGAGTGTGATACCCCTATAGTTGGAACACACACTCCGGTCCCCCTTTTTAAAGAGGGGGACCACCACCCCAATCTGCCAGTCCAGAGGCACTGTCCCCGATGTCCACGCGATACTGCAGAGGCGTGTCAGCCAAGACAGCCCTACAACATCCAGAGCCTTGAGAAACTCAGGACGGACCTCATCCACCCCCGGGGCCTTGCCACCGAGGAACTTTTTAACCACCTCGGCAACCTCAGCCCCAGAAATGGGAGGTCCCGTCTCCGAGCTCTCCGACTCTGCCTCTTCCGAGCACGTGTTGGTAGGATTGAGGAGTTCCTCGAAGTACTCCCCCCACCGACTCACAACATCCCTAGTTGAGGTCAGCAAAGCCCCGTCCGCACTGTAAACAGTGTTGACTGTGAGCCGCTTCCCCCCCCTGAGACGCCGGATGGTGGACCAGAATCTTTTCGAGGCCGTCCGGAAATCGTTCTCCATGGTCTCACCGAACTCCTCCCAGGCCCGAGTTTTTGCCTCAGCAACCGCCAAAGCCGCGGCCCGTCTGGCCCATCGGTACCTATCAGCTTCTTCCAGGGTCCCACTGGCCAAAAAGGCCCGATAGGACTCCTTCTTCAGCTTGACGGCTTCCCTCACCACTGGTGTCCACCAGCAGGTTCGAGGGTTGCCGCCACGACAGGCACCGACCACCTTACGGCCACAATTCCGACCAGCTGCCTCGGCAATGGAGTCACGGAACATGGCCCATTCAATGTCCCCAACCTCAAATATGGTTGAAGCTCTGCTGGAGGTGGGAGTTAAAGCTCCTTCTGACGGGGGATTCTGACAAACGCTCCCAGCAGACCCTCACAATACGTTTGGGCCTGCCAGGTCTGATCGGCATCCTCTCCCACCAGCGGAGCCAACTCACCACCAGGTGGTGATCAGTTGACAGCTCCGCCCCTCTCTTCACCCGAGTGTCCAGGACATACGGCCGCAAGTCCGATGATACAACCACAAAGTCGATCATCGAACTGCGGCCAAGGGTGTCCTGGTGCCAAGTGCACATATGGACACCCTTATGCCTGAACATGGTGTTCGTTATGGACAGTCTATGACTGGCACAGAAGTCCAACAACATAACACCACTCTGATTCAGATCGGGGGGGCCGTTCCTCCCAATCACACCCCTCCAGGTCTCACTGTCATTGCCCACGTGAGCATTGAAGTCCCCCAGCAGAATGAGGGAGTCTCCGGTAGGAGCATTCTCCAGTGCCTCCCCCAGAGACTCCAAAAAGGGTAGGTACTCTGAACTGCTGTTTGGCGCATAGGCACAAACAACAGTCAGGACTCGTCCCCCCACCCAAGGCGGAGGGAGGCTACCCTCTCGTTCACTGGGGTAAACCCCAATGTACTGGCACACAGCCGGGGGGCAATAAGTATGCCCACACCTGCTCTGCGCCTCTCACCACGGGCAACTCCAGAGTGGAAGAGAGTCCAACCCCTCTCAAGAGTACTGGTTCCAGATCCCAAGCCGTGCGTCGAGGTGAGTCCGACTATATCTAACGGTCTGATGAAGTTTCAACAATAAACAACAAACTTTGTATTATGAGAAAGAACCAGACTCATTCTTTAGGAATCCGAAAATAAGCTCTATTTTACGAGTTATGCACGAATTCGGATTCTCCTATAAAACAAATTCCTTAACTCAAACCAAGTTAAGACTGCTTTGTCCTTCATATTTATTCATGTCTAATCAAGTTTCAATGATAAACAACGTTGTACTTTGTAGAATGAGAAAGAACTTCTTCAGCAATAAGCATCTCTCGACAAATGACGAAATACAGATTTTGCTATAAAATTAATTGCTATCAGCCTGACTTAAAACTGTTTGTCTTCCTTATTTATCCACTTCAAATCAAGTTTCAACAATTAAAAAAATTTTGTAGTTTGAGAAAGAACAACTTAATCTTGAGAAATCAGTATAAAAAGAAGGTAAGCAAAGGTGCGAATGTCAAACCATACATGATCAAAACAGGGAGCGGAGGTGTTTGGCTGAGACAAGGTGTGAATGTCCACCCATAATTAATGAAAAGCGGGCAACAAGTAGGTTCGAATGCCCAACCATACATCATCAAAATCAGGAGCGGATATGTTCGGCTACAAGAAGGTTTGAACGTCTGACCATAGTTTGTAAAAAACGGGTAAGAAAAGGTTAAAATACCCGACTGTACACAATCAGTAGCGGGTGCGGAGTTGTTCGGCTACTAAAAGGTGTGAAAGTCCGACCATGGTTTGTAAAAAGCGGGTAAGAAAAGGTGCGAATGCCCGAAAATGTATGATCAAAAGAGGGAGAGGAGGTGTTCGGCTGCAAGAAGGTGTGAATGTACACCCATAATTACTGAAAAATGGGTAAGAAAAGGTGCGAATGCCTAAGTATACATAATCAAAAGCAGGAGTGGATGTGTTCGGCTCCAAGAAGGGTTGAATGTCTGACCATAGTTTGTAAAAAGCAGGTAAGAAAAGGTTTGACTGCCCGAATATACACCATCAAAAGAGGGAGCGGAGGTGTTCCGCTGTAAGAAGGTGTGAATGTCCGACCATAGTTGGTAAAAAGCGGGTAAGAAAAGGTTAAAATACCCGACTGTACACAATCAATAGCGGGAGCGGAGTTGTTCGGCTACTAAAAGATGTGAAAGTCCGACTATGGTTTGTAAAAAGCGGGTAAGAAAAGGTGCTAATGCCCGACAATGTATGATCAAAAGAGGGAGTGGAGGTTTTCTGCTGTAAGAAGGTCTGAATGTCCAACTATAATTTGTAAAAACCGGGTAAGAAAAGGCTTGAAAGCCCGACTATACACCATCATAAGCGGGAGAGGAGGTGTTCAGCTGCAAGAAGGTGTGAATGTCCACCATAGTTTGTAAAAAGCGGGTAAGAAAAGGTTCAAATGCCTGACAATACACCATCAAAAGCGGGAGCGGAGGTGTTCCGCTGTAAGACGGTGTAAATGTCCGACCATAGTTGGTAAAAAGCGGGTAAGAAAAGGTTAAAATACCCGACTGTACACAATCAATAGCGGTAGCGGAGTTGTTCGGCTACAAGAAGGTGTGAAAGTCCAACCATGGTTTGTAAAAAGCTGCTAAGAAAAGGTTCGAATGCCCGAATATATACCATCAAAAGCGGAAGCGGAGGTGTTCGGCTGCAAGAAGGTGTGAACGTCCGACCAAAGTTTGTAAAAAGCAGTTAAGAAAAGGTTCGAATATCCAACCAAACATAATCAAAAGCGGGAGCAGAGCTGTTCGACTGCAAGTAGGTGTGAATGTCCAGCCATAATTACTCACAAACGGGTAAGAAAAGGTAGTATTGCTAGACCATACATGATCAAAACAGGGAGCTGAGGTGGTTCAGCACCAAGGTGTGAATGTCTGACTATAGTTTGTAAAAAGCGGGTAAGATAAGGTGCGAATGCCCGACAATGTATGATCAAAAGAGGGAGCGGAGGTTTTTGGCTACAAGAAGGTTTGAATGTCTGACCATAGTTTGTAAAAAGCGGGTAAGAAAAGGTTCAAATGCCTGACTATACACCATCAAAAGCGGGAGCGGAGGTGTTCCGCTGTAAGACGGTGTAAATGTCCGACCATAGTTGATAAAAAGTGGGTAAGAAAAGGTTAAAATACCCGACTGTACACAATAAATAGGGGGAGCGGAGTTGTTCGGCTACAAGAAGGTGTGAAAGTCCAACCATGGTTTGTAAAAAGCTGGTAAGAAAAGGTTCGAATGCCCGAATATTTACCATCAAAAGCGGAAGCGGAGGTGTTCGGCTGCAAGAAGGTGTGAACGTCCGACCAAAGTTTGTAAAAAGCAGTTAAGAAAAGGTTCGAATATCCAACCAAACATAATCAAAAGCGGGAGCAGAGCTGTTCGACTGCAAGTAGGTGTGAATGTCCAGCCATAATTACTCACAAACGGGTAAGAAAAGGTAGTATTGCCAGACCATACATGATCAAAACAGGGAGCGGAGGTGGTTCAGCTGCAAGGTGTGAATGTCTGACTATAGTTTGTAAAAAGCGGGTAAGATAAGGTGCGAATGCCCGACAATGTATGATCAAAAGAGGGAGCAGAGGTTTTCGGCTGCAAGAAGGTCTGAATGTCCACCCAAAATTCCTGAAAAATGGGTAAAAAATAGGTGCGAATGCCAAACCATACATCATCAAAAGCAGGAGTGGATGTGTTCGGCTACAAGAAGATTTGAATGTCCATCAATAATTGCTTTAAAACATGAAAGAAAATTTTCGAATATCAAACCGCACATGATCATAAGCGGGAGAGGAGTTGTTCAGCTGCAAGAAGGTGTGAATGTCCACCCATAATTACTGAAAAATGGGTAAGAAAAGGTGAAAATGCCCAACCATACATCATCAAAAGCAGGAGTGGATGTGTTCGGCTACAAGAAGGTGTGAAAGTCCGACCACGGTTTGTAAAAAGCGGGTAAGAAAAGGTTCGAATGCCCGAATATATACCATCAAAAGTGGAAGTGGATGTGTTCGGCTGCAAGAAGGTGTGAACGTCCGACCAAAGTTTGTAAAAAGCAGTCAAGAAAAGGTTCGAATATCCAACCAAACATAATCAAAAGCGGGAGCAGAGCTGTTCGACTGCAAGTAGGTGTGAATGTCAGATCATAATTTGCAAAAAGCTGATGAGAAAGGGTGAGAATGCCCGGCTATACACCATCAAATGCGGGAGCGGAAGTGTTCGGCTGTGAGTAGGTGTGAATGTCCAACCATAATTGCTGAAAAATGTGTTAGAAGAGACTAGAATGCCGGACAAGACATCATCAAATGCGGGAGCGGAGTTGTTCGGCTGTGAGTAGGTGTGAATCTCCGAGCATAGTTTGTAAAAAGGGGGTAAGAATAGGTTCGAATGCCCGAACATACACTATCAAAACAGGGAGCTGAGGTGGCTCAGCTGCAAGGTGTGAATGTCTGACTATAGTTTGTAAATAAGGTGCGAATGCCCAACAATGTATAATCAAAAGAGGGAGCGGAGGTTTTCGGCTACAAGAAGGTTTGAATGTCCGACCATAGTTTGTAATAAGCGGGTAAGAAAAGGTTCAAATGCCTGACTATACACCATCAAAAGCGGGAGCGGAGATGTTCCGCTGTAAGACGGTGTGAATGTCCGACCATATTTGGTAAAAAGTGGGTAAGAAAAGGTTAAAATACCCGACTGTACACAATCAATAGCGGGAGAGGAGGTTTTCAGCTGCAAGAAGGTGTGAATGTCCACCCATAATTACTGAAAAATGGGTAAGAAAAGGTGCGAATGCCCAACCATACATTATCAAAAGCAGGTGTGAATGTCAGATCATAATTTGCAAAAAGCTGATGAGAAAGGGTGAGAATGCCCGACTATACACCATCAAATGCGGGAGCGGAGTTGTTCGGATGTGAGTAAGTGTGAATCTCCGACCATAATTGCTGAAAAAAGTGTTAGAAAAGGTAAGAATGCCGGTCCATACATCATCAAAAGCGGGAGAGGTGGTGTTCGGCTGCAAGTAGGTGTGAATATCCAGCCATAATTACTAACAAACGGGTAAGAAAAGGTAGTATTGCCATACCATACATGATCAAAACAGGGAGCAGAGGTGGTTCAGCTGCAAGAAGGTGTGAATGTCCGACTAAAGTTCAAATATATTAACAAAAGCGGGAGGAGAGGTCTTCGGATGAGAGTGGTTGAGAATTTCCAAAAATAATCTATAAAATGCGGTGAAAAAAAAGGTGTGATAGAACACTAAAAGGTGGAGCGGAAGTGTTCGGCTGCAAGAAGGTGTGAATGTCCTACTATATTTGGTGAAAAGCAGGTGACCTTACATCATCAAAAGCGAGATCAGAGGTGTTTGGCTGCATGAAGGCCATAGTTTGCCAAAAGCGGGTAAGCTGCGAATGACCGACTAAATATCAACAAAAGGTCTTCGGATGCAAGTGGGTGTGAATATCCCACCATACAAGTATGGTGGAGAGGAAGCTGTGAACAGCCGACCATAGTTGGCAAAAAGCGGGTGAGAAAAGGTGCGAATGTCCAACCATACATGATCAAAACAGGGAGCGGAGGTGTTTGGCTGTGACAAGGTGTGAATGTCCACCCAAAATTAATGAAAAGCGGGCAACAAGTAGGTTTGAATGCCCAACCATACATCATCAAAAGCAGGAGTGGATGTGTTCGGCTGTAAGAAGGTTTGAATGTCCGAGCATAGTTTGTAAAAAGCGGGTAAGAAAAGGTTCGAATGCCCAAACATACACCATCAAAAGAGGGAGAGGAGGTGTTCCGCTGTAAGAAGGTGTGAATGTCCGACCATAGTTGGTAAAAAACGGGTAAGAAAAGGTTAAAATACCCGACTGTACACAATCAATAGCGGGAGCGGATGTGTTTGGCTACAAGAATGTGTGACAGTCCGACCATGGTTTGTAAAAAACGGGTAAGAAAAGGTGCGAATGCCCGACAATGTATGATCAAAAGAGGGAGCGGAGGTGTGAAGCTTATTTTCATGAGTTCTGCACGATTATTGATTTTACTATAAATGAATGCCTTCACTCAAACTATGTTAAAACTGCTTTGTCCTTCATATTTATCAATGTCTAGATTGACTTCAACAAAGAACAACACTGGATTTTGCAGTAGAAGAAAGAGCAACACTGAAGGATCAGTAATCCGAGAATAAGCTTATTTTCATACGTTCTGCATGATTTGGGATTTTATGTATAAAATGAATTCCTTCACTCAAACCAAGTTAAAACTGCTTTGTCCTTCATATTTATCAATGTCTAGATCGACTTCAACAAAGAACAACATTGTATTTTGCAGTAGAAGAAAAAGCAACACTGAAGGATCAGGAATCCGAGAATAAGCTTATTTTCATACGTTCTGCATGATTTGGGATTTTATGTATGAAATGAATTCCTTCACTCAAACCAAGTGAAAACTTCTTTGTCCTTCATATTTATCAATGTCTAGATTTACTTCAACAAAGAACAACATTGTATTTTGCAGTAGAAGAAATAGCAACACTGAAGGATCAGGAATCCGAAAACAAGCTTATTTTCATACTTTCTGCTTGATTTGGGATTTTGCTATCAAATTAATTCCTTCACTCAAACAAAGTGGAAACTGCTTTGTCCTTCATATTTATCAATGTCTATATCGATTTCAACAAAGAACAAGGCTGTATTTTGTAGTATAGGAAAGAGCAACACTGGAGGATCAGGAATCCGAGAATAAGCTTACTTTCATGAGTCCTGCACGATTTCGGATTTTCCTATAAAATGAATTGCTTTGCTCAAACCAAGTTAAAATTGCTTTGTCCTTCATAGTTATCCATGTCTAAAATGTATCAAGCATAAAGTTCCTCATATTACCCTGAATGACAAAGAAGCATCCCTTTGGTTGAGCAATACGTTCCTTTTGCGGAGTTATGCATGATTTCGGATTTTGCTATAAAATTCATTCCTATTGATTGTGTACGGTCGGGTATTTTAACCTTTTCTTACCCGCTTTTTACCAACTATGGTCGGACATTCACACCGTCTTACAGCGGAACATCTCCGCTCCCGCTTTTGATGGTGTATAGTCAGGCATTTGAACCTTTTCTTACCCGCTTTTTACAAACTATGGTCGGACATTCAAACCTTCTTGTAGCCGAAAACCTCTGCTCCCTCTTTTGATTATACATTGTCGGGCATTCGCACCTTATCTTACACGCTTTTTACAAACTATAGTCAGACATTCACACCTTGGTTCTGAACCACCTCAGCTCCCTGTTTTGATCATGTATGGTCTGGCAATACTACCTTTTCTTACCCGTTTGTGAGTAATTATGGCTGGACATTCACACCTACTTGCAGTCGAACAGCTCTGCTCCCGCTTTTGATTATGTTTGGTTGGATATTCGAACCTTTTCTTAACTGCTTTTTACAAACTTTGGTCGGACGTTCACACCTTCTTGCAGCCGAACACTTCCGCTTCCGCTTCCGCTTTTGATGGTATATATTCGGGCATTAGAACCTTTTCTTACCAGCTTTTTACAAACCATCGTTGGACTTTCACACCTTCTTGTAGCCAAAAACCTCCGCTCCCGCTTTTGATGGTGTATAGTCAGGCATTTGAACCTTTTCTTACCCGCTTTTTACAAACTATGGTCGGACATTCAAACCTTCTTGTAGCCAAAAACCTCCGCTCCCTCTTTTGATCATACATTGTCGGGCATTCGCACCTTTTCTTACCCATTTTTTACAAACCATGGTCGGACTTTCACACATTCTTGTAGCCAAAAACATCCGCTCCCGCTATTGATTGTGTACAGTCGGGTATTTTAACCTTTTCTTACCCACTTTTTACCAACTATGGTCGGACATTCACACCGTCTTACAGCGGAACACCTCCGCTCCCGCTTTTGATGGTGTATAGTCAGGCATTTGAACCTTTTCTTACCCGCTTTTTACAAACTATGGTCGGACATTCAAACCTTCTTGTAGCCGAAAACCTCTGCTCCCTCTTTTGATTATACATTGTCGGGCATTCGCACCTTATCTTACCCGCTTTTTACAAACTATAGTTAGACATTCACACCTTGGTTCTGAACCACCTCAGCTCCCTGTTTTGATCATGTATGGTCTGGCAATACTACCTTTTCTTACCCGTTTGTGAGTAATTATGGCTGAACATTCACACCTACTTGCAGTCGAACAGCTCTGCTCCCGCTTTTGATTATGTTTGGTTGGATATTCGAACCTTTTCTTAACTGCTTTTTACAAACTTTGGTCGGACGTTCACACCTTCTTGCAGCCGAACACTTCCGCTTCCGCTTTTGATGGTATATATTCGGGCATTAGAACCTTTTCTTACCAGCTTTTTACAAACCATGGTTGGACTTTCACACCTTCTTGTAGCCGAACAACTCCGCTCCCCCTATTGATTGTGTACAGTCGGGTATTTTAACCTTTTCTTAACCGCTTTTTACCAAATATGGTCGGACATTCACACCGTCTTACAGCGGAACACCTCCGCTCCCGCTTTTGATGGTGTATAGTCAGGCATTTGAACCTTTTCTTACCCGCTTTTTACAAACTATGGTCGGACATTCAAACCTTCTTGTAGCCAAAAACCTCCGCTCCCTCTTTTGATCATACATTGTCGGGCATTCGCACCTTTTCTTACCCGTTTTTTACAAACCATGGTCGGACTTTCACACATTCTTGTAGCCAAACACATCCGCTCCCGCTATTGATTGTGTACAGTCGGGTATTTTAACCTTTTCTTACCCACTTTTTACCAACTATGGTCGGACATTCACACCTTCTTACAGCGGAACACCTCCGCTCCCTCTTTTGATGGTGTATGTTTGGGCATTCGAACCTTTTCTTACCCGCTTTTTACAAACTATGCTCGGACATTCAAACCTTCTTGTAGCCGAACACATCCACTCCTTCTTTTGATGATGTATGCTTGGGCATTCAAACCTACTTTTTACCCGCTTTTCATTAATTTTGGGTGGACATTCATACCTTGTCACAGCCAAACACCTCCGCTCCCTGTTTTGATCATGTATGGTTGGACATTCGCAACTTTTCTCACCCGCTTTTTGCAAACTATGGTCGGCTGTTCACAGCTTCCTCTCCACCATACTTGTATGGTGGGATATTCACACCCACTTGCATCCGAAGACCTTTTGTTGATATTTAGTTGGTCATTCGCAGCTTACCCGCTTTTGGCAAACTATGGCCTTCATGCAGCCAAACACCTCTGATCTCGCTTTTGATAATGTAAGGTTGGGCATTCAGACCTTGCTTCACCTGCTTTTCACCAAATATAGTCGGACATTAAAACCTTCTTGCAGCCGAACACTTCCGCTCCACCTTTTAGTGTTCTATCACACCTTTTTTTCACCGAATTTTATAGATTATGGTTGGAAATTCTCAACCACTCTCATCCGAAGACCTCTCCTCCCGCTTTTGTTAATATATTTGAACTTTAGTCGGACATTCACACCTTCTTGCAGCTGAACCACCTCCGCTCCCTGTTTTGATCATGTATGGTCTGGCAATACTACCTTTTCTTACCCGTTTGTGAGTAATTATGGCTGGACATTCACACCTACTTGCAGCCGAACACCACCTCTCTCGCTTTTGATGATGTATGGACCGGCATTCTTACCTTTTCTAACACATTTTTCAGAAATTACGGTCGGAGATTCACACCTACTCACAGCCGAACAACTCCGCTCCCGCATTTGATGGTGTGCAGTCGGACATTCTCACCCTTTCTCATCAGCTTTTTGCAAATTATGATCTGACATTCACACCTACTTGCAGTCGAAAAGCTATGCTCCCGCTTTTGATTATGTTTGGTTGGATATTCAAACCTTTTCTTAACTGCTTTTTACAAACTTTGGTTGGACGTTCACACCTTCTTGTAGCCGAACACATCCACTCCTGCTTTTGATGATGTATGGTTGGGCATTCGCACCTTTTTTTTACCCATTTGTCAGGAATAATGGGTGGACATTCACACCTTCTTGCAGCTGAACACCTCCTCTCCCACTTATGATCATGTGCGGTTTGATTTTCGAAAATTTTCTTTCATGTTTTCTAGCAATTATTGATGTACATTTAGACCTTCTTGCAGCTGAACACCTCCGCTCCTGCTTTTGATCATACCTTTTCAGGCATTCGCACCATGTCTTACCCGCTTTTTACAAACTTTAGTCGAACATTTACACCTTTTTGCAGCCGAACACCACCTCTCTCGCTTTTGATGATGTATGGTCCGGCATTCTTTCCTTTTCTAACACATTTTTCAGCAATTATGGTCGGACATTCACACCTACTCAGAGCCGAACACCTCCGCTCCCGCATTTGATGGTGTATAGTCGGGCATTCTCACCCTTTCGTATCAGCTTTTTGCAAATTATGATCTGACATTCACACCTGCTTTTGATAATGTATGGTTGGGCATTCGCACCTTTTTTTACCCATTTTTCAGGAATTATGGGTGGACATTCACACCTTCTTGCAGCTGAACACCTCCTCTCCTTCTTATGATCATGTGCAGATGATATTCGAAAATTTTCTTTCATGTTTTAAAGCAATTATTGATGGACACTCAGACCTTCTTGCAGCTGAACCACTCTGCTCCCGCTTTTGATGGTGTATAGTCGGGCTTTCGAGCCTTTCCTTCCCGGTTTTTACAAGTTATGGTTGGACATTCAGACCTTCTTGCAGCCGAACACCTCCGCTCCCTCTTTTGATCATACATTGTCGGGCATTCCAACCTTTTCTTACCAGCTTTTTACAAACCATGGTTGAACTTTCACACCTTCTTGTAGCCGAACAACTCCGCTCCCGCTATTGAGTGTGTACAGTCAGGTATTTTAACCTTTTCTTACCCGCTTTTTACCAACTATGGTCGGACATTCACACCGTCTTACAGCGGAACACCTCCGCTCCCTCTTTTGATGGTGTATGTTTGGGCATTCGAACCTTTTCTTACCCGCTTTTTACAAACTATGCTCGGACATTCAAACCTTCTTGTAGCCGAACACATCCACTCCTGCTTTTGATGATGTATGGTTGGGCATTTAAACCTACTTGTTTCCCACTTTTCATTAATTTTGGGTGGACATTCACACCTTGTCACAGCCAAACACCTCCGCTCCCTGTTTTGATCATGTATGGTTGGACATTCGCACCTTTTTTTCACCCGCTTTTTGCCAACTATGGTCGGCTTTTCACAGCTTCCTCTCCACCATACTTGTATGGTGGGATATTCACACCCAGTTGCATCCGAAGACCTTTTGTTGATATTTAGTCGGTCATTCGCAGCTTACCCGCTTTTGGCAAACTATGGCCTTCATGCAGCCAAACACCTCTGATCTCGCGTTTGATGATGTAAGGTTGGGCATTCAGACCTTGCTTCACCTGCTTTTCACCAAATATAGTAGGACATTCACACCTTCTTGCAGCCGAACACTTCCGCTCCACCTTTTAGTGTTCTATCACACCTTTTTTTCACCGCATTTTATAGATTATGGTTGGAAATTCTCAACCACTCTCATCCGAAGACCTCTCCTCCCGCTTTTGTTAATATATTTGAACTTTAGTCGGACATTCATACCTTCTTGCAGCTGAACCACCTCCGCTCCCTGTTTTGATCATATATGGTATGGCAATACTACCTTTTCCTACCCGTTTGTTAGTAATTATGGCTGGACATTCACACCTACTTGCAGCCGAACACCACCTCTCCCGCTTTTGATGATGTATGGACCGGCATTCTTACCTTTTCTAACACATTTTTCAGCAATTATGGTCGGAGATTCACACTTACTCACAGCCGAACAACTCCGCTCCCGCATTTGATGGTGTATAGTCGGGCATTCTCACCCTTTCTCATCAGCTTTTTGCAAATTATGATCTGACATTCACACCTGCTTTTGATAATGTATGGTTGGGCATTCGCACCTTTTCTTACCCATTTTTCAGTAATTATGGGTGGACATTCACACCTTCTTGCAGCTGAACACCTCCTCTCCTTCTTATGATCATGTGCAGATGATATTCGAAAATTTTCTTTCATGTTTTAAAGCAATTATTGATGGACACTCAGACCTTCTTGCAGCTGAACCACTCTGCTCCCGCTTTTGATGGTGTATAGTCGGGCTTTCGAGCCTTTCCTTCCCGGTTTTTACAAGTTATGGTTGGACATTCAGACCTTCTTGCAGCCGAACACCTCCGCTCCCTCTTTTGATCATACATTGTCGGGCATTCCAACCTTTTCTTACCAGCTTTTTACAAACCATGGTTGAACTTTCACACCTTCTTGTAGCCGAACAACTCCGCTCCCGCTATTGAGTGTGTACAGTCAGGTATTTTAACCTTTTCTTACCCGCTTTTTACCAACTATGGTCGGACATTCACACCGTCTTACAGCGGAACACCTCCGCTCCCTCTTTTGATGGTGTATGTTTGGGCATTCGAACCTTTTCTTACCCGCTTTTTACAAACTATGCTCGGACATTCAAACCTTCTTGTAGCCGAACACATCCACTCCTGCTTTTGATGATGTATGGTTGGGCATTTAAACCTACTTGTTTCCCACTTTTCATTAATTTTGGGTGGACATTCACACCTTGTCACAGCCAAACACCTCCGCTCCCTGTTTTGATCATGTATGGTTGGACATTCGCACCTTTTTTTCACCCGCTTTTTGCCAACTATGGTCGGCTTTTCACAGCTTCCTCTCCACCATACTTGTATGGTGGGATATTCACACCCAGTTGCATCCGAAGACCTTTTGTTGATATTTAGTCGGTCATTCGCAGCTTACCCGCTTTTGGCAAACTATGGCCTTCATGCAGCCAAACACCTCTGATCTCGCGTTTGATGATGTAAGGTTGGGCATTCAGACCTTGCTTCACCTGCTTTTCACCAAATATAGTAGGACATTCACACCTTCTTGCAGCCGAACACTTCCGCTCCACCTTTTAGTGTTCTATCACACCTTTTTTTCACCGCATTTTATAGATTATGGTTGGAAATTCTCAACCACTCTCATCCGAAGACCTCTCCTCCCGCTTTTGTTAATATATTTGAACTTTAGTCGGACATTCATACCTTCTTGCAGCTGAACCACCTCCGCTCCCTGTTTTGATCATATATGGTATGGCAATACTACCTTTTCCTACCCGTTTGTTAGTAATTATGGCTGGACATTCACACCTACTTGCAGCCGAACACCACCTCTCCCGCTTTTGATGATGTATGGACCGGCATTCTTACCTTTTCTAACACATTTTTCAGCAATTATGGTCGGAGATTCACACTTACTCACAGCCGAACAACTCCGCTCCCGCATTTGATGGTGTATAGTCGGGCATTCTCACCCTTTCTCATCAGCTTTTTGCAAATTATGATCTGACATTCACACCTGCTTTTGATAATGTATGGTTGGGCATTCGCACCTTTTCTTACCCATTTTTCAGTAATTATGGGTGGACATTCACACCTTCTTGCAGCTGAACACCTCCTCTCCCGCTATTGATTGTGTACAGTCGGGTATTTTAACCTTTTCTTACCCGCTTTTTACCAAATATGGTCGGACCACCACCACGTATTAGTTTAAAAACCCTACAGAAGACCAAGGACAGTGGTGGATTAGATTTACTTCATTTTCAGCACTATTCCTTAGACAATAGGTTACAATATATATCAAAATGGTTTAAACCTTGTTGTTGTCACAGTTCCCAGAGACGTTGTAATCGTTGAGAATTCTATATTCACCCCCTCATTAGAGGCACGTAATGCAGATTGATGACACTGAATCTTCTTCTCTGTTCATTGCTGGCATCATTCCCAGCATCGTAAGTGTTTGTGGCATTGTTAGCCTCTTCTTCTGGATCTTGATATCGAGAATCCTTTTGTATTTCTGGTTTGTCAGTACTCTCTCTTCGTTCACCGGAGTCTTTGTCTTTTTGTCCTTGAGTTTGGTGATTTTTTCTTCTTTTGATGCCTTGACACAATGTGACAGGTGATACCACGTGGGAGATCCTGTAACTTGGATTGCTGTCCCTGTGCTGCGAAATGGCTGTGCTGCTCAAATGGTCTCTCCTTCATCATGGTTACATGCTGCCATTCCGACATCTCGCCATTCCGACATGGGTCTCCAATTGTCGGAATGGCGACACTTAATTTTTTATCAAACGTCCCACCATTCCGACACTTTTTTCCTCCTATGGTCGGAATGGCGGTATGTTTTTTGTTTTTTTTAACATACCGCCATTCCGACAGTTCCTTTTAATAGCCTATTTTTTACCCAAAACATTTTGCACTAATGATATGCCGGCGCAAATACGCCCTAAAGTTTGGCGCACAAGCTTTGCACATGCAGAGGCCACAGCCTCGCAAACAAACTTTAATAATCTATTATCAAAATCCCCTGAATTTCAAATATAAAAATACAGATATTAATGTAACTCTGGCGAGACTGAAACTGATTAAGCAGAAATACAGTGTCAGTGAGCTGTCACAGCAGCCAGCTGGAGCGGAGCTCTCCACAGAGCCCATGCGTCTTTTGCACGCTGTCATCATATGCAAAAGTAATAATTGCAATTACAGATATCACGGCTACTGCACAGGACACAGTTGCGAGCACTCTGCCTTGCCTTGCCAATAGGAGAAGAGAGAAATGACAGCATAGAACGTATAAAACACAACAAAATGCAGTAAAAACGTTTATTCATGTTATTCACGTGATTTATGAGTACTCACTCCAATTTTGGGAAGCGCGGATGGGTTTTGCGCATTTGACACAAACACACAGCCGCAACGGTTGTAGCTTTATACAGCCTGTTGATATCTTAAGGACCTAACTGGTCACACCTGGGACTAAATGTCATGTAGAGATTGTTTTTACATGACATTACAGCTGAACATATAGCTTTCATCCACAAACCAACGTGGGAGAGCCCGAAGACGCATGTGCCAGACGCACATAGGCATGCGTAAAACCAATTTTGACCACTTCATACTGTTTATTTGCTTTCTTTTAGTTAACTTTCGTTTCTTTTGGATTCTTGTGCGTGTTATGGAGCCGTTTTGGTCCATGTTTGTAAGCCTTTTTTTCCTGGATTAAATTTTCGGAAGTTGAAACAAGTGGCATTGGAGTGTGTGATTGAAAACCACCGCGGACTGCTTCTCCTCCTCCAGTTGCCGAGACTTTGTGTTTTTAATAACGCTTGTCTATAAACATGTGTTAAACATATAAATTGCTTGAACAGAAAGAAGGGACTCACCTGTTGAGTAACACACATTTCCTTATACGGAAAGCCTTGTCGGAATGGTGGGACATTTGAACGTCAGAATAGCGGGATGTCGCAATGGTGGGATGTCGGAATGGTGGGACGTTTGCATGTCGGAATGGTGGTATGTCGGAATGGTGGTATGTCGGAATGGTGGGATGTCGGAATAGCGGGATGTCGGAATGGCGGGATTTCGGAATGGGTGTTGCCACCCCCTTCATCATATACACAGTTATTTATACATCACCTTCCACCATGAAGCGTTGTCCCTTTTTGTTTCTCTCTTTGTTCTTAAAATGCTGTTATGCATGTCTAAACCAATCCATTAAATTAGATCATTTTGGCAGTAAAGCGATCTACAATGTGCTTGGTCGCAAAGCTGCTCATCTGTGGTAAACAGCTCTTCAGAAAGGCATTCTTCAATTGATTTCACTAATTCTATGTAATAATTTTGTGATTTCCTACAAAACTACACTTCTTCTCCCATCTGTCTGAGTATTTAATATTGTCTGGGTCCCGTTAAAACATGTATTTTTCCCATCTAATTCCTTGTTTGCTTTAAAACAAGTATTCCCCATTTTCTATCCCTTCAGTAGCCAACCAGTTTGTATGGAGTACACTGGAGCAACTTGACTGATCAGTAAAACACTGCTTTTGTTGTCACCGCAAGGCTTCCCCCGTCGGTTGTTTCACTGAGACACTACTGAGTAACTATAACTCAACACAGTTTATACACATAACATTCATATACATACTAACAAACAAACAAACAATTATTCATCGCAATTTTCTCATCTCTGTTTGAACGTACACCCAGGTCAATATTCCTTTAGTCTTCTCATACCGACTATGGACCCATTCATTTTTTAACTTCACTGTTTTGCAAATCCTAATTGAATATTACACATTGACATTGAACTTTACTGGATAAGCAGGTCTTCATTGCATTCAGCAGCCTATATGTGAGCATCTATGTGTAAGATGTTCTTCTTTGCATTTATCAGCAGCAAGCAATTCTTCACTGCACATGCATATGAAAATAGTAAAACAATTCCAATGCGTTAGCGAAACCTTCTATATCAGGAGTGTCCATCATGATGGGAATAGAACCTCTTTCCCAGAATAGTTCAACCTTCATTACTCAACTGATCATAACTCCGCAATGAGCACATTTCAAAGTATCATTCCTCTACATATATTCAAAAATCTATGTGTAAATGTTTAATATTTCTTATATTTGTTGATGTCATTCTGTGTGCATGTGGCCTAAACCCAATCTCTGTGTGGCAATTTTAATTTAAACAAGTTGAACTCTGCCTCTGATCATTTAAAAAAGGTGTGTACCAATATCAACCTTTCTCAGGTAATTACAGATCCTACAAAACCAAAGAGATCCTTCAAGGTTGTCCCTGATTGGCTCAATCTTAACAAATCAAAGGTAGAAAATCCGCAGTATCTGAACTTGGTGTTAGTTATCACTGCTCAATAGCCTGTATCAGAATTGCAAAAATGAAAACATTAGGTCCACGCTTGGTATCCAGATCTTGAAACATCTCCATGAGCAGGCTTTTTTTTAACTGTTCTGTTGAATAGTTATATGACACTGTTAAAATCCCAGATGAAGATCTAGCACTTGACCATTTTTGTAAATCTTCTAATTCCATAGTTGATAAACACGCCCCTTTTAAAAAGTATAGAACTTAGAACAGGTCTATCCCTGGCTTTCGGCAGAACTGTCTTCTTTACTTTTTTTTCCCCTTGTCCTGTTCAGCATTATGTCAGAAGAATTGTAGTCTGAATACCTTTGATGCCAAACAGATTTGTTTTGCCAAGGGAAGTTTTATAAATGTAAAGCTCCCCTTGATGCCCATTTATTTATTTCTGTTTACAATATATGACATGAACTGAACTGAACCGGACGGGGGGACAAGGAAAGAAGAAGAGGAAAGAAGAGGAAACAGAACAAAAATAGAAACAAAAACCAGACAACCAGCTGCTACACCTGTAAAAAACAAAACAGACAACAATCCATGGCCTATGAGGGGAATCCAGCCTTAGCGCCACCAGGAGCACCTGAAAGCAGACAAGCAGAGAAAAAACAAACACACAAACAAACAAAAACAAGCACAAGAAGCGGCAATCGCATACAACACAGCTGTGGATATAGATGACCTGAGACGACATGATAATACATCAACTGCTTAGCGACCATGCTACTGGACTAATGAATGTGTGTGTGTGTGTGTGTGTGTGAGAACATGCAACACCCATGGCACAGGACCTACATGATAACCGTGCTTAGTTATGAGTGTATAAGCGTACAGGGCCACAATCCACAGCCCCCCCCCCAAGCAATCAGAAGCAGGCAGAGAGGGCCACAAGACCCAGGCCACCAGCAGCCCCCACAGAGCACAGAACCCAGGCAGCCCACCGCAGGGGCAACCACGCATCCACCCAGAAGACTGCAGAGGAAGTCCCCGTAAAGAGCCCCCATAAGCATAGGGCAGAGGCACTCCGGGAACCAGGGGCAACAGCCCACCGACCCCGCCAGGCCCCAGCCGCCCAGACATGGGCCGTGCACTGGACCTGGGCCCCAGGAGCCCGAGCGCCCCCAAACACCCCGGCAGAGGCCCCACCCAATACCCAGGAGGGCCAAGCGCCCCAGACAGCCACAAAGTGGGTCAGCGCCTGCCCCAGCGCCCCTGGCCAAGTGCCCTGGGAGTCAAGACGTGCCCACAGGTGGGTGAAGTCGCGAGCAGTGGGGAGAGGCAACGCTGATGCCCCATCGGGAGAAACACAGACAGGCCAAGCGACAGCAAGTCCCAGATCCAGGCCCAATCATTACCACACACACTTTCACGTCCCATACATCCACACATCCTACCTCCCTCGACTCTGCTGGGGTGTAGTGCAGCGGGCACACCAGGAGGCCAGCAACCCCCCAGCCACCACAGACCCCGAACCAGCAGAACAATTAATTAATCCTCCTGGCCCCTCCTGCCCCGAGCAGACACCAGGAAGCAGGGGTGTGCGAAGAAGACCCCTCCCCTCACCCTTCTGGCTCTTCAATATTTTCTAATAGTGAGCAATTAAAATTGAGGGGCAGCCAAACTTGTAGAACTGGGAGCGCGGCACTCTGGGCAGCCTACATACCCAAAGAGCCCCGCCCACCAGATGCCACTCAGTGTAACCACCCCCCAAGACCTAATGTGTGTGTGTGAGTGTGTTTGATAAGTAGTAATGTCTAAGGTGTAATTAAAACAGGGGCAGGGAACTGCAGAGTGCAACCAAAGGGGACCACCTACGTGGCCCCATCCACTACACCCCACCGAACACACACGCCCCCAAAACCCTTCATGTGTGAGTGTGTGCTGTGTACAGGAGCCAGAAGGGAGAGGGGTATGGGGATATATACCGGGGGAGCTACTCTCCCCCAGAGAGGGCAGCCAGGGACTGGCTGCAATAGGCATCCCCGCTACCTGGGAGCCAACAATGGGCAGGAGGGCCTGATGTCCACCAGGCTCGGGGCCTGCAGCGACCATATTCCGGGAGCTACTGTACCCCCAGAAGGTACCCATCCCGCCCCACCCCACTCAACCCAACCCCACCCAGGAGGACCTCTACAAAAAACAAACAAACAAACCACCCGGTCACACCAGTCACAGCCTGAGACCCACCATCACCCAGCAACCCACCACCACCACTATGTGATAAAACTAATCAGAGGGGACCAGCGAGAATGAAATTCAGCCAATTGATGTTTTGAGGAGGCAGACATTGTTTCCATGCTAATATAATCTAAAAGAAAATTTCTAAACTGGTTAATACACAGATTGTTCTTCGCTTTCCAGTTCATGAGAATAGTTTTCTTTGCGATACATAACACTGTGACAACCATGTGTGCTGAGTTAATTTCCATGTTGATGGTGTCTAAGTCACCCAGTATGCACAGTGTGGGGCATGCAGGGATGCTACACTTTAGCCATGTTGATAGGTCCTCACAGACTTCAAGCCAGAACTTCTGGACAGGCGCAGAAAACCACAAAGCGTGTGCATAATCATCAGGTGTGTTATCTGTGCAATGTGAGCAGATGTTTGAGTGTGTTAGACCCATCCTGAACATACTTTGTCCTGTATAGTGTGTTCTATGAAGGATTTTGTATTGTATGAGCTGTAAATTAGGATTTCGAGTCTTTATGAAGGTGTTCAAACATATTTGTGGTTAGAAGCTATGACCAGAACTGATGGATAAATCTGCCTCCCATTTTGAGGATGGAAGAGACATTGTGTCATCTATCTTAGACAATAATTTATATATTTTTGATAGTAGTTTTGGGGCACAGCTGCTTAGAAATTCTGCTACCCTAGTCGGGGGTTGTAAGTCTGGTTGGTGGAGGATATATCCATCCATCCATCCATCATCTGCCGCTTATCCGGGGGTCGGGTCGCGGGGGCAGCAGCTTGAGCAGAGAAACCCAGACGTCTCTGTTCCCGGCCACTTCCTCCAGCTCTTCCGGGGGGACCCCGAGGCGTTCCCAGGCCAGCCGAGAGACATAGTCTCTCCAACGTGTCCTGGGTCTCCCCCGGGGTCTCCTCCCAGTGGGACGTGCCCGGAACACCTTCCCAGGGAGGCGCCCAGGGGGCATCCTAACCAGATGCCCGAGCCACCTCATCTGACTCCTCTCAATGAGGAGGAGCAGCGGTTCTACTCCGAGCCCCTCCCGGATGACTAAGCTTCTCACCCTATCTCTAAGGGAGAGCCCAGACACCCTGCGGAGGAAACCCATTTCGGCCGCTTGTATTCGCGATCTTGTTCTTTCGGTCACTACCCACAACTCGTGACCATAGGTGAGGATGGGAACGTAGATTGACCAGTAAGTAGAGAGCTTCGCCTTCTGGCTCAGCTCCCTCTTCACAACGACGGGTCGGTGCAGAGCCTGCAACACTGCAGGCGCCGCACCGATCCGCCCGTCAATCTCCCGCTCCATTCGTCCGTCACTCGTGAACAAGACCCCGAGATACTTGAACTCCTCCTCTTGGGGAAGGATCTCATTCCCGACCCGGAGAGAGCATTCCACCCTTTTCCGGCTGAGAACCATAGTCTCGGATTTGGAGGTGCTGATTCTCATCCCAGCCGCTTCACACTCGGCTGCGAATCACTCCAGTGAGAGCTGAAGGTCACGGCCTGACGACGCTAACAGAACCACATCATCTGCAAAAAGCAGAGACCCGATTCTGAGGTCGCCAAATGGGACACCCTCAACGCCCTGGCTCCGCCTAGAAATTCTGTCCATAAAAGTTAGGAACAGAATCGGTGACAAAGGGCAGCCCTGACGGAGTCCAACTCTCACCGGAAACGTATCCGACTTACTGCCGGCAATGCGGACCAAACTCTGGCACCGGTCATACAGAGACCGAACGGCCCCTATCAAGGGGTCCGGCACTCCATATTCCCGGAGCACCCCCCACAGGACTCCACGAGGGACACGGTCGAACGCTTTCTCCAAGTCCACAAAACACATGTAGACTGGTTGGGCGAACTCCCATGCACCCTCCAGGATCCTGCCGAGGGTATAGAGCTGGTCCACTGTTCCACGGCCAGGACGAAAGCCACACTGCATCTCCTGAATCCGAGGCTCGATTATCCGACGGATCCTCCTCTCCAATACCCCCGAATAGACCTTACCAGGGAGGCTGAGGAGTGTGATACCCCTATAGTTGGAACACACCCTCCGGTCCCCCTTTTTAAAGAGGGGGACCACCACCCCAATCTGCCAGTCCAGAGGCACTGTCCCCCATGTCCACGCGATACTGCAGAGGCGTGTCAGCCAAGACAGCCCTACAACATCCAGAGCCTTGAGAAACTCAGGACGGACCTCATCCACCCCCGGGGCCTTGCCACCGAGGAACTTTTTAACCACCTCGGCAACCTCAGCCCCAGAAATGGGAGGCCCCGTCTCCGAGCTCTCCGACTCTGCCTCTTCCGAGCACGTGTTGGTAGGATTGAGGAGTTCCTCGAAGTACTCCCCCCACCGACTCACAACATCCCTAGTTGAGGTCAGCAAAGCCCCGTCCGCACTGTAAACAGTGTTGACTGTGAGCCGCTTCCCCCCCCTGAGACGCCGGATGGTGGACCAGAATCTTTTCGAGGCCGTCCGGAAATCATTCTCCATGGTCTCACCGAACGCCTCCCAGGCCCGAGTTTTTGCCTCAGCAACCGCCGAAGCCGCGGCCTGTCTGGCACGTCGGTACCTATCAGCTTCTTCCAGGGTCCCACTGGCCAAAAAGGCCCGATAGGACTCCTTCTTCAGCTTGACGGCTTCCCTCACCACTGGTGTCCACCAGCAGGTTCGAGGGTTGCCGCCACGACAGGCACCGACCACCTTACAGCCACAACTCCGACCAGCTGCCTCGGCAATGGAGTCACGGAACATTCAATGTCCCCCACCTCAAATATGGTTGAAGCTCTGCCGGAGGTGGGAGTTAAAGCTCCTTCTGACGGGGGATTCTGACAAACGCTCCCAGCAGACCCTCACAATACGTTTGGGCCTGCCAGGTCTGATCGGCATCCTCCCCCACCAGCGGAGCCAACTCACCACCAGGTGGTGATCAGTTGACAGCTCCGCCCCTCTCTTCACCCGAGTGTCCAGGACATACGGCCGCAAGTCCGATGATACAACCACAAAGTCGATCATCGAACTGCGGCCAAGGGTGTCCTGGTGCCAAGTGCACATATGGACACCCTTATGCCTGAACATGGTGTTCGTTATGGACAGTCTATGACTGGCACAGAAGTCCAACAACATAACACCACTCTGATTCAGATCGGGGGGGCCGTTCCTCCCAATCACGCCCCTCCAGGTCTCACTGTCATTGCCCACGTGAGCATTGAAGTCCCCCAGCAGAATGAGGGAGTCTCCGGTAGGAGCATTCTCCAGTGCCTCCCCCAGAGACTCCAAAAAGGGTAGGTACTCTGAACTGCTGTTTGGCGCATAGGCACAAACAACAGTCAGGACTCGTCCCCCCACCCAAGGCGGAGGGAGGCTACCCTCTCGTTCACTGGGGTAAACCCCAATGTACTGGCACACAGCCGGGGGGCAATAAGTATGCCCACACCTGCTCTGCGCCTCTCACCACGGGCAACTCCAGAGTGGAAGAGAGTCCAACCCCTCTCAAGAGTACTGGTTCCAGATCCCAAGCCATGCGTCGAGGTGAGTCCGACTATATCTAACGGTCTGATGAAGTTTCAACAATAAACAACAAACTTTGTATTATGAGAAAGAACCAGACTCATTCTTTAGGAATCCGAAAATAAGCTCTATTTTACGAGTTATGCACGAATTCGGATTCTCCTATAAAACGAATTCCTTAACTCAAACCAAGTTAAGACTGCTTTGTCCTTCATATTTATTCATGTCTAATCAAGTTTCAATGATAAACAACGTTGTACTTTGTAGAATGAGAAAGAACTTCTTCAGCAATAAGCATCTCTCTACAAATGACGAAATACAGATTTTGCTATAAAATTAATTGCTATCAGCCTGACTTAAAACTGTTTGTCTTCCTTATTTATCCACTTCAAATCAAGTTTCAACAATTAAAAAAATTTTGTAGTTTGAGAAAGAACAACTTAATCTTGAGCAATCAGTATAAAAAGAAGGTAAGCAAAGGTGCGAATGTCAAACCATACATGATCAAAACAGGGAGCGGAGGTGTTTGGCTGAGACAAGGTGTGAATGTCCACCCATAATTAATGAAAAGCGGGCAACAAGTAGGTTCGAATGCCCAACCATACATCATCAAAAGCAGGAGTGGATATGTTCGGCTACAAGAAGGTTTGAACGTCTGACCATAGTTTGTAAAAAGTGGGTAAGAAAAGGTTCGAATGCCCGAACATACACCATCAAAGGAGGGAGCGGAGGTGTTCCGCTGTAAGAAGGTGTGAATGTCCGACCATAGTTGGTAAAAAACGGGTAAGAAAAGGTTAAAGTACCCGACTGTACACAATCAGTAGCGGGTGCGGAGTTGTTCGGCTACTAAAAGGTGTGAAAGTCCGACCATGGTTTGTAAAAAGCGGGTAAGAAAAGGTGCGAATGCCCGAAAATGAATGATCAAAAGAGGGAGCGGAGGTGTTCGGCTGCAAGAAGGTGTGAATGTACACCCATAATTACTGAAAAATGGGTAAGAAAAGGTGCGAATGCCTAACTATACATAATCAAAAGCAGGAGTGGATGTGTTCGGCTCCAAGAAGGGTTGAATGTCTGACCATAGTTTGTAAAAAGCAGGTAAGAAAAGGTTTGACTGCCCGAACATACACCATCAAAAGAGGGAGCGGAGGTGTTCCGCTGTAAGAAGGTGTGAATGTCCGACCATAGTTGGTAAAAAGCGGGTAAGAAAAGGTTAAAATACCCGACTGTACACAATCAATAGCGGGAGCGGAGTTGTTCGGCTACTAAAAAATGTGAAAGTCCGACTATGGTTTGTAAAAAGCGGGTAAGAAAAGGTGCTAATGCCCGACAATGTATGATCAAAAGAGGGAGTGGAGGTTTTCGGCTGTAAGAAGGTCTGAATGTCCAACTATAATTTGTAAAAACCGGGTAAGAAAAGGCTTGAAAGCCCGACTATACACCATCATAAGCGGGAGAGGAGGTGTTCAGCTGCAAGAAGGTGTGAATGTCCACCCATAATTACTGAAAAATGGGTAAGAAAACGTGCGAATGCCCAAACATACATCATCAAAAGCAGGAGTGGATGTGTTGGGCTACAAGAAGGTTTGAAAGTCCGACCATGGTTTGTAAAAAACGGGTAAGAAAAGGTGCGAATGCCCGACAAGGTATGATCAAAAGAGGGAGCGGAGGTTTTTGGCTACAAGAAGGTTTGAATGTCCGACCATAGTTTGTAAAAAGCGGGTAAGAAAAGGTTCAAATGCCTGACAATACACCATCAAAAGCGGGAGCGGAGGTGTTCCGCTGTAAGACGGTGTGAATGTCCGACCATAGTTGGTAAAAAGCGGGTAAAAAAAGGTTAAAATACCCGACTGTACACAATCAATAGCGGGAGCGGAGTTGTTCGGCTACAAGAAGGTGTGAAAGTCCAACCATGGTTTGTAAAAAGCTTCTAAGAAAAGGTTAGAATGCCCGAATATATACCATCAAAAGCGGAAGCGGAGGTGTTCGGCTGCAAGAAGGTGTGAACGTCCGACCAAAGTTTGTAAAAAGCAGTTAAGAAAAGGTTCGAATATCCAACCAAACATAATCAAAAGCGGGAGCAGAGCTGTTCGACTGCAAGTAGGTGTGAATGTCCAGCCATAATTACTCACAAACGGGTAAGAAAAGGTAGTATTGCCAGACCATACATGATCAAAAGAGGGAGCTGAGGTGGTTCAGCACCAAGGTGTGAATGTCTGACTATAGTTTGTAAAAAGCGGGTAAGATAAGGTGCGAATGCCCGACAATGTATGATCAAAAGAGGGAGCGGAGGTTTTTGGCTACAAGAAGGTTTGAATGTCCGACCATAGTTTGTAAAAAGCGGGTAAGAAAAGGTTCAAATGCCTGACTATACACCATCAAAAGCGGGAGCGGAGGTGTTCCGCTGTAAGACGGTGTGAATGTCCGACCATAGTTGATAAAAAGCGGGTAAGAAAAGGTTAAAATACCCGACTGTACACAATAAATAGGGGGAGCGGAGTTGTTCAGCTACAAGAAGGTGTGAAAGTCCAACCATGGTTTGTAAAAAGCTTGTAAGAAAAGGTTCGAATGCCCGAATATATACCATCAAAAGCGGAAGCGGAGGTGTTCGGCTGCAAGAAGGTGTGAACGTCCGACCAAAGTTTGTAAAAAGCAGTTAAGAAAAGGTTCGAATATCCAACCAAACATAATCAAAAGCGGGAGAAGAGCTGTTCGACTGCAAGTAGGTGTGAATGTCCAGCCATAATTACTCACAAACGGGTAAGAAAAGGTAGTATTGCCAGACCATACATGATCAAAACAGGGAGCGGAGGTGGTTCAGCTGCAAGGTGTGAATGTCTGACTATAGTTTGTAAAAAGCGGGTAAGATAAGGTGCGAATGCCCGACAATGTATGATCAAAAGAGGGAGCAGAGGTTTTCGGCTGCAAGAAGGTCTGAATGTCCACCCAAAATTCCTGAAAAATGGGTAAAAAATAGGTGCGAATGCCAAACCATACATCATCAAAAGCAGGAGTGGATGTGTTCGGCTACAAGAAGATTTGAATGTCCATCAATAATTGCTTTAAAACATGAAAGAAAATTTTCGAATATCAAACCGCACATGATCATAAGCGGGAGAGGAGTTGTTCAGCTGCAAGAAGGTGTGAATGTCCACCCATAATTACTGAAAAATGGGTAAGAAAAGGTGAAAATGCCCAACCATACATCATCAAAAGCAGGAGTGGATGTGTTCGGCTACAAGAAGGTTTGAATGTCCGACCATAGTTTGTAAAAAGCGGGTAAGAAAAGGTTCGAATGCCCGAACATAGACCATCAAAAGAGGGAGCGGAGGTGTTCCGCTGTAAGAAGGTGTAAATGTCCGACCATAGTTGGTAAAAAGCGGGTAAGAAAAGGTTAAAATACCCGACTGTACACAATCAATAGGGGGAGCGGAGTTGTTTGGCTACAAGAAGGTGTGAAAGTCCGACCATAGTTTGTAAAAAGCGGGTAAGAAAAGGTTCGAATGCCCGAACATTCACCATCAAAGGAGGGAGCGGAGGTGTTCCGCTGTAAGAAGGTGTGAATGTCCGACCATAGTTGGTAAAAAGCGGGTAAGAAAAGGTTAAAATACCCGACTGTACACAATCAACAGCGGGAACGGAGTTGTTCGGCTACTAAAAGATGTGAAAGTCTGACTATGGTTTGTAAAAAGCGGGTAAGAAAAGGTGCTAATGCCCGACAATGTATGATTAAAAGAGGGAGTGGAGGTTTTCGGCTGTAAGAAGGTCTGAATGTCCAACTATAATTTGTAAAAACCGTGGAAGAAAAGGCTTGAAAGCCCGACTATACACCATCATAAGCGGGAGAGGAGGTGTTCAGCTGCAAGAAGGTGTGAATGTCCACCCATAATTACTGAAAAATGGGTAAGAAAAGGTGCGAATGCCCAAACATACATCATCAAAAGCAGGAGTGGATGTGTTGGGCTACAAGAAGGTTTGAAAGTCCGACCATGGTTTGTAAAAAACGGGTAGGAAAAGGTGCGAATGCCCGACAATGTATGATCAAAAGAGGGAGCGGAGGTTTTTGGCTACAAGAAGGTTTGAATGTCCGACCATAGTTTGTAAAAAGCGGGTAAGAAAAGGTTTGAATATCCAACCAAACATAATCAAAAGCGGGAGCATAGCTTTTCGACTGCAAGTAGGTGTGAATGTCAGATCATAATTTGCAAAAAGCTGATGAGAAAGGGTGAGAATGTCCGACTGCACACCATCAAATGCGGGAGCGGAGTTGTTCGGCTGTGAGTAGGTGTGAATCTCCGACCGTAATTTCTGAAAAATGTGTTAGAAAAGGTAAGAATGCCGGTCCATACATCATCAAAAGCGATAGAGGTGGTGTTCGGCTGCAAGTAGGTGTGAATGTCCAGCCATAATTACTCACAAACGGGTAAGAAAAGGTAGTATTGCCAGACCATACATGATCAAAACAGGGAGCGGAGGTGGTTCAGCTGCAAGAAGGTGTGAATGTCCGACTAAAGTTCAAATATATTAACAAAAGCGGGAGGAGAGGTCTTCAGATGAGAGTGGTTGAGAATTTCCAACCATAATCTATAAAATTCGGTGAAAAAAAGGTGTGATAGAACACTAAAAGGTGGAGCGGAAGTGTTCGGCTGCAAGAAGGTGTGAATGTCCGACTATATTTGGTGAAAAGCAGGTGAAGCAAGGTCTGAATGCCCAACCTTACATTATCAAAAGCGAGATCAGAGGTGTTTGGCTGCAAGAAGGCCATAGTTTGCCAAAAGCGGGTAAGCTGCGAATGACCAACTAAATATCAACAAAAGTGGGGGCGGAGGTCTTCGGATGCAACTGGGTGTGAACATCCCACCATACAAGTATGGTGGAGAGGAAGCTGTGAACAGCCGACCATAGTTTGCAAAAAGCGGGTGAGAAAAGGTGCGAATGTCCAACCATACATGACCAAAACAGGGAGCGGAGGTGTTTGGCTGTGAAAAGGTGTGAATGTCCACCCAAAATTAATGAAAAGCGGGTAAAAAGTAGGTTTGAATGCCCAAGCATACATCATCAAAAGAAGGAGTTGATGTGTTCGGCTACAAGAAGGTTTGAATGTCCGACCATAGTTTGTAAAAAGCGGGTAAGAAAAGATTCAAATGCCTGACTATACACCATCAAAAGCGGGAGCAGAGTGGTTCAGCTGCAAGAAGGTCTTAGTGTCCATCAATAATTGCTTTAAAACATGAAAGAAAATTTTCGAATATCATCCGCACATGATCATAAGAAGGAGAGGAGGTGTTCAGCTGCAAGAAGGTGTGAATGTCCACCCATAATTCCTGAAAAATGGGTAAAAAAAGGTACGAATGCCCAACCATACATTATCAAAAGCAGGTGTGAATGTCAGATCATAATCTGCAAAAAGCTGATGCGAAAGGGTGAGAATGCCCGACTATACACCATCAAATGCGGGAGCGGAGGTGTTCGGCTCTGAGTAGGTGTGAATGTCCGACCATAATTGCTGAAAAATGTGTTAGAAAAGGAAAGAATGCCGGACCATACATCATCAAAAGCGAGAGAGGTGGTGTTCGGCTGAAAAAAGGTGTAAATGTTCGTCTAAAGTTTGTAAAAAGCGGGTAAGACATGGTGCGAATGCCTGACAAGGTATGATCAAAAGCAGGAGCGGAGGTGTTCAGCTGCAAGAAGGTCTAAATGTCCATCAATAATTTCTAGAAAACATGAAAGAAAATTTTCGAAAATCAAACCGCACATGATCAAAAACAGGAGTGGATGTGTTCGGCTACAAGAAGGTGTGAACGTCCAACCAAAGTTTGTAAAAAGCAGTTAAGAAAAGGTTTGAATATCCAACCAAACATAATCAAAAGCGGGAAAATAGCTTTTCGACTGCAAGTAGGTGTGAATGTCAGATCATAATTTGCAAAAAGCTGATGAGAAAGGGTGAGAATGTCCGACTGCACACCATCAAATGCGGGAGCGGAGTTGTTCGGCTGTGAGTAGGTGTGAATCTCCGACTGTAATTTCTGAAAAATGTGTTAGAAAAGGTAAGAATGCCGGTCCATACATCATCAAAAGCGAGAGAGGTGGTGTTCGGCTGCAAGTAGGTGTGAATGTCCAGCCATAATTACTCACAAACGGGTAAGAAAAGGTAGTATTGCCAGACCATACATGATCAAAACAGGGAGCGGAGGTGGTTCAGCTGCAAGAAGGTGTGAATGTCCGACTAAAGTTCAAATATATTAACAAAAGCGGGAGGAGAGGTCTTCAGATGAGAGTGGTTGAGAATTTCCAACCATAATCTATAAAATTCGGTGAAAAAAGGTGTGATAGAACACTAAAAGGTGGAGCGGAAGTGTTCGGCTGCAAGAAGGTGTGAATGTCCGACTATATTTGGTGAAAAGCAGGTGAAGCAAGGTCTGAATGCCCAACCTTACATTATCAAAAGCGAGATCAGAGGTGTTTGGCTGCAAGAAGGCCATAGTTTGCCAAAAGCGGGTAAGCTGCGAATGACCAACTAAATATCAACAAAAGTGGGGGCGGAGGTCTTCGGATGCAACTGGGTGTGAACATCCCACCATACAAGTATGGTGGAGAGGAAGCTGTGAACAGCCGACCATAGTTTGCAAAAAGCGGGTGAGAAAAGGTGCGAATGTCCAACCATACATGATCAAAACAGGGAGCGGAGGTGTTTGGCTGTGACAAGGTGTGAATGTCCACCCAAAATTAATGAAAAGCGGGTAAAAAGTAGGTTTGAATGCCCAAGCATACATCATCAAAAGAAGGAGTTGATGTGTTCGGCTACAAGAAGGTTTGAATGTCCGAGCATAGTTTGTAAAAAGCGGGTAAGAAAAGGTTTGAATGCCCGAACATACACCATCAAAGGAGGGAGCGGAGGTGTTCCGCTGTAAGAAGGTGTGAATGTCCGACCATAGTTGGTAAAAAGTGGGTAAGAAAAGGTTAAAATACCCGACTGTACACAATAAATAGCGGGAGCGGATGTGTTTGGCTACAAGAATGTGTGAAAGTCCGACCATGGTTTGTAAAAAGCTGGTAAGAAAAGTTTCGAATGCCCGAATATTTACCATCAAAAGCGGAAGCGGAAGTGTTCGGCTGCAAGAAGGTGTGAACGTCCGACCAAAGTTTGTAAAAAGCAGTTAAGAAAAGGTTCGAATATCCAACCAAACATAATCAAAAGCGGGAGCAGAGCTGTTCGACTGCAAGTAGGTGTGAATGTCCAGCCATAATTACTCAAAAACGGGTAAGAAAAGGTAGTATTGCCAGACCATACATGATCAAAACAGGGAGCTGAGGTGGTTCAGCACCAAGGTGTGAATGTCTGACTATAGTTTGTAAAAAGCGGGTAAGATAAGGTGCGAATGCCCGACAATGTATAATCAAAAGAGGGAGCAGAGGTTTTCGGCTACAAGAAGGTTTGAATGTCCGACCATAGTTTGTAAAAAGCGGGTAAGAAAAGGTTCAAATGCCTGACTATACACCATCAAAAGCGGGAGCGGAGATGTTCCGCTGTAAGACGGTGTGAATGTCCAACCATAGTTGGTAAAAAGCGGGTAAGAAAAGGTTAAAATACCCGACTGTACACAATCAATAGCGGGAGCGGATGTGTTTGGCGACAAGAATGTGTGAAAGTCCGACCATAGTTTGTAAAAAACAGTCGGCCATTCTCACCCTTTCTCATCAGCTTTTTGCAAATTTTGATCTGACATTCACACCTATTTGCAGTCGAAAAGCTATGTTCCCGCTTTTGATTATGTTTGGTTGGATATTCAAACCTTTTCTTAACTGCTTTTTACAAACTTTGGTTGGACGTTCACACCTTCTTGTAGCCGAACACATCCACTCCTGCTTTTGATGATGTATGGTTGGGCATTCGCACCTTTTTTTTACCCATTTGTCAGGAATAATGGGTGGACATTCACACCTTCTTGCAGCTGAACACCTCCTCTCCCACTTATGATCATGTGCGGTTTGATTTTCGAAAATTTTCTTTCATGTTTTCTAGCAATTATTGATGGACATTTAGACCTTCTTGCAGCTGAACACCTCCGCTCCTGCTTTTGATCATACCTTGTCAGGCATTCGCACCATGTCTTACCCGCTTTTTACAAACTTTAGTCGAACATTTACACCTTTTTGCAGCCGAACACCACCTCTCTTGCTTTTGATGATGTATGGTCCGGCATTCTTTCCTTTTCTAACACATTTTTCAGCAATTATGGTCGGACATTCACACCTACTCAGAGCCGAACACCTCCGCTCCCGCATTTGATGGTGTATAGTCGGGCATTCTCACCCTTTCGCATCAGCTTTTTGCAGATTATGATCTGACATTCACACCTGCTTTTGATAATGTATGGTCGGGCATTCGCACCTTTTTTTACCCATTTTTCAGGAATTATGGGTGGACATTCACACCTTCTTGCAGCTGAACACCTCCTCTCCTTCTTATGATCATGTGCGGATGATATTCGAAAATTTTCTTTCATGTATTAAAGCAATTATTGATGGACACTCAGACCTTCTTGCAGCTGAACCACTCTGCTCCCGCTTTTGATGGTGTATAGTCGGGCTTTCGAGCCTTTCCTTCCCGGTTTTTACAAATTATGGTTGGACATTCAGACCTTCTTGCAGCCGAACACCTACGCTCCCTCTTTTGATCATACATTTTCGGGCATTCGAACCTTTTCTTACCAGCTTTTTACAAACAATGGTTGGACTTTCACACCTTCCTGTAGCCGAACAACTCCGCTCCCGCTATTGATTGTGTACAGTCGGGTATTTTAACCTTTTCTTACCCGCTTTTTACCAACTATGGTCGGACATTCACACCGTCTTACAGCGGAACACCTCCGCTCCCGCTTTTGATGGTGTATAGTCAGGCATTTGAACCTTTTCTTACCCGCTTTTTACAAACTATGGTCGGACATTCAAACCTTCTTGTAGCCAAAAACCTCCGCTCCCTCTTTTGATCATACATTGTCGGGAATTCGCACCTTATCTTACCCGCTTTTTACAAACTATAGTCAGACATTCACACCTTGGTGCTGAACCACCTCAGCTCCCTGTTTTGATCATGTATGGTCTGGCAATACTACCTTTTCTTACCCGTTTGTGAGTAATTATGGCTGGACATTCACACCTACTTGCAGTCGAACAGCTCTGCTCCCGCTTTTGATTATGTTTGGTTGGATATTCGAACCTTTTCTTAACTGCTTTTTACAAACTTTGGTCGGACGTTCACACCTTCTTGCAGCCGAACACCTCCGCTTCCGCTTTTGATGGTATATATTCGGGCATTCGAACCTTTTCTTAGCAGCTTTTTACAAACCATGGTTGGACTTTCACACCTTCTTGTAGCCGAACAACTCCGCTCCCGCTATTGATTGTGTACAGTCGGGTATTTTAACCTTTTCTTACCCGCTTTTTACCAACTATGGTCGGACATTCACACCGTCTTACAGCGGAACACCTCCGCTCCCGCTTTTGATGGTGTATTGTCAGGCATTTGAACCTTTTCTTACCCGCTTTTTACAAACTATGGTAGGACATTCAAACCTTCTTGTAGCCAAAAACCTCCGCTCCCTCTTTTGATCATACATTGTCGGGCATTCGCACCTTTTCTTACCCGTTTTTTACAAACCATGGTCGGACTTTCAAACCTTCTTGTAGCCCAACACATCCACTCCTGCTTTTGATGATGTATGTTTGGGCATTCGCACCTTTTCTTACCCATTTTTCAGTAATTATGGCTGGACATTCACACCTTCTTGCAGCTGAACACCTCCTCTCCCGCTTATGATGGTGTATAGTCGGGCTTTCAAGCCTTTTCTTACCCGGTTTTTACAAATTATAGTTGGACATTAAGACCTTCTTACAGCCGAAAACCTCCACTCCCTCTTTTGATCATACATTGTCGGGCATTAGCACCTTTTCTTACCCGCTTTTTACAAACCATAGTCGGACTTTCACATTTTTTAGTAGCCGAACAACTCCGCTCCCGCTATTGATTGTGTACAGTCGGGTATTTTAACCTTTTCTTACCCGCTTTTTACCAACTATGGTCGGACATTCACACCTTCTTACAGCGGAACACCTCCGCTCCCTCCTTTTGATGGTGTATGTTCGGGCAGTCAAACTTTTTCTTACCTGCTTTTTACAAACTATGGTCAGACATTCAACCCTTCTTGGAGCCGAACCCATCCACTCCTGCTTTTGATTATGTATACTTAGGCATTCGCACCTTTTCTTACCCATTTTTCAGTAATTATGGGTGTACATTCACACCTTCTTGCAGCCGAACACCTCCGCTCCCTCTTTTGATCATACATTTTCGGGCATTCGCACCTTTTCTTACCCGCTTTTTACAAACCATGGTCGGACTTTCACACCTTTTAGTAGCCGAACAACTCCGCACCCGCTACTGATTGTGTACAGTCGGGTACTTTAACCTTTTCTTACCCGTTTTTTACCAACTATGGTCGGACATTCACACCTTACAGCGGAACACCTCCGCTCCCTCCTTTGATGGTGTATGTTCGGGCATTCGAACCTTTTCTTACCCGCTTTTTACAAACTATGGTCAGACGTTCAAACCTTCTTGTAGCCGAACATATCCACTCCTGCTTTTGATGATGTATGGTTGGGCATTCGAACCTACTTGTTGCCCGCTTTTCATTAATTATGGGTGGACATTCACACCTTGTCTCAGCCAAACACCTCCGCTCCCTGTTTTGATCATGTATGGTTTGACATTCGCACCTTTGCTTACCTTCTTTTTATACTGATTGCTCAAGATTAAGTTGTTCTTTCTCAAACTACAAAATTTTTTTAATTGTTGAAACTTGATTTGAAGTGGATAAATAAGGAAGACAAACAGTTTTAAGTCAGGCTGATAGCAATTAATTTTATAGCAAAATCTGTATTTCGTCATTTGTCGAGAGATGCTTATTGCTGAAGAAGTTCTTTCTCATTCTACAAAGTACAACGTTGTTTATCATTGAAACTTGATTAGACATGAATAAATATGAAGGACAAAGCAGTCTTAACTTGGTTTGAGTTAAGGAATTCGTTTTATAGGAGAATCCGAATTCGTGCATAACTCGTAAAATAGAGCTTATTTTCGGATTCCTAAAGAATGAGTCTGGTTCTTTCTCATAATACAAAGTTTGTTGTTTATTGTTGAAACTTCATCAGACCGTTAGATATAGTCGGACTCTCCTCGACGCACGGCTTGGGATCTGGAACCAGTACTCTTGAGAGGGGTTGGACTCTCTTCCACTCTGGAGTTGCCCGTGGTGAGAGGCGCAGAGCAGGTGTGGGCATACTTATTGCCCCCCGGCTGTGTGCCAGTACATTGGGGTTTACCCCAGTGAACGAGAGGGTAGCCTCCCTCCGCCTTGGGTGGGGGGACGAGTCCTGAGTGTTGTTTGTGCCTATGCGCCAAACAGCAGTTCAGAGTACCTACCCTTTTTGGAGTCTCTGGGGGAGGCACTGGAGAATGCTCCTACCGGAGACTCCCTCATTCTGCTGGGGGACTTCAATGCTCACGTGGGCAATGACAGTGAGACCTGGAGGGGTGTGATTGGGAGGAACGGCCCCCCCGATCTGAATCAGAGTGGTGTTATGTTGTTGGACTTATGTGCCAGTCATAGACTGTCCATAACGAACACCATGTTCAGGCATAAGGGTGTCCATATGTGCACTTGGCACCAGGACACCCTTGGCCGCAGTTCGATGATCGACTTTGTGGTTGTATCATCGGACTTGCGGCCGTATGTCCTGGACACTCGGGTGAAGAAAGGGGCGGAGCTGTCAACTGATCACCACCTGGTGGTGAGTTGGCTCCGCTGGTGGGGGGGGATGCCGATCAGACCTGGCAGGCCCAAACGTATTGTGAGGGTCTGCTGGGAGCGTTTGTCAGAATCCCCCGTCAGAAGGAGCTTTAACTCCCACCTCCGGCAGAGCTTCAACCATATTTGAGGTGGGGGACATTGAATGTTCCGTGACTCCATTGCCGAGGCAGCTGGTCGGAGTTGTGGCCGTAAGGTGGTCGGTGCCTGTCGTGGCGGCAACCCTCGAACCTGCTGGTGGACACCAGTGGTGAGGGAAGCCGTCAAGCTGAAGAAGGAGTCCTATCGGGCCTTTTTGGCCAGTGGGACCCTGGAAGAAGCTGATAGGTACCGACGGGCCAGACGGGCCGCGGCTTCGGCGGTTGCTGAGGCAAAAACTCGGGCCTGGGAGGAGTTCGGTGAGACCATGGAGAACGATTTCCGGACGGCCTCGAAAAGATTCTGGTCCACCATCCGGCGTCTCAGGGGGGGGAAGCGGCTCACAGTCAACACTGTTTACAGTGCGGACGGGGCTTTGCTGACCTCAACTAGGGATGTTGTGAGTCGGTGGGGGGAGTACTTCGAGGAACTCCTCAATCCTACCAACACGTGCTCGGAAGAGGCAGAGTCGGAGAGCTCGGAGACGGGGCCTCCCATTTCTGGGGCTGAGGTTGCCGAGGTGGTTAAAAAGTTCCTCGGTGGCAAGGCCCCGGGGGTGGATGAGGTCCGTCCTGAGTTTCTCAAGGCTCTGGATGTTGTAGGGCTGTCTTGGCTGACACGCCTCTGCAGTATCGCGTGGACATCGGGGACAGTGCCTCTGGACTGGCAGATTGGGGTGGTGGTCCCCCTCTTTAAAAAGGGGGACCGGAGGGTGTGTTCCAACTATAGGGGTATCACACTCCTCAGCCTCCCTGGTAAGGTCTATTCGGGGGTATTGGAGAGGAGGATCCGTCGGATAATCGAGCCTCGGATTCAGGAGATGCAGTGTGGCTTTCGTCCTGGCCGTGGAACAGTGGACCAGCTCTATACCCTCGGCAGGATCCTGGAGGGTGCATGGGAGTTCGCCCAACCAGTCTACATGTGTTTTGTGGACTTGGAGAAAGCGTTCGACCGTGTCCCTCGTGGAGTCCTGTGGGGGGTGCTCCGGGAATATGGAGTGCCGGACCCCTTGATAGGGGCCGTTCGGTCTCTGTATGACTGGTGCCAGAGTTTGGTCCGCATTGCCGGCAGTAAGTCGGATACGTTTCCGGTGAGAGTTGGACTCCGTCAGGGCTGCCCTTTGTCACCGATTCTGTTCCTAACTTTTATGGACAGAATTTCTAGGCGGAGCCAGGGCGTTGAGGGTGTCCCATTTGGCGACCTCAGAATCGGGTCTCTGCTTTTTGCAGATGATGTGGTTCTGTTAGCGTCGTCAGGCCGTGACCTTCAGCTCTCACTGGAGTGATTCGCAGCCGAGTGTGAAGCGGCTGGGATGAGAATCAGCACCTCCAAATCCGAGACTATGGTTCTCAGCCGGAAAAGGGTGGAATGCTCTCTCCGGGTCGGGAATGAGATCCTTCCCCAAGAGGAGGAGTTCAAGTATCTCGGGGTCTTGTTCACGAGTGACGGACGAATGGAGCGGGAGATTGACGGGCGGATCGGTGCGGCGCCTGCAGTGTTGCAGGCTCTGCACCGACCCGTCGTTGTGAAGAGGGAGCTGAGCCAGAAGGCGAAGCTCTCTACTTACTGGTCAATCTACGTTCCCATCCTCACCTATGGTCACGAGTTGTGGGTAGTGACCGAAAGAACAAGATCGCGAATACAAGCGGCCGAAATGGGTTTCCTCCGCAGGGTGTCTGGGCTCTCCCTTAGAGATAGGGTGAGAAGCTCAGTCATCCGGGAGGGGCTCGGAGTAGAACCGCTGCTCCTCCGCATTGAGAGGAGTCAGATGAGGTGGCTCGGGCATCTGGTTAGGATGCCCCCTGGGCGCCTCCCTGGGGAGGTGTTCCGGGCACGTCCCACTGGGAGGAGACCCCGGGGGAGACCCAGGACACGTTGGAGAGACTATGTCTCTCGGCTGGCCTGGGAACGCCTCGGGGTCCCCCCGCAAGAGCTGGAGGAAGTGGCCGGGGACAGAGACGTCTGGGTTTCTCTGCTCAAGCTGCTGCCCCCGCGACCCGACCCCCGGATAAGCGGCAGATGATGGATGGATGGATGGATATATCCTCCACCAACCAGACTTACAACCCCCGACTAGGGTAGCAGAATTTCTAAGCAGCTGTACCCCAAAACTACTATCAAAAATATATAAATTATTGTCTAAGATAGATGACACAATGTCTCTTCCATCCTCAAAATGGGAGGCAGATTTATCCATCAGTTCTGGTCATAGCTTCTAACCACAAATATGTTTGAACACCTTCATAAAGACTCGAAATCCTAATTTACAGCTCATACAATACAAAATCCTTCATAGAACACACTATACAGGACAAAGGATGTTCAGGATGGGTCTAACACACTCAAACATCTGCTCACATTGCACAGATAACACACCTGATGATTATGCACACGCTTTGTGGTTTTCTGCGCCTGTCCAGAAGTTCTGGCTTGAAGTCTGTGAGGACCTATCAACATGGCTAAAGTGTAGCATCCCTGCATGCCCCACATTGTGCATACTGGGTGACTTAGACAACATCAACATGGAAATTAACTCAGCACACATGGTTGTCACAGTGTTATGTATCGCAAAGAAAACTATTCTCATGAACTGGAAAGCGAAGAACAATCTGTGTATTAACCAGTTTAGAAATTTTCTTTTAGATTATATTAGCATGGAAACAATGTCTGCCTCCTCAAAACATCAATTGGCTGAATTTCATTCTCTCTGGTCCCCTCTGATTAGTTTTATCACATAGTGGTGGTGGTGGGTTGCTGGGTGATGGTGGGTCTCAGGCCCGGGCTGCTGCGACTGGTGTGACCGGGTGGTTTGTTTGTTTGTTTTTTGTAGAGGTCCTCCGGGGTGGGGTTGGGTTGAGTGGGGTGGGGCGGGATGGGTACCTTCTGGGGGTACAGTAGCTCCCGGAATATGGTCGCTGCAGGCCCCGAGCCTGGTGGACATCAGGCCCTCCTGCCCATTGTTGGCTCCCAGGTAGCGGGGATGCCTATTGCAGCCAGTCCCTGGCTGCCCTCTCTGGGGGAGAGTAGCTCCCCCGGTATATATCCCCATACCCCTCTCCCTTCTGGCTCCTGTACACAGCACACACTCACACATGAAGGGTTTTGGGGGCGTGTGTGTTCGGTGGGGTGTAGTGGATGGGGCCACGTAGGTGGTCCCCTTTGGTTGCACTCTGCAGTTCCCTGCCCCTGTTTTAATTACACCTTAGACATTACTACTTATCAAACACACTCACACACACACATTAGGTCTTGGGGGGTGGTTACACTGAGTGGCATCTGGTGGGCGGGGCTCTTTGGGTATGTAGGCGGCCCAGAGTGCCGCGCTCCCAGTTCTACAAGTTTGGCTGCCCCTCAATTTTAATTGCTCACTATTAGAAAATATTGAAGAGCCAGAAGGGTGAGGGGAGGGGTCTTCTTCGCACACCCCTGCTTCCTGGTGTCTGCTCGGGGCAGGAGGGGCCAGGAGGATTAATTAATTGTTCTGCTGGTTCGGGGTCTGTGGTGGCTGGGGGGTTGCTGGCCTCCTGGTGTGCCCGCTGCACTACACCCCAGCAGAGTCGAGGGAGGTAGGATGTGTGGATGTGTGGATGTATGGGACGTGAAAGTGTGTGTGGTAATGATTGGGCCTGGATCTGGGACTTGCTGTCGCCTGGCCTGCCTGTGTTTCTCCCGATGGGGCATCAGCGTTGCCTCTCCCCACTGCTCGCGACTTCACCCACCTGTGGGCACGTGTTGACTCCCAGGGCACTTGGCCAGGGGCGCTGGGGCAGGCGCTGACCCACTTTGTGGCTGTCTGGGGCGCTTGGCCCTCCTGGGTATTGGGTGGGGCCTCTGCCGGGGGGTTTGGGGGCGCTCGGGCTCCTGGGGCCCAGGTCCAGTGCACGGCCCATGTCTGGGCGGCTGGGGCCTGGCGGGGTCGGTGGGCTGTTGCCCCTGGTTCCCGGAGTGCCTCTGCCCTATGCTTATGGGGGCTCTTTCCGGGGGCTTCCTCTGCAGTCTTCTGGGTGGATGCGTGGTTGCCCCTGCGGTGGGCTGCCTGGGTTCTGTGCTCTGTGGGGGCTGCTGGTGGCCTGGGTCTTGTGGCCCTCTCTGCCTGCTTCTGATTGCTTGGGGGGGGGCTGTGGATTGTGGCCCTGTACGCTTATACACTCATAACTAAGCACGGTTATCATGTAGGTCCTGTGCCATGGGTGTTGCATGTTCTCACACACACACACACACATTCATTAGTCCAGTAGCATGGTCACTAAGCAGTTGATGTATTATCATGTCGTCTCAGGTCATCTATATCCACAGCTGTGTTGTATGCGATTGCCGCTTCTTGTGCTTGTTTTTGTTTGTTTGTGTGTTTGTTTTTTCTCTGCTTGTCTGCTTTCAGGTGCTCCTGGTGGCGCTAAGGCTGGATTCCCCTCATAGGCCATGGATTGTTGTCTGTTTTGTTTTTTACAGGTGTAGCAGCTGGTTGTCTGGTTTTTGTTTCTATTTTTGTTCTGTTTCCTCTTCTTTCCTCTTCTTCTTCCCTTGTCCCCCGGTCCGGTTCAGTTCAGTTCATGTCATATATTGTAAACAGAAATAAATAAATGGGCATCAAGGGGAGCTTTACATTTATAAAACTTCCCTTGGCAAAACAAATCTGTTTGGCATCAAAGGTATTCAGACTACAATTCTTCTGACATAATGCTGAACAGGACAAGGGGAAAAAAAAGTAAAGAAGACAGTTCTGCCGAAAGCCAGGGATAGACCTGTTCTAAGTTCTATACTTTTTAAAAGGGGCGTGTTTATCAACTATGGAATTAGAAGATTTACAAAAATGGTCAAGTGCTAGATCTTCATCTGGGATTTTAACAGTGTCATATAACTATTCAACAGATCAGTTAAAAAAAAGCCTGCTCATGGAGATGTTTCAGGATCTGGATACCAAGCGTGGACCTAATGTTTTCATTTTTGCAATTCTGATACAGGCTATTGAGCAGTGATAACTAACACCAAGTTCAGATACTGCGGATTTTCTACCTTTGATTTGTTAAGATTGAGCCAATCAGGGACAACCTTGAAGGATCTCTTTGGTTTTGTAGGATCTGTAATTACCTGAGAAAGGTTGATATTGGTACACACCTTTTTTAAATGATCAGAGGCAGAGTTCAACTTGTTTAAATTAAAATTGCCACACAGAGATTGGGTTTAGGCCACATGCACACAGAATGACATCAACAAATATAAGAAATATTAAACATTTACACATAGATTTTTGAATATATGTAGAGGAATGATACTTTGAAATGTGCTCATTGCGGAGTTATGATCAGTTGAGTAATGAAGGTTGAACTATTCTGGGAAAGAGGTTCTATTCCCAGCATCATGATGGACACTCCTGATATAGAAGGTTTTGCTAACGCATTGGAATTGTTTTACTATTTTCATATGCATGTGCAATGAAGAATTGCTTGCTGCTGATAAATACAAAGAAGAACATCTTACACATAGATGCTCACATATAGGCTGCTGAATGCAATGAAGACCTGCTTATCAAGTAAAGTTCAATGTCAATGTGTAATATTCAATTAGGATTTGCAAAACAGTGAAGTTAAACAATGAATGGGTCCATAGTCGGTATGAGAAGACTACAGGAATATTGACCTGGGTGTACGTTCAAACAGAGATGAGAAAATTGCGATGAATAATTGTTTGTTTGTTTGTTAGTATGTATATGAATGTTATGTGTATAAACTGTGTTGAGTTATAGTTACTCAGTAGTGTCTCAGTGAAACAACCGACGGGGGAAGCCTTGCGGTGACAACAAAAGCAGTGTTTTACTGATCAGTCAAGTTGCTCCAGTGTACTCCATACAAACTGGTTGGCTACTGAAGGGATAGAAAATGGGGAATACTTGTTTTAAAGCAAACAAGGAATTAGATGGGAAAAATACATGTTTTAACGGGACCCAGACAATATTAAATACTCAGACAGATGGGAGAAGAAGTGTAGTTTTGTAGGAAAACATAAAATTATTACATAGAATTAGTGAAATCAATTGAAGAATGCCTTTCTGAAGAGCTGTTTACCACAGATGAGCAGCTTTGCGACCAAGCACATTGTAGATCGCTTTACTGCCAAAATGATCTAATTTAATGGATTGGTTTAGACATGCATAACAGCATTTTAAGAACAAAGAGAGAAACAAAAAGGGACAACGCTTCATGGTGGAAGGTGATGTATAAATAACTGTGTATATGATGAAGGGGGTGGCAACACCCATTCCGAAATCCCGCCATTCCGACATCCCGCTATTCCGACATCCCACCATTCCGACATACCACCATTCCGACATACCACCATTCCGACATGCAAACGTCCCACCATTCCGACATCCCACCATTGCGACATCCCGCTATTCTGACGTTCAAATGTCCCACCATTCCGACAAGGCTTTCCGTATAAGGAAATGTGTGTTACTCAACAGGTGAGTCCCTTCTTTCTGTTCATGCAATTTATATGTTTAACACATGTTTATAGACAAGCGTTATTAAAAACACAAAGTCTCGGCAACTGGAGGAGGAGAAGCAGTCCGCGGTGGTTTTCAATCACACACTCCAATGCCACTTGTTTCAACTTCCGAAAATTTAATCCAGGAAAAAAAGGCTTACAAACATGGACCAAAACGGCTCCATAACACGCACAAGAATCCAAAAGAAACGAAAGTTAACTAAAAGAAAGCAAATAAACAGTATGAAGTGGTCAAAATTGGTTTTACGCATGCCTATGTGCGTCTGGCACATGCGTCTTCGGGCTCTCCCACGTTGGTTTGTGGATGAAAGCTATATGTTCAGCTGTAATGTCATGTAAAAACAATCTCTACATGACATTTAGTCCCAGGTGTGACCAGTTAGGTCCTTAAGATATCAACAGGCTGTATAAAGCTACAACCGTTGCGGCTGTGTGTTTGTGCCAAATGCGCAAAACCCATCCGCGCTTCCCAAAATTGGAGTGAGTACTCATAAATCACGTGAATAACATGAATAAACGTTTTTACTGCATTTTGTTGTGTTTTATACGTTCTATGCTGTCATTTCTCTCTTCTCCTATTGGCAAGGCAAGGCAGAGTGCTCGCAACTGTGTCCTGTGCAGTAGCCGTGATATCTGTAATTGCAATTATTACTTTTGCATATGATGACAGCGTGCAAAAGACGCATGGGCTCTGTGGAGAGCTCCGCTCCAGCTGGCTGCTGTGACAGCTCACTGACACTGTATTTCTGCTTAATCAGTTTCAGTCTCGCCAGAGTTACATTAATATCTGTATTTTTATATTTGAAATTCAGGGGATTTTGATAATAGATTATTAAAGTTTGTTTGCGAGGCTGTGGCCTCTGCATGTGCAAAGCTTGTGCGCCAAACTTTAGGGCGTATTTGCGCCGGCATATCATTAGTGCAAAATGTTTTGGGTAAAAAATAGGCTATTAAAAGGAACTGTCGGAATGGCGGTATGTTAAAAAAAACAAAAAACATACCGCCATTCCGACCATAGGAGGAAAAAAGTGTCGGAATGGTGGGACAATTGGAGACCCATGTCGGAATGGCGAGATGTCGGAATGGCAGCATGTAACCATGATGAAGGAGAGACCATTTGAGCAGCACAGCCATTTCTCAGCACAGGGACAGCAATCCAAGTTACAGGATCTCCCACGTGGTATCACCTGTCACATTGTGTCAAGGCATCAAAAGAAGAAAAAATCACCAAACTCAAGGACAAAAAGACAAAGACTCCGGTGAACGAAGACAGAGGACTGACAAACCAGAAATACAAAAGGATTCTCGATATCAAGATCCAGAAGAAGAGGCTAACAATGCCACGAACACTTACGATGCTGGGAATGATGCCAGCAATGAACAGAGAAGAAGATTCAGTGTCATCAATCTGCATTACGTGCCTCTAATGAGGGGGTGAATATAGAATCCTCAACGATTACAACGTCTCTGGGAACTGTGACAACAACAAGGTTTAAACCATTTTGATATATATTGTAACCTATTGTCTAAGGAATAGTGCTGAAAATGAAGTAAATCTAATCCACCACTGTCCTTGGTCTTCTGTAGGGTTTTTAAACTAATACGTGGTGGTTTGTTTTTCCACAGAAATTTGGAGATGCATGAATCTAGTGACTTAAACCAAGTAGCAGATGGTTTTATGGGGATCATTGAGAACAAATAGTTAACTTTTGGTAGTATCATCATTTTAATGGATGTAACTCTCCCCATAAGTGATATAGGTAAGGACTTCCAACGAGAGATCGTCCTCTACTGTCTTTAATAATTGCACATAATTTAGCTTTGTTAGCTCTGAGAGCCTGGAGGAAATGTTTATGCCTAAATATCTAATATTTCCTGACTGTAAAGTGATCGCAGGTATATTATGGACCCTACAGTTAATGGGCAGAACTGTGGTCTTAGACCAGTTGATAGAGTAGTCAGAAAGTGCTGAGAATTTATTTATGAGTGTGATCGTGTGACTGAGAGACGTCTGTGAGTTCTGAAGGAAAAGTAATACATCATCAGCATAAAGACTTATTTTATGCTCAATATTTTGGGATTAATTACTCACAAACGGGTAAGAAAAGGTAGTATTGCCAGACCATACATGATCAAAACAGGGAGCGGAGGTGGTTCAGCTGCAAGGTGTGAATGTCTGACTATAGTTTGTAAAAAGCGGGTAAGATAAGGTGCGAATGCCCGACAATGTATGATCAAAAGAGGGAGCGGAGGTTTTTGGCTACAAGAAGGTTTGAATGTCCGACCATAGTTAGTAAAAAGCGGGTAAGAAAAGGTTACCATACATCATCAAAAGCAGGAGTGGATGTGTTCGGCTACAAGAAGATTTGAATGTCCGAGCATAGTTTGTATAAAGCGGGTAAGAAAAGGTTCGAATGCCCAAACATACACCATCAAAAGAGGGAGCGGAGGTGTTCCGCTGTAAGAAGGTGTGAATGTCCGACCATAGTTGGTAAAAAACGGGTAAGAAAAGGTTAAAATACCCGACTGTACACAATCAATAGCGGGAGCGGATGTGTTTGGCTACAAGAATGTGTGACAGTCCGACCATGGTTTGTAAAAAACGGGTAAGAAAAGGTGCGAATGCCCGACAATGTATGATCAAAAGAGGGAGCGGAGGTTTTCGGCTACAAGAAGGTTTGAATGTCCGACCATAGTTTGTAAAAAGCGGGTAAGAAAAGGTTCAAATGCCCGAATATATACCATCAAAAGCGGGAGCAGAGCTGTTCGACTGCAAGTAGGTGTGAATGTCCAGCCATAATTACTCACAAACGGGTAAGAAAATGTAGTATTGGCAGACCATACATGATCAAAACAGGGAGCTGAGGTGGCTCAGCTGCAAGGTGTGAATGTCTGACTATAGTTTGTAAGTAAGGTGCGAATGCCCAACAATGTATAATCAAAAGAGGGAGCGGAGGTTTTCGGCTACAAGAAGGTTTGAATGTCCGACCATAGTTTGTAAAAAGCGGGTAAGAAAAGGTTCAAATGCCTGACTATACACCATCAAAAGCGGGAGCAGAGGTGTTCCGCTGTAAGACGGTGTGAATGTCCTACCATATTTGGTAAAAAGCGGGTAAGAAAAGGTTAAAATACCCGACTGTACACAATCAATAGCGGGAGAGGAGGTGTTCAGCTGCAAGAAGGTGTGAATGTCCACCCATAATTACTGAAAAATTGGTAAGAAAAGGTGCGAATTCCAAACCATACATTATCAAAAGCAGGTGTGAATGTCAGATCATAATTTGCAAAAAGCTGATGAGAAAGGGTGAGAATGCCCGACTATACACCATCAAATGCGAGAGCGGAGTTGTTCGGCTGTGAGTAAGTGTGAATCTCCGACCATAATTGCTGAAAAATGTGTTAGAAAAGGTAAGAATGCCGGTCCATACATCATCAAAAGCGGGAGAGGTGGTGTTCGGCTGCAAGAAGGTGTGAATTTCCGACTAAAGTTCAAATATATTAACAAAAGCGGGAGGAGAGGTCTTCGGATGAGAGTGGTTGAGAATTTCCAACCATAATCTATAAAATGCGGTGAAAAAAAAGGTGTGATAGAACACTAAAAGGTGGAGCGGAAGTGTTCGGCTGCAAGAAGGTGTGAATGTCCTACTATATTTGGTGAAAAGCAGGTGAAGCAAGGTCTGAATGCCCAACCTTACATCATCAAAAGCGAGATCAGAGGTGTTTGGCTGCATGAAGGCCATAGTTTGCCAAATGCGGGTAAGCTGCGAATGACCGACTAAATATCAACAAAAGGTCTTCGGATGCAAGTGGGTGTGAACATCCCACCATACAAGTATGGTGGAGAGGAAGCTGTGAACAGCCCACCATAGTTGGCAAAAAGCGGGTGAGAAAAGGTGCGAATGTCCAACCATACATGATCAAAACAGGGAGCGGAGGTGTTTGGCTGTGACAAGGTGTGAATGTCCACCCAAAATTAATGAAAAGCGGGCAACAAGTAGGTTTGAATGCCCAACCATACATCATCAAAAGCAGGAGTGGATGTGTTCGGCTACAAGAAGGTTTGAATGTCCGAGCATAGTTTGTAAAAAGCGGGTAAGAAAAGGTTCGAATGCCCAAACATACACCATCAAAAGAGGGAGCGGAGGTGTTCCGCTGTAAGAAGGTGTGAATATCCGACCATAGTTGGTAAAAAACGGGTAAGAAAAGGTTAAAATACCCGACTGTACACAATCAATAGCAGGAGTGGATGTGTTTGGCTACAAGAATGTGTGACAGTCCGACCATGTTTTGTAAAAAACGGGTAAGAAAAGGTGCGAATGCCCGACAATGTATGATCAAAAGAGGGAGCGGAGGTTTTCGGCTACAAGAAGGTTTGAATGTCCGACCATAGTTTGTAAAAAGCGGGTAAGAAAAGGTTCAAATGCCTGACTATACACCATCAAAAGCGGGAGCGGAGGTGTTCGGCTACAAGAAGGTGTGAAAGTTCAACCATGGTTTGTAAAAAGCTGCTAAGAAAAGGTTCGAATGCCCGAATATATACCATCAAAAGCGGAAGCGGAGATGTTCGGTTGCAAGACGGTGTGAACGTCCGATCAAAGTTTGCAAAAAGCAGTTAAGAAAAGGTTCGAATGCCCGACTGCAAGTAGGTGTGAATGTCCAGCCATAATTACTCACAAACGGGTAAGAAAAGGTAGTATTGCCAGACCATACATGATCAAAACAGGGAGCTGAGGTGGTTCAGCTGCAAGGTGTGAATGTCTGACTATAGTTTGTAAAAAGCGGGTAAGACAAGGTGCGAATGCCCGACAATGTATGATCAAAAGAGGGAGTGGAGGTCTTCGGCTGCAAGGTCTGAATGTCCAACCATAATTTCTAAAAACCGGGTAAGAAAAGGCTCGAAAGCCCGACTATACACAATCAAAAGCGGGAGCGGGAGGTTTTCAGCTGCAAATCCTTCACTCAAACCAAGTGAAAACTGCTTTGTCCTTCATATTTATCAATGTCTAGATCGACTTCAACAAAGAACAACATTGTAATTTGCAGTAGTAGAAAGAGCAACACTTGAAGGAACAGGAATCCAAGAATAAGCTTATTTTCATACGTTCTGCATGATTTGGGATTTTATGTATAAAATGAATTCCTTTACTCAAACTATGTTAAAACTGCTTTGTCCTTCATATTTATCAATGTCTAGATTGACTTCAACAAAGAACAACATTGTATTTTGCAGTAGAAGAAATAGCAACACTGAAGGATCAGGAATCCGAAAACACGCTTATTTTCATACGTTCTGCTTGATTTGGGATTTTGCTATAAAATTAATTCCTTCACTCAAACAAAGTGGAAACTGCTTTGTCCTTCATATTTATCAATGTCTATATCGATTTCAACAAAGAACAAGGCTGTATTTTGCAGTATAGGAAAGAGCAACACTGGAGGATCAGGAATCCGAGAATAAGCTTACTTTCATGAGTCCTGCACGATTTCGGATTTTCCTATAAAATGAATTGCTTTGCTCAAACCAAGTTAAAATTGCTTTGTCCTTCATAGTTATCCATGTCTAAAATGTATCAAGCATAAAGTTCCTCATATTACCCTGAATGAGAAAGAAGCATCCCTTTGGTTGAGCAATACGTTCCTTTTGCGGAGTTATGCATGATTTCAGATTTTGCTATAAAATTCATTCCTTCACACCTTTTTTTTTTCACCGCATTTTATAGATTATGGTTGGAAATTTCAACCACTCTAATCCGAAGACCTCTCCTCCCGCTTTTGTTAATATATTTGAACTTTAGTTGGACATTCACCCCTTTTTGCAGCTAAACCACCTCCGCTCCCTGTTTTGATCATGTATGGTCTGGCAATACTACATTTTCTTACCCGTTTGTGAGTAATTATGGCTGGATATTCACACCTACTTGCAGCTGAACACCTCCGCTTCCGCTTTTGATGGTATATATTCGGGCATTCGAACCTTTTCTTACCAGCTTTTTACAAACGATGGTTGGACTTTCACACCTTCTTGTAGCCGAACAACTCCGCTCCCGCTATTGATTGTGTACAGTCGGGTATTTTAACCTTTTCTTACCCGCTTTTTACCAACTATGGTCGGACATTCACACCGTCTTACAGCGGAACACCTCCACTCCCGCTTTTGATGGTGTATAGTCAGGCATTTGAACCTTTTCTTACCCGCTTTTTACAAACTATGGTCGGACATTCAAACCTTATTGTAGCCGAAAACCTCTGCTCCCTCTTTTGATCATACATTGTCGGGCATTCGCACCTTATCGTACCCGCTTTTTACAAACTATAGTCAGACATTCACACCTTGGTGCTGAACCACCTCAGCTCCCTGTTTTGATCATGTATGGTCTGGCAATACTACCTTTTCTTACACGTTTGTGAGTAATTATGGCTGGACATTCACACCTACTTGCAGTCGAACAGCTCAGCTCCCGCTTTTGATTATGTTTGGTTGGATATTCGAACCTTTTCTTAACTGCTTTTTACAAACTTTGGTCGGACGTTCACACCTTCTTGCAGCCGAACACCTCCGCTTCCGCTTTTGATTGTGTACAGCCGGGTATTTTAACCTTTTCTTACCCACCTTTTACCAACTATGGTCGGACATTCACACCTTCTTACAGCGGAACACCTCCGCTCCCTGTTTTGATCATGTATGGTTGGACATTCGCACCTTGTCTCACCCGCTTTTTGCAAACTATGGTCGGCTGTTCACAGCTTCCTCTCCACCATACTTGTATGGTGGGATATTCACACCCACTTGCATCCGAAGACCTTTTGTTGATATTTAGTCGGTCATTCGCAGCTTACCCGCTTTTTACAAACTATAGTCAGACATTCACACCTTGGTGCTGAACCACCTCAGCTCCCTGTTTTGATCATGTATGGTCTGGCAATACTACCTTTTCTTACCCGTTTGTAAGTAATTATGGCTGGACATTCACACCTACTTGCAGTCGAACAGCTCTGCTCCCACTTTTGATTATGTTTGGTTGGATATTCGAACCTTTTCTTAACTGCTTTTTACAAACTTTGGTCGGACGTTCACACCTTCTTGCAGCCGAACACCTCCGCTTCCGCTTTTGATGGTATATATTCGGGCATTCGAACCTTTTCTTAGCAGCTTTTTACAAGCCATGGTTGGACTTTCACACTTTCTTGTAGCCGAACAACTCCGCTCCCGCTATTGATTGTGTACAGTCAGGTATTTTAACCTTTTCTTACCCGCTTTTTACCAACTATGGTCGGACATTCACACCGTCTTACAGCGGAACACCTCCGCTCCCGCTTTTGATGGTGTATTGTCAGGCATTTGAACCTTTTCTTACCCGCTTTTTACAAACCATGGTCGGACATTCAAACCTTCTTGTAGCCAAAAACCTCCGCTCCCTCTTTTGATCATACATTGTCGGGCATTCGCACCTTTTCTTACCCGTTTTTTAGAAACCATGGTCGGACTTTCAAACCTTCTTGTAGCCCAACACATCCACTCCTGCTTTTGATGATGTATGTTTGGGCATTCGCACCTTTTCTTACCCATTTTTCAGTAATTATGGGTGGACATTCACACCTTCTTGCAGCTGAACACCTCCTCTCCCGCTTATGATGGTGTATAGTCGGGCTTTCAAGCCTTTTCTTACCTGGTTTTTACAAATTATAGTTGGACATTCAGACCTTCTTACAGCCGAAAACCTCCACTCCCTCTTTTGATCATACATTTTCGAGCATTAGCACCTTTTCTTACCCTCTTTTTACAAACCATAGTCGGACTTTCACATCTTTTAGTAGCCGAACAACTCCGCTCCCGCTATTGATTGTGTACAGTCGGGTATTTTAACCTTTTCTTATCCGCTTTTTACCAACTATGGTCGGACATTCACACCTTCTTACAGCGGAACACCTCCGCTCCCTCTTTTGATGGTGTATGTTCGGGCAGTCAAACCTTTTCTTACCAGCTTTTTACAAATGATGGTTGGACTTTCACACCTTCTTGTAGCCGAACAACTCCGCTCCCGCTATTGATTGTGTACAGTCGGGTATTTTAACCTTTTCTTACCCGCTTTTTACCAACTATGGTCGGACATTCACACCGTCTTACAGCGGAACATCTCCACTCCCGCTTTTGATGGTGTATAGTCAGGCATTTGAACCTTTTCTTACCCGCTTTTTATAAACTATGGTCGGACATTCAAACCTTATTGTAGCCGAAAACCTCTGCTCCCTCTTTTGATCATACATTGTCGGGCATTCGCACCTTATCGTACCCGCTTTTTACAAACTATAGTCAGACATTCACACCTTGGTGCTGAACCACCTCCGCTCCTTGTTTTGATCATGTATGGTCTGGCAATACTACATTTTCTTACCCGTTTGTGAGTAATTATGGCTGGATATTCACACCTACTTGCAGCTGAACACAATCTCTCTCGCTTTTAATTATGTTTGGATATTCGAACCTTTTCTTACCCATTTTTCAGTAATTATGGGTGTACATTCACACCTTCTTGCAGCCGAACACCTCCGCTCCCTCTTTTGATCATACATTTTCGGGCATTCGCACCTTTTCTTACCCGCTTTTTACAAACCATGGTCGGACTTTCACACCTTTTAGTCGAACATATCCACTCCTGCTTTTGATGATGTATGGTTGGGCATTCGAACCTACTTGTTGCCCGCTTTTCATTAATTATGGGTGGACATTCACACCTTGTCTCAGCCAAACACCTCCGCTCCCTGTTTTGATCATGTATGGTTTGACATTCGCACCTTTGCTTACCTTCTTTTTATACTGATTGCTCAAGATTAAGTTGTTCTTTCTCAAACTACAAAATTTTTTTAATTGTTGAAACTTGATTTGAAGTGGATAAATAAGGAAGACAAACAGTTTTAAGTCAGGCTGATAGCAATTAATTTTATAGCAAAATCTGTATTTCGTCATTTGTCGAGAGATGCTTATTGCTGAAGAAGTTCTTTCTCATTCTACAAAGTACAACGTTGTTTATCATTGAAACTTGATTAGACATGAATAAATATGAAGGACAAAGCAGTCTTAACTTGGTTTGAGTTAAGGAATTCGTTTTATAGGAGAATCCGAATTCGTGCATAACTCGTAAAATAGAGCTTATTTTCGGATTCCTAAAGAATGAGTCTGGTTCTTTCTCATAATACAAAGTTTGTTGTTTATTGTTGAAACTTCATCAGACCGTTAGATATAGTCGGACTCACCTCGACGCACGGCTTGGGATCTGGAACCAGTACTCTTGAGAGGCGTTGGACTCTCTTCCACTCTGGAGTTGCCCGTGGTGAGAGGCGCAGAGCAGGTGTGAGCATACTTATTGCCCCCCGGCTGTGTGCCAGTACATTGGGGTTTACCCCAGTGAACGAGAGGGTAGCCTCCCTCCGCCTTTGGGTGGGGGGACGAGTCCTGACTGTTGTTTGTGCCTATGCGCCAAACAGCAGTTCAGAGTACCTACCCTTTTTGGAGTCTCTGGGGGAGGCACTGGAGAATGCTCCTACCGGAGACTCCCTCATTCTGCTGGGGGACTTCAATGCTCACGTGGGCAATGACAGTGAGACCTGGAGGGGTGTGATTGGGAGGAACGGCCCCCCCGATCTGAATCAGAGTGGTGTTATGTTGTTGGACTTCTGTGCCAGTCATAGACTGTCCATAACGAACACCATGTTCAGGCATAAGGGTGTCCATATGTGCACTTGGCACCAGGACACCCTTGGCCGCAGTTCGATGATCGACTTTGTGGTTGTATCATCGGACTTGCGGCCGTATGTCCTGGACACTCGGGTGAAGAGAGGGGCGGAGCTGTCAACTGATCACCACCTGGTGGTGAGTTGGCTCCGCTGGTGGGGGAGGATGCCGATCAGACCTGGCAGGCCCAAACGTATTGTGGGAGCGTTTGTCAGAATCCCCCGTCAGAAGGAGCTTTAACTCCCACCTCCGGCAGAGCTTCAACCATATTTGAGGTGGGGGACATTGAATGGGCCATGTTCCGTGACTCCATTGCCGAAGCAGCTGGTCGGAGTTGTGGCCGTGAGGTGGTCGGTGCCTGTCGTGGCGGCAACCCTCAAACCTGCTGGTGGACACCAGTGGTGAGGGAAGCCGTCAAGCTGAAGAAGGAGTCCTATCGGGCCTTTTTGGCCAGTGGGACCCTGGAAGAAGCTGATAGGTACCGACGGGCCAGACGGGCCGCGGCTTCGGCGCTTGCTGAGGCAAAAACTCGGGCCTGGGAGGAGTTCGGTGAGACCATGGAGAACGATTTCCGGACGGCCTCGAAAAGATTTTGGTCCACCATCCGGCGTCTCAGGGGGGGGAAGCGGCTCACAGTCAACACTGTTTACAGTGCGGACGGGGCTTTGCTGACCTCAACTAGGGATGTTGTGAGTCGGTGGGGGGAGTACTTCGAGGAACTCCTCAATCCTACCAACACGTGCTCGGAAGAGGAAGAGTCGGAGAGCTCGGAGAAGGGGCCTCCCATTTCTGGGGCTGAGGTTGCCGAGGTGGTTAAAAAGTTCCTCGGTGGCAAGGCCCCGGGGGTGGATGAGGTCCGTCCTGAGTTTCTCAAGGCTCTGGATGTTGTAGGGCTGTCTTGGCTGACACGCCTCTGCAGTATCGCGTGGACATCGGGGACAGTGCCTCTGGACTGGCAGATTGGGGTGGTGGTCCCCCTCTTTAAAAAGGGGGACCGGAGGGTGTGTTCCAACTATAGGGGTATCACACTCCTCAGCCTCCCTGGTAAGGTCTATTCGGGGGTATTGGAGAGGAGGATCCGTCGGATAATCGAGCCTCGGATTCAGGAGATGCAGTGTGGCTTTCGTCCTGGCCGTGGAACAGTGGACCAGCTCTATACCCTCGGCAGGATCCTGGAGGTTGCATGGGAGTTCGCCCAACCAGTCTACATGTGTTTTGTGGACTTGGAGAAAGCGTTCGACCGTGTCTCTCGTGGAGTCCTGTGGGGGGTGCTCCGGGAATATGGAGTGCCGGACCCCTTGATAGGGGCCGTTCGGTCTCTGTATGACCGGTGCCAGAGTTTGGTCCGCATTGCCGGCAGTAAGTCGGATACGTTTCCGGTGAGAGTTGGACTCCGTCAGGGCTGCCCTTTGTCACCGATTCTGTTCCTAACTTTTATGGACAGAATTTCTAGGCGGAGCCAGGGCGTTGAGGGTGTCCCATTTGGCGACCTCAGAATCGGGTCTCTGCTTTTTGCAGATGATGTGGTTCTGTTAGCGTCGTCAGGCCGTGACCTTCAGCTCTCACTGGAGTGATTCGCAGCCGAGTGTGAAGCGGCTGGGATGAGAATCAGCACCTCCAAATCCGAGACTATGGTTCTCAGCCGGAAAAGGGTGGAATGCTCTCTCCGGGTCGGGAATGAGATCCTTCCCCAAGAGGAGGAGTTCAAGTATCTCGGGGTCTTGTTCACGAGTGACGGACGAATGGAGCGGGAGATTGATGGGCGGATCGGTGCGGCGCCTGCAGTGTTGCAGGCTCTGCACCGACCCGTCGTAGTGAAGAGGGAGCTGAGCCAGAAGGCGAAGCTCTCTACTTACTGGTCAATCTACGTTCCCATCCTCACCTATGGTCACGAGTTGTGGGTAGTGACCGAAAGAACAAGATCGCGAATACAAGCAGCCAAAATGGGTTTCCTCCGCAGGGTGTCTGGGCTCTCCCTTAGAGATAGGGTGAGAAGGTCAGTCTTCCGGGAGGGGCTCGGAGTAGAACCGCTGCTCCTCCGCATTGAGAGGAGTCAGATGAGGTGGCTCGGGCATCTGGTTAGGATGCCCCCTGGGCGCCTCCCTGGGGAGGTGTTCCGGGCACGTCCCACTGGGAGGAGAAACCGGGGGAGACCCAGGACATGTTGGAGAGACTATGTCTCTCGGCTGGCCTGGGAACGCCTCGGGGTCCCCCCGGAAGAGCTGGAGGAAGTGGCTGGGGACAGAGACGTCTGGGTTTCTCTGCTCAAGCTCCTGCCCCCGCGACCCGACCCCCGGATAAGCGGCAGATGATGGATGGATGGATGGATATATCCTCCACCAACCAGACTTACAACTCCCGACTAGGGTAGCAGAATTTCTAAGCATCTGCACCCCAAAACTACTATCAAAAATATATAAATCATTGTCTAAGATAGATGACACAATGTCTCTTCCATCCTCAAAATGGGAGGCAGATTTATCCATCAGTTCTGGTCATAGCTTCTAACCACAAATATGTTTGAACACCTTCATAAAGACTCGAAATCCTAATTTACAGCTCATACAATACAAAATCCTTCATAGAACACACTATACAGGACAAAGTATGTTCAGGATGGGTCTAACACACTCAAACATCTGCTCACATTGCACAGATAACACACCTGATGATTATGCACATGCTTTGTGGTTTTGTGCGCCTGTCCAGAAGTTCTGGCTTGAAGTCTGTGAGGACCTATCAACATGGCTAAAGTGTAGCATCCCTGCATGCCCCACACTGTGCATACTGGGTGACTTAGACAACATCAACATGGAAATTAACTCAGCACACATGGTTCTCACAGTGTTATGTATCGCAAAGAAAACTATTCTCATGAACTGGAAAGCGAAGAAAAATCTGTGTATTAACCAGTTTAGAAATTTTCTTTTAGATTATATTAGCATGGAAACAATGTCTGCCTCCTCAAAACATCAATTGGCTGAATTTCATTCTCTCTGGTCCCCTCTGATTAGTTTTATCACATAGTGGTGGTGGTGGGTTGCTGGGTGATGGTGGGTCTCAGGCCCGGGCTGCTGCGACTGGTGTGACCGGGTGGTTTGTTTGATTGTTTTTTTATGTTGTTTGTTTGTTTTTTGTAGAGGTCCTCTGGGGTGGGGTTGGGTTGAGTGGGGTGGGGCGGGATGGGTACCTTCTGGGGGTACAGTAGCTCCCGGAATATGGTCGCTGCAGGCCCCGAGCCTGGTGGACATCAGGCCCTCCTGCCCATTGTTGGCTCCCAGGTAGCAGGGATGCCTATTACAGCCAGTCCCTGGCTGCCCTCTCTGGGGGAGAGTAGCTCCCCCGGTATATATCCCCATACCCCTCTCCCTTCTGGCTCCTGTACACAGCACACACTCACACATGAAGGGTTTTGGGGGCGTGTGTGTTCGGTGGGGTGAAGTGGATCGGGCCACGTAGGTGGTCCCCTTTGGTTGCACTCTGCAGTTCCCTGCCCCTTTTTTAATTACACCTTAGACATTACTACTTATCAAACACACTCACACACACACATTAGGTCTTGGGGGGCGGTTATACTGAGTGGCATGTTGTGGGCGGGGCTCTTTGGGTATGTAGGCTGCCCAGAGTGCCGCGCTCCCAGTTCTACAAGTTTGGCTGCCCCTCAATTTTAATTGCTCACTATTAGAAAATATTGAAGAGCCAGAAGGGTGAGGGGAGGGGTCTTCTTCGCACACCCCTGCTTCCTGGTGTCTGCTCGGGGCAGGAGGGGCCAGGAGGATTAATTAATTGTTCTGCTGGTTCGGGGTCTGTGGTGGCTGGGGGGTTGCTGGCCTCCTGGTGTGCCCGCTGCACTACACCCCAGCAGAGTCGAGGGAGGTAGGATGTGTGGATGTGTGGATGTATGGGACGTGAAAGTGTGTGTGGTAATGATTGGGCCTGGATCTGGGACTTGCTGTCGCCTGGCCTGCCTGTGTTTCTCCCGATGGGGCATCAGCGTTGCCTCTCCCCACTGCTCGCGACTTCACGCACCTGTGTCTTGACTCCCAGGGCACTTGGCCAGGGGCGCTGGGGCAGGCGCTGACCCACTTTGTGGCTGTCTGGGGCGCTTGGCCCTCCTGGGTATTGGGTGGGGCCTCTGCCGGGGGGTTTGGGGGCGCTCGGGCTCCTGGGGCCCAGGTCCAGTGCACGGCCCATGTCTGGGCGGCTGGGGCCTGGCGGGGTCGGTGGGCTGTTGCCCCTGGTTCCCGGAGTGCCTCTGCCCTATGCTTATGGGGGCTCTTTCCGGGGGCTTCCTCTGCAGTCTTCTGGGTGGATGCGTGTTTGCCCCTGCGGTGGGCATCCTGGGTTCTGTGCTCTGTGGGGGCTGCTGGTGGCCTGGGTCTTGTGGCCCTCTCTGCCTGCTTCTGATTGCTTGGGGGGGCTGTGGATTGTGGCCCTGTACGCTTATACACTCATAACTAAGCACGGTTATCATGTAGGTCCTGTGCCATGGGTGTTGCATGTTCTCACACACACACACACACACACACATTCATTAGTCCAGTAGCATGGTCGCTAAGCAGTTGATGTATTATCATGTCGTCTCAGGTCATCTATATCCACAGCTGTGTTGTATGCGATTGCCGCTTCTTGTGCTTGTTTTTGTTTGTTTGTGTGTTTGTTTTTTCTCTGCTTGTCTGCTTTCAGGTGCTCCTGGTGGCGCTAAGGCTGGATTCCCCTCAGAGGCCATGGATTGTTATCTGTTTTGTTTTTTACAGGTGTAGCAGCTGGTTGTCTGGTTTTTGTTTCTTTTTTTGTTCTGTTTCCTCTTCTTTCCTCTTCTTCTTTCCTTGTCCCCCGGTCCGGTTCAGTTCAGTTCATGTCATATATTGTAAACAGAAATAAATAAATGGGCATCAAGGGGAGCTTTACATTTATAAAACTTCCCTTGGCAAAGCAAATCTGTTTGTCATCAAAGGTATTCAGACTACAATTCTTCTGACATAATGCTGAACAGGACAAGGGGAAAAAAAAAAAAAAAGTAAAGAAGACAGTTCTGCCGAAAGTCAGGGACTAGACCTGTTCTAAGTTCTATACTTTTTAAAAGGGGCATGTTTATCAACTATGGAATTAGAAGATTTACAAAAATGGTCAAGTGCTAGATCTTCATCTGAGATTTTAACAGTGTCATATAACTATTCAACAGATCAGTTAAAAAAAAGCCTGCTCATGGAGATGTTTCAGGATCTGGATACCAAGCGTGGACCTAATGTTTTCATTTTTGCAATTCTGATACAGGCTATTGAGTAGTGATAACTAACACCAAGTTCAGATACTGCGGATATTCTACCTTTGATTTGTTAAGATTGAGCCAATCAGGGACAACCTTGAAGGATCTCTTTGGTTTTGTAGGATCAGTAATTACCTGAGAAAGGTTGATATTGGTACACACCTTTTTTAAATGATCAGAGGCAGAGTTCAACTTGTTTAAATTAAAATTGCCACACAGAGATTGGGTTTAGGCCACATGCACACAGAATGACATCAACAAATATAAGAAATATTAAACATTTATACATAGATTTTTGAATGCATGTAGAGGAATGATACTTTGAAATGTGCTCATTGCGGAGTTATGATCAGTTGAGTAATGAAGGTTGAACTATTCTGGGAAAGAGGTTCTATTCCCAGCATCATGATGGACACTCCTGATATAGAAGGTTTCGCTAACGCATTGGAATTGTTTTACTATTTTCATATGCATGTGCAATGAAAAATTGCTTGCTGCTGATAAATGCAAAGAAGAACAGCTTACACATAGATGCTCACATATAGGTTGCTGAATGCAATGAAGACCTGCTTATCCAGTAAAGTTCAATGTCAATGTGTAATATTCAATTAGGATTTGCAAAACAGTGAAGTTAAACAATGAATGGGTCCATAGTCGGTATGAGAAGACTACAGGAATATTTACCTGGGTGTACGTTCAAACAGACATGAGAAAATCGCGATAAAAAATTGTTTGTTTGTTTGTTAGTATGTATATGAATGTTATGTGTATAAACTGTGTTGAGTTATAGTTACTCAGTAGTGTCTCAGTGAAACAACTGACGGGGGAAGCCTTGCGGTGACAACAAAAGCAGTGTTTTACTGATCAGTCAAGTTGCTCCAGTGTACTCCATACAAACTGGTTGGCTACTGAAGGGATAGAAAATGGGGAATTCTTGTTTTAAAGCAAACAAGGAATTAGATGGGAAAAATACATGTTTTAACGGGACCCAGACAATATTAAATACTCAGACAGATGGGATAAGAAGTGTAGTTTTGTAGGAAATCACAAAATTATTACATGAAATTAGTGAAATCAATTGAAGAATGCCTTTCTGAAGAGCTGTTTACCACAGATGAGCAGCTTTGCGACCAAGCACAATGTAGATCGCTTTACTGACAAAATGATCTAATTTAATGGATTGGTTTAGACATGCATAACAGCATTTTAAGAACAAAGAGAGAAACAAAAAGGGACAACGCTTCATGGTGGAAGGTGATGTATAAATAAAAGTGTATATGATGAAGGGGGTGGCAACACCCATTCCGAAATCCCGCCATTCCGACATCCCGCTATTCCGACATCCCACCATTCCGACATACGACCATTCCAACATACCACCATTCCGACATGCAAACGTCCCACCATTCCGACGTTCAAATGTCCCACCATTCCGACAAGGCTTTCTGTATAAGGAAATGTGTGTTACTCAACAGGTGAGTCCCTTCTTTCTGTTCATGCAATTTATATGTTTAACACATGTTTATAGACAAGCGTTATTAAAAACACAAAGTCTCGGCAACTGGAGGAGGAGAAGCAGTCCGCGGTGGTTTTCAATCACACACTCCAATGCCACTTGTTTCAACTTCCGAAAATTTAATCCAGGAAAAAAAGGCTTACAAACATGGACCAAAACGGCTCCATAGCACGCACAAGAATCCAAAAGAAACGAAAGTTAACTAAAAGAAAGCAAATAAACAGTATGAAGTGGTCAAAATTGGTTTTACGCATGCCTATGTGCGTCTGGCACATGCGTCTTCGGGCTCTCCCACGTTGGTTTGTGGATGAAAGCTATATGTTCAGCTGTAATGTCATGTAAAAACAATCTCTACATGACATTTACTCCCAGGTGTGACCAGTTACGTCCTTAAGATATCAACAGGCTGTATAAAGCCTTGTGCAACGGCTGTGTGTTTGTGCCAAATGCGCAAAGCCCATCCACGCTTCCCAAAATTGGAGCGAGTACTCATAAATCACATGAATAAACGTTTTTACTGCATTTTGTTGTGTTTTATACGTTCTATGCTGTCATTTCTCTCTTCTCCTATTGGCAAGGCAAGGCAGAGTGCTCGCAACTGTGTCCTGTGCCGTAGCCGTGATATCTGTTATTGCAATTATTACTTTTGCATATGATGACAGCGTGCAAAAGACGCATGGGCTCTGTGGAGAGCTCCGCTCCAGCTGGCTGCTGTGACAGCTCACTGACAATGTATTTCTGCTTAATCAGTTTCAGTCTCGCCAGAGTTACATTAATATCTGTATTTTTATATTTGAAATTCAGGGGATTTTGATAATAGATTATTAAAGTTTGTTTGCGAGGCTGTGGCCTCTGCATGTGCAGAGCTTGTGCGCCAAACTTTAGGGCGTATTTGCGCCGGCATATCATTAGTGCAAAATGTTTTGGGTAAAAAATAGGCTATTAAAAGGAACTGTCGGAATGGCGGTATGTTAAAAAAAAAAAAAACATACCGCCATTCCGACCATAGGAGGAAAAAAGTGTCGGAATGGTGGGACGTTTGATAAAAAATTAAGTGTCGCCATTCCGACAATTGGAGACCCATGTCGGAATGGCGAGATGTCGGAATGGCAGCATGTAACCATGATGAAGGAGAGACCATTTGAGCAGCACAGCCATTTCGCAGCACAGGGACAGCAGTCCAAGTTACAGGATCTCCCACGTGGTATCACCTGTCACATTGTGTCAAGGCATCAAAAGAAGAAAAAATCACCAAACTCAAGGACAAAAAGACAAAGACTCCGGTGAACGAAGAGAGAGCACTGACAAACCAGAAATACAAAAGGATTCTCGATATCAAGATCCAGAAGAAGAGGCTAACAATGCCACGAACACTTACGATGCTGGGAATGATGCCAGCAATGAACAGAGAAGAAGATTCAGTGTCATCAATCTGCAACACGTGCCTCTAATGAGGGGGTGAATATAGAATCCTCAACGATTGCAACGTCTCTGGGAACTGTGACAAAAACAAGGTTTAAACCATTTTGATATATATTGTAACCTATTGGCTAAGGAATAGTGCTGAAAATGAGGTAAATCTAATCCACCATTGTCCTTGGTCTTCTGTAGGGTTTTTAAACTAATACGTGGTGGTTTGTTTTTCCACAGAAATTTGGAGATGCATGAATCTAGTTACTTAAACCAAGTAGCAGATGGTTTTATGGGGATCATTGAGAACAAATAGTTAACTTTTGGTAGTATCATCATTTTAATGGATGTAATTCTCCCCATAAGTGATATAGGTAAGGACTTCCAACGAGAGAGATCGTCCTCTACTGTCTTTAATAATTGCACATAATTTAGCTTTGTTAGCTCTGAGAGCCTGGAGGAAATGTTTATGCCTAAATATCTAATATTTCCTGACTGTAAAGTGATCGCAGGTATATTATGGACCCTACAGTTAATGGGCAGAACTGTGGTCTTAGACCAGTTGATAGAGTAGTCAGAAAGTGCTGAGAATTTATTTATGAGTGTGATCGTGTGAGTGAGAGACGTCTGTGAGTTCTGAAGGAAAAGTAATACATCATCAGCATAAAGACTTATTTTATGCTCAATATTTTGGGATTAATTACTCACAAACGGGTAAGAAAAGGTAGTATTGCCAGACCATACATGATCAAAACAGGGAGCGGAGGTCGTTCAGCTGCAAGAAGGTGTGAATGTCCAACTAAAGTTTATAAAAAGCGGGTAAGACAAGGTGCGAATGCCCGACAATGCATGATCAAAAGAGGGAGCGGAGGTTTTCGGCTGCAAGAAGGTCTGAATGTCCACCCATAATTGCTGAAAAATGTTTAAAAAAGGGTGCGAATGCCAAACCATACATAATCAAAAGCAGGAGTGGATGTGTTCGGCTAGAAGAAGGTTTCAATGTCCGACCATAGTTTGTAAAAAGCGGGTAAGAAAAGGTTCGAATGCCCAAACATAGACCATCAAAAGAGGGAGCGGAGGTGTTCCGCTGTAAGAAGGTGTAAATGTCCGACCATAGTTGGTAAAAAGCGGGTAAGAAAAGGTTAAAATACCCGACTGTACACAATCAATAGCGGGAGCGGAGTTGTTCGGCTACAAGAAGGTGTGAAAGTCCGACCACGGTTTGTAAAAAGCGGGTAAGAAAAGGTTCGAATGCCCGAATATATACCATCAAAAGTGGAAGTGGAGGTGTTCGGCTGCAAGAAGGTGTGAACGTCCGACCAAAGTTTGTAAAAAGCAGTTAAGAAAAGTTTCGAATATCCAACCAAACATAATCAAAAGCGGGAGCAGAGCTGTTCGACTGCAAGTAGGTGTGAATGTCCACCCATAATTGCTGAAAAATGTTTAAAAAAGGGTGCGAATGCCAAACCATACATCATCAAAAGCAGGAGTGGATGTGTTCGGCTAGAAGAAGGTTTCAATGTCCGACCATAGTTTGTAAAAAGCGGGTAAGAAAAGGTTCGAATGCCCAAACATAGACCATCAAAAGAGGGAGCGGAGGTGTTCCGCTGTAAGAAGGTGTAAATGTCCGACCATAGTTGGTAAAAAGCGGGTAAGAAAAGGTTAAAATACCCGACTGTACACAATCAATAGCGGGAGCGGAGTTGTTCGGCTACAAGAAGGTGTGAAAGTCCGACCACGGTTTGTAAAAAGCGGGTAAGAAAAGGTTCGAATGCCCGAATATATACCATCAAAAGTGGAAGTGGAGGTGTTCGGCTGCAAGAAGGTGTGAACGTCCGACCAAAGTTTGTAAAAAGCAGTTAAGAAAAGTTTCGAATATCCAACCAAACATAATCAAAAGCGGGAGCAGAGCTGTTCGACTGCAAGTAGGTGTGAATGTCAGATCATAATTTGCAAAAAGCTGATGAGAAAGGGTGAGAATGCCCGGCTATACACCATCAAATGCGGGAGCGGAAGTGTTCGGCTGTGAGTAGGTGTGAATGTCCGACCATAATTGCTGAAAAATGTGTTAGAAGAGACTAGAATGCCGGACAATACATCATCAAAAGCGGGAGAGGTGGTGTTCGGCTGCAAGTAGGTGTGAATGTCCAGCCATAATTACTCACAAATGGGTAAGAAAAGGTGCGAATAGCCAACCATACATCATCAAAAGCAGGAGCGGATGTGTTCGGCTACAAGAAGGTTTGAATGTCCAACCATAGTTTGTAAAAGGCGGGTAAGAAAAGCTTCAAATGCCCGAACATACACCATCAAAAGAGGGAGCGGAGGTGTTCCGCTGTAAGAAGGTGGGAATGTCCGACCATAGTTGGTAATAAGCTGGTAAGAAGAGGTGAAAATATCCGACTGTACTCAATAAAAAGAGGGAGCGGAGTAGTTCAGCAACAAAGTGTGAATGTCCGAGCATGATTTGTAAAAAGCGGGTAAGAAAAGGTTCGTATACCTGAATATACACCATAAAAAGCGGAAGCGGAGGTGTTCGGCTGCAAGAAGACGTGAACATCCGTCCAAAGTTTGTAAAAAGCAGATAAGAAAAGGTTCGAATATCCAACCAAACATAATCAAAAGCGGGAGCAGAGCTGTTCGACTGCAAGTAGGTGTGAATGTCAGATCATAATTTGCAAAAAGCTGATTAGAAAGGGTGAGAATGCCCGACTATACACCATCAAATGCGGGAGCGGAGTTGTTCGGCTGTGAGTAGGTGTGAATCTCCAACCATAATTGCTGAAAAATGTGTTAGAAAAGTTAAGAATGCCAGTCCATACATCATCAAAAGCGGGAGAGGTGGTGTCCGGCTGCAAGTAGTTGTGAATGTCCAGCCATAATTACTCACAAACGGGTAAGAAAAGGCAGTATTGCCAGACCATACATGATCAAAACAGGCAGCGGATGTGGTTCAACTGCAAGAAGGTGTGAATGTCCCACTAAAGTTTATAAAAAGCAGGTAAGAAAACGTTTGTATGCCCAAATATACACCATCAAAAGCGGAAGCGGAGGTGTTCGGCTGCAAGAAGGTGTGAACGTCCGACCAAAGTTTGTAAAAAGCAGTTAAGAAAAGTTTCGAATATCTAACCAAACATAATCAAAAGCAGGAGCAGAGCTGTTCGACTGCAAGTAGGTGTGAATGTCAGATCATAATTTTAAAAAAGCTGATGAGAAAGGGTGAGAATGCCCGACTATACACCAACAAATGCGGGAGCGGAGTTGTTCGTCTGTGAGGAGTAGGTGTGAATCTCCGAGAATAGTTTGTAAAGAGGGGGTAAGAATAGGTTCGAAAGCCCGAACATACACCATCAAAAGAGGGAGCGGAGGTGTTCCGCTGTAAGAAGGTGTGAATGTCCGACCATAGTTTTTAAAAAGCGGGTAAGAAAAGGTTAAAATACCCGACTTTACACAATCAATAGCGGGGGCGGAGTAGTTCGGCTACTAAAAGGTGTGAAAGTCCAACCATGGTTTGTAAAAAGCGGGTAAGAAAAGGTGTGAATGCCCGACATTGTATGATCAAAAGAGGGAGAGGAGGTTTTCGGCTGCAAGAAGGTCTGAATGTCCAACCATAATATGTAACAACCGGGGAAGAAAAGACTCGAAAGCCCGACTATACACAATCAAAAGCGGGAGTGGAGGTGTTCAGCTGCAAGAAGGTCTGAATGTCCATTAGTAATTTCTAGAAAACATGAAAGAAAATTTTCGAATGTCAAACTGCATATGATCATAAGCGGGAGAGGAGTTATTCAGCTTTAAGCAGGTGTTAATGTCCACGCATAATTACTGAAAAATGTGTTAGAAAAGACTAGAATGCCGGACCATACATCATCAAAAGCGGGAGAAGTGGTGTTCGGCTGCAAGTAGGTGTGAATGTCAAGCCATAATTACTCACAAACGGGTAAGAAAAGGTAGTATTGCCAGACCATACATGATCAAAACAGGGAGCGGAGGTGGTTCAGGTGCAAGGTGTGAATGTCTGACTAAAGTTTGTAAAAAGCGGGTAAGACAAGGTGCGAATGCCTGACAATGTATGATCAAAACAGGGAGCATAGGTTTTCGGCTGCAAGGTCTGAATGTCCAACCATAATTTGTAAAAACCAGGGAAGAAAAGGCTCGAAAGCCCGACTATACACCATCAAAAGCGGGAGCGGAGGTGTTCAGCTGCAAGAAGGTCTGAATGTCCACCAATAATTACTGAAAAATGGTTAAGAAAAGGTGCGAAAGCCCAACCATACATCATCAAAAGCAGGAGGGGATGTGTTTGGATACAAGAAGGTTTGAATGTCCGACTATAGTTTGTAAAAGGCGGGTAAGAAAAGGTTCGAATGCCTGAACATACACCATCAAAAGAGGGAGCGGAGGTGTTCCGCTGTAAGAAGGTGTGAATGTCCGACCGTAGTTGGTAAAAGCTGGTAAGAAAAGGTGAAAATACCCGACTGTATACAATCAAAAGAGGGAGCGGAGTAGTTCAGCAACAAAGTGTGAATGTCCAACCATGGTTTGTAAAAAGCGGGTAAGAAAAGTTTTGTATGCCCGAATATACACCATCAAAAGCGGGAGCGGAGGTGTTCGGCTGCAAGAAGGTCTGAATGTCCATCAGTAATTGCTAGAAAACATGAAAGAAAATTTTCGAATGTCAAACCGCTCATGATCATAAGCGGGAGAGAAGGTGTTCGACTGCAAGTAGGTGTGAATGTCAGATCAAAATTTGTAAAAAGCGGGTAAGAAAAGGTAAGAATGCCAAACCATAAAATGTCAAAAGCGGCAGCAGAGATGTTCGGCCGGTATTTATCAATGTCTAGATAGATTTCAACAAAAAACAACGTTGTACTTTGCAGTAAAAGAAAGAGCAAATCTAAAGTTTCAGGACTCTGAGAATAAGCTTTTCATGAGTTCTTCATTTGTTGGGATTTTGTTTTAAAATGAATTCCTTCACTCAAACTATGTTAAAACTGCTTTGTCCTTCATATGTACCCATTTCTACATATATTTCAATCATAAACTTCCTCATATTACCCTGGATGAGAAAGAACCACACTTGTAATTAAGCCATAAGCCCCTTTTGAGGAGTTCTGCATGATTTGGGATTTTATCTATAAAATTAATTCCTTCACTCAATATATGTTAAAACGGCTTTTACGTTCATATTTATCAATGTCTAGATAGATTTAAACAAAAAAAACAACGTTGTACTTTGCAGTAAAAGAAAGAGCAAATCAAAAGTTGTAGGAATCCGAGAATAAGCTTATTTTCATGAGTTCTGCACGATTTCGGATTTTACTATAAAATTAATTCCTTCACTCAAACTATGTTAAAACTACTTTTAACTTCATATTTATCAATGTCTAGATCGACTTCAACAAAGAACAACATTGTATTTTGCAGTAGAAGAAAGAGCAACACTGAAGGTTCAGGAATCCGAGAATAAGCTTCTTTTCATACGTTCTGCATGATTTGGGATTTTATGTATAAAATGAATTCCTTCACTCAAACCAATTTAAAACTGCTTTGTCCTTCATATTTATCAATGTCTAGATCGACTTCAACAAAGAACAACATTTGATTTTGCAGTAGAAGAAAGAGAAACACTGAAGGATCAGGAATCCGAGAATAAGCTTATTTTCATGAGTTCTGCACGATTTCGGATTTACCTATAAAATTAATTGCTTTGCTCAAACCAATTTAAAATTGCTTTGTCCTTCATAGTTATCCATGTCTAAAAATGTATCAAGCATAAAGTTCCTCATATTACCCTGAATGAGAAAGAAGCATCCCTTTGGTTGAGCAATACGTTCCTTTGGAGGAGTTATGCGTGATTTCGGATTTTGCTATAAAATTAATTTCTTCACTCAAACCAAGTGGAAACTGCTTTGTCTTTCATATTTATAGATATCTAGATCGATTTCAAGTTCTTCTACTGCAAAGTCCAATGGTGTTCTTTGTTGAAGGCGATCTTACATTTTCTTAACTGCTTTTTACAAACTATGGTCGGACATTCAAACCTTCTTGTAGCCGAAAACCTTCGCTCCCTCTTTTGATCATACATTGTCGGGCATTGGCACCTTTTCTTACCCGCTTTTTACAAACCATGGTCGGACTTTCACACCTTCTTGTAACCGAACACATCCGCTCCCGCTATTGATTGTATACAGTTGGGTATTTTAACCTTTTCTTACCCGTTTTTTAACAACTATGGTCGGACATTCACACCTTCTTACAGCGGAACACCTCCGCTCCCTCCTTTGATGGTGTATGTTCGGGCATTCAAACCTTTTCTTACCCACTTTTTACAAACTATGGTCGGATATTCAAACCTTCTTGTAGCCGAACACATCCACTCCTGCTTTTGATGATGTATGGTTGGGCATTCGAACCTACTTGTTGCCCGCTTTTCAGTAATTATGGGTGGACATTCACACCTTGTCGCAGCCAAACACCTCCGCTCCTTGTTTTGATCATGTATGGTTGGACATTCGCACCTTTTCTCACCCGCGTTTTGCAAACTATGGTCGGCCATTCACAGCTTCCTCTCATAAAAGTATTGTGGGATATTCACACCCACTTGCATCCGAAGACCTCCGTCCCCACTTTTGTTGATATTTTGTCGGTCATTCGCACCTTACCCGCTTTTGGCAAACTATGGCCTTCTTGCAGCCAAACACCTCTGATCTCGCTTTTGATGATGTAAGGTTGGGCATTCAGACCTTGCTTCACCTGCTTTTCACCAAATATAGTCGGACATTCACACCTTCTTGCAGCCGAACACCTCCTCTTCCGCTTTTGATGGTGTATATTCGGGAATACGAACCTTTTCTAACCAGCTTTTTACAAACCATGGTCGGACTTTCACACCTTCTTGTAGCTGAACAACTCCGCTCCCTCTTTTGATTGTGTACAGTCAGGTATTTTAACCTTTTCTTACCACCTTTTTACCAACTATGGTCGGACATTCACACCGTCTTACATCGGAACAGCTCCGCTCCCTCTTTTGATGGTGTATGTTCGGGCATTCGAACCTTTTCTTACCTGCTTTTTACAAACTATGGTCGGACATTCAAACCTTCTTGTAGCCTAACACATCCACTCCTGCTTTTGATGATGCATGGTTGGGCATTCGCACCTTTTCTTACCCATTTTTCAGTAATTATGGGTGGACATTCACACCTTCTTGCAGGTGAACACCTCCTCTCCCACTTATGATCATGTGTGGTTTGATATTCGAAAATTTCCTTTCATGTTTTCTAGCAATTATTGATGGACATTCAGACCTTCTTTCAGCTGAACACCTCCGCTTCCGCTTTTGATGGTGCATAGTCGGGCTTTCGAGCCTTTTCTTCCCCGGTTTTTACAAATTATGGTTGGACATTCAGACCTTCTTGCAGCCGAAAACCTCCGCTCCCTCTTTTAATCATACATTGTCGGGCATTCGCAGCTTTTCTTACCTGCTTTTTACAAACCAGGGTCGGACTTTCACATCTTTTAGTAGCCTAACAACTCCGCTCCCGGTATTGATTGTGTACAGTTGGGTATTTTAACATTTTCTTACCCGCTTTTTACCAACTATGGTCTGACATTCACACCTTCTTTCAGCTGAACACCTCCGCTTCCGCTTTTGATGGTGCATTGTCGGGCTTTCGAGCCTTTTCTTCCCCGGTTTTTACAAATTATGGGTGGACATTCACACCTTCTTGCAGCTGCACACCTCCTCTCCCGCTTATGATCATGTGCGGTTTGATATTCGAAAATTCTCTTTCATGTTTTCTAGCAATTACTGTTGGACATTCAGACCTTCTTGCAGCTGAACACCTCCGCCCCCACTTTTGTTGATGGTGTATAATCGGTCATTCGCACCTTACCCGCTTTTGGCAAACTATGGCCTTCTTGCAGCCAAACACCTCTGATCTCGCTTTTGATGATGTACTGTTGGGCATTCAGACCTTGCTTCACCTGCTTTTCACCAAATATAGTCGGACATTCACACTTTCTTGCAGCCGAACACTTCCGCTTCACCTTTTAGTGTTCTATGGGGTATTCACACCTTTTTTTTCACCGCATTTTATAGATTATGGTTGGAAATTCTCACCCACTCTCATCCGAAGACCTCTCCTCCCACTTTTGTTAATATATAGTCGGGCATTCGAACCTTTTCTTACCCGCTTTTTACAAATTATGGTCGAACATTCACACCTACTTGCAGCCGAATACTTCCGCTCCACCTTTTAGTGATGTATGGTTGGCATTTGCATCTTTTCTTACCCTCTTTTTATACTGATTGCTGAAGATTAAGTTGTTCTTTCTCAAACTACAAAATTTTTTTAATTGTTGAAACTTGATTTGAAGTGGATAAGTAAGGAGGACAAACAGTTTTAAGTCAGGCTGATAGAAGGAATTAATTTTATAGCAAAATCTGTATTTCATCATATGTTGAGAGATGCTTATTGCTGAAGAAGTTCTTTCTCATTCTACAAAGTGCAACGTTGTTTATCGTTGAAACTTGATTAGACATGAATAAATATGAAGGACAAAGCAGTCTTAACTTAGTTTGAGTTAAGGAATTCGTTTTATATGGAGAATCTGAATTTGTGCATAACTCGTAAAATAGAGCTTATTTTCGGATTCCTGAAAATGAGTCTGGTTCTTTCTCATAATACAAAGAAGTGAAGAAATAAGGACAAACCGTTTTAAGTCAGTTTGATAGAAGGATTTCATTTTATAGCAAAATCTGTATTCCTTCATATCTCCTCGAGAGAAGCTTATTGCTAAAAATTAGGTCTGGTTCTTTTTCATACTACAAAATACAGTGTTGTTTATTGTTGAAACTAGATTAGAAGTAGATAAATATGAAGGACAAAGCAGTTTGAACTTGGTTTGAGAGAAGGAATTAATTTTATTGCAAAATCCAAATTCATGCATAACTCGTCAAATAGATAATGATGTGTCGTTCGTGAGCGATTCGTTTGATATGAACTAATTTTTTATATGACTCGGGAGTAACGAGTTGTCTCAGTGAGTGATTCTTTCATTTTCATGCAGTACCCTTCCTCACCCCATGGCAGGCGGCAGCTTCATAAGCTCAGTCAGCAGGACAGGAAACAGTATTGATTCGTTCACGACTCAACTCCTCGGCTGACGGGTCCTCGCACAGGAAACAGTATTGATTCGTTTACGACTAAACTCCTTGGGTCTTCGTTCATTTGTCACGTTTCAAATTCTACGTTTCATTTGACAGGCTGAAGAGCAGTAGGCACAACAGTTTGTCCACAAACCGGATCATTAATCTCATAGACTATTCTAGCATCAACAACTTGGAAACCACAATCGACTCTCTAGATGCAGAAAAAGCATTTGATCGAGTGAACTGGAAATTTTTATTCGCAGCATTAAACAAATTCGGGTTTGGGATATTATATAGCTCCCCAAATGCAAGTGTCAGGACAAATGATCAAACTTCTCCAAGCTTCAGTCTGCAGAGAGGTACAAGACAGGGTTGCCCACTTTCTCCCTCACTTTTTGCTATTTTCATCAAACCTTTAGCAGCTTCTATCAGACAAGATAGAAATATTAAAGGCATCCAAACCCAAAATATTAAGCATAAAATAAGTCTTTATGCTGATGATGTATTACTTTTCCTACAGAACTCACAGACGACTCTCACTCACACGATCACACTCATAAATAAATTCTCAGCACTTTCTGACTACTCTATCAACTGGTCTAAGACCACGGTTCTGCCCATTAACTGCAGGGTCCAGAATATACCTGCAATCACTTTACAGTCAGGAAATATTAGATATTTAGGCATAAACATTTCCTCCAGGCTCTCAGAGTTAACAAAGCTAAATTATGTGCAATTATTAAAGACTTATTAAAGACAGTAGAGGACGATCTCTCTCGTTGGAAGTCCTTACCTATATCACTTATGGGGAGAGTTACAACCATTAAAATGATGATACTACCAAAAGTTAACTATTTGTTCTCAACGATCCCCATAAAACCATCTGCTACTTGGTTTAAGTCACTAGATTCATGCATCTCCAAATTTCTGTGGAAAAACAAACCACCACGTATTAGTTTAAAAACGCTACAGAAAACCAAGGAAAGTGGTGGATTAGATTTACCTCATTTTCAGCACTATTCCTTAGCCAATAGGTTACAGTATATATAAAACATAGTTTGCACCTAGCCCAATAGATGCACCATTGATATATATAGAACAAGCATTGTGGGATAATCTGGAAATCTCTGACCTGCCACTTATTAGTCAAAACGTAAAAAAATCACAAATGTTTTAAAAGCATTAACATCAGCACTTCTCTGACAGCCTGGTGGGAATTTCTTAAAATAACAAAGTCTTCACATGTCCCGTGTAAGCTTACACCCATCTGGAACAATCCTGACATCCTGCAAAACAAAAAAATGCTAAACTTTACTCTGTGGAAGATCAAAGAAATCAAACATCTGGAACATATAATCCAAAATGGAACATTTATTTCATTTGATGAGCTCATATCACAACATGAGATAGGCAGCAATAATTTCCTAGAATATCAACAACTTAAGTCTATAATAACAAAGAAATATATCTTCCACCAACCAGACTTACAACTCCCGATTAGGGTAGCAGAGTTTCTAAGCATCTGCATCCCAAAACTACTATCAAAAATATATAAATTATTATCTAAGATAGATGACACAATGTCTCTACCATCCTCATGAGATTGATTTATATATTAGTTCTAGTCATAGCTTCTGGCCACAAACATGTTTGAACACCTTTAGAATGACTCGAAATCCTAATTTACAGCTTATACAATACAAAATTCTTCATAGAACACACTATACAGGACAAAGGATGTTCAGGATGGGTCTAACACACTCAAACATCTGCTCACATTGCACAGATAACACACCTGATGATTATGCACACGCTTTGTGGTTTTGTGCGCCTGTCCAGAAGTTCTGGTTTGAAGTCTGTACGGACCATTCAACATGGCTAAAGTGTAGCATTCCTGCATGCCCCACACTGTGCATACTGGGTGACTTAGACAACATCAACATGGAAATGAACTCAGCACACATGGTCCTCACAGTGTTGTTAGCCCGATTTTTTCATTGGAAGCCCAAGAATAAGCTGGAGAAATCGTTTATTAAAAAAGTATTTATTAGTGGTCACAAGTAGAGTATATTGCAGCGCTGGACTCGGAGTGCCAGAGCTCCCGCAGGAAATCCGTCAGGCCGAGCCCCGTTATCCGGAAACATGTCATATTTCTTGTCAGAGTATAATTGGCCAGTTTTGAGTGGCATGATCAGGCCAGCTGCTGTCCTTGTTGTGTTCTTTGGATGTGATAAACAATGTGTGTGTATGTGTGAGTGCTGTTTTAGGTGTCTAATGTACCAGACCTATCTGCCCTAATAGAGATGTTTTGTCTGACCCAGTTGTTTATGTCATTCTAAGGTCTTGGACCATTTAAGGTCATCTGTTGTGCAGTATGAGCAGAGTGGAAAAGTACCAGCTAGGAACATAGGTTATTTAGTAAAATACAGAAAATGAATTTATAATTTCTAAGAACAAAGCCAATTATAACAACTCCCCCTTTTGACATGATTTAATCATGTCAACTAAATGAGGTAGGAATGTTATATTCTGTATTGTGTCACACCTGTTAGCGGCAGCCAACTTAGCAGGTCCCCAAACTGCAAGTGGCCAACTACCTTGAGGTGCAGCACAACCAGACAGGAGATTCTTGTTATCCCCCTTTTGATATAACTTCATTATGTGAGCTGTTATGTGTAAGCTGTTCTTCTTTGCAATTATCAGCAGCAAGCAAGTTTTCATTGCATATGCATGTGTAAAATAATTGTAATACGTTAGCTAAACCTTTCTGTATCAGGAGTGTTTATCATGATGCTGGGAACAGAACCTCTTTCCCAGAATAGTTCAACCTTCATTACTCAACTGATCATAACTCTGCAATGAGCACATTTCTTAAAAGCTATAAGTATCACGCCTGTACGTGTATGCAAGGAATAAATTAATAAATGTTTCAATATGTCTTAAAATTAGTGTGTGTATGTGGCCCCAAACCCAATCTCTGTGTAGAATCTTAGTTCATTTTGGCCCAAAACTATATGTGGTTTAAGCAGTGGCAAGACCCTGCTCACCCATAAGTACCATTACAACACATAACAATAATTAACTAAGCTACAACAATTCATAAAATATTGAAACTCAAAAAGTGCTTAAGGCAATTAACATTACCATCAGGATCGTCCACTGTTCGCAGCGAATAGGAGCGAAAAACCCGATGGCTGATATCCGGGAAAATTCTCCTATGGCCCCATTCCCCCTTGGCGACCGACCACTTAATTACCTTTCAGTGCCTAAGGTCCCGCTCCAAACAGCCGATTCACACCAATGGCAATGGACATATGTATGAATTCCTATGATTAGTAATTGGTCTACTTAAAATCATTAAACTAAAGAGGAACATCACAAAACACAAAACAATACAGTACAGACATTTAAACATGACTTGAATATGAAGATATGACCCTGTTGAGAACAGATGAGTAATGATAGATGTAGTGTAAAAACTAACAATTTCTTTTGAGTGAAAATTTTATGATAACATTGTGCAGAGTGGTGTAGTGCAGCTCAGTCTCTTGTGGTCCAATCCTGTCACTGCTTGGTGTTTGGTTGTCCTTCTGGCTGAACCTCAGTTCAGCAGTCTGAGCTAACTAGGAAGGAGAGGTTACCAGCACTTCACTTCCACAAAGGGGTCTTTACCACCCGTTTTCTATAACTAATCTTTTTCTTTGGGACAATTAAGGAGATAATTCAGATTATTTTGTTGACAGTGGTTGAAGGTTGTATCGTTGTTCAACCATTATCTTGGCATGATGATCGTGCCTCCCAGAATTTCAGACTGACGTCTTGTCAGTCACTTGGCTGTGAGTCCTTTAGAGGTTCTGCTGCAGATGCAGTTAATTTAAGCTGTGGATGAATGTTAGCAGGAGAGAGAACTGAGCAGCACAACATGTCATTTTCACAATGTTTTATATTCAGGAATTGCCTTTTAACAGGTTCAATCCCAGTATTCATTGGTCGACAAATTAAGTTTTCATATGAACCCCAAACAAAAACAAATAAATAAACCGAAAAAAAATAAATAAATAAATGAAATGAAAAACAAAACAACTGGCCAGTTGATAGAAACCATGTTTTAGGACAGTACCTTAGACTCACCAACCTGCTGTACAGCATTAATGTGAAATCCAGTACCATCAACCTTTTCTGTGGAAAAAACTTCAAACCATTTAGAGAACACAGCAAGACAAAGACAAAACACAAGACAACATAGAACAAAAGACAAAAGGAAGACAAAGACTCACAGAATTTTGGGAAAATCTTGAGAAGTGTTAGTAAACTATGATTAATTGTTGTATCTCCACCCCCCCGATGAGACTTAGTCTCATCCGTATGTTAGTTCTGCTGAACTCTTCCACTGCAGTTTCTGCTCCTGTGTTGCTGCTGCAGGACAGAAATGTTTGTGGTTAGAGTTCATTTTGGGAGCAGCACAGCATCAAGAAAGCAGCCATTTCTTCTCAATGAGTAACTGATTAACCTTTTTGGGATAAATATTGTCTGTCCTCTTAATTCAGCTCAGAGTGCTTTTGATAAAAATTTCAGCACGATCTGCTTAATTCTCACTTGTTACTTTATACTAAATTCTATTTAATTCTTACCAGTGGCTGTGTTTCGTGATGCTGAGCCATCCACAGACAGTTCAGGATCAGCATTAAGTTTTTTCTGCTCCATTTGAATTAGAAACACTTCATGGGGTACCAACAGTGTGACATCAGAGTTTCTTATAACATCACATGATACAATAACATATTTCCATACAAATTAGAATCAAAGACAAAGGTTTATTCTATTTTTCTATTTGTCTCAATTCCTCATTTATTTATTTTTTAGATGAGCCATGTGGCCTTGTGCTGCTAAATTTTTCCTTAGCAGTGCCACAGCATCGTGCTTGTGTTCAGATCTTTGGTTGGTTATTGATCACTGTTATCTTGCATGCATGCTTTGACCTAAGGGCCAGGATTCTTGATATTATTTTGTAATATTTTTTTAAATTTTTTTTTTCCTGGTAGCAGTTTTGGAATGTTAGCTAAATTGTTCAGGATCATTCTTGTTTTTTCTTGACATGAATTAGGCCTTCAATCGTGCAGTTCAAAGCTCTGTGCTTTACCTTACTTCGAGCAGCTCTGCCTCAGTTTATTATGTTTTACTTAATCTTTACTTCTTCCTTCCAGTATGTGTGGATGTATGTGGGTGTATGTGTACGTATAGATGTGCGTGGGTGTGTGTGTGTATGTGTGTCTATATGTGGCCTTGGATTTCACTGCTTTGTTTTATTTTCTTCTATCATTTTCTTGTATGAAAAGTGTTATGAAAATAAAGTTTGATTGATTGATTGATTGATTGATTGCACCAGATTAAACAACTTGGGTCATCTCCCATGTAAATTCTCGAATGAACCAGAACACATGATTAAAACTGTTCTCACAGAACATTTTATTCATCCCATTCATATCTTTTTCGTTCGACCAACATTTCATGACTGAGCACAGATCGGATTGTACCTTGTATCTTGTTTCTCAATAAATTGTAATTGAAGTGGGTTGTTGCCATTTTCCAGAGATCTTTTAGTCACCTGGTGTGGAGTGGTGGGAAGAGAGGGTGTGTCCAGATTACTGTTGTAGTTCTTTGTAACTTGAGCTTTTAATGTCTGACTTTCACACAGGAGAGGTGTGAAAATTAGTTATTGTAACCTTTATTGTTTCTGCTACTGTGGTTCTACAGTCTAGTCTCCACAGTGGTGTTTTCCTTTGGTTTCATCGTCAGTGGTCCGTTCAGTCTCTGATAGAGTTTTAGTCCCCGTGGTCTAGTCTTTGTCAGCAGGTGAGGTTCCTAAGTCAGTCCGGACCTCAGTTAATGTTCTTTCGGTAGGATCTTGAGCCTGAGTACAGTGATCCTTGTGGATCCAGTTACTCAGTCTATTCTCAGTCAACCATACCTTTACACAATGTGTTGTAGCTTCTGCGTCCTGTCCATATAGGAGAGGACCAGTTAAGTTTGTTCAATTTCCTGGTCCTATTCCTTGCTGAGATATACTCATCACCGTGTTATTCAGTTGTTTCACATTCACACAAGTTTCCATACTGTAGTACAACAAGGGGTGAGCCTGTTGGTGCAGTTGTAAATGGACAGGGTGTTTCCTCCCTGTCATGACCTCATGTGGGACAACATGACAACATTCATGGTGGCATTTGGAGTAAATCTTAGGCTAACACAATACGTAGAGCTTCAGCCCAGGTTAACTGTGTGTCTGCACAGACTTCTTTTCGGCCTTTTTGATGGTTCTATTTGCTCTTTTCACTAGTCCTTGTAAAGCTGGGTGAGAGACTGCACCGAGCTTATGTGTAATTCGAAACAATTTTTCCACTTCTCCTAGTTCTTCATTGGAGAAGTGAGTACCATTATCTGATCTTATCACTTCTGGTACCCCAAATCTTGGAATAATTTCTGTTGTAAGCCATTTAATGACTTCTTTTCCTTTTTCGGTTTTAGTAGGTGTGGCTTCTACCCATCTAGAAAAGGGAGCTACACACACTAGAAGAAATAGTTTACCTTCAGTCCTGTTCGCTGCTCCCATGTCAGTAAACTCAATTACTATCTGTTTCCAAGGGGCATCAGGTACTGGGAAACTACCTAGTCCTGCTTTGAGATTGAACAGCTTGCAAATTTCACAAGATTGCACAAAATATTTTATTGCGTCTTTTAGGTGGGGGTGCCACCAGTGTTGTGAAATGAGCGCTGTTACTTTTGAGCTAGCACAGTGAGCTCTACTGTGTGCTTCTTGACATAGCAAATTTAGTAGTCCAGTTTGAGCTACTATTTTGCCTTCATGATTCCAGCAGCGTCCTGTGGAATCTTTTTTTTTTCGTTCCATGCTTGCTTTTCAGATGGTGCCGCTGCTTCGTGAAGTTCTTTAATGTTTTCTAAACATAATTTTCGTTGTGATTTTTCCTCAAATGTTTTCTGAGACATCTGGTTAAATGCAGTATACCCTGCTTTTGTTTTTGCTGCCCTATCTGCCGCATTGTTGCCTCTAGCTACTCTCCCATCTCCCTTTTGATGTCCTCTGCACTCGACTCTAGCAACTTGTTTTGGTTCAAGTATGGCATAATATAGTTCGAGTAATTGATTCAAGTGTTTAACCGGGGTGCCTGCTGAGGTCACAAAGCCTTTCCTTTTCCAGTGACACATGTCTGGTTTAGAGGCATGTCTTTAACTGTAAACACTGTTTTTATTTCACTAATTTATTCAATGTTTATTGTTAGATTAATTAATATTTATCTGCAGGGTTAGAATTTGCTAATAGTATTAATATAGTGTTCAGCTGACTTGACTTGACTTGTTATGACTCAGACTTACTGCAGCTGTCTTTAAATTTCTTTTAGAGGTTTCTTCTTCAAGAAACTCATTGGTGATATCTGACTCTCGTTGTGCCTTTTATTGCCGTGTTCTTGTTAATTTCCTAATAATCTAACTCACTTTAAACCTTTATATAAAGCACGTTGCTGCTCTGTTAAGATAACAGATCCATTGATTCATAGATCTGCTGCAGTTAAATAGTTAAATGGTTTAATGAGATCAATTATAAATACTGATGATAAATATTAACTCAGAATTGGTGAAAATAAGCAGAGGAGAAGTATTTAGATCAGCTAAATTTTAAGTCATGTTACTGTGATCTCTAACACAATAAAGGCTAACCTTTAATGCTTTAAGATGGTAAGAAACTGTCTGACACCTATCTGCCTGACCTTGCTGTTAAATCCCGATATTTTCTAATATGTCATATGGTCTGACTGTCCGGTCTCAGACCTGCTTCAGGTGGAAATCATAAAGTCTCAATTTGTAGAACATCTTTTGTTCAGGCAGTTTTTCAATTAAAGGATCAAAGATTTAAATGCTATGTCTCTTGTAAGCCATTTAATGACTTCTTTTCCTTTTTCGGTTTTAGTAGGTGTGGCTTCTATCCATCTAGAAAAGGGAGCTACACACACTAGAAGAAATAGTTTACCTTCAGTCCTGTTCACTGCTCCCATGTCAGTAAACTCAATTACTATCTGTTTCCAAGGGGCATCAGGTACTGGGAAACTACCTAGTCCTGCTTTGAGATTGAACAGCTTGCAAATTTCACAAGATTGCACAAAATATTTTATTGTGTCTTTTAGGTGGGGGTGCCACCAGTGTTGTGAAATGAGCGCTGTTACTTTTGAGCTAGCACAGTGAGCTCTACTGTGTGCTTCTTGACATAGCAAATTTAGTAGTCCAGTTGGAGCTACTATTTTGCCTTTATGATTCCAGCAGCGTCCTGTGGAATCTTTTTTTTTTCGTTCCATGCTTGCTTTTCAGATGGTGCCGCTGCTTTGTGAAGTTCTTTAATGTTTTCTAAACATAATTTTCGTTGTGATTTTTCCTCCAATGTTTTCTGAGACATCTGGTTAAATGCAGTATACCCTGCTTTTGTTTTTGCTGCCTTATCTGCCGCATTGTTGCCTCTAGCTACTCTCCCATCTCCCTTTTGATGTCCTCTGCACTCGACTCTAGCAACTTGTTTTGGTTCAAGTATGGCATAATATAGTTCGAGTAATTGATTCAAGTGTTTAACCGGGGTGCCTGCTGAGGTCACAAAGCCTTTCCTTTTCCAGTGACACATGTCTGGTTTAGAGGCATGTCTTTAACTGTAAACACTGTTTTTATTTCACTAATTTATTCAATGTTTATTGTTAGATTAATTAATATTTATCTGCAGGGTTAGAATTTGCTAATAGTATTAATATAGTGTTCAGCTGTACAGCTCTCTGGTTGTTGTGGCTGTTTTTAAATGTGCCATGAAAACAAACCTTGACTTGACTTGTTATGACTCAGACTTACTGCAGCTGTCTTTAAATTTCTTTTAGAGGTTTCTTCTTCAAGAAACTCATTGGTGATATCTGACTCTCGTTGTGCCTTTTATTGCCGTGTTTTTGTTAATTTCCTAATAATCTAACTCACTTTAAACCTTTATATAAAGCATGTTGCTGCTCTGTTAAGATAACAGATCCATTGATTCATAGATCTGCTGCAGTTAAATAGTTAAATGGTTTAATGAGATCAATTATAAATACTGATTATAAATATTAACTCAGAATTGGTGAAAATAAGCAGAGGAGAAGTATTTAGATCAGCTAAATTTTAAGTCATGTTACTGTGATCTCTAACACAATAAAGGCTAACCTTTAATGCTTTAAGATGGTAAGAAACTGTCTGACACCTATCTGCCTGACCTTGCTGTTAAATCCCGATATTTTCTAATATGTCATATGGTCTGACTGTCCGGTCTCAGACCTGCTTCAGGTGGAAATCATAAAGTCTCAATTTGTAGAACATCTTTTGTTCAGGCAGTTTTTCAATTAAAGGATCAAAGATTTAAATGCTATGTCTCTTGTAAGCCATTTAATGACTTCTTTTCCTTTTTCGGTTTTAGTAGGTGTGGCTTCTATCCATCTAGAAAAGGGAGCTACACACACTAGAAGAAATAGTTTACCTTCAGTCCTGTTCGCTGCTCCCATGTCAGTAAACTCAATTACTATCTGTTTCCAAGGGGCATCAGGTACTGGGAAACTACCTAGTCCTGCTTTGAGATTGAACAGCTTGCAAATTTCACAAGATTGCACAAAATATTTTATTGTGTCTTTTAGGTGGGGGTGCCACCAGTGTTGTGAAATGAGCGCTGTTACTTTTGAGCTAGGACAGTGAGCTCTACTGTGTGCTTCTTGACATAGCAAATTTAGTAGTCCAGTTTGAGCTACTATTTTGCCTTCATGATTCCAGCAGCGTCCTGTGGAATCTTTTTTTTTTCGTTCCATGCTTGCTTTTCAGATGGTGCCGCTGCTTCGTGAAGTTCTTTAATGTTTTCTAAACATAATTTTCGTTGTGATTTTTCCTCAAATGTTTTCTGAGACATCTGGTTAAATGCAGTATACCCTGCTTTTGTTTTTGCTGCCCTATCTGCCGCATTGTTGCCTCTAGCTACTCTCCCATCTCCCTTTTGATGTCCTCTGCACTCGACTCTAGCAACTTGTTTTGGTTCAAGTATGGCATAATATAGTTCGAGTAATTGATTCAAGTGTTTAACCGGGGTGCCTGCTGAGGTCACAAAGCCTTTCCTTTTCCAGTGACACATGTCTGGTTTAGAGGCATGTCTTTAACTGTAAACACTGTATTTATTTCACTAATTTATTCAATGTTTATTGTTAGATTAATTAATATTTATCTGCAGGGTTAGAATTTGCTAATAGTATTAATATAGTGTTCAGCTGACTTGACTTGACTTGTTATGACTCAGACTTACTGCAGCTGTCTTTAAATTTCTTTTAGAGGTTTCTTCTTCAAGAAACTCATTGGTGATATCTGACTCTCGTTGTGCCTTTTATTGCCGTGTTCTTGTTAATTTCCTAATAATCTAACTCACTTTAAACCTTTATATAAAGCACGTTGCTGCTCTGTTAAGATAACAGATCCATTGATTCATAGATCTGCTGCAGTTAAATAGTTAAATGGTTTAATGAGATCAATTATAAATACTGATTATAAATATTAACTCAGAATTGGTGAAAATAAGCAGAGGAGAAGTATTTAGATCAGCTAAATTTTAAGTCATGTTACTGTGATCTCTAACACAATAAAGGCTAACCTTTAATGCTTTAAGATGGTAAGAAACTGTCTGACACCTATCTGCCTGACCTTGCTGTTAAATCCCGATATTTTCTAATATGTCATATGGTCTGACTGTCCGGTCTCAGACCTGCTTCAGGTGGAAATCATAAAGTCTCAATTTGTAGAACATCTTTTGTTCAGGCAGTTTTTCAATTAAAGGATCAAAGATTTAAATGCTATGTCTCTTGTAAGCCATTTAATGACTTCTTTTCCTTTTTCGGTTTTAGTAGGTGTGGCTTCTATCCATCTAGAAAAGGGAGCTACACACACTAGAAGAAATAGTTTACCTTCAGTCCTGTTCGCTGCTCCCATGTCAGTAAACTCAATTACTATCTGTTTCCAAGGGGCATCAGGTACTGGGAAACTACCTAGTCCTGCTTTGAGATTGAACAGCTTGCAAATTTCACAAGATTGCACAAAATATTTTATTGTGTCTTTTAGGTGGGGGTGCCACCAGTGTTGTGAAATGAGCGCTGTTACTTTTGAGCTAGCACAGTGAGCTCTACTGTGTGCTTCTTGACATAGCAAATTTAGTAGTCCAGTTGGAGCTACTATTTTGCCTTTATGATTCCAGCAGCGTCCTGTGGAATCTTTTTTTTTTCGTTCCATGCTTGCTTTTCAGATGGTGCCGCTGCTTTGTGAAGTTCTTTAATGTTTTCTAAACATAATTTTCGTTGTGATTTTTCCTCCAATGTTTTCTGAGACATCTGGTTAAATGCAGTATACCCTGCTTTTGTTTTTGCTGCCTTATCTGCCGCATTGTTGCCTCTAGCTACTCTCCCATCTCCCTTTTGATGTCCTCTGCACTCGACTCTAGCAACTTGTTTTGGTTCAAGTATGGCATAATATAGTTCGAGTAATTGATTCAAGTGTTTAACCGGGGTGCCTGCTGAGGTCACAAAGCCTTTCCTTTTCCAGTGACACATGTCTGGTTTAGAGGCATGTCTTTAACTGTAAACACTGTTTTTATTTCACTAATTTATTCAATGTTTATTGTTAGATTAATTAATATTTATCTGCAGGGTTAGAATTTGCTAATAGTATTAATATAGTGTTCAGCTGTACAGCTCTCTGGTTGTTGTGGCTGTTTTTAAATGTGCCATGAAAACAAACCTTGACTTGACTTGTTATGACTCAGACTTACTGCAGCTGTCTTTAAATTTCTTTTAGAGGTTTCTTCTTCAAGAAACTCATTGGTGATATCTGACTCTCGTTGTGCCTTTTATTGCCGTGTTTTTGTTAATTTCCTAATAATCTAACTCACTTTAAACCTTTATATAAAGCACGTTGCTGCTCTGTTAAGATAACAGATCCATTGATTCATAGATCTGCTGCAGTTAAATAGTTAAATGGTTTAATGAGATCAATTATAAATACTGATTATAAATATTAACTCAGAATTGGTGAAAATAAGCAGAGGAGAAGTATTTAGATCAGCTAAATTTTAAGTCATGTTACTGTGATCTCTAACACAATAAAGGCTAACCTTTAATGCTTTAAGATGGTAAGAAACTGTCTGACACCTATCTGCCTGACCTTGCTGTTAAATCCCGATATTTTCTAATATGTCATATGGTCTGACTGTCCGGTCTCAGACCTGCTTCAGGTGGAAATCATAAAGTCTCAATTTGTAGAACATCTTTTGTTCAGGCAGTTTTTCAATTAAAGGATCAAAGATTTAAATGCTATGTCTCTTGTAAGCCATTTAATGACTTCTTTTCCTTTTTCGGTTTTAGTAGGTGTGGCTTCTATCCATCTAGAAAAGGGAGCTACACACACTAGAAGAAATAGTTTACCTTCAGTCCTGTTCGCTGCTCCCATGTCAGTAAACTCAATTACTATCTGTTTCCAAGGGGCATCAGGTACTGGGAAACTACCTAGTCCTGCTTTGAGATTGAACAGCTTGCAAATTTCACAAGATTGCACAAAATATTTTATTGTGTCTTTTAGGTGGGGGTGCCACCAGTGTTGTGAAATGAGCGCTGTTACTTTTGAGCTAGCACAGTGAGCTCTACTGTGTGCTTCTTGACATAGCAAATTTAGTAGTCCAGTTGGAGCTACTATTTTGCCTTTATGATTCCAGCAGCGTCCTGTGGAATCTTTTTTTTTTCGTTCCATGCTTGCTTTTCAGATGGTGCCGCTGCTTTGTGAAGTTCTTTAATGTTTTCTAAACATAATTTTCGTTGTGATTTTTCCTCCAATGTTTTCTGAGACATCTGGTTAAATGCAGTATACCCTGCTTTTGTTTTTGCTGCCTTATCTGCCGCATTGTTGCCTCTAGCTACTCTCCCATCTCCCTTTTGATGTCCTCTGCACTCGACTCTAGCAACTTGTTTTGGTTCAAGTATGGCATAATATAGTTCGAGTAATTGATTCAAGTGTTTAACCGGGGTGCCTGCTGAGGTCACAAAGCCTTTCCTTTTCCAGTGACACATGTCTGGTTTAGAGGCATGTCTTTAACTGTAAACACTGTTTTTATTTCACTAATTTATTCAATGTTTATTGTTAGATTAATTAATATTTATCTGCAGGGTTAGAATTTGCTAATAGTATTAATATAGTGTTCAGCTGTACAGCTCTCTGGTTGTTGTGGCTGTTTTTAAATGTGCCATGAAAACAAACCTTGACTTGACTTGTTATGACTCAGACTTACTGCAGCTGTCTTTAAATTTCTTTTAGAGGTTTCTTCTTCAAGAAACTCATTGGTGATATCTGACTCTCGTTGTGCCTTTTATTGCCGTGTTTTTGTTAATTTCCTAATAATCTAACTCACTTTAAACCTTTATATAAAGCATGTTGCTGCTCTGTTAAGATAACAGATCCATTGATTCATAGATCTGCTGCAGTTAAATAGTTAAATGGTTTAATGAGATCAATTATAAATACTGATTATAAATATTAACTCAGAATTGGTGAAAATAAGCAGAGGAGAAGTATTTAGATCAGCTAAATTTTAAGTCATGTTACTGTGATCTCTAACACAATAAAGGCTAACCTTTAATGCTTTAAGATGGTAAGAAACTGTCTGACACCTATCTGCCTGACCTTGCTGTTAAATCCCGATATTTTCTAATATGTCATATGGTCTGACTGTCCGGTCTCAGACCTGCTTCAGGTGGAAATCATAAAGTCTCAATTTGTAGAACATCTTTTGTTCAGGCAGTTTTTCAATTAAAGGATCAAAGATTTAAATGCTATGTCTCTTGTAAGCCATTTAATGACTTCTTTTCCTTTTTCGGTTTTAGTAGGTGTGGCTTCTATCCATCTAGAAAAGGGAGCTACACACACTAGAAGAAATAGTTTACCTTCAGTCCTGTTCGCTGCTCCCATGTCAGTAAACTCAATTACTATCTGTTTCCAAGGGGCATCAGGTACTGGGAAACTACCTAGTCCTGCTTTGAGATTGAACAGCTTGCAAATTTCACAAGATTGCACAAAATATTTTATTGTGTCTTTTAGGTGGGGGTGCCACCAGTGTTGTGAAATGAGCGCTGTTACTTTTGAGCTAGCACAGTGAGCTCTACTGTGTGCTTCTTGACATAGCAAATTTAGTAGTCCAGTTGGAGCTACTATTTTGCCTTTATGATTCCAGCAGCGTCCTGTGGAATCTTTTTTTTTTCGTTCCATGCTTGCTTTTCAGATGGTGCCGCTGCTTTGTGAAGTTCTTTAATGTTTTCTAAAAATAATTCTCGTTGTTATTTTTCCTCCAATGTTTTCTGAGACATCTGGTTAAATGCAGTATACCCTGCTTTTGTTTTTGCTGCCTTATCTGCCGCATTGTTGCCTCTCGCTACTCTCCCATCTCCCTTTTGATGTCCTCTGCACTCGACTCTAGCAACTTGTTTTGGTTCAAGTATGGCATAATATAGTTCGAGTAATTGATTCAAGTGTTTAACCGGGGTGCCTGCTGAGGTCACAAAGCCTTTCCTTTTCCAGTGACACATGTCTGGTTTAGAGGCATGTCTTTAACTGTAAACACTGTTTTTATTTCACTAATTTATTCAATGTTTATTGTTAGATTAATTAATATTTATCTGCAGGGTTAGAATTTGCTAATAGTATTAATATAGTGTTCAGCTGTACAGCTCTCTGGTTGTTGTGGCTGTTTTTAAATGTGCCATGGAAACAAACCTTGACTTGACTTGTTATGACTCAGACTTACTGCAGCTGTCTTTAAATTTCTTTTAGAGGTTTCTTCTTCAAGAAACTCATTGGTGATATCTGACTCTCGTTGTGCCTTTTATTGCCGTGTTTTTGTTAATTTCCTAATAATCTAACTCACTTTAAACCTTTATATAAAGCATGTTGCTGCTCTGTTAAGATAACAGATCCATTGATTCATAGATCTGCTGCAGTTAAATAGTTAAATGGTTTAATGAGATCAATTATAAATACTGATTATAAATATTAACTCAGAATTGGTGAAAATAAGCAGAGGAGAAGTATTTAGATCAGCTAAATTTTAAGTCATGTTACTGTGATCTCTAACACAATAAAGGCTAACCTTTAATGCTTTAAGATGGTAAGAAACTGTCTGACACCTATCTGCCTGACCTTGCTGTTAAATCCCGATATTTTCTAATATGTCATATGGTCTGACTGTCCGGTCTCAGACCTGCTTCAGGTGGAAATCATAAAGTCTCAATTTGTAGAACATCTTTTGTTCAGGCAGTTTTTCAATTAAAGGATCAAAGATTTAAATGCTATGTCTCTTGTAAGCCATTTAATGACTTCTTTTCCTTTTTCGGTTTTAGTAGGTGTGGCTTCTATCCATCTAGAAAAGGGAGCTACACACACTAGAAGAAATAGTTTACCTTCAGTCCTGTTCGCTGCTCCCATGTCAGTAAACTCAATTACTATCTGTTTCCAAGGGGCATCAGGTACTGGGAAACTACCTAGTCCTGCTTTGAGATTGAACAGCTTGCAAATTTCACAAGATTGCACAAAATATTTTATTGTGTCTTTTAGGTGGGGGTGCCACCAGTGTTGTGAAATGAGCGCTGTTACTTTTGAGCTAGCACAGTGAGCTCTACTGTGTGCTTCTTGACATAGCAAATTTAGTAGTCCAGTTGGAGCTACTATTTTGCCTTTATGATTCCAGCAGCGTCCTGTGGAATCTTTTTTTTTTCGTTCCATGCTTGCTTTTCAGATGGTGCCGCTGCTTTGTGAAGTTCTTTAATGTTTTCTAAACATAATTTTCGTTGTGATTTTTCCTCCAATGTTTTCTGAGACATCTGGTTAAATGCAGTATACCCTGCTTTTGTTTTTGCTGCCTTATCTGCCGCATTGTTGCCTCTAGCTACTCTCCCATCTCCCTTTTGATGTCCTCTGCACTCGACTCTAGCAACTTGTTTTGGTTCAAGTATGGCATAATATAGTTCGAGTAATTGATTCAAGTGTTTAACCGGGGTGCCTGCTGAGGTCACAAAGCCTTTCCTTTTCCAGTGACACATGTCTGGTTTAGAGGCATGTCTTTAACTGTAAACACTGTTTTTATTTCACTAATTTATTCAATGTTTATTGTTAGATTAATTAATATTTATCTGCAGGGTTAGAATTTGCTAATAGTATTAATATAGTGTTCAGCTGTACAGCTCTCTGGTTGTTGTGGCTGTTTTTAAATGTGCCATGAAAACAAACCTTGACTTGACTTGTTATGACTCAGACTTACTGCAGCTGTCTTTAAATTTCTTTTAGAGGTTTCTTCTTCAAGAAACTCATTGGTGATATCTGACTCTCGTTGTGCCTTTTATTGCCGTGTTTTTGTTAATTTCCTAATAATCTAACTCACTTTAAACCTTTATATAAAGCATGTTGCTGCTCTGTTAAGATAACAGATCCATTGATTCATAGATCTGCTGCAGTTAAATAGTTAAATGGTTTAATGAGATCAATTATAAATACTGATTATAAATATTAACTCAGAATTGGTGAAAATAAGCAGAGGAGAAGTATTTAGATCAGCTAAATTTTAAGTCATGTTACTGTGATCTCTAACACAATAAAGGCTAACCTTTAATGCTTTAAGATGGTAAGAAACTGTCTGACACCTATCTGCCTGACCTTGCTGTTAAATCCCGATATTTTCTAATATGTCATATGGTCTGACTGTCCGGTCTCAGACCTGCTTCAGGTGGAAATCATAAAGTCTCAATTTGTAGAACATCTTTTGTTCAGGCAGTTTTTCAATTAAAGGATCAAAGATTTAAATGCTATGTCTCTTGTAAGCCATTTAATGACTTCTTTTCCTTTTTCGGTTTTAGTAGGTGTGGCTTCTATCCATCTAGAAAAGGGAGCTACACACACTAGAAGAAATAGTTTACCTTCAGTCCTGTTCGCTGCTCCCATGTCAGTAAACTCAATTACTATCTGTTTCCAAGGGGCATCAGGTACTGGGAAACTACCTAGTCCTGCTTTGAGATTGAACAGCTTGCAAATTTCACAAGATTGCACAAAATATTTTATTGTGTCTTTTAGGTGGGGGTGCCACCAGTGTTGTGAAATGAGCGCTGTTACTTTTGAGCTAGCACAGTGAGCTCTACTGTGTGCTTCTTGACATAGCAAATTTAGTAGTCCAGTTTGAGCTACTATTTTGCCTTCATGATTCCAGCAGCGTCCTGTGGAATCTTTTTTTTTTCGTTCCATGCTTGCTTTTCAGATGGTGCCGCTGCTTCGTGAAGTTCTTTAATGTTTTCTAAACATAATTTTCGTTTTGATTTTTCCTCAAATGTTTTCTGAGACATCTGGTTAAATGCAGTATACCCTGCTTTTGTTTTTGCTGCCCTATCTGCCGCATTGTTGCCTCTAGCTACTCTCCCATCTCCCTTTTGATGTCCTCTGCACTCGACTCTAGCAACTTGTTTTGGTTCAAGTATGGCATAATATAGTTCGAGTAATTGATTCAAGTGTTTAACCGGGGTGCCTGCTGAGGTCACAAAGCCTTTCCTTTTCCAGTGACACATGTCTGGTTTAGAGGCATGTCTTTAACTGTAAACACTGTATTTATTTCACTAATTTATTCAATGTTTATTGTTAGATTAATTAATATTTATCTGCAGGGTTAGAATTTGCTAATAGTATTAATATAGTGTTCAGCTGACTTGACTTGACTTGTTATGACTCAGACTTACTGCAGCTGTCTTTAAATTTCTTTTAGAGGTTTCTTCTTCAAGAAACTCATTGGTGATATCTGACTCTCGTTGTGCCTTTTATTGCCGTGTTCTTGTTAATTTCCTAATAATCTAACTCACTTTAAACCTTTATATAAAGCACGTTGCTGCTCTGTTAAGATAACAGATCCATTGATTCATAGATCTGCTGCAGTTAAATAGTTAAATGGTTTAATGAGATCAATTATAAATACTGATGATAAATATTAACTCAGAATTGGTGAAAATAAGCAGAGGAGAAGTATTTAGATCAGCTAAATTTTAAGTCATGTTACTGTGATCTCTAACACAATAAAGGCTAACCTTTAATGCTTTAAGATGGTAAGAAACTGTCTGACACCTATCTGCCTGACCTTGCTGTTAAATCCCGATATTTTCTAATATGTCATATGGTCTGACTGTCCGGTCTCAGACCTGCTTCAGGTGGAAATCATAAAGTCTCAATTTGTAGAACATCTTTTGTTCAGGCAGTTTTTCAATTAAAGGATCAAAGATTTAAATGCTATGTCTCTTGTAAGCCATTTAATGACTTCTTTTCCTTTTTCGGTTTTAGTAGGTGTGGCTTCTATCCATCTAGAAAAGGGAGCTACACACACTAGAAGAAATAGTTTACCTTCAGTCCTGTTCGCTGCTCCCATGTCAGTAAACTCAATTACTATCTGTTTCCAAGGGGCATCAGGTACTGGGAAACTACCTAGTCCTGCTTTGAGATTGAACAGCTTGCAAATTTCACAAGATTGCACAAAATATTTTATTGTGTCTTTTAGGTGGGGGTGCCACCAGTGTTGTGAAATGAGCGCTGTTACTTTTGAGCTAGCACAGTGAGCTCTACTGTGTGCTTCTTGACATAGCAAATTTAGTAGTCCAGTTGGAGCTACTATTTTGCCTTTATGATTCCAGCAGCGTCCTGTGGAATCTTTTTTTTTTCGTTCCATGCTTGCTTTTCAGATGGTGCCGCTGCTTTGTGAAGTTCTTTAATGTTTTCTAAACATAATTTTCGTTGTGATTTTTCCTCCAATGTTTTCTGAGACATCTGGTTAAATGCAGTATACCCTGCTTTTGTTTTTGCTGCCTTATCTGCCGCATTGTTGCCTCTAGCTACTCTCCCATCTCCCTTTTGATGTCCTCTGCACTCGACTCTAGCAACTTGTTTTGGTTCAAGTATGGCATAATATAGTTCGAGTAATTGATTCAAGTGTTTAACCGGGGTGCCTGCTGAGGTCACAAAGCCTTTCCTTTTCCAGTGACACATGTCTGGTTTAGAGGCATGTCTTTAACTGTAAACACTGTTTTTATTTCACTAATTTATTCAATGTTTATTGTTAGATTAATTAATATTTATCTGCAGGGTTAGAATTTGCTAATAGTATTAATATAGTGTTCAGCTGTACAGCTCTCTGGTTGTTGTGGCTGTTTTTAAATGTGCCATGAAAACAAACCTTGACTTGACTTGTTATGACTCAGACTTACTGCAGCTGTCTTTAAATTTCTTTTAGAGGTTTCTTCTTCAAGAAACTCATTGGTGATATCTGACTCTCGTTGTGCCTTTTATTGCCGTGTTTTTGTTAATTTCCTAATAATCTAACTCACTTTAAACCTTTATATAAAGCACGTTGCTGCTCTGTTAAGATAACAGATCCATTGATTCATAGATCTGCTGCAGTTAAATAGTTAAATGGTTTAATGAGATCAATTATAAATACTGATTATAAATATTAACTCAGAATTGGTGAAAATAAGCAGAGGAGAAGTATTTAGATCAGCTAAATTTTAAGTCATGTTACTGTGATCTCTAACACAATAAAGGCTAACCTTTAATGCTTTAAGATGGTAAGAAACTGTCTGACACCTATCTGCCTGACCTTGCTGTTAAATCCCGATATTTTCTAATATGTCATATGGTCTGACTGTCCGGTCTCAGACCTGCTTTAGGTGGAAATCATAAAGTCTCAATTTGTAGAACATCTTTTGTTCAGGCAGTTTTTCAATTAAAGGATCAAAGATTTAAATGCTATGTCTCTTGTAAGCCATTTAATGACTTCTTTTCCTTTTTCGGTTTTAGTAGGTGTGGCTTCTATCCATCTAGAAAAGGGAGCTACACACACTAGAAGAAATAGTTTACCTTCAGTCCTGTTCGCTGCTCCCATGTCAGTAAACTCAATTACTATCTGTTTCCAAGGGGCATCAGGTACTGGGAAACTACCTAGTCCTGCTTTGAGATTGAACAGCTTGCAAATTTCACAAGATTGCACAAAATATTTTATTGTGTCTTTTAGGTGGGGGTGCCACCAGTGTTGTGAAATGAGCGCTGTTACTTTTGAGCTAGCACAGTGAGCTCTACTGTGTGCTTCTTGACATAGCAAATTTAGTAGTCCAGTTGGAGCTACTATTTTGCCTTTATTATTCCAGCAGCGTCCTGTGGAATCTTTTTTTTTTCGTTCCATGCTTGCTTTTCAGATGGTGCCGCTGCTTTGTGAAGTTCTTTAATGTTTTCTAAACATAATTCTCGTTGTGATTTTTCCTCCAATGTTTTCTGAGACATCTGGTTAAATGCAGTATACCCTGCTTTTGTTTTTGCTGCCTTATCTGCCGCATTGTTGCCTCTCGCTACTCTCCCATCTCCCTTTTGATGTCCTCTGCACTCGACTCTAGCAACTTGTTTTGGTTCAAGTATGGCATAATATAGTTCGAGTAATTGATTCAAGTGTTTAACCGGGGTGCCTGCTGAGGTCACAAAGCCTTTCCTTTTCCAGTGACACATGTCTGGTTTAGAGGCATGTTTTTAACTGTAAACACTGTTTTTATTTCACTAAATTATTCAATGTTTATTGTTAGATTAATTCATATTTATCTGCAGGGTTAGAATTTGCTAATAGTATTAATATAGTGTTCAGCTGTACAGCTCTCTGGTTGCTGTGGCTGTTTTTAAATGTGCCATGAAAACAAACCTTGACTTGACTTGTTATGACTCAGACTTACTGCAGCTGTCTTTAAATTTCTTTTAGAGTTTTCTTCTTCAAGAAACTCATTGGTGATAACTGACTCTCGTTGTGCCTTTTATTGCCGTGTTTTTGTTAATTTCCTAATAATCTAACTCACTTTAAACCTTTATATAAAGCATGTTGCTGCTCTGTTAAGATAACAGATCCATTGATTCATAGATCTGCTGCAGTTAAATAGTTAAATGGTTTAATGAGATCAATTATAAATACTGATTATAAATATTAACTCAGAATTGGTGAAAATAAGCAGAGGAGAAGTATTTAGATCAGCTAAATTTTAAGTCATGTTACTGTGATCTCTAACACAATAAAGGCTAACCTTTAATGCTTTAAGATGGTAAGAAACTGTCTGACACCTATCTGCCTGACCTTGCTGTTAAATCCCGATATTTTCTAATATGTCATATGGTCTGACTGTCCGGTCTCAGACCTGCTTCAGGTGGAAATCATAAAGTCTCAATTTGTAGAACATCTTTTGTTCAGGCAGTTTTTCAATTAAAGGATCAAAGATTTAAATGCTATGTCTCTTGTAAGCCATTTAATGACTTCTTTTCCTTTTTCGGTTTTAGTAGGTGTGGCTTCTATCCATCTAGAAAAGGGAGCTACACACACTAGAAGAAATAGTTTACCTTCAGTCCTGTTCGCTGCTCCCATGTCAGTAAACTCAATTACTATCTGTTTCCAAGGGGCATCAGGTACTGGGAAACTACCTAGTCCTGCTTTGAGATTGAACAGCTTGCAAATTTCACAAGATTGCACAAAATATTTTATTGTGTCTTTTAGGTGGGGGTGCCACCAGTGTTGTGAAATGAGCGCTGTTACTTTTGAGCTAGCACAGTGAGCTCTACTGTGTGCTTCTTGACATAGCAAATTTAGTAGTCCAGTTGGAGCTACTATTTTGCCTTTATGATTCCAGCAGCGTCCTGTGGAATCTTTTTTTTTTCGTTCCATGCTTGCTTTTCAGATGGTGCCGCTGCTTTGTGAAGTTCTTTAATGTTTTCTAAAAATAATTCTCGTTGTTATTTTTCCTCCAATGTTTTCTGAGACATCTGGTTAAATGCAGTATACCCTGCTTTTGTTTTTGCTGCCTTATCTGCCGCATTGTTGCCTCTCGCTACTCTCCCATCTCCCTTTTGATGTCCTCTGCACTCGACTCTAGCAACTTGTTTTGGTTCAAGTATGGCATAATATAGTTCGAGTAATTGATTCAAGTGTTTAACCGGGGTGCCTGCTGAGGTCACAAAGCCTTTCCTTTTCCAGTGACACATGTCTGGTTTAGAGGCATGTCTTTAACTGTAAACACTGTTTTTATTTCACTAATTTATTCAATGTTTATTGTTAGATTAATTAATATTTATCTGCAGGGTTAGAATTTGCTAATAGTATTAATATAGTGTTCAGCTGTACAGCTCTCTGGTTGTTGTGGCTGTTTTTAAATGTGCCATGAAAACAAACCTTGACTTGACTTGTTATGACTCAGACTTACTGCAGCTGTCTTTAAATTTCTTTTAGAGGTTTCTTCTTCAAGAAACTCATTGGTGATATCTGACTCTCGTTGTGCCTTTTATTGCCGTGTTTTTGTTAATTTCCTAATAATCTAACTCACTTTAAACCTTTATATAAAGCATGTTGCTGCTCTGTTAAGATAACAGATCCATTGATTCATAGATCTGCTGCAGTTAAATAGTTAAATGGTTTAATGAGATCAATTATAAATACTGATTATAAATATTAACTCAGAATTGGTGAAAATAAGCAGAGGAGAAGTATTTAGATCAGCTAAATTTTAAGTCATGTTACTGTGATCTCTAACACAATAAAGGCTAACCTTTAATGCTTTAAGATGGTAAGAAACTGTCTGACACCTATCTGCCTGACCTTGCTGTTAAATCCCGATATTTTCTAATATGTCATATGGTCTGACTGTCCGGTCTCAGACCTGCTTCAGGTGGAAATCATAAAGTCTCAATTTGTAGAACATCTTTTGTTCAGGCAGTTTTTCAATTAAAGGATCAAAGATTTAAATGCTATGTCTCTTGTAAGCCATTTAATGACTTCTTTTCCTTTTTCGGTTTTAGTAGGTGTGGCTTCTATCCATCTAGAAAAGGGAGCTACACACACTAGAAGAAATAGTTTACCTTCAGTCCTGTTCGCTGCTCCCATGTCAGTAAACTCAATTACTATCTGTTTCCAAGGGGCATCAGGTACTGGGAAACTACCTAGTCCTGCTTTGAGATTGAACAGCTTGCAAATTTCACAAGATTGCACAAAATATTTTATTGTGTCTTTTAGGTGGGGGTGCCACCAGTGTTGTGAAATGAGCGCTGTTACTTTTGAGCTAGCACAGTGAGCTCTACTGTGTGCTTCTTGACATAGCAAATTTAGTAGTCCAGTTGGAGCTACTATTTTGCCTTTATGATTCCAGCAGCGTCCTGTGGAATCTTTTTTTTTTCGTTCCATGCTTGCTTTTCAGATGGTGCCGCTGCTTTGTGAAGTTCTTTAATGTTTTCTAAACATAATTCTCGTTGTGATTTTTCCTCCAATGTTTTCTGAGACATCTGGTTAAATGCAGTATACCCTGCTTTTGTTTTTGCTGCCTTATCTGCCGCATTGTTGCCTCTCGCTACTCTCCCATCTCCCTTTTGATGTCCTCTGCACTCGACTCTAGCAACTTGTTTTGGTTCAAGTATGGCATAATATAGTTCGAGTAATTGATTCAAGTGTTTAACCGGGGTGCCTGCTGAGGTCACAAAGCCTTTCCTTTTCCAGTGACACATGTCTGGTTTAGAGGCATGTTTTTAACTGTAAACACTGTTTTTATTTCACTAAATTATTCAATGTTTATTGTTAGATTAATTCATATTTATCTGCAGGGTTAGAATTTGCTAATAGTATTAATATAGTGTTCAGCTGTACAGCTCTCTGGTTGCTGTGGCTGTTTTTAAATGTGCCATGAAAACAAACCTTGACTTGACTTGTTATGACTCAGACTTACTGCAGCTGTCTTTAAATTTCTTTTAGAGTTTTCTTCTTCAAGAAACTCATTGGTGATAACTGACTCTCGTTGTGCCTTTTATTGCCGTGTTTTTGTTAATTTCCTAATAATCTAACTCACTTTAAACCTTTATATAGAGCACATTGCTGCTCTGTTAAGATAACAGATCCATTGATTCATAGATCTGCTGCAGTTAAATAGTTAAATGGTTTAATGAGATCAATTATAAATACTGATTATAAATATTAACTCAGAATTGGTGAAAATAAGCAGAGGAGAAGTATTTAGATCAGCTAAATTTTAAGTCATGTTACTGTGATCTCTAACACAATAAAGGCTAACCTTTAATGCTTTAAGATGGTAAGAAACTGTCTGACACCTATCTGCCTGACCTTGCTGTTAAATCCCGATATTTTCTAATATGTCATATGGTCTGACTGTCCGGTCTCAGACCTGCTTCAGGTGGAAATCATAAAGTCTCAATTTGTAGAACATCTTTTGTTCAGGCAGTTTTTCAATTAAAGGATCAAAGATTTAAATGCTATGTCTCTTGTAAGCCATTTAATGACTTCTTTTCCTTTTTCGGTTTTAGTAGGTGTGGCTTCTATCCATCTAGAAAAGGGAGCTACACACACTAGAAGAAATAGTTTACCTTCAGTCCTGTTCGCTGCTCCCATGTCAGTAAACTCAATTACTATCTGTTTCCAAGGGGCATCAGGTACTGGGAAACTACCTAGTCCTGCTTTGAGATTGAACAGCTTGCAAATTTCACAAGATTGCACAAAATATTTTATTGTGTCTTTTAGGTGGGGGTGCCACCAGTGTTGTGAAATGAGCGCTGTTACTTTTGAGCTAGCACAGTGAGCTCTACTGTGTGCTTCTTGACATAGCAAATTTAGTAGTCCAGTTGGAGCTACTATTTTGCCTTTATGATTCCAGCAGCGTCCTGTGGAATCTTTTTTTTTTCGTTCCATGCTTGCTTTTCAGATGGTGCCGCTGCTTTGTGAAGTTCTTTAATGTTTTCTAAAAATAATTCTCGTTGTTATTTTTCCTCCAATGTTTTCTGAGACATCTGGTTAAATGCAGTATACCCTGCTTTTGTTTTTGCTGCCTTATCTGCCGCATTGTTGCCTCTCGCTACTCTCCCATCTCCCTTTTGATGTCCTCTGCACTCGACTCTAGCAACTTGTTTTGGTTCAAGTATGGCATAATATAGTTCGAGTAATTGATTCAAGTGTTTAACCGGGGTGCCTGCTGAGGTCACAAAGCCTTTCCTTTTCCAGTGACACATGTCTGGTTTAGAGGCATGTCTTTAACTGTAAACACTGTTTTTATTTCACTAATTTATTCAATGTTTATTGTTAGATTAATTAATATTTATCTGCAGGGTTAGAATTTGCTAATAGTATTAATATAGTGTTCAGCTGTACAGCTCTCTGGTTGTTGTGGCTGTTTTTAAATGTGCCATGGAAACAAACCTTGACTTGACTTGTTATGACTCAGACTTACTGCAGCTGTCTTTAAATTTCTTTTAGAGGTTTCTTCTTCAAGAAACTCATTGGTGATATCTGACTCTCGTTGTGCCTTTTATTGCCGTGTTTTTGTTAATTTCCTAATAATCTAACTCACTTTAAACCTTTATATAAAGCATGTTGCTGCTCTGTTAAGATAACAGATCCATTGATTCATAGATCTGCTGCAGTTAAATAGTTAAATGGTTTAATGAGATCAATTATAAATACTGATTATAAATATTAACTCAGAATTGGTGAAAATAAGCAGAGGAGAAGTATTTAGATCAGCTAAATTTTAAGTCATGTTACTGTGATCTCTAACACAATAAAGGCTAACCTTTAATGCTTTAAGATGGTAAGAAACTGTCTGACACCTATCTGCCTGACCTTGCTGTTAAATCCCGATATTTTCTAATATGTCATATGGTCTGACTGTCCGGTCTCAGACCTGCTTCAGGTGGAAATCATAAAGTCTCAATTTGTAGAACATCTTTTGTTCAGGCAGTTTTTCAATTAAAGGATCAAAGATTTAAATGCTATGTCTCTTGTAAGCCATTTAATGACTTCTTTTCCTTTTTCGGTTTTAGTAGGTGTGGCTTCTATCCATCTAGAAAAGGGAGCTACACACACTAGAAGAAATAGTTTACCTTCAGTCCTGTTCGCTGCTCCCATGTCAGTAAACTCAATTACTATCTGTTTCCAAGGGGCATCAGGTACTGGGAAACTACCTAGTCCTGCTTTGAGATTGAACAGCTTGCAAATTTCACAAGATTGCACAAAATATTTTATTGTGTCTTTTAGGTGGGGGTGCCACCAGTGTTGTGAAATGAGCGCTGTTACTTTTGAGCTAGCACAGTGAGCTCTACTGTGTGCTTCTTGACATAGCAAATTTAGTAGTCCAGTTGGAGCTACTATTTTGCCTTTATGATTCCAGCAGCGTCCTGTGGAATCTTTTTTTTTTCGTTCCATGCTTGCTTTTCAGATGGTGCCGCTGCTTTGTGAAGTTCTTTAATGTTTTCTAAACATAATTTTCGTTGTGATTTTTCCTCCAATGTTTTCTGAGACATCTGGTTAAATGCAGTATACCCTGCTTTTGTTTTTGCTGCCTTATCTGCCGCATTGTTGCCTCTAGCTACTCTCCCATCTCCCTTTTGATGTCCTCTGCACTCGACTCTAGCAACTTGTTTTGGTTCAAGTATGGCATAATATAGTTCGAGTAATTGATTCAAGTGTTTAACCGGGGTGCCTGCTGAGGTCACAAAGCCTTTCCTTTTCCAGTGACACATGTCTGGTTTAGAGGCATGTCTTTAACTGTAAACACTGTTTTTATTTCACTAATTTATTCAATGTTTATTGTTAGATTAATTAATATTTATCTGCAGGGTTAGAATTTGCTAATAGTATTAATATAGTGTTCAGCTGTACAGCTCTCTGGTTGTTGTGGCTGTTTTTAAATGTGCCATGAAAACAAACCTTGACTTGACTTGTTATGACTCAGACTTACTGCAGCTGTCTTTAAATTTCTTTTAGAGGTTTCTTCTTCAAGAAACTCATTGGTGATATCTGACTCTCGTTGTGCCTTTTATTGCCGTGTTTTTGTTAATTTCCTAATAATCTAACTCACTTTAAACCTTTATATAAAGCATGTTGCTGCTCTGTTAAGATAACAGATCCATTGATTCATAGATCTGCTGCAGTTAAATAGTTAAATGGTTTAATGAGATCAATTATAAATACTGATTATAAATATTAACTCAGAATTGGTGAAAATAAGCAGAGGAGAAGTATTTAGATCAGCTAAATTTTAAGTCATGTTACTGTGATCTCTAACACAATAAAGGCTAACCTTTAATGCTTTAAGATGGTAAGAAACTGTCTGACACCTATCTGCCTGACCTTGCTGTTAAATCCCGATATTTTCTAATATGTCATATGGTCTGACTGTCCGGTCTCAGACCTGCTTCAGGTGGAAATCATAAAGTCTCAATTTGTAGAACATCTTTTGTTCAGGCAGTTTTTCAATTAAAGGATCAAAGATTTAAATGCTATGTCTCTTGTAAGCCATTTAATGACTTCTTTTCCTTTTTCGGTTTTAGTAGGTGTGGCTTCTATCCATCTAGAAAAGGGAGCTACACACACTAGAAGAAATAGTTTACCTTCAGTCCTGTTCGCTGCTCCCATGTCAGTAAACTCAATTACTATCTGTTTCCAAGGGGCATCAGGTACTGGGAAACTACCTAGTCCTGCTTTGAGATTGAACAGCTTGCAAATTTCACAAGATTGCACAAAATATTTTATTGTGTCTTTTAGGTGGGGGTGCCACCAGTGTTGTGAAATGAGCGCTGTTACTTTTGAGCTAGCACAGTGAGCTCTACTGTGTGCTTCTTGACATAGCAAATTTAGTAGTCCAGTTGGAGCTACTATTTTGCCTTTATGATTCCAGCAGCGTCCTGTGGAATCTTTTTTTTTTCGTTCCATGCTTGCTTTTCAGATGGTGCCGCTGCTTTGTGAAGTTCTTTAATGTTTTCTAAACATAATTTTCGTTGTGATTTTTCCTCCAATGTTTTCTGAGACATCTGGTTAAATGCAGTATACCCTGCTTTTGTTTTTGCTGCCTTATCTGCCGCATTGTTGCCTCTAGCTACTCTCCCATCTCCCTTTTGATGTCCTCTGCACTCGACTCTAGCAACTTGTTTTGGTTCAAGTATGGCATAATATAGTTCGAGTAATTGATTCAAGTGTTTAACCGGGGTGCCTGCTGAGGTCACAAAGCCTTTCCTTTTCCAGTGACACATGTCTGGTTTAGAGGCATGTCTTTAACTGTAAACACTGTTTTTATTTCACTAATTTATTCAATGTTTATTGTTAGATTAATTAATATTTATCTGCAGGGTTAGAATTTGCTAATAGTATTAATATAGTGTTCAGCTGTACAGCTCTCTGGTTGTTGTGGCTGTTTTTAAATGTGCCATGAAAACAAACCTTGACTTGACTTGTTATGACTCAGACTTACTGCAGCTGTCTTTAAATTTCTTTTAGAGGTTTCTTCTTCAAGAAACTCATTGGTGATATCTGACTCTCGTTGTGCCTTTTATTGCCGTGTTTTTGTTAATTTCCTAATAATCTAACTCACTTTAAACCTTTATATAAAGCATGTTGCTGCTCTGTTAAGATAACAGATCCATTGATTCATAGATCTGCTGCAGTTAAATAGTTAAATGGTTTAATGAGATCAATTATAAATACTGATTATAAATATTAACTCAGAATTGGTGAAAATAAGCAGAGGAGAAGTATTTAGATCAGCTAAATTTTAAGTCATGTTACTGTGATCTCTAACACAATAAAGGCTAACCTTTAATGCTTTAAGATGGTAAGAAACTGTCTGACACCTATCTGCCTGACCTTGCTGTTAAATCCCGATATTTTCTAATATGTCATATGGTCTGACTGTCCGGTCTCAGACCTGCTTCAGGTGGAAATCATAAAGTCTCAATTTGTAGAACATCTTTTGTTCAGGCAGTTTTTCAATTAAAGGATCAAAGATTTAAATGCTATGTCTCTTGTAAGCCATTTAATGACTTCTTTTCCTTTTTCGGTTTTAGTAGGTGTGGCTTCTATCCATCTAGAAAAGGGAGCTACACACACTAGAAGAAATAGTTTACCTTCAGTCCTGTTCGCTGCTCCCATGTCAGTAAACTCAATTACTATCTGTTTCCAAGGGGCATCAGGTACTGGGAAACTATCTAGTCCTGCTTTGAGATTGAACAGCTTGCAAATTTCACAAGATTGCACAAAATATTTTATTGTGTCTTTTAGGTGGGGGTGCCACCAGTGTTGTGAAATGAGCGCTGTTACTTTTGAGCTAGCACAGTGAGCTCTACTGTGTGCTTCTTGACATAGCAAATTTAGTAGTCCAGTTGGAGCTACTATTTTGCCTTTATGATTCCAGCAGCGTCCTGTGGAATCTTTTTTTTTTCGTTCCATGCTTGCTTTTCAGATGGTGCCGCTGCTTTGTGAAGTTCTTTAATGTTTTCTAAACATAATTCTCGTTGTGATTTTTCCTCCAATGTTTTCTGAGACATCTGGTTAAATGCAGTATACCCTGCTTTTGTTTTTGCTGCCTTATCTGCCGCATTGTTGCCTCTCGCTACTCTCCCATCTCCCTTTTGATGTCCTCTGCACTCGACTCTAGCAACTTGTTTTGGTTCAAGTATGGCATAATATAGTTCGAGTAATTGATTCAAGTGTTTAACCGGGGTGCCTGCTGAGGTCACAAAGCCTTTCCTTTTCCAGTGACACATGTCTGGTTTAGAGGCATGTTTTTAACTGTAAACACTGTTTTTATTTCACTAAATTATTCAATGTTTATTGTTAGATTAATTCATATTTATCTGCAGGGTTAGAATTTGCTAATAGTATTAATATAGTGTTCAGCTGTACAGCTCTCTGGTTGCTGTGGCTGTTTTTAAATGTGCCATGAAAACAAACCTTGACTTGACTTGTTATGACTCAGACTTACTGCAGCTGTCTTTAAATTTCTTTTAGAGTTTTCTTCTTCAAGAAACTCATTGGTGATAACTGACTCTCGTTGTGCCTTTTATTGCCGTGTTTTTGTTAATTTCCTAATAATCTAACTCACTTTAAACCTTTATATAGAGCACATTGCTGCTCTGTTAAGATAACAGATCCATTGATTCATAGATCTGCTGCAGTTAAATAGTTAAATGGTTTAATGAGATCAATTATAAATACTGATTATAAATATTAACTCAGAATTGGTGAAAATAAGCAGAGGAGAAGTATTTAGATCAGCTAAATTTTAAGTCATGTTACTGTGATCTCTAACACAATAAAGGCTAACCTTTAATGCTTTAAGATGGTAAGAAACTGTCTGACACCTATCTGCCTGACCTTGCTGTTAAATCCCGATATTTTCTAATATGTCATATGGTCTGACTGTCCGGTCTCAGACCTGCTTCAGGTGGAAATCATAAAGTCTCAATTTGTAGAACATCTTTTGTTCAGGCAGTTTTTCAATTAAAGGATCAAAGATTTAAATGCTATGTCTCTTGTAAGCCCTTTAATGACTTCTTTTCCTTTTTCGGTTTTAGTAGGTGTGGCTTCTATCCATCTAGAAAAGGGAGCTACACACACTAGAAGAAATAGTTTACCTTCAGTCCTGTTCGCTGCTCCCATGTCAGTAAACTCAATTACTATCTGTTTCCAAGGGGCATCAGGTACTGGGAAACTACCTAGTCCTGCTTTGAGATTGAACAGCTTGCAAATTTCACAAGATTGCACAAAATATTTTATTGTGTCTTTTAGGTGGGGGTGCCACCAGTGTTGTGAAATGAGCGCTGTTACTTTTGAGCTAGCACAGTGAGCTCTACTGTGTGCTTCTTGACATAGCAAATTTAGTAGTCCAGTTGGAGCTACTATTTTGCCTTTATGATTCCAGCAGCGTCCTGTGGAATCTTTTTTTTTTCGTTCCATGCTTGCTTTTCAGATGGTGCCGCTGCTTTGTGAAGTTCTTTAATGTTTTCTAAAAATAATTCTCGTTGTTATTTTTCCTCCAATGTTTTCTGAGACATCTGGTTAAATGCAGTATACCCTGCTTTTGTTTTTGCTGCCTTATCTGCCGCATTGTTGCCTCTCGCTACTCTCCCATCTCCCTTTTGATGTCCTCTGCACTCGACTCTAGCAACTTGTTTTGGTTCAAGTATGGCATAATATAGTTCGAGTAATTGATTCAAGTGTTTAACCGGGGTGCCTGCTGAGGTCACAAAGCCTTTCCTTTTCCAGTGACACATGTCTGGTTTAGAGGCATGTCTTTAACTGTAAACACTGTTTTTATTTCACTAATTTATTCAATGTTTATTGTTAGATTAATTAATATTTATCTGCAGGGTTAGAATTTGCTAATAGTATTAATATAGTGTTCAGCTGTACAGCTCTCTGGTTGTTGTGGCTGTTTTTAAATGTGCCATGAAAACAAACCTTGACTTGACTTGTTATGACTCAGACTTACTGCAGCTGTCTTTAAATTTCTTTTAGAGTTTTCTTCTTCAAGAAACTCATTGGTGATAACTGACTCTCGTTGTGCCTTTTATTGCCGTGTTTTTGTTAATTTCCTAATAATCTAACTCACTTTAAACCTTTATATAGAGCACATTGCTGCTCTGTTAAGATAACAGATCCATTGATTCATAGATCTGCTGCAGTTAAATAGTTAAATGGTTTAATGAGATCAATTATAAATACTGATTATAAATATTAACTCAGAATTGGTGAAAATAAGCAGAGGAGAAGTATTTAGATCAGCTAAATTTTAAGTCATGTTACTGTGATCTCTAACACAATAAAGGCTAACCTTTAATGCTTTAAGATGGTAAGAAACTGTCTGACACCTATCTGCCTGACCTTGCTGTTAAATCCCGATATTTTCTAATATGTCATATGGTCTGACTGTCCGGTCTCAGACCTGCTTCAGGTGGAAATCATAAAGTCTCAATTTGTAGAACATCTTTTGTTCAGGCAGTTTTTCAATTAAAGGATCAAAGATTTAAATGCTATGTCTCTTGTAAGCCATTTAATGACTTCTTTTCCTTTTTCGGTTTTAGTAGGTGTGGCTTCTATCCATCTAGAAAAGGGAGCTACACACACTAGAAGAAATAGTTTACCTTCAGTCCTGTTCGCTGCTCCCATGTCAGTAAACTCAATTACTATCTGTTTCCAAGGGGCATCAGGTACTGGGAAACTACCTAGTCCTGCTTTGAGATTGAACAGCTTGCAAATTTCACAAGATTGCACAAAATATTTTATTGTGTCTTTTAGGTGGGGGTGCCACCAGTGTTGTGAAATGAGCGCTGTTACTTTTGAGCTAGCACAGTGAGCTCTACTGTGTGCTTCTTGACATAGCAAATTTAGTAGTCCAGTTGGAGCTACTATTTTGCCTTTATGATTCCAGCAGCGTCCTGTGGAATCTTTTTTTTTTCGTTCCATGCTTGCTTTTCAGATGGTGCCGCTGCTTTGTGAAGTTCTTTAATGTTTTCTAAACATAATTCTCGTTGTGATTTTTCCTCCAATGTTTTCTGAGACATCTGGTTAAATGCAGTATACCCTGCTTTTGTTTTTGCTGCCTTATCTGCCGCATTGTTGCCTCTCGCTACTCTCCCATCTCCCTTTTGATGTCCTCTGCACTCGACTCTAGCAACTTGTTTTGGTTCAAGTATGGCATAATATAGTTCGAGTAATTGATTCAAGTGTTTAACCGGGGTGCCTGCTGAGGTCACAAAGCCTTTCCTTTTCCAGTGACACATGTCTGGTTTAGAGGCATGTTTTTAACTGTAAACACTGTTTTTATTTCACTAAATTATTCAATGTTTATTGTTAGATTAATTCATATTTATCTGCAGGGTTAGAATTTGCTAATAGTATTAATATAGTGTTCAGCTGTACAGCTCTCTGGTTGCTGTGGCTGTTTTTAAATGTGCCATGAAAACAAACCTTGACTTGACTTGTTATGACTCAGACTTACTGCAGCTGTCTTTAAATTTCTTTTAGAGTTTTCTTCTTCAAGAAACTCATTGGTGATAACTGACTCTCGTTGTGCCTTTTATCGCCGTGTTTTTGTTAATTTCCTAATAATCTAACTCACTTTAAACCTTTATATAGAGCACATTGCTGCTCTGTTAAGATAACAGATCCATTGATTCATAGATCTGCTGCAGTTAAATAGTTAAATGGTTTAATGAGATCAATTATAAATACTGATTATAAATATTAACTCAGAATTGGTGAAAATAAGCAGAGGAGAAGTATTTAGATCAGCTAAATTTTAAGTCATGTTACTGTGATCTCTAACACAATAAAGGCTAACCTTTAATGCTTTAAGATGGTAAGAAACTGTCTGACACCTATCTGCCTGACCTTGCTGTTAAATCCCGATATTTTCTAATATGTCATATGGTCTGACTGTCCGGTCTCAGACCTGCTTCAGGTGGAAATCATAAAGTCTCAATTTGTAGAACATCTTTTGTTCAGGCAGTTTTTCAATTAAAGGATCAAAGATTTAAATGCTATGTCTCTTGTAAGCCATTTAATGACTTCTTTTCCTTTTTCGGTTTTAGTAGGTGTGGCTTCTATCCATCTAGAAAAGGGAGCTACACACACTAGAAGAAATAGTTTACCTTCAGTCCTGTTCGCTGCTCCCATGTCAGTAAACTCAATTACTATCTGTTTCCAAGGGGCATCAGGTACTGGGAAACTACCTAGTCCTGCTTTGAGATTGAACAGCTTGCAAATTTCACAAGATTGCACAAAATATTTTATTGTGTCTTTTAGGTGGGGGTGCCACCAGTGTTGTGAAATGAGCGCTGTTACTTTTGAGCTAGCACAGTGAGCTCTACTGTGTGCTTCTTGACATAGCAAATTTAGTAGTCCAGTTGGAGCTACTATTTTGCCTTTATGATTCCAGCAGCGTCCTGTGGAATCTTTTTTTTTTCGTTCCATGCTTGCTTTTCAGATGGTGCCGCTGCTTTGTGAAGTTCTTTAATGTTTTCTAAAAATAATTCTCGTTGTTATTTTTCCTCCAATGTTTTCTGAGACATCTGGTTAAATGCAGTATACCCTGCTTTTGTTTTTGCTGCCTTATCTGCCGCATTGTTGCCTCTCGCTACTCTCCCATCTCCCTTTTGATGTCCTCTGCACTCGACTCTAGCAACTTGTTTTGGTTCAAGTATGGCATAATATAGTTCGAGTAATTGATTCAAGTGTTTAACCGGGGTGCCTGCTGAGGTCACAAAGCCTTTCCTTTTCCAATGACACATGTCTGGTTTAGAGGCATGTCTTTAACTGTAAACACTGTTTTTATTTCACTAATTTATTCAATGTTTATTGTTAGATTAATTAATATTTATCTGCAGGGTTAGAATTTGCTAATAGTATTAATATAGTGTTCAGCTGACTTGACTTGACTTGTTATGACTCAGACTTACTGCAGCTGTCTTTAAATTTCTTTTAGAGGTTTCTTCTTCAAGAAACTCATTGGTGATATCTGACTCTCGTTGTGCCTTTTATTGCCGTGTTTTTGTTAATTTCCTAATAATCTAACTCACTTTAAACCTTTATATAAAGCACGTTGCTGCTCTGTTAAGATAACAGATCCATTGATTCATAGATCTGCTGCAGTTAAATAGTTAAATGGTTTAATGAGATCAATTATAAATACTGATGATAAATATTAACTCAGAATTGGTGAAAATAAGCAGAGGAGAAGTATTTAGATCAGCTAAATTTTAAGTCATGTTACTGTGATCTCTAACACAATAAAGGCTAACCTTTAATGCTTTAAGATGGTAAGAAACTGTCTGACACCTATCTGCCTGACCTTGCTGTTAAATCCCGATATTTTCTAATATGTCATATGGTCTGACTGTCCGGTCTCAGACCTGCTTCAGGTGGAAATCATAAAGTCTCAATTTGTAGAACATCTTTTGTTCAGGCAGTTTTTCAATTAAAGGATCAAAGATTTAAATGCTATGTTTGTTTGTCTGACTTTTTAAGAGAGCTGTTAAATCTTAATTCAACAACAAACTGGTTCTAATGTTTAGTTTTAAACAGTCTGTTCTTCCTGGATTTATTTTGGACATTGTATTGCTTCTTATCTCTTCACTGTAATACTTGCATTGAAAAGCGGTTTTCAGATTGTCCATTCAATGTGGTATTTCTCCCATTCAAATTTATTTAAAAATAAATTAATTATTGAATTGATGATAAATGCTCTAGTAAAAACTTCCATTATCATTGTAAATTTTTTGACTAAATAACTATATGTAACTCTGGTACTCTTTAAGTACAGGCCCATGATCAATCAGAATCTGTCCTCACTCTCAGGGCTGAATGGGGGAAGAAGGAAGCAGGGTTGGGATGAGATAATCTTAGGGTGAGAGCATTTATGACAAAGCTATCTAAACTTTTCTTTTCCAATTACACATGTCCACATGTACAGCCTAAGCTGTTTATGCTGAATCTGTATAAATGGTCATTTTTTTATTTTGCTAAATGGCATGCTTCTGTTATTGAGTGTGATGTTAGGAAGATGTGTCTTATCTGCTAGTGTAGTAGGATGTGTCCCTGGAAAAGATGACGTTGTGTCTGGCACGTGCTGCGGTAGAGGTGCAGAGGACTGCGTCTGAATAGAGAATTTAACTTCTCCAAAAAAAATACTGACAGTCTGCAAGAAATGTTACTGCTTTTTTTTCCGTCTTTTTCTGCCCTTGCTCTCTGCAATAAACCTGCCTCTTTTAGCTTTGCTGTTGCTTGATTCCTACTGCCTGTTGCTTGTTTTGAAAACATAGAGAAATCATTCAGTTGCGGTGGCGCACTTTCAAACCCTCCAAACATTCCTTTCCCTTGCATTTCTCTCGTCCAATTTACAAATCTATCTGTCTCTCTTTTTTCGTCTTCTCTTGGAACTTTTTTCTGCCATCTCGTCAACGTCTCAAATAATACCGACCCCAATGAGCCGGGTTTACATGTTTTCCACTTATCAACAAAGGTTTGTGACATATTCAGGTATTTCACGTGTTAATCAGAATGGGTGAATGGTGCAATGCCCGAGTGTTGGACCTGACCAAGAAGCTTCTACACAGAATCTTTTACTCTGTGCGCTTGATCGCCTGGGGCTCTCCCAGTCTCTTCACTCGTTTTAATTCACCAAACTCTGTAACACCCTAACTAAATTCCCCTTTATTTTCTAGTCCAATGCCCCCTTTTACAGAACTACTTGAGATCTGTGTCAGTGTAGGAATTCTCCAGCAGTCTCTATTGCTAGATACACTTCCACTAACACAATAAAATATCAACCAAATAGCAAACCACCCCACATTTTCATGAAAAATAACCAACTTAGCCCTGTGTCCTTATGCAGAGATAAACACTTAGTGTATCGCCTGTTCACAACAACTGCAGAACCACCGCCGCTTGTGGAAGAGAAAAAAAAAACAAAAAAACAGACATACCGCCGATTGTGGATTTTACAGTCCAAGCACCAAATGCGTAGTAATAACAGACACACCGCCGATTGCAGATTTTACAGTCCAAGTGCCAATTGCACAGAGATTACTTACTCTGCCTATTGTGAAGTAATAAAGACCCACCGCCGATTGCAGATAAAGGTCTAAGCGCCCTTGTGCACAGAAATTACTCACGTCGCCTGTTGTGCAGTAATGCAGACCCACCGCCGATTGTGGATTTTACGGTCCAAGTGCCAATTGCACAGACATTACTCACGCCGCCAATTGCGGACTAACAGACCCCCGTCTTTTATTTGGCCAAATTGTACTAAACTAGGACACATATGACTCTCCCTATGTGAGACTATGTGTTTATACTTTACATGTGACCACCTAGTAAACCTGTAGACACAAATTTTGTGCTTTTGATTTAGTGATCGGAGGACATCCTAATTCAGACAATTTAGTTTAGAATGACCAATGTGCAGAAATTTCACATATCCTGATACAAGAGGTTTTCTGCTCACCTTGTGTTTTAGGCGCCTTGAATTGTCTGAAGAAGGGTCCCCTCCAACCAGCTCTGGAAGTTCTCGATCGGACACGGTCTCAGAGTCAGCCAATCCGGGTCACGGCACCAATTGTTAGCCCGATTTTTTCATTGGAAGCCCAAGAATAAGCTGGAGAAATGGTTTATTAAAACAGTATTTATTAGTGGTCACAAGTAGAGTATATTGCAGCGCTAGACTCGGAGTGCCAGAGCTCCCGCAGGAAATCCGTCAGGCTGAGCCCCGTTATCCGGGAACATGTCATATTTATATTCAGCTTTATCTCACAGAAGTTGTATTCACACTTGTCAGAGTATAATTGGCCAGTTTTGAGTGGCATGATCAGGCCAGCTTCTGTCCTTGTTGTGTTCTTTGGATATGATAAACAATGTGTGTGTATGTGTGACTGCAGTTTTAGGTGTCTAATGTACCAGACCTATCTGCCCTAATAGAGATGTTTTGTCTGACCCAGTTGTTTATGTCATTCTAAGGTCTTGGACCATTTAAGGTCATCTGTTGTGCAGTATGAGCAGAGTGGAAAAGTACCAGCTAGGAACATAGGTTATTTAGTAAAATACAGAATATGAATTTATAATGTCTAAGAACAAAGCCAATTATAACAGTGTTATGTATCGCAAAGAAAACTATTCTCATGAACTGGAAAGCGAAGAACAATCTGTGTATTAACCAGTTTAGAAATGTTCTTTTAGATTATATTAGCATGGAAACAATGTGTGCCTCCCAACATCAATTGGCTGAATTTCATTCTCTCTGGTCCCCACTGATTAGGTTTATCATATAGTGGTGGTGGGTTGCTATCCCGTCGCTCTGGGCGGTTGAGTGTGTGCTGGGGGGGGGCTGTGTGGCTTCGGGCGTCTGGTGGTCTCTCGGGTCGTGAGGACGGGGTTGGTCATTCCTGGAGGGGACTGTGTGTCGGGCTTGGAGGGCAGTTTTGGGGGCTTGCGGGTGGGGCTGTCTTGCGGTGTGGGGCAGGGTACCTTAGGGGCCTTGGGGTGGTGACTGCTGGCTCTGTACCGGGTGGCCGGGCCGCTCTGGCGTGGGTGGTGGTGCTGGGCCTTGGCCCTGGTGGCTGGGTGATGCCTTGCGCCCGGGGGGGCTGGGTTGACCTGGACATGCCACAGTATGGGTGGGTTGGTGCAGGCTTGTTGCTCTGGGACCTCCAGGGTGTCCGCAGGTGGTTGTTATCTTTAGGGTGTTTGGGCGTGCGGTGGGGGGGGTGCTTTTCCCCTGTTGGGGGGGGGGCCTGGGTGATGGTGGGTCTCAGGCCCGGGATGCTGCGTCTGGTGTGACCGGGTGGTTTGTTTGTTGTTGTTTGTTTGTTTGTTTGTAGAGGTCCTCCGGGGTGGGGTGGGGTTGGGTTGAGTGGGGTGGGGTGGGATGGGTACCTTCTGGGGGTACAGTAGCTCCCGGAATATGGTCGCTGCAGGCCCCGAGCCTGGTGGACATTAGGCCCTCCTGCCCTGTGTTGGGTCCCAGGTAGCGGGGGTGCCTATTGCAGCCAGTCCCTGGCTGCCTTCTCCGGGGGCGAGTAGCTGCCCCGGTGTATATCCCCATACCCCTCTCCCTTTTGGCTCCTGTACACAGAACACTCATACATGAAGGGTTTTGGGGGCGTGTGTGTTCTGTGGGGTGTAGTGGATGGGGCCACGTAGGTGGTCCCCTTGGCTGCACTCTGCAGTTCCCCGCCCCTGTTTTGATTACACCTTAGACATCACTACTTATCAAACACACACACACACATTAGGTCTTGAAGGGTGGTTGCAGTGAATGGCATCTGGTGGGCGGGTATGTAGGCTGCCCAGAGGGCCGCGCTCCCAGTTCTACAAGGTTGGCTGCCCCTCAATTTTAATCGCTCACTATTAGAAAATATTGAAGAGCCAGAAGGGTGAGGGGAGGGGTCTTATCACACCCCTGCTTCCTGGTTGCTGCTCGGGCAGGAGTGGCCAGGAGGAATTCATTATTCTGCTGGTTCAGGGTCTGTGGTGGCTGGGGGGCTGCTGGCCCCCTGGTGTGCCCGCTGCGCTACACCCCAGCGGAGTCAAGGGAGGGAGGACGTGTGGATGTATGGGATGTGAAAGTGTTTGTGGTGATGATTGGTCCTGGGTCTGGGACTTGCTGTCGCCTGGCCTGCCTGTGCTTCTCCCAATGGGGGGGCGGTGTTGCCTCTCCCCACTGCTCGCGACCTCACCCACCTGTGGGCACGTCTTGACTCCCAAGGCACTTGGCCAGGGGCGCTGGGGCATGCGCTGACCCACTGTGTGGCTGTCTGGGGCGCTTGGCCCACCCGGGTATTGGGTGTGGCCTCTAACGGTGGGTTTTGGGGCGCTCGGGCTCCTGGGGCCTCTCTGCACGGCCCATGTCTGGGCGGCTGGGGCCTGGTGGGGTCGGTGGGCTATTGCCCCTGGCTCCCGGGGGTTCTCTGCCCTATGCTTATGGGGGCTCTGTCCGGGGATTTCCTCTGCTGTCTACTGGGTGTATGCGTGGTTTTCCCTGTGGTGGGCATCCTAGGTTCTGTGCTCCGTGGGGGCTGCTGGTGGCCTGGGTCTTGTGGCCCTCTCTGCCTGCTTCTGATTGCTTGGGGGGGCTGTGGATTTTGGCCGTGTACACTTATACACTCATAACTAAGCACGGTTATCATGTAGGTCCTGTGCCATGGGTGTCGCATGTTCTAACACACACACACACACACACAACAAATTCATAAGTTTTAGGGAAGTTAGTCAATCAGAAGTAATGAAGCATTACTTAACCATAGCATTACTTAACATTAATATGTTAAATTCTCTATTTCCGGCTTATGTTTCTGATACACTTATGATTTTTTTTTCAGAAGAGCTAATCTCAAATTTAGAAAATGTTTCAGTTTGGCTTGAAAATCATCTGCACCTGAAAGGTCTGGCTGTCTGGTCTCAGACCTGCTTCAGGTGGAAAGTATTTCATTTTTAATGCCTTGAACTTTGTCATTAAAGAATATTCCAATTTCATTACCCTTATATGTAGAAATTAGTTCTAAATGCAACCTGGAGGGTTTGTTAATCTGTTTACTGTAGCAAGCAAGACATGAGAGTTGTTACTGCAGAAAAATAACTCTCTCTTCATCTATGCAAAGTCACACGCTGAGTTAGACCAAACATTTCAAGGAAAGTAGTGAGTTCTTTAGCTTGCTTATTATGGGCTACATCCATGTGCACCTTCAAGTCCCCTGTTATGACTAAACAGTCAACAGCAGTGCACACAATTTAAAGAAATTCAGTAAAATCATCAATAAAATCATTCTGCGGTGAGACAAAGTATTTAAGATAATTTTATCTCCATTTTTAAATGACACATGCTTGAATTAAGGACAAAAATAAATGTTTTATCTTGTGAGTGGGTATATTGGCCCTGAATATGGCACAAAGACCCTCCCCACTCTCGTCTTGTCTTGTTGTTTCATCTCTCAGTTAAATACATAAAATCAAGACTATGAGAGGAAAGTATCAAAAGCATTGTTAGACAGGAAAAAGTCAGAAAGCTGTTGGTATACAACTTTTCCTAGGACTTTGCCTAAGAATGGCAGGTTTGATATGGAAATGATAAAAATCTCAGCTTGTAAAACATCTTTTGCTCAGACAGTTTTTCCTGTGAAATGAGTAAAGATTTGAAATGATCTGTTTGTTTTTCTGAGATCGTCTGAACTTTAACTCTTTAAGAGAGCTGCTAAATCTTAATACACAAACTTGCACAAATGTCTAGCTCTAATCCTTGTTGTTCTTTTTTTTGTTGTGCTTTTTTAAACTAGATTTACTTTGTACATTACTTTTGTATTCCCCTTCTCTAGGATTGGGCAATTTTACCATGTTCAATTCTCCCTCAAACCCAAATTTATTTTCTCATCTCTCTAAGTATTCAATATTATCGGGTTTTTTCTGAAACATGATTTTAGCACTCCCACTTAACTCCCGGTTAGCTTTAAAACAGATATTTCCCATACTGTCTAATCAGCTAATCAATTTTCGGTGGAGTTATTGTGAGTACTATTGAATGAAACACTACTTCTGTCGCTATGTCACGAGCAACAACCAGATTCCAATGTTCACTTCAACTCAATTAGTCAGTAACACATTTTTCTGTCGTCACCAGCAGCAACATCACACACCAGCAGCTGTTTCACTCTTATACATACATAGCAAATAAAACAACACTGCAGCAAAGAAGGAAAAAAAACAATTTAACAAACAAACAATTCAACAACCAGCCCCTTTAACAAACAAACAAATTAATTTCACAAACAAACGATTCAACAATCAGGCCATTTAACAAACAAACGATCAGACGTATAACACTAACAAAAACTAACATGGATTTAAAACTTGCGATCTTTCATCGCAAACTCTCTTAAGAAAGATTCTGTTTCTAACACGCGGCGCGGAGTTATTTATTGCTGTAGTCTTCTCACACAGACTATGGACTAACCTTTTCTGACTGCATTTTTGTTGTCCTTGGTTAATCCCACCACTACACATGTTTACCAGTTAAAAGGCTAACCTTTTCTGACCGTTTCATTTGTGGGTTATCCAATACAACATACAGTTACCAGTTAAAAGGCTTTTTTCCTTTGCTTCACCTTTTCTGACTGCTATTATGTTTTCATGGGTTAATCCTATACACAGTTACCAGTTAAAAAGCTGACCTTTTCTGACTGCTTCTTTTATGGGTTAATCCAGCAAAATTTACACAGAGTTACCAGTTAAAAAGATGACCTTTTCTGACCGCTAATTAGGTTTTTATGGGTTAATCCTATACACAGTTACCAGTTAAAAGGATGACCTTTTCTGACTGCTTCTTTTATGGGTTAATCCAACACAACCTACACACGGTTACCAGTTAAAAGGCTTACTTTTTCTGACTGCTTCATTTGTGAGTGATCCAACATAACTTTTACACAGTTACCAGTTAAAAGGCTTCTTTACTAGGTTGCATTCGAAATAGTATATTCTTAGGAAAATAGCAACGACTCAATCTATTTAAAGGCCTCCAGTTTTCCATCAATTGCTAGTTAATTAATCAAATATTTCCCTAATAATCACACTATTTCCAACCAACAATAGTAATACAAAGGGTTCCTTACCATAAATCCTCTGGTAAGTTAAACAACGAAGAATCCAGCGAGTCTGTCCACTGATTCAAAAATAGATCCTGTCACCTTTCCTCCAGCCAGTGGCAGCCGGCCTCTATCAGAAACTGTGCTGAGAGGACTTCAGTTAGGAATCCTGGACTCCCCCGTGCACGGTTTCAGCTCCGATTCTGGAAGGTGGAAAGGACTTAGAATCTGGCTCGAAGGACCATTATGTTAGAAAAATTCTCTTAAAATTAGGCTCAGAGTCGCTGGATACGATAAACACAAAACATTTATTTCTTGCAAGATAGAGACAAGTCCGCACAAATCCACACAACCTGTCGGGAAGATCGCTCAGAGTTGTCTCCCGACAAAATGGTGCTCCAGCTATTTATGTTGTTTATGCTTGCTGATCACACAATGTTATGGGAAAAGGTGCTTCTCTCCCCATTCCTTGTTATGGGAAGGAACATAAAAGGTGCTTCTCACCAGTTAATATTATGGGAAAGACTAGTACCAGAGTAAAAACACTTTTGCTTGAATCATAGAAGAGGAAAGATGGAGGGACTCTGCTAAGCTGGTTTCAAGTATAAACTTCTTTATATTACCTTCTATGAGAAAGAACCACACTTGTTCTTCTGGAATCCGAATCTTTAAGGAGATAGTCAAGATTTTAGATATTGCCATAAAATGAATTGCTTCACTCAAACCAAGTTAAAACTGCTTTGTCCTTCATATTTGTCCACGCTTAAGCTCGTTTCAAACATAAACTTATTATTATAACCTTGTATGAGAAAGAACCACACTTATGTTTGAGCAATACACTCCTTATGAGGAGTTATGCACGATTTAGGATTTTGTTGTAAAATCAATTCCTTCACTTAAACCAAGTTAAAACTGCTTTGTCCTTCTTATTTATCCACGTCTACGCTGGTTTCAAGTATAGACTTCTTTATATTACCTTCTATGAGAAAGAACCACACTTGTTCTTCTGGAATCCAAAATATAGTCAAGATTTCAGATATTGCCATAAAATGAATTGCTTCACTCAAACCAAGTTAAAACTGCTTTGTCCTTCATATTTGTCCACGCTTAAGCTCGTTTCAAACATAAACTTATTATTATAACCTTGTATGAGAAAGAACCACACTTATGTTTGAGCAATACACTCCTTATGAGGAGTTATGCACGATTTAGGATTTTGTTGTAAAATCAATTCCTTCACTTAAACCAAGTTAAAACTGCTTTGTCCTTCTTATTTATCCATGTCTAAGCTGGTTTCAAGTATAAACTTCTTTTTATAACCTTGTATGAGAAAGAGCCACACTTATGTTTTGAGCAATACACTCCTTATGAGGAGTTATGCACGATTCAGGATTTTGCTGTAAAATGAATTCCTTCACTTTTTTTCCCCTTGCTCTGTTCAGCATTATGGCAGCAGAATTGTGAATACTTTTATGCCAAACAGATTTTCTTTGCCAAGGGAAGTTTTACAAATGTAAAGCTCCCCTTGATGCCCATTTATTTATTTCTGTTTACAATATATAACATGTGATAGAACTGAACCGGAACGGGGGACAAGGAAAGAAGAAGAGGAAAGAAGAGGAAACAGAACAAAAATAGAAACAAAAACCAGACAACCAGCTGCTACACCTGTAAAAAAACAAAACAGACAATAACCCATGGTCTCTGTTGCGAATCCAGCCTTAGCGCCACCAGGAGCACCTGAAAGCAGACAAGCAGAGAAAAAAAACAAACAAACACACAAACAAACAAAAACAAGCACAAGTAGTGGCAATCGTATACAACTCAACTGTGGATATAGATGACCTGAGGCGACATGGTAATACATCAACTGCTACTGGACTAATGAAAGTGTGTTGTGTGTGTGTGTGAGAACATGCAACACCCATGGCACAGGACCTACATGATAACCGTGCTTAGTTATGAGTGTATAAGTATACACGGCCACAATCCACAGCCCCCCCAAGCAATCAGAAGCAGGCAGAGAGGGCCACAAGACCCAGGCCACCAGCAGCCCCCACGGAGCACAGAACCCAGGATGACCACCACAGAGAAAACCACGCATACACCCAGTAGACAGCAGAGGAAGCCCCCGGACAGAGCCCCCATAAGCATAGGGCAGAGGCCCCCCGGGAGCCAGTGGCAATAGCCCACCGACCCCACCAGGCCCCAGCCGCCCAGACATGGGCCGTGCAGAGAGGCCCCAGGAGCCCGAGCGCCCCAAAACCCACCGTTAGAGGCCACACCCAATACCCGGGAGGGCCAAGCGCCCCAGACAGCCACACAGTGGGTCAGCGCCTGCTCCAGCGCCCCTGGCCAAGTGCCCTGGGAGTCAAGACGTGCCCACAGGTGGGTGAGGTCGCGAGCAGTGGGGAGAGGCAACGCCGCCCCCCCATTGGGAGAAGCACAGGAAGGCCAGGCGACAGCAAGTCCCAGACCCAGGCCCAATCATCACCACACACACTTTCACGTCCCATACATCCACACGTCCTCCCTCCCTTGACTCCGCTGGGGTGTAGCGCAGCGGGCACACCAGGGGGCCAGCAGCCCCCAAGCCACCACAGAACCTGAACCAGCAGAATAATGAATTCCTCCTGGCCACTCCTGCCCGAGCAGCAACCAGGAAGCAGGGGTGTGAGAAGACCCCTCCCCTCACCCTTCTGGCTCTTAAATATTTTCTAATAGTGAGCGATTAAAATTGAGGGGCAGCCAACCTTGTAGAACTGGGAGCGCGGCCCTCTGGGCAGCCTACATACCCAAAGAGCCCCGCCCACCAGATGCCATTCACTGCAACCACCCGCCAAGACCTAATGTGTGTGTGTGTGTGTTTGATAAGTAATGATGTCTAAGGTGTAATTAAAACAGGGGCGGGAACTGCAGAGTGCAGCCAAGGGGACCTACGTGGCCCCATCCACTACAACCCACAGAACACACACGCCCCCAAAACCCTTCATGTGTGAGTGTGTGCTGTGTACAGGACCCAAAAGGGAGAGGGGTATAGGGATATACACCGGGGCAGCTACTCTCCCCGGAGAAGGCAGCCAGGGACTGGCTGCAATAGGCACCCCTGCTACCTGGGACCCAACACAGGGCAGGAGGGCCTGATGTCCACCAGGCTCGGGGCCTGCAGCGACCATATTCCGGGAGCTACTGTACCCCCAGAAGGTACCCACCCCGCCCCACCCCACTCAACCCAACCCCACCCCACCCCGGAGGACCTCTACAAACAAACAAACAAACAACAACAAACAAACCACCCGGTCACACCAGACGCAGCATCCCGGGCCTGAGACCCACCATCACCCAGCCCCCCCCCCACCACCACTACCGCACCACCACCGCACGCCCCAACACCCAAAAGATAAAGATAACAACAACCTGCGGACACCCTGGAGGTCCCAGAGCAACAAGCCTGGCACCAGGACCTGCACCAACCCACCCATACTGTGGCATGTCCAGGGCAACCCAGCCCCCCCGGGCGCAAGGCATCGCTCAGCCACCAGGGCCCAGGCCCAGCACCACCACTCACGCCAGAGTGTCAGATCATAATTTTCTAAAAGCTGATGAGAAAGGGTGAGAATGCCCGACTATACACCATCAAATGCGGTAGCGGAGTTGTTCGGCTGTGAGTAGGTGTGAATGTCCGACCATAATTGCTGAAAAATGTGTTAGAAAAGGTAAGAATGCCGGTCCATACATCATCAAAAGCGGGAGAGGTGGTGTTCGGCTGCAAGTAGGTGTGAATATCCAGCCATAATTACTCACAAACGGGTAAGAAAAGGTAGTATTTCCAGACCATACATGTTCAAAACAGGGAGCGGAGGTTGTTCAGCTGCAAGAAGGTGTGAATGTCCGACTAAAGTTTGTAAAAAGCGGGTAAGACAAGGTGAAAAAGCCCGACAATGTATGATCAAAAGAGGGAGCGGAGGTGTTCAGCTGCAAGGTCTAAATGTCCATCAATAATTGCTAGAAAACATGAAAGAAAATTTTCGAAAATCAAACCGCACATGATCATAAGTGGGAGAGGAGGTGTTCAGCTGCAAGAAGGTGTGAATGTCCCTCCATAATTCCTGAAAAAAGGGTAGAAAAAGGTGCGAATGCCCAACCATACATTATCAAAAGCAGGTGTGAATGTCAGATCATAATTTGCAAAAAGCTGATGAGAAAGGATGAGAATGCCCGACTATACAACATCAAATGCGGGAGCGGAGGTGTTCGGCTCTGAGTAGGTGTGAATGTCCGATCATAATTGCTGAAAAATGTGTTAGAAAAGGTAAGAATGCCGGACCATACATCAGCAAAAGCGGTAGAGGTGGTGTTCGGCTGCAAAAAGGTGTGAATGTTCGACTAAAGTTTGTAAAAAGCGGGTAAGACAAGGTGCGAATGCTTGACAATGTATGATCAAAAGCAGGAGCGGAGGTGTTCAGCTGCAAGAAGGTCTAAATGTCCATCAATAATTGCTTGAAAACATGAAAGAAAATTTTCGAAAATCAAACCGCACATGATCATAAGTGGGAGAGGAGGTGTTCAGCTGCAAGAAGGTGTGAATGTCCACCCATAATTCCTGAAAAATGGGTAAAAAAAAGGTGCGAATGCCCAACTATACATTATCAAAAGCAGGAGTGGATGTGTTCAGCTAAAAGAAGGTTTGAACGTCCGACCAAAGTTTGTAAAAAGCAGTTAAGAAAAGGTTCGAATAACCAACCTAACATAATCAAAAGCGGGAGTAGAGCTGTTCGACTGCAAGTAGGTGTGAATGTCAGATCATAATTTGCAAAAAGCTGATGAGAAGGGGTGAGAATGCCCGACTATACACCATCAAATGCGGGAGCTGTGAGTAGGGGTGAATGTCCGACCATAATTGCTGAAAAATTTGTTAGAAAAGACTAGAATGCCGGACCATTCATCATCAATAGCGGGAGAAGTGGTGTTCGGCTGCAAGTAGGTGTCAATATCCAGCCATAATTACTCACAACCGGGTAAGAAAAGGTAGTATTGCCAGACCATACATGATCAAAAGAGGGAACGGAGGTGGTTCAGCTGCAAGGTGTGAATTTCTGACTAAAGTTTGTAAAAAGCGGGTAAGACAAGGTGCGAATGCCCGACAATGTATGATGTATGATCAAAAGAGGGAGCGGAGGAGTTCGGCTTTAAGAAGGTCTGAATGTCCAACCATAATTTGTAAAAACTGGGGAAGAAAAGGCTTGAAAGCCCGACTATACACCATCAAAAGCGGGAGCGGAGGTGTTCGACTGCAAGTAGGTGTGAATGTCAGATCATAATTTGCAAAAAGCTGAAGAGAAAGGGTGAGAATGCCCGACTATACACCATCAAATGCGGTAGCGGAGTTGTTACATGATCAAAACAGGAAGCAGAGGTGGTTCAGCTTCAAGAATGTGTGAATGTCCGACTAAAGTTAAAAATATTTTTAAAAAAGCGGGAGGAGAGGTCTTCGGATGAGAGTGGTTGAGAATTTACAACCATAATCTATAAAATGCGATGAAAAAAAAGGTGTGATAGAACACTAAAAGGTGGATCGGAAGTGTTCCGCTGCAAGAAGGTGTGAATGTCCGACTATATTTGGTGAAAATCAGGTGAAGCAAGGTCTGAATGCCCAACCTTACATCATCAAAAGCGAGATCAGAGGTGTTTGGCTGCAAGAAGGCCATAGTTTGCCAAAAGCGGGTAAGGTGCGAATGACCGACTAAATATCAACAAAAGTGGGGACGGAGGTCTTCGGATGCAAGTGGGTGTGAATATCCCACCATACTTATATGAGAGGAAGCTGTGAATGGCCGACCATAGTTTGCAAAACGCGGGTGAGAAAAGGTGCGAATGTCCAACCCTACATGATCAAAACAAGGAGCGTAGGTGTTTGGCTGCGACAAGGTGTGAATGTCCACCCATAATTAATAAAAAGCGGGCAACAAGAAGGTTCGAATGCCCAACCATACATCATCAAAAGCAGGAGTTGATGTGTTCGGCTACAAGAAGGTTTGAATATCCGACCATAGTTTGTAAAAAGCGGGTAAGAAAAGGTTTGAATGCCCGAACATACACCATCAAAGGAGGGAGCGGAGGTGTTCCGCTGTAAGAAGGTGTGAATGTCCGATCATAGATGTTAAAAAGCGGGTAAGAAAAGGTTAAAATACCCAACTGTATACAATCAATAGCGGGAAAGGATGTGTTCGGTTACAAGAAGGTGTGAAAGTCCGACCATGGTTTGTAAAAAGCGGGTAAGAAAAGATGCCAATGCCCGACAATGTATGATCAAAAGAGGGAGCGAAGGTTTTCGGCTTTCAGGTTTGAATGTCCGACCATAGTTTGTAAAAAGCGGGTAAGAAAAGGTTCGAATGCCCGAAAATACAACATCAAAAGCGGGAGCGGAGGTGTTCCGCTGTAAGACGGTGTGAATGTCCGACCATAGATGGTAAAAAGCGGGTAAGAAAAGGTTAAAATACCCGACTGTACACAATCAATAACGGGAGCGGAGTTGTTCGGCTACAAGAAGGTGTGAACGTCCGACCAAAGTTTGTAAAAAGCAGTTAAGAAAAGGTTAGATCGCCTTCAACAAAGAACACCATTGGACTTTGCAGTAGAAGAAGTTGAAATCGATCTCGATATTGATAAATATGAAGGACAAAGCAGTTTCCACTTGGTTTGAGTGAAGAAATTAATTTTATAGCAAAATCCGTAATCACGCATAACTCCTCCAAAGGAACGTATTGCTCAACCAAAGGGATGCTTCTTTCTTATTCAGGGTAATATGAGGAACTTTATGCTTGATACATTTTTAGACATGGATAACTATGAAGGACAAAGCAATTCATTTTATAGGAAAATCCGAAATCGTGCAGAACTCATGAAAATAAGCTTATTCTCGGATTCCTGATCCTTCAGTGTTTCTCTTTCTTCTACTGCAAAATCCAATGTTGTTCTTTGTTGAAGTCGATCTAGACATTGATAAACATGAAGGACAAAGCAGTTTTAACTTGGTTTGAGCGAAGGAATTCATTTTATACATAAAATCCCAAATCATGCAGAACGTATGAAAAGAAGCTTATTCTCGGATTCCTGATCCTTCAGTGTTAGTCTTTCTTCTACTGCAAAATCCAATGTTGTTCTTTGTTGAAGTCGATCTAGACATTGATAAATATGAAGGACAAAGCAGTTTTAACATAGTTTGAGTGAAGGAAATCATTTTATAGCAAAATCCCAAATCTGGTAGAACGTATGATAAGAAGCTTATTCTCGGATTCCTGAACCTTCAGTGTTGCTCTTTCTTCTACTGCAAAATACAATGTTGTTCTTTGTTGAAGTCGATCTAGACATTGATAAAATGAAGTTAAAAGCAGTTTTAACAGTTTGAGTGAAGGAATTCATTTTATACATAAAATTCCAAATCATAAAGAACGTATGAAAAGAAGCTTATTCTCGGATTCCTGATCCTTCAGTGTTGCTCTTTCTTCTACTGCAAAATACAATGTTGTTCTTTGTTGAAGTCGATCTAGACATTGATAAATATGAAGTTAAAAGTAGTTTTAACATAGTTTGAGTGAAGAAATTCATTAGTAAAATCCGAAATCGTGCGGAACTCATGAAAATAAGCTTATTCTCGGATTCCTACCACTTTTGATTTGCTCTTTCTTTTACTGCAAAGTACAACGTTGTTTTTTTTTTTGTTTAAATCTATCTAGACATTGATAAATATGAACGTAAAAGCCGTTTTAACATAGTTTGAGTGAAGGAATTAATTTTATAGATAAAATCCCAAATCATGCCGAACTCCTCAAAAGGGGCTTATGGCTTAATCACAAGTGTGGTTCTTTCTCATCCAGGGTAATATGAGGAAGTTTATGATTGAAATATATGTAGAAATGGGTACATATGAAGGACAAAGCAGTTTTAACATAGTTTGAGTGAAGGAATTCATTTTAAAACAAAATCCCAACAAATGAAGAACTCATGAAAAGCTTATTCTCGGATTCCTGAAACTTTAGATTTGCTCTTCCTTTTACTGCAAAGTACAACGTTGTTTTTTGTTGAAATCTATCTAGACATTGATAAATACCGGCCGAACATCTCTGCTGCCGCTTTTGACATTTTATGGTTTGGCATTCTTACCTTTTCTTACCCGCTTTTTACAAATTTTGATCTGACATTCACACCTACTTGCAGTCGAACACCTTCTCTCCCGCTTATGATCATGAGCGGTTTGACATTCGAAAATTTTCTTTCATGTTTTCTAGCAATTACTGATGGACATTCAGACCTTCTTGCAGCCGAACACCTCCGCTCCCGCTTTTGATGGTGTATATTCGGGCATACAAAACTTTTCTTACCCGCTTTTTACAAACCATGGTTGGACATTCACACTTTGTTGCTGAACTACTCCGCTCCCTCTTTTGATTGTATACAGTCGGGTATTTTCACCTTTTCTTACCAGCTTTTACCAACTACAGTCGGACATTCACACCTTCTTACAACGGAACACCTCCGCTCCCTCTTTTGATGGTGTATGTTCAGGCATTCGAACCTTTTCTTACCCGCCTTTTACAAACTATAGTCGGACATTCACACCTTCTTACAACGGAACACCTCCGCTCCCTCTTTTGATGGTGTATGTTCAGGCATTCGAACCTTTTCTTACCCGCCTTTTACAAACTATAGTCGGACATTCAAACCTTCTTGTATCCAAACACATCCCCTCCTGCTTTTGATGATGTATGGTTGGGAATTCGCACCTTTTCTTAACCATTTTTCAGTAATTATTGGTGGACATTCAGACCTTCTTGCAGCTGAACACCTCCGCTCTTGCTTTTGATGGTGTATAGTCGGGCTTTCGAGCCTTTTCTTCCCTGGTTTTTACAAATTATGGTTGGACATTCAGACCTTGCAGCCGAAAACCTATGCTCCCTCTTTTGATCATACATTGTCAGGCATTCGCACCTTGTCTTACCCGCTTTTTACAAACTTTAGTCAGACATTCACACCTTGCAGCTGAACCACCTCCGCTCCCTGTTTTGATCATGTATGGTCTGGCAATACTACCTTTTCTTACCCGTTTGTGAGTAATTATGGCTTGACATTCACACCTACTTGCAGCCGAACACCACTTCTCCCGCTTTTGATGATGTATGGTCCGGCATTCTAGTCTTTTCTAACACATATTTCAGTAATTATGGGTGGACATTAACACCTGCTTAAAGCTGAATAACTCCTCTCCCGCTTATGATCATATGCAGTTTGACATTCGAAAGTTTTCTTTCATGTTTTCTAGAAATTACTGATGGACATTCAGACCTTCTTGCAGCTGAACACCTCCACTCCCGCTTTTGATCGTGTATAGTCGGGCTTTCGAGTCTTTTCTTCCCCGGTTGTTACATATTATGGTTGGACATTCAGACCTTCTTGCAGCCGAAAACCTCCTCTCCCTCTTTAGATCATACAATGTTGGGCATTCACACCTTTTCTTACCCGCTTTTTACAAACCATGGTCGGACTTTCAAACCTTTTAGTAGCCGAACAACTCCACCCCCGCTATTGATTGTGTAAAGTCGGGTATTTTAACCTTTTCTTACCCGCTTTTTAAAAACTATGGTCGGACATTCACGCCTTCTTACAGCAGAACACCTCCGCTCCCTCTTTTAATGGTGTATGTTCGGGCTTTCGAACCTATTCTTACCCCCTTTTTACAAACTATTCTCGGAGATTCACACCTACTCACAGACGAACAACTCCGCTCCCGCATTTGTTGGTGTATAGTCGGGCATTCTCACCCTTTCTCATCAGCTTTTTTAAAATTATGATCTGACATTCACACCTACTTGCAGTCGAACAGCTCTGCTCCCGCTTTTGATTATGTTTGGTTAGATATTCGAAACTTTTCTTAACTGCTTTTTACAAACTTTGGTTGGACGTTCACACCTTCTTGCTGCCGAACACCTCCGCTTCCGCTTTTGATGGTGTATATTTGGGCATACAAACGTTTTCTTACCCGCTTTTTATAAACTTTAGTGGGATATTCACACCTTCTTGCAGCTGAACCACCTCCGTTCCCTGTTTTGATCATGTATGGTCTGGCAATACTGCCTTTTCTTACCCGTTTGTGAGTAATTATGGCTGGACATTCACACCTACTTGCAGCCGAACACCACCTCTCCCGCTTTTGATGATGTATGGACCGGCATTCTTACCTTTTCTAACACATTTTTCAGCAATTATGGTTGGAGATTCACACCTACTCACAGCCGAACAACTCCGCTCCCGCATTTGATGGTGTATAGTCGGGAATTCTCACCCTTTCTAATCAGCTTTTTGCAAATTATGATCTGACATTCACACCTACTTGCAGTCGAACAGCTCTGCTCCCGCTTTTGATTATGTTTGGTTGGATATTCGAACCTTTTCTTATCTGCTTTATAGAAACTTTGGACGGATGTTCACGTCTTCTTGAAGCCGAACACCTCCGCTTCCGCTTTTTATGGTGTATATTCAGGCATACGAACCTTTTCTTACCCGCTTTTTACAAACCATGCTCGGACATTCACACTTTGTTGCTGAACTACTCCGCTCCCTCTTTTTATTGAGTACAGTCGGATATTTTCACCTCTTCTTACCAGCTTTTTACCAACTATGGTCGGACATTCCCACCTTCTTACAGCGGAACACCTCCGCTCCCTCTTCTGATGGTGTATGTTCGGGCATTCGAACCTTTTCTTACCCGCCTTTTACAAACTATGGTCGGACATTCAAACCTTCTTGTAGCTGAACACATCCGCTCCTGCTTTTGATGATGTATGGTTGGGCATTCGCACCTTTTCTTAACCATTTTTCAGTAATTATTGGTGGACATTCAGACCTTCTTGCAGCTGAACACCTCCGCTCTTGCTTTTGATGGTGTATAGTCGGGCTTTCGAGCCTTTTCTTCCCCGGTTTTTACAAATTATGGTTGGACATTCAGACCTTACAGCCGAAAACCTCCGCTCTCTCTTTTGATCATACATTGTCGGGCATTCGCACCTTGTCTTACCCGCTTTTTATAAACTTTAGTCGGACATTCACACCTTCTTGCAGCTGAAGCACCTCCGCTCCCTGTTTTGATCATGTATGGTCTGGCAATACTACCTTTTCTTATCCGTTTGTGAGTAATTATGGTTTGACATTCACACCTACTCACAGCCAAACAACTCCACTCCCGAATTTGATGGTGTATAGTCGGGCATTCTCACCCTTTCTCATTAGCTTTTTGCAAATTATGATCTGACATTCACACCTACTTGCAGTCGAACAGTTCTGCTCCCGCTTTTGATTATGTTTGGTTCGATATTCGAACCTTTTCTTAAATGCTTTTTACAAACTTTGGTTGGACGTTCACGTCTTCTTGAAGCCGAACACCTCCGCTTCCGCTTATGATGGTTTATATTCGGGCATACGGACCTTTTCTTACCCGCTTTTTACAAACCATGGTCGGACTTTCACACCTTCCTGTAGCTGAACATCTCCGCTCCCTCTTTTGATTGTGTACAGTCGGGAATTTTAACCTTTTCTTACCCACTTTTTACCAACTATGGTCGGACAGTCACACCTTATTACAGCGGAACACCTCCGCTCCCTCTTTTGATGGTGTATGTTCGAGCATTCGAAGCTTTTCTTACCCGCCTTTTAGAAACTATAGTCGGACATTCAAACCTTCTTGTAGCCAAACACATCCCCTCCTGCTTTTGATGATGTATGGTTGGGAATTCGCACCTTTTCTTACCCATTTTTCAGTAATTATTGGTGGACATTCAGACCTTGCAGCTGAACACCTCCGCTCCCTCTTTTGATCATACATTGTCGGGCATTCGCACCTTGTCTTACCCGCTTTTTATAAACTTTAGTCGGACATTCACACCTTGCAGCTGAACCACCTCCGCTCCCTGTTTTGATCATGTATGGTCTGGCAATACTACCTTTTCTTACCCGTTTGTGAGTAATTATGGCTGGACATTCACACCTACTTGCAGCCGAACACCACTTCTCCCGCTTTTTATGATGTATGGTCCGGCATTCTAGTCTTTTCTAACACATTTTTTAGTAATTATGGGTGGACATTAACACCTGCTTGCAGCTGAAAAACTCTTCTCCCCCTTATGATCATATTCAGTTTGACATTCGAAAATTTTCTTTCATGTTTTCTAGAAATTACTGATGGACATTCAGACCTTCTTGCAGCTGAACACCTCCGCTCCCGCTTTTGATCGTGTATAGTCGGGCTGTCGAGCCTTTTCTTCCCCGGTTGTTACATATTATGGTTGGACATTCAGACCTTCTTGCAGCCGAACACATCCACTCCTGCTTTTGATGATGTATGGTTGGCTATTCACAACTTTTCTTAACCATTTTTCAGTAATTATTGGTGGACATTCAGACCTTCTTGCAGCTGAACACCTCCGCTCTTGCTTTTGATGGTGTATAGTCGGGCTTTCGAGCCTTTTCTTCCCCGGTTTTTACAAATTATGGTTGGACATTCAGACATTCTTGCAGCCAAAAACCTCTGCTCCCTCTTTTGATCATACATTGTCGGGCATTCGCACCTTTTCTTACCCGCTTTTTACAAGCCATGGTCGGACTTTCACACCTTTTAGTAGCCGAACAACTCCGCTCCCGTTATTGATTGTGTACAGTTGGGTATTTTAACCTTTTCTTACCCGCTTTTTATCAACTATGGTCGGACATTCACACCTTCTTACAGCGGAACACCTCCGCTCCCTCTTTTGATGGTGTATATTCGGGCATTCGAACCTTTTCTTTCCTGCTTTTTATAAACTATGGTCAGACATTCACACCTTCTTGTAGCCGAACACATCCACTGCTGCTTTTGATGATGTATGGTTGGGCATTCGAACCTACTTGTTTCCCGCTTTTTATTAATTATGGGTGGACATTCACACCTTGTCGCAGCCAAACACCTACGCTAACTGTTTTGATCATGTATGGTTTGACATTCGCACCTTTTCTCACCCGCTTTTTACTATGGTCGGCCATTCACAGCTTCCTCTCATATAAGTATGGTGGGATATTCACACCCACTTGCATCCGAAGACCTCCGTCCCCACTTTTGTTGATATTTAGTCGGTCATTCGCACCTTACCCGCTTTTGGCAAACTATGGCCTTCTTGCAGCCAAACACCTCTGATCTCGCTTTTGATGATGTAAGGTTGGGCATTCAGACCTTGCTTCACCTGCTTTTCACCAAATATAGTCGGACATTCACACCTTCTTGCAGCGGAACACTTCCGCTCCACCTTTTAGTGTTCTATGGGGTATTCACACCTTTTTTTCACCGTATTTTATAGATTATGGTTGGAAATTCTCACCCACTCTCATCCGAACACCTCTCCTCCCGCTTTTGTTAATATATAGTCGGGCATTCGAACCTTTTCTTACCCGCTTTTTACAAATTATGGTCGAACATTCACACCTACTTGCAGCCGAATACTTCCGCTCCACCTTTTAGTGATGTATGGTTGGCATTTGCATCTTTTCTTACCCTCTTTTTATACTGATTGCTGAAGATTAAGTTGTTCTTTCTCAAACTACAAAATTTTTTTAATTGTTGAAACTTGATTTGAAGTGGATAAGTAAGGAGGACAAACAGTTTTAAGTCAGGCTGATAGAAGGAATTAATTTTATAGCAAAATCTGTATTTCATCATATGTCGAGAGATGCTTATTGCTGAAGAAGTTCTTTCTCATTCTACAAAGTGCAACGTTGTTTATCGTTGAAACTTGATTAGACATGAATAAATATGAAGGACAAAGCAGTCTTAACTTGGTTTGAGTTAAGGAATTCGTTTTATATGGAGAATCTGAATTTGTGCATAACTCGTAAAATAGAGCTTATTTTTGGATTCCTGAAGAATGAGTCTGGTTCTTTCTCATAATACAAAGAAGTGAAGAAATAAGGACAAACCGTTTTACGTCAGTTTGATAGAAGGATTTCATTTTATAGCAAAATCTGTATTCCTTCATATCTCCTCGAGAGAAGCTTATTGCTAAAAATTAGGTCTGGTTCTTTTTCATACTACAAAATACAGTGTTGTTTATTGTTGAAACTAGATTAGAAGTAGATAAATATGAAGGACAAAGCAGTTTGAACTTGGTTTGAGAGAAGGAATTAATTTTATTGCAAAATCCAAATTGATGCATAACTCGTCAAATAGATAATGATGTGTCGTTCGTGAGCGATTCGTTCGATATGAACTAATTTTTTATATGACTTGGGAGTAACGAGTTGTCTCAGTGAGTGATTCGTTCATTTTCATGCAGTACCCTTACTCACCACATGGCAGGCGACAGCTTCATAAGCTCAGTCAGCAGGACAGGAAACAGTATTGATTCGTTCACGACTCAACTCCTCGGGTGACGGGTCCTCGCACAGGAAACAGTATTGATTCGTTCATGACTCAACTCCTCGGCTGACGGGTCCTCGCACAGGAAACAGTATTGATTCGTTTACGACTAAACTCCTTGGGTCTTCGTTCATTTCTCACGTTTCAAATTCTACGTTTCATTTGACAGGCTGAAGAGCAGTAGGCACAACAGTTTGTCCACAAACCGGATCATTAATCTCATAGACTATTCTAGCATCAACAACTTGGAAACCACAATCGACTCTCTAGATGCAGAAAAAGCATTTGATCGAGTGAACTGGAAATTTTTATTCGCAGCATTAAACAAATTCGGGTTTGGGTCACACTTCATCAACTGGATAAGGATATTATATAGCTCCCCAAATGCAAGTGTCAGGACAAATGATCAAACTTCTCCAAGCTTCAGTCTGCAGAGAGGTACAAGACAGGGTTGCCCACTTTCTCCCTCACTTTTTGCTATTTTCATCAAACCTTTAGCAGCTTCTATCAGACAAGATAGAAATATTAAAGGCATCCAATCCCAAAATATTAAGCATAAAATAAGTCTTTATGCTGATGATGTATTACTTTTCCTTCAGAACTCACAGACGTCTCTCACTCACACGATCACACTCATAAATAAATTCTCAGCACTTTCTGACTACTCTATCAACTGGTCTAAGACCACAGTTCTGCCCATTAACTGCAGGGTCCAGAATATACCTGCGATCACTTTATAGTCAGGAAATATTAGATATTTAGGCATAAACATTTCCTCCAGGCTCTCAGAGTTAACAAAGCTAAATTATGTGCAATTATTAAAGACTTATTAAAGAAAGTAGAGGACGATCTCTCTCGTTGGAAGTCCTTACCTATATCACTTATGGGGAGAGTTACAACCATTAAAATGATGATACTACCAAAAGTTAACTATTTGTTCTCAATGATCCCCATAAAACCATCTGCTACTTGGTTTAAGTCACTAGATTTATGCATCTCCAAATTTCTGTGGAAAAACAAACCACCACGTATTAGTTTAAAAACCCTACAGAAGACCAAGGACTGTGGTGGATTAGATTTACCTCATTTTCAGCACTATTCCTTACCCAATAGGTTACAGTATATATCAAAATGGTTTAAACCTAGCCCAATAGATGAACCATGGATAAATATAGAACAAGCATTGTGTGATAATCTGGAAATCTCTGACCTGCCACTTATTAGTCAAAACGTAAAAAATCACAAATGTTTCAAAAGCATTAACATCATCACCTCTCTGACAGCCTGGTTGGAATTTCTTAAAATAACAAAGTCCTCACTTGTCCCGTGTAAGCTTACACCCATCTGGAACAATCCTCACATAATGCGAAACAAAAAAATGCTAAACTTTCCTCTGTGGAAGATCAAAGGAATCAAACATCTGGAACATATAATCGAAAATGGAAATTTTATTTCATTTGATGAGCTCATATCACAACATGAGATAAGCAGCAATAAATTCCTAGAATATCAACAACTTAAGTCTATAATAACAAAGAAATATATCCTCCACCAACCAGACTTACAACTCCCGACTAGGGTAGCAGAATTTCTAAGCATCTGCACGCCAAAACTACTATCAAAAATATATAAATTACTGTCTAAGATAGATGACACAATGTCTCTTCCATCCTCAAAATGGGAGGCAGATTTATCCATCAGTTCTAGTCATAGCTTCTGGCCACAAATATGTTTGAACACCTTCAGAATGACTCGAAATCCTAATTTACAGCTCATACAATACAAAATCCTTCATAGAACACACTATACAGGACAAAGGATGTTCAGGATGGGTCTAACACACTCAAACATCTGCTCACATTGCACAGATAACACACCTGATGATTATGCACACGCTTTGTGGTTTTGTGCGCCTGTCCAGAAGTTCTGGCTTGAAGTCTGTGAGGACCTATCAACATGGCTAAAGTGTAGCATCCCTGCATGCCCCACACTGTGCATACTGGGTGACTTAGACAACATCAACATGGAAATTAACTCAGCACACATGGTTCTCACAGTGTTATGTATCGCAAAGAAAACTATTCTCATGAACTGGAAAGCGAAAAACAATATGTGTATTAACCAATTTAGAAATTTTCTTTTAGATTATATTAGCATGGAAACAATGTCTGCCTCCTCAAAACATCAATTGGCTGAATTTCATTCTCTCTGGTCCCCTCTGATTAGCTTTATCACATAGTGGTGGTGGTTGGTTGCTGTCCCGTCGCTCTGGGCGGTTGGGTGTGTGCTGGGGGGGGGCTGTGTGGCTTCGGGCGTCTGGTGGTCTCTCGGGTCGTGGGGACCGGGTTGGTCATTGCTGGGGGGGACTGTGTGTCGGGCTTGGAGGGCAGTTTTGGGGGCTTGCGGGTGGGGCTGTCTTGCCGTGTGGGGCGGGGTCCCTTAGGGGCCTTGAGGTGGTGGCTGCTGGCTCTATGCCGGGTGGCCGGGCCGCTCTGGCGTGCGTGGTGGTGGGCCTGGGCCCTGGGCTGCTGCGACTGGTGTGACCGGGTGGTTTGTTTGTTTGTTTTTTGTTGTTGTTTGTTTGTTTTTTGTAGAGGTCCTCCAGGGTGGGGTTGGGTTGAGTGGGGTGGGGCGGGATGGGTACCTTCTGGGGGTAGAGTAGCTCCTGGAATATGGTCGCTGCAGGCCCCGAGCCTGGTGGACATCAGGCCCTCCTGCCCTGTGTTGGCTCCCAGGTAGCGGGGATGCCTATTGCAGCCAGTCCCTGGCTGCCCTCTCTGGGGGAGAGTAGCTCCCCCGGTGTATATCCCCATACCCCTCTCCCTTCTGGCTCCTGTACACAGCACACACTCACACATGAAGGGTTTTGGGGGCGTGTGTGTTCGGTGGTGTGTAGTGGATGGGGCCACGTAGGTGGTGCCCTTTTGTTGCACTTTGCAGTTCCCCGCCCCTGTGTTAGACATTACTACTTTTCAAACACACTCACACACACACATTAGGTCTTGGGGGGTGGTTACACTGAGTGGCATCTGGTGGGCGGGGCTCTTTAGGTATGTAGGCTGCCCAGAGGGCTGCGCTCCCAGTTCTATAAGTTTGGCTGCCCCTCAATTTTAATTGCTCACTATTAGAAAATATTGAAGAGCCAGAAGGGTGGGGGGAGGGGTCTTCTTCGCACACCCCTGCTTCCTTGTTGCTGCTCGGGGCGGGACGGGCCAGGAGGATTAATTAATTGTTCTGCTGGTTAGGGGTCTGTGGTGGCTGGGGGGCTGCTGGCCCCCTGGTGTGCCCGCTGCACTACACCCCAGTGGAGTCGAGGGAGGGAGGACGTGTGGATGTGTGGTAATGATTGGGCCTGGATCTGGGACTTGCTGTCGCCTGGTCTGCCTGTGCTTCTCCCAATGGGGGGGCGGCGTTGCCTCTCCCCACTGCTCTCGACTTCACCCACCTGTGGGCACGTCTTGACTCCCAGGGCACTTGGCCAGGGGCGCTTGGGCAGGTGCTGACCCACTGTGTGGCTGTCTGGGGCGCTTGGCCCTCCCGGGTATTGGGTGGGGCCTCTAACGGGGGGTATTGGGGCGCTCGGGCTCCTGGGGCCCGGGTCCGGTGCACGGCCCATGTCTGGGCGGCTGGGGCCTGGTGGGGTCGGTGGGCTGTTGCCCCTTGCTCCCGGGGGGCCTCTGCCCTATGCTTATGGGGGCTCTGTCCGGGGGCTTCCTCTGCTGTCTACTGGGTGTATGCGTGGTTGTCCCTGCGGTGGGCATCCTGGGTTCTGTGCTCCGTGGGGGCTGCTGGTGGCCTGGGTCTTGTGGCCCTCTCTGCCTGCTTCTGATTGCTTGGGGGGGCTGTGGATTGTGGCCGTGTACACTTATACACTCATAACTAAGCACGGTTATCATGTAGGTCCTGTGCCATGGGTGTCGCATGTTCTCACACACACACACACACACACACAAACAACACACATTCATTAGTCCAGTAGCAGTTGATGTATTACCATGTTGCCTCAGGTCATCTATATCCACAGTTGTGTTGTATGCGATTGCCACTACTTGTGCTTGTTTTTGTTTGTTTGTGTGTTTGTTTGTTCTCTGCTTGTCTGCTTTCAGGTGTTCCTGGTGGCGCTAAGGCTGGATTCGCAACAGAGACCATGGGTTATTGTCTGTTTTGTTTTTTTACAGGTGTAGCAGCTGGTTGTCTGGTTTTTGTTTCTACTTTTGTTCTGTTTCCTCTTCTTTCCTCTTCTTCTTTCCTTGTCCCCCGTTCCGATTCAGTTCTATCACATGTTATATATTGTAAACAGAAATAAATAAATGGGCATCAAGGGGAGCTTTACATTTGTAAAACTTCCCTTGGCAAAGTAAATCTGTTTGGCATAAAAGGTATTCACAATTCTGCTGCCATAATGCTGAACAGAACAAGGGAAAAAAAAGTGAAGGAATTCATTTTACAGCAAAATCCTGAATCGTGCATAACTCCTCATAAGGAGTGTATTGCTCAAAACATAAGTGTGGTTCTTTCTCATACAAGGTTATAAAACGAAGTTTATACTTGAAACCAGCTTAAACATTGACAAATATGAAGGACAAAGCAGTTTTAACCTGGTTTAAGTGAAGGAATTAATTTTACAGCAAAATCCTTAATCGTGCATAACTCCTCATAAGGAGTGTATTGCTCAAACATAAGTGTGGTTCTTTCTCATACAAGGTTATAAAAAGAAGTTTATGTTTGAAACCAGCTTAAACATTGACAAATATGAAGGACAAAGCAGTTTTAACTTGGTTTGAGTGAAGCAATTCATTTTATGGCAATATCTGAAATCTTCACTATCTCCTTAAAATAAAGGGAATTTCGGATTCCAGAAGAACAAGTGTGGTTATTTCTCATAGAAGGTAATATAAAGAAGTTTATACTTGAAACCAGCGTAGACGTGGATAAATAAGAAGGACAAAGCAGTTTTAACTTGGTTTAAGTGAAGGAATTGATTTTACAGCAAAATCCTAAATCGTGCATAACTCCTCATAAGGAGTGTATTGCTCAAACATAAGTGTGGTTCTTTCTCATACAAGGTTATAAAAATAAGTTTATGTTTGAAACGAGCTTAAGCATGGACAAATATGAAGGACAAAGCAGTTTTAACTTGGTTTGAGTGAAGCAATTCATTTTATGGCAATATCTCCTTAAAAGAAAACAAATTTTGGATTCCAGAAGAACAAGTGTGGTTCTTTCTCATAGAAGGTAATATAAAGAAGTTTATACTTGAAACCAGCTTAGAAGAGTCCCTCCATCTTTCCTCTTCTATGATTCAAGCAAAAGTGTTTTGACTCTGGTACTAGTCTTTCCCATAATATTAACTGGTGAGAAGCACCTTTTATGTTCCTTCCCATAACAAGGAATGGGGAGAGAAGCACCTTTTCCCATAACATTGAATGTTCCTTCCCATAATAATGAATGGTGAGAAAAGGGCCTTTTCTCATAACATTGTGTGATCAGCAAGCATAAACAACATAAATAGCTGGAGCACCATTTTGTCGGGAGACAACTCTGAGCGATCTTCCCGACAGGTTGTGTGGATTTGTGCGGACTTGTCTCTATCTTGCAAGAAATAAATGTTTTGTGTTTATCGTATCCAGCGACTCTGAGCCTAATTTTAAGAGAATTTTTCTAACATAATGGTCCTTCGAGCCGGATTCTAAGTCCTTTCCACCTTCCAGAAACCGTGCACGGGGGAGTCCAGGATTCCTAACTGAAGTCCTCTCAGCACAGTTTCTGATAGAGGCCGGCTGCCACTGGCTGGAGGAAAGGTGACAGGATCTATTTTTGAATCAGTGGACAGACTCGCTGGATTCTTCGTTGTTTAACTTACCAGTGGATTTATGGTAAGGAACCCTTTGTATTACTATTGTTGGTTGGAAATAGTGTGATTATTAGGGAAATTTTTGATTAATTAACTAGCAATTGATGGAAAACTAGAGGCCTTTAAATAGATTGAGTCGTTGCTATTTTCCTAAGAATATACTATTTCGAATGCAACCTAGTAAAGAAGCCTTTTAACTGGTAACTGTGTAAAAGTTATGTTGGATCACTCACAAATGAAGCAGTCAGAAAAAGTAAGCCTTTTAACTGGTAACCGTGTGTAGGTTGTGTTGGATTAACCCATAAAAGAAGCAGTCAGAAAAGGTCATCCTTTTAACTGGTAACTGTGTATAGGATTAACCCATAAAAACCTAATTAGCGGTCAGAAAAGGTCATCTTTTTAACTGGTAACTGTGTGTAAATTGTGCTGGATTAACCCATAAAAGAAGCAGTCAGAAAAGGTCAGCTTTTTAACTGGTAACTGTGTATAGGATTAACCCATGAAAACATAATAGCAGTCAGAAAAGGTGAAGCAAAGGAAAAAAGCCTTTTAACTGGTAACTGTATGTTGTATTGGATAACCCACAAATGAAACGGTCAGAAAAGGTTAGCCTTTTAACTGGTAAACGTGTAGTGGTGGGATTAACCAAGGACAACAAAAATGCAGTCAGAAAAGGTTAGTCCATAGTCTGTGTGAGAAGACTACAGCAATAAATAACTCCGCGCCGCGTGTTAGAAACAGAATCTTTCTTAAGAGAGTTTGCGATGAAAGATCGCAAGTTTTAAATCCATGTTAGTTTTTGTTAGTGTTATACGTCTGATCATTTGTTTGTTAAATGGCCTGATTGTTGAATCGTTTGTTTGTGAAATTAATTTTTTTGTTTGTTAAAGGGGCTGGTTGTTGAATTGTTTGTTTGTTAAATTGTTTTTTTTCCTTCTTTGCTGCAGTGTTGTTTTATTTGCTATGTATGTATAAGAGTGAAACAGCTGCTGGTGTGTGATGTTGCTGCTGGTGACGACAGAAAAATGTGTTACTGACTAATTCAGTTGAAGTGAACATTGGAATCTGGTTGTTGCTCGTGACATAGCGACAGAAGTAGTGTTTCATTCAATAGTACTCACAATAACTCCACCAAAAATTGATTAGCTGCAAGAGGACAGTATGGGAAATATCTGTTTTAAAGCTAACCGGGAGTTTCAGAAAAAACCCGATAATATTGAATACTTAGAGAGATGAGAAAATAAATTTGGGTTTGAGGGAGAATTGAACATGGTAAAATTGCCCAATCCTAGAGAAGGGGAATACAAAAGTAATGTACAAAGTAAATCTAGTTTAAAAAAGCACAACAAAAAAAAGAACAACAAGGATTAGAGCTAGACATTTGTACAAGTTTGTGTATTAAGATTTAGCAGCTCTCTTAAAGAGTTAAAGTTCAGAAGATCTCAGACAAACAAACAGATCATTTCAAATCTTTACTCATTTCACAGGAAAAACTGTCTGAGCAAAAGATGTTTTACAAGCTGAGATTTTTATCATTTCCATATCAAACCTGCCATTCTTAGGCAAAGTCCTAGGAAAAGTTGTATACCAACAGCTTTCTGACTTTTTCCTGTCTAACAATGCTTTTGATACTTTCCTCAAGACAAGACGAGAGTGGGGAGGGTAAAACATTTATTTTTGTCCTTAATTCGAGCATGTGTCATTTAAAAATGGAGATAAAATTATCTTAAATACTTTGTCTTACCGCAGAATGATTTTATTGATGATTTTACTGAATTTCTTTAAATTGTGTGCACTGCTGTTGACTGTTTAGTCATAACAGGGGACTTGAAGGTGCACATGGATGTAGCCCATAATAAGCAAGCTAAAGAACTCACTGCTTTCCTTGAAATGTTTGGTCTAACTCAGCGTGTGACTTTGCATAGATGAAGAGAGAGTTATTTTTCTGAAATCATAAAAAAAAAAAAACTGCAGTAACAACTCTCATGTCTTGCTTGCTACAGTAAACAGATTAACAAACCCTCCAGGTTGCATTTAGAACTCATTTCTACATATAAGGGTAATGAAGTTGGAATATTCTTTAATGACAAAGTTCAAGGTATTAAAAATGAAATACTTTCCACCTGAAGCAGGTCTGAGACCAGACAATCAGACCTTTCAGGTGCAGATGATTTTCAAGCCAAACTGAAACATTTTCTAAATTTGAGATTAGCTCTTCTGAAAAAAAATCATAAGTGTATCAGAAACATAAGCCGGAAATAGAGAATTTAACATATTAATGTTAAGTAATGCTATGGTTAACTAATGCTTCATTACTTCTGATTGACTAACTTCCCTAAAACTTATGAATTTATGAGCTTAGGAACTGACATCATATTCATCAGAGATTAAAGCATTTATCTCACAGAATGGGAACCAAAAGAGTATTAGTATATATATACATATATATATATATAATATATTTATATATATTTTATATATTTTATATATATTTTTATATTTTTTATATTTTTTTTATTTTATATTTTTATATATATTTTTATTTTTATAGCAGTTTCTAAGCCTGCAGATAAATATTAATTAAATTAAACAGAAAGGTTTTGCATGTGTGTTCAACAGGTGCCAAACTAGATGGGTCAAATGCAGAGAGTAATTTTGTCTGACTTGTAACATGACAATAAACAGTCATCTTAATGTGTTTGCACAGCAATGGAATAAAGAGGGAAAGCAGAGGAGCACTCTAACAACAAAAAGAAAAGGAAGAAAGGACTAAACTTTTTGTTGGAAGGGAGAGAAGCAACTATTTAGGTGATGAGGGAAAGCAAAAACACAGATCACAACAGGAGCAGTGACAGAGAAGGAGAGACAGAGCAGGAGGAGATACATGTCGGCTGTGTGGAAGGAGGGGGATTTGGGCGACTGCAGGAGCAAGAGTAAGATAGAGGAAGATTTTGGGAGTCAGTTATGACTAGATAAGAAAAAAACAGGAGCTGTAACCAGGATAGAAGCAGAAAAGCCAGAAAAAGTGTTAAACTTAGAGGGAATTGAACTTATCTTATAGTATGACATCAAACCTGAGATTAGATTGAATGTTTCCGGGACGGAGGTAACTTTTCTATGCGACACAGGTGCAAAACGAACTGTAATCCATCCTGATGACATTTCGGGAGTTGAGGAATCCAAAGAAATTATTTGTGTCAAATCAGCAAATGGTAAGAGCCATCCTGAGCGTTTATCAAAACTCTTGACAGTAACAGATACACGGAGTGGAGTAAGGGCTGATTGTCAAGTTGTCTTGTCCACTCTGTGTCCCTGTAACTTACTGGGAAGGGATTTACTCCATTTATTGAAGCTAAGAATAGTTCCAGAAGAAAAAGGGTTAACTGTAGTTCGAATGAAGTCCGCTCAAACAATGATTCAGCATGAGACCACCTTCATACTGGTATAGTTTGGATCTTGTGTCTACAGGCCCCAGCGCTATCACGCTTCCTCTCCTTAAGAAGGCAAAAGAACACGTCTCAGGAAAGCTCACCCTCAGGTCACCACATGAAGTACACTGTACTGTGTATTACAAATATACTCAAGGGGAGGACATATTTAATTTTTTAAACAAATGAGAAAGTTAAAACGTGCTGAAGTTAAAACACTTATACTGGAATAAAGAGGGTTGTTGTGCAGTCAGCTGCTTACTCTCCCACAGCATGAGAAAGTTTTTAAGATCATGGAATGCACCCCATATGTCACTCTCCAAACCCACAGATGACCACTGGAGGCGTTTAGGTGTGTTTGTGACTGCATGTGAAGAAGCCTCAGATTGGGAGGAGGTGGATCCAGGAATAGAGTATTCTGAGAAACTGGATGCATATACTAGTCCATTAAATTGGACCATGGATGCAAAACCAAATGTACACTTACAAGGACAGATCTGGAAGAATAAAGGTGCCATTTACTATGAAATGTAGAACTTATACTGCCAAAGAGTTTGTTTAAATATGCTTCAGTATCGAGCCATGGAGCACGGCATGTCTCTACAGGAGGGCTGGTAGCAATAATGAACAAGGTTTTTGCAGTGTATGGTTTTATTTATAATAAAATCATAATATCATAATATGATAATAAAGAATTTTTGTCTAACATGTCAAATATGGTATCCCCATCAAGATAGAAATATTAAAGGCATCCAACCCCAAAATATTGAGCATAAAATAAGTCTTTATGCTGATGATGTATTACTTTTCCTCCAGAACTCACAGACGTCTCTCACTCACACGATCACACTCATAAATAAATTCTCAGCACTTTCTGACTACTCTATCAATTGGTCTAAGACCACAGTTCTGCCCATTAACTGTAGGGTCCAGAATATACCTGGGATCACTTTACAGTCAGGAAATATTAGATATTTAGGCATAAACATTTCCTCCAGGCTCTCAGAGCTAACAAAGCTAAATTATGTGCAATTATTAAAGACAGTAGAGGACGATCTCTCTCGTTGGAAGTCCTTACCTATATCACTTATGGGGAGAGTTACAACCATTAAAATGATGATACTATCAAAAGTTAACTATTTGTTCTCAATGATCCCCATAAAACCATCTGCTACTTGGTTTAAGTCACTAGATTCATGCATCTCCAAATTTCTGTGGAAAAACAAACCACCACGTATTAGTTTAAAAACGCTACAGAAAACCAAGGAAAGTGGTGGATTAGATTTACCTCATTTTCAGCACTATTCCTTAGCCAATAGGTTACAGTATATATAAAACATAGTTTGCACCTAGCCCAATAGATGCACCATTGATATATATAGAACAAGCATTGTGGGATAATCTGGAAATCTCTGACCTGCCACTTATTAGTCAAAACGTAAAAAAATTACAAATGTTTTAAAAGCATTAACATCAGCACCTCTCTGACAGCCTGGTGGGAATTTCTTAAAATAACAAAGTCTTCACATGTCCCGTGTAAGCTTACACCCATCTGGAACAATCCTGACATCCTGCAAAACAAAAAAATGCTAAACTTTACTCTGTGGAAGATCAAAGAAATCAAACATCTGGAACATATAATCCAAAATGGAACATTTATTTCATTTGATGAGCTCATATCACAACATGAGATAGGCAACAATAATTTCCTAGAATATCAACAACTTAAGTCTATAATAACAAAGAAATATATCTTCCACCAACCAGACTTACAACTCCCGATTAGGGTAGCAGAGTTTCTAAGCATCTGCATCCCAAAACTACTATCAAAAATATATAAATTATTATCTAAGATAGATGACACAATGTCTCTACCATCCTCAAAATGGGAGTGAGATTTATATATTAGTTCTAGTCATAGCTTCTGGCCACAAACATGTTTGAACACCTTTAGAATGACTCGAAATGACTCGTCCTATACAGGACAAAGGATGTTCAGGATGGGTCTAACACACTCAAACATCTGCTCACATTGCACAGATAACACACCTGATGATTATGCACACGCTTTGTGGTTTTGTGCGCCTGTCCAGAAGTTCTGGTTTGAAGTCTGTACGGACCTTTCAACATGGCTAAAGTGTAGCATTCCTGCATGCCCCACACTGTGCATACTGGGTGACTTAGACAACATCAACATGGAAATGAACTCAGCACACATGGTCCTCACAGTGTTGTTAGCCCGATTTTTTCATTGGAAGCCCAAGAATAAGCTGGAGAAATCGTTTATTAAAAAAGTATTTATTAGTGGTCACAAGTAGAGTATATTGCAGCGCTGGACTCGGAGTGCCAGAGCTCCCGCAGGAAATCCGTCAGGCCGAGCCCCGTTATCCGGAAACATGTCATATTTCTTGTCAGAGTATAATTGGCCAGTTTTGAGTGGCATGATCAGGCCAGCTGCTGTTCTTGTTGTGTTTTTTGGATGTGATAAACAATGTGTGTGTATGTGTGAGTGCTGTTTTAGGTGTCTAATGTACCAGACCTATCTGCCCTAATAGAGATGTTTTGTCTGACCCAGTTGTTTATGTCATTCTAAGGTCTTGGACCATTTAAGGTCATCTGTTGTGCAGTATGAGCAGAGTGGAAAAGTACCAGCCAGGAACATAGGTTATTTAGTAAAATACAGAAAATGAATTTATAATTTCTAAGAACAAAGCCAATTATAACAACTCCCCCTTTTGACATGATTTAATCATGTCAACTAAATGAGGTAGGAATGTTATATTCTGTATTGTGTCACACCTGTTAGCGGCAGCCAACTTAGCAGGTCCCCAAACTGCAAGTGGCCAACTACCTTGAGGTGCAGCACAACCAGACAGGAGATTCTTGTTATCCCCCTTTTGATATAACTTCATTATGTGAGCTGTTATGTGTAAGCTGTTCTTCTTTGCAATTATCAGCAGCAAGCAAGTTTTAATTGCATATGCATGTGTAAAATAATTGTAATGCGTTAGCTAAACCTTTCTGTATCAGGAGTGTTTATCATGATGCTGGGAACAGAACCTCTTTCCCAGAATAGTTCAACCTTCATTACTCAACTGATCATAACTCTGCAATGAGCACATTTCTTAAAAGCTATAAGTATCACGCCTGTACGTGTATGCAAGGAATAAATTAATAAATGTTTCAATATGTCTTAAAATTAGTGTGTGTATGTGGCCCCAAACCCAATCTCTGTGTAGAATCTTAGTTCATTTTGGCCAAAACTATATGTGGTTTAAGCAGTGGCAAGACCCTGCTCACCCATAAGTACCATTACAACACATAACAATAATTAACTAAGCTACAACAATTCATAAAATATTGAAACTCAAAAAGTGCTTAAGGCAATTAACATTACCATCAGGATCGTCCACTGTTCGCAGCGAATAGGAGCGAAAAACCCGATGGCTGATATCCGGGAAAATTCTCCTATGGCCCCATTCCCCCTTGGCGACCGACCACTTAATTACCTTTCAGTGCCTAAGGTCCCGCTCCGAACAGCCGATTCACACCAATGGCAATGGACATATGTATGAATTCCTATGATTAGTAATTGGTCTACTTAAAATCATTAAACTAAAGAGGAACATCACAAAACACAAAACAATGCAGTACAGACATTTAAACATGACTTGAATATGAAGATATGACCCTGTTGAGAACAGATGAGTAATGATAGATGTAGTGTAAAAACTAACAATTTCTTTTGAGTGAAAATTTTATGATAACATTGTGCAGAGTGGTGTAGTGCAGTTCAGTCTCTTGTGGTCCAATCCTATCACTGCTTGGTGTTTGGTTGTCCTTCTGGCTGAACCTCAGTTCAGCAGTCTGAGCTAACTAGGAAGGAGAGGTTACCAGCACTTCACTTCCACAAAGGGGTCTTTACCACCCGTTTTCCCTAACTAATCTTTTTCTTTGGGACAATTAAGGAGATAATTCAGATTATTTTGTTGACAGTGGTTGAAGGTTGTATGGTTGTTCAACCATTATCTTGGCATGATGATCGTGCCTCCCAGAATTTCAGACTGACGTCTTGTCAGTCACTTGGCTGTGAGTCCTTTAGAGGTTCTGCTGCAGATGCAGTTAATTTAAGCTGTGGATGAATGTTAGCAGGAGAGAGAACTGAGCAGCACAACATGTCATTTTCACAATGTTTTATATTCAGGAATTGCCTTTTAACAGGTTCAATCCCAGTATTCATTGGTCGACAAATTAAGTTTTCATATGAACCCCAAACAAAAACAAATAAATAAACCGAAAAAAATAAATAAATAAATGAAATGAAAAACAAAACAACTGGCCAGTTGATAGAAAACATGTTTTAGGACAGTACCTTAGACTCACCAACCTGCTGTACAGCATTAATGTGAAATCCAGTACCATCAACCTTTTCTGTGGAAAAAACATCAAACCATTTAGAGAACACAGCAAGACAAAGACAAAACACAAGACAACATAGAACAAAAGACAAAAGGAAGACAAAGACTCACTGAATTTTGGGAAAATCTTGAGAAGTGTTAGTAAACTATGATTAATTGTTGTATCTCCACCCCCCCGATGAGACTTAGTCTCATCCGTATGTTAGTTCTGCTGAACTCTTCCACTGCAGTTTCTGCTCCTGTGTTGCTGCTGCAGGACAGAAATGTTTGTGGTTAGAGTTCATTTTGGGAGCAGCACAGCATCAAGAAAGCAGCCATTTCTTCTCAATGAGTAACTGATTAACCTTTTTGGGATAAATATTGTCTGTCCTCTTAATTCAGCTCAGAGTGCGTTTGATAAAATTTCAGCACGATCTGCTTAATTCTCACTTGTTACTTTATACTAAATTCTATTTAATTCTTACCAGTGGCTGTGTTTCGTGATGCTGAGCCATCCACAGACAGTTCAGGATCAGCATTAAGTTTTTTCTGCTCCATTTGAATTAGAAACACTTCATGGGGTACCAACAGTGTGACATCAGAGTTTCTTATAACATCACATGATACAATAACATATTTCCATACAAATTAGAGTCAAAGACAAAGGTTTATTCTATTTTTCTATTTGTCTCAATTCCTCATTTATTTATTTTTTAGATGAGCCATGTGGCCTTGTGCTGCTAAATTTTTCCTTAGCAGTGCCACAGCATCGTGCTTGTGTTCAGATCTTTGGTTGGTTATTGATCACTGTTATCTTGCATGCATGCTTTGACCTAAGGGCCAGGATTCTTGATATTATTTTGTAATATTTTAAAAAAAAATTTTTTTCCTGGTAGCAGTTTTGGAATGTTAGCTAAATTGTTCAGGATCATTCTTGTTTTTTCTTGACATGAATTAGGCCTTCAATCGTGCAGTTCAAAGCTCTGTGCTTTACCTTACTTCGAGCAGCTCTGCCTCAGTTTATTATGTTTTACTTAATATTTACTTCTTCCTTCCAGTATGTGTGGATGTATCTGGGTGTATGTGTACGTATAGATGTGCGCGTGTGTGTGTGTGTATGTGTGTCTATATGTGGCCTTGGGTTTCACTGCTTTGTTTTATTTTCTTCTATCATTTTCTTGTATGAAAAGTGTTATGAAAATAAAGTTTGATTGATTGATTGATTGATTGCACCAGATTAAACAACTTGGGTCATCTCCCATGTAAATTCTCGAATGAACCAGAACACATGATTAAAACTGTTCTCACAGAACATTTTATTCATCCCATTCATATCTTTTCCGTTCGACCAACATGTCATGACTGAGCACAGATCGGATTGTACCTTGTATCTTGTTTCTCAATAAATTGTAATTGAAGTGGGTTGTTGCCATTTTCCAGAGATCTTTTAGTCACCTGGTGTGGAGTGGTGGGAAGAGAGGGTAGGTCCAGATTACTGTTGTAGCTCTTTGTAACTTGAGCTTTTAATGTCTGACTTTCACACAGGAGAGGTGTGAAAATTAGTTATTGTAACCTTTATTGTTTCTGCTACTGTGGTTCTACAGTCTAGTCTCCACAGTGGTGTTTTCCTTTGGTTTCATCGTCAGTGGTCCGTTCAGTCTCTGATAGAGTTTTAGTCCCCGTGGTCTAGTCTTTGTCAGCAGGTGAGGTTCCTAAGTCAGTCCAGACCTCAGTTAATGTTCTTTCGGTAGGATCTTGAGCCTGAGTACAGTGATCCTTGTGGATCCAGTTACTCAGTCTATTCTCAGTCAACCATACCTTTACACAATGTGTTGTAGCTTCTGCGTCCTGTCCATATAGGAGAGGACCAGTTAAGTTTGTTCACTTTCCTGGTCCTGTTCCTTGCTGAGATATACTCATCACCGTGTTATTCAGTTGTTTCACATTCACACAAGTTTCCATACTGTAGTACAACAAGGGGTGAGCCTGTTGGTGCAGTTGTAAATGGACAGGGTGTTTCCTCCCTGTCATGACCTCATGTGGGACAACATGACAACATTCATGGTGGCATTTGGAGTAAATCTTAGGCTAACACAATACGTAGAGCTTCAGCCCAGGTTAACTGTGTGTCTGCACAGACTTCTTTTCGGCCTTTTTGATGGTTCTATTTGCTCTTTTCACTAGTCCTTGTAAAGCTGGGTGAGAGACTGCACCGAGCTTATGTGTAATTCCAGACAATTTTTCCACTTCTCCTAGTTCTTCATTGGAGAAGTGAGTACCATTATCTGATCTTATCACTTCTGGTACCCCAAATCTTGGAATAATTTCTCTTGTAAGCCATTTAATGACTTCTTTTCCTTTTTCGGTTTTAGTAGGTGTGGCTTCTACCCATCTAGAAAATGGAGCTACACACACTAGAAGAAATAGTTTACCTTCAGTCCTGTTCGCTGCTCCCATGTCAGTAAACTCAATTACTATCTGTTTCCAAGGGGCATCAGGTACTGGGAAACTACCTAGTCCTGCTTTGAGATTGAACAGCTTGCAAATTTCACAAGATTGCACAAAATATTTTATTGTGTCTTTTAGGTGGGGGTGCCACCAGTGTTGTGAAATGAGCGCTGTTACTTTTGAGCTAGCACAGTGAGCTCTACTGTGTGCTTCTTGACATAGCAAATTTAGTAGTCCAGTTTGAGCTACTATTTTGCCTTTATGATTCCAGCAGCGTCCTGTGGAATCTTTTTTTTTTCGTTCCATGCTTGCTTTTCAGATGGTGCCGCTGCTTTGTGAAGTTCTTTAATGTTTTCTAAAAATAATTCTCGTTGTGATTTTTCCTCCAATGTTTTCTGAGACATCTGGTTAAATGCAGTATACCCTGCTTTTGTTTTTGCTGCCTTATCTGCCGCATTGTTGCCTCTTGCTACTCTCCCATCTCCCTTTTGATGTCCTCTGCACTCGACTCTAGCAACTTGTTTTGGTTCAAGTATGGCATAATATAGTTTGAGTAATTGATTCAAGTGTTTAACCGGGGTGCCTGCTGAGGTCACAAAGCCTTTCCTTTTCCAGTGACACATGTCTGGTTTAGAGGCATGTCTTTAACTGTAAACACTGTTTTTATTTCACTAATTTATTCAATGTTTATTGTTAGATTAATTAATATTTATCTGCAGGGTTAGAATTTGCTAATAGTATTAATATAGTGTTCAGCTGACTTGACTTGACTTGTTATGACTCAGACTTACTGCAGCTGTCTTTAAATTTCTTTTAGAGGTTTCTTCTTCAAGAAACTCATTGGTGATATCTGACTCTCGTTGTGCCTTTTATTGCCGTGTTTTTGTTAATTTCCTAATAATCTAACTCACTTTAAACCTTTATATAAAGCACGTTGCTGCTCTGTTAAGATAACAGATCCATTGATTCATAGATCTGCTGCAGTTGAATAGTTAAATGGTTTAATGAGATCAATTATAAATACTGATGATAAATATTAACTCAGAATTGGTGAAAATAAGCAGAGGAGAAGTATTTAGATCAGCTAAATTTTAAGTCATGTTACTGTGATCTCTAACACAATAAAGGCTAACCTTTAATGCTTTAAGATGGTAAGAAACTGTCTGACACCTATCTGCCTGACTTTGCTGTTAAATCCCGATATTTTCTAATATGTCATATGTCCGGTCTCAGACCTGCTTCAGGTGGAAATCATAAAGTCTCAATTTGTAGAACATCTTTTGTTCAGGCAGTTTTTCAATTAAAGTATCAAAGATTTAAATGCTATGTCTCTTGTAAGCCATTTAATGACTTCTTTTCCTTTTTCGGTTTTAGTAGGTGTGGCTTCTATCCATCTAGAAAAGGGAGCTACACACACTAGAAGAAATAGTTTACCTTCAGTCCTGTTCGCTGCTCCCATGTCAGTAAACTCAATTACTATCTGTTTCCAAGGGGCATCAGGTACTGGGAAACTACCTAGTCCTGCTTTGAGATTGAACAGCTTGCAAATTTCACAAGATTGCACAAAATATTTTATTGTGTCTTTTAGGTGGGGGTGCCACCAGTGTTGTGAAATGAGCGCTGTTACTTTTTAGCTAGCACAGTGAGCTCTACTGTGTGCTTCTTGACATAGCAAATTTAGTAGTCCAGTTTGAGCTACTTATTTGCCTTTATGATTCCAGCAGCGTCCTGTGGAATCTTTTTTTTTTCGTTCCATGCTTGCTTTTCAGATGGTGCCGCTGCTTTGTGAAGTTCTTTAATGTTTTCTAAAAATAATTCTCGTTGTGATTTTTCCTCCAATGTTTTCTGAGACATCTGGTTAAATGCAGTATACCCTGCTTTTGTTTTTGCTGCCTTATCTGCCGCATTGTTGCCTCTTGCTACTCTCCAATCTCCCTTTTGATGTCCTCTGCACTCGACTCTAGCAACTTGTTTTGGTTCAAGTATGGCATAATATAGTTTGAGTAATTGATTCAAGTGTTTAACCGGGGTGCCTGCTGAGGTCACAAAGCCTTTCCTTTTCCAGTGACACATGTCTGGTTTAGAGGCATGTCTTTAACTGTAAACACTGTTTTTATTTCACTAATTTATTCAATGTTTATTGTTAGATTAATTAATATTTATCTGCAGGGTTAGAATTTGCTAATAGTATTAATATAGTGTTCAGCTGTACAGCTCTCTGGTTGCTGTGGCTATTTTTAAATGTGCCATGAAAACAAACCTTGACTTGACTTGTTATGACTCAGACTTACTGCAGCTGTCTTTAAATTTCTTTTAGAGTTTTCTTCTTCAAGAAACTCATTGGTGATATCTGACTCTCGTTGTGCCTTTTATTGCCGTGTTTTTGTTAATTTCCTAATAATCTAACTCACTTTAAACCTTTATATAAAGCATGTTGCTGCTCTGTTAAGATAACAGATCCATTGATTCATAGATCTGCTGCAGTTAAATAGTTAAATGGTTTAATGAGATCAATTATAAATACTGATGATAAATATTAACTCAGAATTGGTGAAAATAAGAAGAGGAGAAGTATTTAGATCAGCTAAATTTTAAGTCATGTTACTGTGATCTCTAACACAATAAAGGCTAACCTTTAATGCTTTAAGATGGTAAGAAACTGTCTGATACCTATCTGCCTGACCTTGCTGTTAAATCCCGATATTTTCTAATATGTCATATGGTCTGACTGTCCGGTTTCAGACCTGCTTCAGGTGGAAATCATAAAGTCTCAATTTGTAGAACATCTTTTGTTCAGGCAGTTTTTCAATTAAAGGATCAAAGATTTAATTGCTATGTCTCTTGTAAGCCATTTAATGACTTCTTTTCCTTTTTCGGTTTTAGTAGGTGTGGCTTCTATCCATCTAGAAAAGGGAGCTACACACACTAGAAGAAATAGTTTACCTTCAGTCCTGTTCGCTGCTCCCATGTCAGTAAACTCAATTACTATCTGTTTCCAAGGGGCATCAGGTACTGGGAAACTACCTAGTCCTGCTTTGAGATTGAACAGCTTGCAAATTTCACAAGATTGCACAAAATATTTTATTGTGTCTTTTAGGTGGGGGTGCCACCAGTGTTGTGAAATGAGCGCTGTTACTTTTGAGCTAGCACAGTGAGCTCTACTGTGTGCTTCTTGACATATCAAATTTAGTAGTCCAGTTTGAGCTACTATTTTGCCTTTATGATTCCAGCAGCGTCCTGTGGAATCTTTTTTTTTTCGTTCCATGCTTGCTTTTCAGATGGTGCCGCTGCTTTGTGAAGTTCTTTAATGTTTTCTAAAAATAATTCTCATTGTGATTTTTCCTCCAATGTTTTCTGAGACATATGGTTAAATGCAGTATACCCTGCTTTTGTTTTTGCTGCCTTATCTGCCGCATTGTTGCCTCTCGCTACTCTCCCATCTCCCTTTTGATGTCCTCTGCACTCGACTCTAGCAACTTGTTTTGGTTCAAGTATGGCATAATATAGTTCGAGTAATTGATTCAAGTGTTTAACCGGGGTGCCTGCTGAGGTCACAAAGCCTTTCCTTTTCCAGTGACACATGTCTGGTTTAGAGGCATGTCTTTAACTGTAAAAACTGTTTTTATTTCACTAATTTATTCAATGTTTATTGTTAGATTAATTAATATTTATCTGCAGGGTTAGAATTTGCTAATAGTATTAATATAGTGTTCAGCTGACTTGACTTGACTTGTTATGACTCAGACTTACTCCTAATAATCTAACTCACTTTAAACCTTTATATAAAGCACGTTGCTGCTCTGTTAAGATAACAGATCCATTGATTCATAGATCTGCTGCAGTTAAATAGTTAAATGGTTTAATGAGATCAATTATAAATACTGATGATAAATATTAACTCAGAATTGGTGAAAATAAGCAGAGGAGAAGTATTTAGATCAGCTAAATTTTAAGTCATGTTACTGTGATCTCTAACACAATAAAGGCTAACCTTTAATGCTTTAAGATGGTAAGAAACTGTCTGACACCTATCTGCCTGACCTTGCTGTTAAATCCCGATATTTTCTAATATGTCATATGGTCTGACTGTCCGGTCTCAGACCTGCTTCAGGTGGAAATCATAAAGTCTCAATTTGTAGAACATCTTTTGTTCAGGCAGTTTTTCAATTAAAGGATCAAAGATTTAAATGCTATGTTTGTTTGTCTGACTTTTTAAGAGAGCTGTTAAATCTTAATTCAACAACAAACTGGTTCTAATGTTTAGTTTTAAACAGTCTGTTCTTCCTGGATTTATTTTGGACATTGTATTGCTTCTTATCTCTTCACTGTAATACTTGCATTGAAAAGCGGTTTTCAGATTGTCCATTCAATGTGGTATTTCTCCCATTCAAATTTATTTAAAAATAAATTAATTATTGAATTGATGATAAATGCTCTAGTAAAAACTTCCATTATCATTGTAAATTTTTTGACTAAATAACTATATGTAACTCTGGTACTCTTTAAGTACAGACCCATGATCAATCAGAATCTGTCCTCACTCTCAGGGCTGAATGGGGGAAGAAGGAAGCAGGGTTGGGATGAGATAATCTTAGGGTGAGAGCATTTATGACAAAGCTAAGGATATCTAACCTTTTCTTTTCCAATTACACATGTCCACATGTACAGCCTAAGCTGTTTATGCTGAATCTGTATAAATGGTCAGTTTTTTATTTTGCTAAATGGCATGCTTCTGTTATTGAGTGTGATGTTAGGAAGATGTGTCTTATCTGCTAGTGTAGTAGGATGTGTCCCTGGAAAAGATGACGTTGTGTCTGGCACGTGCTGTGGTAGAGGTGCAGAGGACTGCGTCTGAATAGAGAATTTAACTTCTCCAAAAAAAATACTGACAGTCTGCAAGAAATGTTACTACTCTTTTTTTCGTCTTTTTCTGCCCTTGCTCTCTGCAATAAACCTGCCTCCTTTAGCTTTGCTGTTGCTTGATTCCTACTGCCTGTTGCTTGTTTTGAAAACATAGAGAAATCACTCAGTTGCGGTGGCGCACTTTCAAACCCTCCAAACATTCCTTTCCCTTGTATTTCTCTCGTCCAATTTACAAATCTATCCGTCTCTCTTTTTTCGTCATCTCTTGGAACTTTTTTCTGCCATCTCGTCAACGTGTCAAATAATACCGACCCCAATGAGCCGGGTTTACATGTTTTCCACTTATCAACAAAGGTTTGTGACATATTCAGGTATTTCACGTGTTAATCAGAATGGGTGAATGGTGCAATGCCCGAGTGTTGGACCCGACCAAGAAGATTCTACACAGAATCTTTTACTCTGTGCGCTTGATCGCTGGGGGTTCTCCCAGTCTCTTCACTCGTTTTAATTCTCTGTAACACCCTAACTAAATTCCCCTTTATTTTCTAGTCCAATGCCCCCTTTTACAGAACTACTTGAGATCTGTGTCAGTGTAGGAATTCTCCAGCAGTCTCTATTGCTAGATACACTTCCACTAACACAGTAAAATATCAACCAAGTAGCAAACCACCCCACATTTTCATGAAAAATAACCAACTTAGCCCTGTGTCCTTATGCAGAAATAAACACTTAGTGTATCGCCTGTTCACAACAACTGCAGAACCACCGCCGCTTGCGGAGGAGGAAAAAAAAAAACCCAGACACACCGCCGATTGTGGATTTTATAGTCCAAGCACCAAATGCGTAGTAATAACAGACACACCGCCGATTGCGGATTTTACAGTCCAAGTGCCAATTGCACAGAGATTACTTACGCCGCCTATTGTGAAGTAATACAGACCCATCGCTGATTGCAGATAAAGGTCTAAGCGCCCTTGTGCACAGAAATTACTCACGTCGCCTGTTGTGCAGTAATGCAGACCCACCGCCGATTGCGGATTTTACGGTCCAAGTGCCAATTGCACAGACATTACTCACGCCGCCAATTGCGGACTAACAGACCCCGCCCATTGGCATCTACTTCCTATTCAGTTTAGAAGACAGGATGAATTTTATGTCTTTTATTTGGCCAAATTGTACTAAACTAGGACACATATGACTCTCCCTATGTGAGACTATGTGTTTATACTTTACATGTGACCACCTAGTAAACCTGTAGACACAAATTTTGTGCTTTTGATTTAGGGATCGGAGGACATCCTAATTCAGACAATTTAGTTTAGAATGACCAATGTGCAGAAATTTCACATATCCTGATACAAGAGGTTTTCTGCTCACCTTGTGTTTTAGGCGCCTTGAATTGTCTGAAGAAGGGTCCCCTCCAACCAGCTCCGGAAGTCCTCGATCGGACACGGTCTCAGAGTCAGCCAATCCTGGTCACGGCACCAATTGTTGGCCCGATTTTTTCATTGGAAGCCCAAGAATAAGCTGGAGAAATGGTTTATTAAAACAGTATTTATTAGTGGTCACAAGTAGAGTATATTGCAGCGCTGGACTCGGAGTGCCAGAGCTCCCGCAGGAAATCCGTCAGGCCGAGCCCTGTTATCCGGAAACATGTCATATTTCTTGTCAGAGTATAATTGGCCAATTTTGAGTGGCATGATCAGGCCAGCTGCTGTCCTTGTTGTGTTCTTTGGATGTGATAAACAATGTGTGTGTATGTGTGAGTGTTGTTTTAGGTGTCTAATGTACCAGACCTGTCTGCCCTAATAGAGATGTTTTGTCTGACCCAGTTGTTTATGTCATTCTAAGGTCTTGGACCATTTAAGGTCATCTGTTGTGCAGTATGAGCAGAGTGGAAAAGTAACAGCTAGGAACATAGGTTATTTAGTAAAATACAGAAAATGAATTTATAATTTCTAAGAACAAAGCCAATTATAACAACTCCCCCTTTTGACATGATTTAATCATGTCAACTAAATGAGGTAGGAATGTTATATTCTGTATTGTGTCACACCTGTTAGCGGCAGCCAACTTAGCAGGTCCCCAAACTGCCAGTGGCCAACTACCTTGAGGTGCAGCACAACCAGACAGAAGATTCTTGTTATCCCCCTTTTGATATAACTTCATTATGTGAGCTGTTATGTGTAAGCTGTTCTTCTTTGCAATTATCAGCAGCAAGCAAGTTTTCATTGCATATGAGAGAAATAAAAGGACACCTTTACTCAAACTCATTTTGACAGGTGACCTCTGACCTCTTATCGATCAATCAAATTAATATGACAGGTGACCTTTGTTTGACATCCGTTTGCTGACATCTGGGGATATGACTTTTGACCTCTTATCGATCGATCAAGCTATTTTGACGTGTGACCTCTGTTTGACATAGATTAGCCATCTGTTGAAGAGATCTAAGGAAGGAAGGGGGAGTTTATGGCTAGGGTTAAGAATGATTACAGCTAAAGTCAGGAGGTTGTGAGAAATATATTAGTTGAATGTTTAAATAAGAGAAAGGGTTAATAGAAAAGGTTAAGTTGTAGAAGCGGTCAGCATTTTAACAGCTTCAAAGACCGGTCCCTGTAAGGTAAAGATGGGAAAATAATTAGATGTGTGGGGTGGGGTATTGTTCGACCCCGGCTTGAGGGCCAATGGGTGGACAGGGGAGGGGTTTCGAGTAAAGGATAAAAACCCTGAGACAGTCAGTGTGTAGAGAACGACTTTGGGGTGAAAGATAGCTGATTCAAGATGCCAAGGACAAGAAGCAGAGTGAGTGTAGAGGATAAATCTACGCAGGCCCCGGAGAGGACGTGTGCTCTGCGGTCTCTCATTTGTGAGACTCCGGTAACGATATTTGAAGATCAGCCCTTGGTACCTAATGCTCCCAAGAAAAGGATGGTGTTTCTGTGCAGAACGCAGCAACCGCCGCCCGTGTCTCTACGGGAAGAATGGTCACTGGAGCCTTATGGACTGCGGGGAAGATGGGGCTATGTGTTCATGTATGAAACAGGTGACCTCTGTCTGTATCAGCTTGACGAGGGTGGTGAGAAGCCGGGACCTCTGACCACTGTGGGTATGCTAACTTCCAACGACTGGGGAGTGTTGAAACTAGCGATACCGCGTCATAGAGAAGGAGGCATGGGCTCAACTGAGGAGGTGTTAACAGTGAAAGAAGAACCCGAAGAAATCCCGGCAACGTCTGCAGCCAAACGGCCGAGACTGGAGAGTCCGAGACTGAGGAATCCTCTGGATGATGCTGAGCTGGCCAAAACAAGGATGGTTTTCACTGCTGTGTGGCAATCGAAAACAGGCGTTACAGGCCGTTGGTTCTTCCGCGCAAGCCACCGGAAATCTAATGAGAATGAAGACGGGGATCTTTTTGTTCTTGAGTGCTATAACTCTGACTGTGGTGTGTTTAGGACGCTGTTAGCAATACCTCATGCAGCCTGGGTGGAGAAGATGAATGATATAGCGGATCGAGTTTCCACGCTGTTCCGCAGTTGCCAGAACTGGGGTGAGATTCTAGCAGTCAAGAAAACCCTGGCTGTGTAGACCTCCCTCCGCTGAGAACCCTCCTCCTCAACCTCAATAACCACACCCCCTACAGGTTTATAAGGACACACTCCAGCACAGGTCATACACCGATCAACACGAGGAACAGGATGAGAACTAGCGTCCAGAAGACATTGTGCGAGGAGATCGCTGACCGCGATCTGGAGAATGCTTCTCCGTCGCTATTGATGCATACAGGGAGTCCTTCAGCAACATCCACATCACCGCAGTTTGGATCACCAGACAGCGACAGATACTACCTGGAGCCGTATCACCCTCCTTCACCAGCGACTTCGTCTGAGTCTTTCTTCTCCTCCAACTCCTCCTCTTCTCTCGAGATCGAGTTCTCAAATTCGGCGCCTGATGACCGCTGCTTAACGCTCTACCCGATAGGATCCACCGTGGGCGTAACAACGGAGGAAGCTAAATCTAACGAAATGGAGGACTCTCAGCTTCCACCAGGCCAGGGGTCCCCTGCACACACTCAGGATGCCGGAGGAGAGGGTGAGGACGAGTTTGATGGATGGGTCCCCTCAGGTTTCATCAAAGTTGTGAAAACTGCAGTGATACACCTCTTGAACGAGACCATCAAAAAATTTATGATTGAATCATGCTACGGGTGTAGTGTCGATCACCCTAGTTTACGCCAACATCAGTGCAAGGATGTCCTCGAGGACGACTTTTTTCATGACCATTACTACACTCTGATGCGGAGACTTTATAATCAACGATTCGTTGCTTCCATTCAACATCTTCTAACTGCGCGTAACATTTGTGAAGATGATGCCAGAGTCAGGGCTGTGGCAGAAGCTTACTTGTACGAACTAACTCTGGTGAAACAAATCAACACTTCTATACACGATATGTACGAGCAGTTGATTGGAGATGATGTAAAGAAATTGCAGCAGCTTCAAACCATGACAAAGTTCTGGGAGGGTTAAAAGAGGGGTGTTACATTCCTTCTTTCCATCAGCCGGATGTGTTTAGACTAATATTGTATCCGTGTGATGTTTTTATAACATTTAACTTTTCTTAAATCCTATATTACTAGCATTCCTGCTTTTTGTGATCATTTGTATGTGTGTGCGTGTGTGTATTATTACACATTAGAGAAAAAAAATAAAAGGTTGAAATATACTTGCGTTTTGTGTTTTCTGTCATTACAAGCCAGAGTTTGTATAAGGTGAGATGGCTGAAACGAGATTAATGAAAAAGGTTTTCTACGATCCTATCCACCCTGGTAGTTTTGGGGGAGTAGAGAGGTTGCGTAAAGCTGTACAGGACGAAACGGGTAAGAAAGTCGCGTGCGAAAAAGTGCAAGACTTCTTATCAGAGCAAGATGCATATACTCTACATAAACCTGCAAGAATACATTTTCCGAGAAATAGAGTTTTTGTCACCAGCCCCTTAAAACAATTCCAAGCAGATCTCTGCGACATGCAGGCCTTGGCTGAGTACAATGACGGGTATAATTATCTATTAACCGTCATTGACGTGTTTTCAAAAAAGGCTTACGTTCGCACTATGAAGAGAAAAACAGCCGCAGAGGTCGTAAAGGCTTTTGAATCTGTTTTTAGAGAAAGCGAGACCCCTAAAAAACTTCAAACTGATGCGGGGAAAGAATTTTTTAACAAAAAATTTAAGGCATTATTAGAGAACCACAGAGTTGTGCATTTTGCTACTCCGAGCGAGGTAAAGGCATCTGTGATTGAGAGGTTTAACCGCACGTTAAAAACCAGGATGTGGAGATATTTTACTGCTAATAACACACGTCGATACGTCGACGTCCTGCAGGATCTCGTGGAAAGTTACAACCACAGTTACCACACGAGCATCAAAATGAAGCCTGTAGAAGTGACTCTAGAAAACACCTTTAAAGTTTTTCAGAACCTGTACGGCTCTGCACGCGATCGATGCTGCAAGGACTCAAGGATAAAGTTTAAAAAAGGAGATCTTGTAAGAATATCTAAACTGCGAGGCGTGTTTGACAAGAAATATGAACAAAGTTTTACAGACGAAGTGTTTACAGTGACCGAGCAGCTTGCACGATCTCCCCCTGTGTACAAACTCAAAGATTTTGATGGAGAAGCTATTGAAGGTTCATTTTACGCGGAGGAGATTCAAAAAGTTAAACTGAATAAAGACAAGATGTATCAAGTGGAGAAGATATTAAAACGACGCAACATCAGGTGTGTAAAACAGGTTTTTGTCCGTTGGAAAAACAAGCCTGAGAAATTCAACAGCTGGGTCAGAGCCAGTGACCTTCACGAGGTATAAAGGGGGCCATCGCTACTCCTAGCCCGCTACATTACACCATGAACCGAACGGTAGAGGATGAGGGGTTTTATATCACCCTGCCCTCCAACGCTAGTCTCAACGTCTTTAAGAATAATACCAGTTCCAGTTTCCGCGTGGATTTAGCCCAGCATATCGATTTGGAAGGTTCGTGGCAGGTTGCCTTGACGGAGATTTCTTATCCGTACACATGGCATAACGCCCCCAAGGACCAGGCTTTTTTTGAATGGAGGAAAGCGGGGCTGGAAAATTTCTACCGCCACAATATAGGATGGGGACATTTCAAGGATTTGAATCAGCTCAAAGCCGAGATTGAGGGTCACCTTAGAAAAATAGGTTCTGATATTTATTTAGTCGTGAACACGGTGGAAAATAGACTCGTGTATCAGGCAGGTGGCCAGTACCACCTGCGTTTTTATCCACCACTGAGCTACATGCTAGGTGTGGAGCCTGGCAAATGGATCGTGTTTGATAAAAGGAGTGCCCCTTACCCGATGGATTTAAAAGCAGGTTTCTACCAGCTTTACTGTTACAGCGATGTGGTTGCTCCTCAGATAGTCGGCGATGCTTATGCCCCGCTCTTGCGAACAGCTAGAGTAGAGGGTAAGTTTGGCGATATAATTACGCATACTTTTAACCCGGTCAACTATCTACCTGTAGCAAAGAGGCATATTGAAAACATCCACATAGAGATTAAAACGGATCAAAACACTCCGGTAAATTTTACTTATGGGAAAACCGTTGTGAGACTACACTTCCGACCCGTGATATCACAACGCGTAATGAAATGATGGTCATTCACTCTAATATCACAGAGAGAGAGTAAGAGGTAATATATATATATATAAAAACGGGTTGATCACAGACTCATTAGTCACTATCAAACAAACGTTCAGTCAGAGGTCACCTCAGTGTCTGTGTCTGTGTCAGGAGGAGGACGACAAAACAAAGCAACATGGTTCAGATAAACATGAGGGATGATCCTCACCGCTTCGTAAACTATTACCAGAACCAGGTCGGAGGTACCCTGCCTGGTTTTTATGGAGCACCTGTAATGTACGGTCGTGGAATAGGTTCTATATTTTCAAAATTATTTCGCTTCGTAGCCCCCCTTGTTAAAAAAGGTTTTGCTATAGCTAAGCCTCATCTGAAAACAGCAGCTACAAACATTGCCTCAGATGTCATAGGCAAAACCATGAGAAGGATCTCTGGTCCTGCAGAGACGGGAGGACAAGAAGGATCGGGTATCATGGTTCTGTCACGAAGACCAAGAAAGCGGCCGCCGGGTGAACGTGTGAGGAGGTCACAAATAGTGAGGCCGCTCAAAAGAAAGAAGTCAGTTGGAAGGATCAAGCCTAAAGGGAGGAAGTCTGCACGGAGCAGGGATATATTCCACTGAATCATAAATAGAGAGAGAAAGAGAGTGAAACATGGCTCTTTTGCATCACAAATCCCCTGAGTGCACCCTGGCAGAACTGGACTTATTTTCAGTCCCTATGACCCAGCTTTCTATCGAGGATAAGATCTACACGGAAATTATGCCTCTATCCGCTATTACTGAGAATGGTCCGATTGAGTTTTTTATACCGGGAGATGGTGAAAAGTATCTGGATCTCAACGATACCTTGTTACATCTACGCGTGAAGATCACCAATGCAGACGGCACAAACTTGGCGAACGACGCACCTGTGGGTCTCATCAATTATCCTCTCAATACACTATTCAGTCAATGCGATGTTACTCTGGGTGATAGATTAATTTCACAGTCTAGTGCCACCCACCCATATAGAGCTATGATCGAGACTCTGCTAAACTTTTCTGAAGACACGTTAAAGAGTCAGTTCAGCGCTGGTCTTTATTGTAAAGACACAGCCGGCGCCATAGACTCTATAGTAACCAATAATGGGCCAAACAGAGGGCTAAACCAGAGGGCTCTCTGTACAGCTAATTCCAGAGAAGTACACCTATTGGGCCCCCTCCATGGGGATATCTTCTTCTGCGAAAGGCTCCTGCTGAACTCTGTGGATATGAGAGTTAAACTAACCAGAGCCAGTGAGGCCTTCTATCTCATGGGAACCAGAGACTCGACTTACCGATTAATGATATTAGGAGCCTCTCTTTTTATCAAAAAAGTTTCCGTCTCCCCCGCTGTTCGTTTAGGCCACACATCGGCCTTAATGAGAGGAAACGCTCTCTACCCACTGTCACGAGTGAATGTAAAAACATACTCCATCCCTGAAAATTCGAGGATATGCAATCAGGAGAATCTCTTTTTGGGAGCGATGCCTAAATATATTGTTTTAGGTATGGTGCACCACGAGGCATTCACGGGAAGAAGGGACTTGTCACCCTTCAACTTTAAACATATGGATATAGAGTATCTAGCTCTTTGTCAGGATGGTAAACAAGTTCCCGCCAAGGCGTTCCAGCCTCAGTTCAACCAAGGCATTTCAGTCCGGGAATTTTACAATTTGTTCACAGCGACAGGTCGTCATTTAAAAGATCTCCCTCTGAGTATCACACGTGAAGAATTTAACAACGGTTACTCGCTGTTTATCTTTAATCTCAATCCTGGTGAGGATAGCGACGCCTTGTCACCTGTTTCTAATGGGAATTTAAGACTGGAGGCGAGGTTTAGAGTTCCGCTACCTCACACCACAACCCTCATTGTCTACGCATGTTACGATTCCATTTTGGAGATCAACTCAAGAAGACAGGTGCTGGTGGACTATTATTAAAAGAGTAAGCATGAATAACCACCAACTGGAGAGCCTGTTGCACCATCTACTGGGTGACCTATTTTGTGGCGTGTGGGCTAGTGACCAACACCCCTTGCTCACACAAACGTTTACAAAGCCGGCTTACTTCATTGTGAACACACATCCTTCTCACATGCCTGGGGAGCATTGGCTAGCTCTGACTCTGGAGGAGAACGGTCAAGCCACCTTTTTCGACTCTTACGGGCTACCGCCAGATTTTTCTCTCTACCCCTCAGACATTGTGTCATTTCTGAAAGACCGATCCCTGAAGATAACGTACCATAATCGCCAACTTCAGAACACCTTGTCCACCGTGTGCGGTCAGCAGTGCGTTTATTACCTCTGCCACCGGGCGTGCGGAATGTCTCTGCAGCAAGTATTATCCTCCTACAGTGACGATGTTCTTAAAAATGATGTGATGGTATCTAACTTTGTGAAAAAATATCAGAGATGCATCAGAAAGCACAGTGCTACCTCATTTCATCACGGAGCCTGTTCTTTACAGATGTTCAAAGAGTGCTATAAATTGTGAATGCATGAAAGTGATGACTCTGTAGACTCTGAAAATTGGAATCAATAAAAATTTTTTATTGAGAACAAATGACGGTATCATTTTATTCATTTCTTACAGAAATTTATGGTGAAAAGGTAACCCAGCGCGGAGGTTTTATCTTTTTATGCAGACTATGTTCATCTGCAGCCTCGTCTCGCTCACCATGTCCAGATCTTAAAAAATGTGGGGAGAGGGTTATCTTCTTCTTCGGTTTTACAGATGGTATTTTCTCTATTCCGCTCGACTCTGTTTTGAGACGACGATATTGTTCACGGGCTTGCGGATTATTCACAGAGGATAAAGGTATGTTCAGTTCATTCAGAACATTGAGAAAACTTGTCCAGCCTGCTGGTTGCATGGTTTGGGCTTTTCTTTTAAAAGGGAGCAGAAGGTTTTTAAGTAAATCAACCAAATGTGATCCTCTCACAACCTGCCCCTGATAAACAAATTCTCCTCTGGTGGTCCAGCCATTTCTCTCAGATAATTTCCTCAAGATGTATTCACCATTTCTGCGATCGCGCTTTGGAAGGATTTTTAATACCTCACTCGCCGTTGCATCCAATTCTAGCTGATCGGGCTCATGAACACGATCCGTCTCACGGGAATCTGATTCAGGTATTGGATCATTAAGACTGTTTCGCTGAAGAGTCACAGTCATCCGCGGCTCCTCCATCTGACCTTGCTTGATTAGGGTGAGGTATCTTTGCAGCAGGGCGTCGTATTTCTTAATTTTTTCATAAGAGGTCATTCCTGACTCGTCGAGTATCGCTCTCATTTTACTATCCAAATCATCCTCCGCCGTCTGTCTGATAGAAGTCTCTGACTGACTCAAGTGTTTGAACTGATGAGGTGAGATGAGAAACATCTTTTGTGCTGTCCTGAGCGACATCTTATCTTCTAACGATTCCGGCCACTAGATCCCCAATTACGGGTGCAAGAGCCGTTAGGATGGGGAGAATAAACCCTCCTCCTTGACTTTTGAGAGCCAGCTGCTTACGTTTTAAACCGGTTCTCTTATCAGCCAGCAGTCTGATAACTTTCTTTTGATTTTTCAAACTCCGATACTGGGGAGGGGATAGCTTAATGTTACCCTTTAAAATATTCAGAGCAATCTCACACAAAGCTTTAAGAAAGTCGGGTGAACAATGGCCGAGAATGTCCTTACGTTTCTGAGGTGTGGCGTGGTACAGAGCTCGGAGTAACGGAGCATTCCTTTTTATACGGGCTGACATGATAAATTACTATGCTTTCGGAACATAGACAACTGGCCACTGACTAGGAAGTAAACCCGTTCTCAGTCTGTATTGTTCTGGGCATGAGTGGGTCAGGTCGACGATTAAATACCCGTGCAGCTCTCTGGTGGCGTCCTCAAAGCTCTCCAGAAAAATAGCTTTCTCTGAGGGGAAGATTTGACGGGCTAGTATATTCACCTGCAATCTATCTCTGGGATTCTTAAACAGCACCAGGTAGTTACTGTTCAGGCTGATGGTGCGACTGTATTTCCCTTGATGAAATACATTTTGAGTCAACATCATGACACTCATATTTCTGTGATGTCTGTACTGTGTGAAAATTTTTACCACTTCAGGATGGTCTGAAGCCTGAAAAATTACATCGTCCAGAATAACCAAGTGCTTACAATCAGGAGGGAACAGATTTTCATCTTCAAAAGAATGAGGCAATCCTTCCACAAATTTGATGTTTTTATTCAACCGCTGCAGTTCAGCATACAGTGGTTGGAAAGAGGTATAAATCCAAACAATATTATCCGGTACAACATCCATCACATGGTTACACTTTTTTAAAACACTTTTAACAAAAAATGATTTTCCACATCCGCTGGGCCCCACAATCAGACATGAAAAAGGAGTCTTTAGTCTGGGGTCAAAATCAATCTCCTTCATATCAGAAAATTGCGGCATTTTTATTTATTTATTTTTTTTTTTTTCCCTCTCTTAACCACCTTAATACCTTAATAACCGAAAGGCAGAGTTGTACCGTCAGGAAAAAGGCGTCTCTTGTCATACACCACCCGGAACTTTTTCTGGAATGTCACATTTTTTAACAGAAACCCCTTTTTATCTCTTCTGATGGTACGCTGAGGGGTCTCGATCACCGTTTCTCTGGAGTCAGCCAAGTATCCCTCCACTAACTCTTTGACGCTGTCAAAGTTGACCTTCTCGCTGCATTCATGCGTCTGAGTGATGCCTTTAACGCGCATCGATACTTTTTTCTGATTTCTGGTCTGGTAGGAGTAACTCTTGGGTCCTGCTGCAACAAATTCCTGAATTGTGTCACCTCCCAGCTCGTCGGTCAAATCCCCCAGATAGTTTCCCAGTTTCAGTGGAGTCTCACCTTTTTTCACCACATAGATCAGACTGTCTGTGTCTATGTAGAGAATTTTGTCCTGCATTACTTCCAGACAGCTGTACAGTTTTAAACGTGCATATGCGGTGGTAAATGCTGCAATGAATACATTGTTTACCTTTTTGGGTGGAGCGATGCACCGTTTGTTGTAAGTCCACTGCAACATGCACATGTCAGGGTTTAGAAAGTGGAAGTAGGCTATCTTGTATTTACCCGAGAACATGAAATTAAAAAATTAATTCGGGTCTGTGACGATGGTGGTCTGATGGAGGTCGCTCCTCTGCGCAAATTTCCCCCAGAAACTGTTCAGACACAGTTTAGCCACCTGTCTTTCAGCAGGGTTCACCTCTATTTTGCTGGTATCCAACTGAATACCTTGATGGAGTTTGTAATCTCTGACGTACCTCTGCTTACTCTCCTCATCAATTGCGTCTGCGGGATATCCTGAAGCCTCTTGTTTACCCTTAAGAAATGTGTGTATGTAGTCTACAAAGATTGAGCTACTGGTCCTGTCAAAGTGCCACACCTCAGTGATTTTAGCAAGACGATAACCAAGCTTTAACGCCTTGCTAAACTCCACACTCACCCACACACCTGTTAGTGCTCTCTCCTCATCGCTGTGGCTGCACGCACCTGCCTGGTTATTCATTTCAGCACAGGTGCGACAGAGAGTGAATACAAGTTTTCCGTGAGATGACTTGTAAGGTAAAACTGGGAAAAACAGCCCACGCGGAGGATAAACAACAGCTCTTATGAAACCAAAGTAGCTGTCAGGGTCATCAAAATCTCTGCAGATGATTCTGGGATGGCCGAGAGGGTAAGGAAAGCTGCAATTTACATAGGGGTAAAGAGATGTAAAGTCAGCGTAGTGCACAGTTTCATCTACCCCCGCACTGTACCTCAACCTGAGTGCGCAGGTCCGCCCACCGTACAGTGCCTGTCTTGGAGAGAGAGGTTCAGGGGCGTTAAAGCTCTTGAGAAATTCAATCACCTCCGGATGGGACTTTTTCATCTCAGTCCACTCGTGCTCCCACATGATATGCAGACGAAGACCGTACACTGACTGAAGTTCTCTCTCTCTCTCATGGGTCTCTGCATAGAACTTTTCAAACGGCTCCTTCCTCAGCGGACATGTGTCTTGAGGCTGATAGCAGATGGGGCAGCCGTGAAAGAAACAGCCGTAAAACTCAAAAGCTACCCTCACACCGTCAATTTCCGCATACCCATCTACGTGATAAGGACCGATTCCTTTTTCCCCTGTGTTTAACGCATGGCTAATCTCAATCCCTCTGCTAAACGCTAACCACTCCAGCCACTGGATGGATGCGTTTGAGAAGGTCTTACTCTGCTGACTGTAATCAACGGGTGAAGGTATGGCCAGGGTTTTAGGCTGCAGAAAGTTGGCGGTAAAAACCTTCATACAGGCCGACGCGATCGTGATGTATTTCAGGGGGTCCACGCGCGTCTCGTTAAAGAATTGCTCGCGGAATTTGACACACCCCTTGAACAGTATATCTACATCATTTTTGCAGTAAAGCATGCTCTGTTCACGAAAGTTAAAGGTGCCTTTACAAACTCCATCGTACCATCTGTAGAACTCTCCCTGCTCACTGGGGCTCATGAGTTCTACAGAGTAGTAACTCGGTGAAGGAAAAGGCCCCACATATTTCAAATTCTGCTCTGAAGAGAATCTGTGGGGAAAGAAACCTTTGGTATGATCACTGAAACCTAACGCTTTCGGCATCATACTCAGTTTCATAGGCAGGAAGGACAGACTATCGATGAATCTCAAACCATAATCACAGTCTGTAAAACAGAGAATTTTACTCCCCTGTGTGATGAGAGAGGGCTTCATACCTAGTTGCACCATGACGTTAAGGATTAGATAACTATCATAACCTCGTCCGTTGTGAGCAATAAACGTGTATCCACGGTAGCGTGGTCTCCTGAAACGGAGGAGGAATTTCTTGACACAATCCAACCCGTAGGCAGACCACTCGACACCTTTCAGCGTTTTTGCACAGACCAGAAAGGGGACATGCACATCGTTCTGACCGACTAAGGATTCAAAATCATAAAAGATCAGTTTTTCGTCAAGCCGTTCGTCGGTGCTGGTAGGCTGAATGTAACACTGATGTCCACCGAGAGTTGGTGTAGAACCGAGGGTCAGTTTCTCACCACAGATTTTACATTTTAAACCTTCACACACGTGGGGGGTTTTTACCTTAGTCATCGCAACGCGATAAAATCTCTTACACGTCGGACACCTTTTAATCAGATCACAATGACTCACTTGCATTCTGGCTTGGGGTCTCTCACGAGGTTCTTTGTGTCTGTTGAAGCACGACGAGTTACGACAGCTTCTGTTGCAATCGCCACAAAATATAGGACTGAGCTCTTGATTTGTACATGACGAGTCGCAACACACAGGACAGTAACCAGGACAGTAGTGTGAGTGTGGCTCATTGTAACTGGTGTAGCAGTGCTCGCAAATGTACCTGGACCCTATAAATCCTTTGAGGTTTTTTATTCCATAGTAATGGTTTTGGAGTAATAACAGAAAGAGAGGGCTTGATCGATCTCTGAAATCAGTCTCAAATTTACACAGAGCTCGATCACCCTTGGTTCTGTGAAACACCACAATTTTTCTGTTTAGGATTTTTTCGAATTTTCCAACATCACCGAAAGACACAGGCGTCTGATCAGTCAGCCCTGCCTGACGCTGCCACTCTCTCGCCTGGGCCGAAGCCTGACTATCGGTAAATTTAGAACCGGAAACGTGCGCGAGACTGATGGCGAAACAGAGCTGATTGTCACAGTTATCTGTAATGTACAAGTGACGTTTTTTCTTATGGATTAATTCGCATTCTAAGGTTTTTGAAGCCTTCCGTTTGGCGCCCCCTGTAGGGTTTCTTACTACCTGGAGGACTAACTCCATGTTAGTATCAGAGGCAATCTCTGCGTTCGATTGAGTTAACTCGTCTAAAAAGTCCAGAAAGGCTTTCAGGATTACATCAGACTCATTTGTGACAGAAACGGTAATATGTTGAGAAATACTCTCACCTACTAATTCTAGCTGGACGACATCATTACATCTGGCGTGTGATCGCGCTGTTTCTGCCACTTCAATAAGATTGCTCATAACAGCTGAAGTGAACTCAGCGATGTTGGGCATTCTATCAGGGCACGGACGCGGTATTGTGACGGGACGTCTTATTTCAAGACAATTGTAACGTTCACGCTCAATCGGTGGAGGTGTAGATCTCCGACTCGTTTCAGGGACGGGTACGTTCTCCTGATTCACCCCCCTACCATGCTGCAGAGTTTGTTCTGCTGCAGCTGGAGAAGGTAAAGAATTCAGATTTGATGAGGCTGTGTCTGATGCTGAAGATTGAGAAGCACTAATCGCTGAGGCTGTCTCTAGTGATGTGACACAAGGAGCTGGATTTGATGACTCATTTTGCAAACTCGGGCCGGGTGGCGGAGGCCCGTTTAAATTCAGGACTGATGATTCTAATTCAGGGACGGCTACGTTCTCCTGATTCACCCCCCTACCATGCTGCAGAGTTTGCTCTGCTGCAGCTGGAGAAGGTAAAGAATTCAGATTTGATGAGGCTGTGTCTGATGCTGAAGATTGAGAAGCACTAATCGCTGAGGCTGTCTCTAGTGATGTGACACTAGGAGCTGGTTTTGATGACTCATTTTGTAAACTCGGGCCGGGTGGCGGAGGCCCGTTTAAATTCAGGACTGATGATTCTAATTCATGTAACACATCAATTTGACCATTTTCATCTTCTTCAATATTCATAGGAGATGATTGATAATCGACATTAAGGAGCGCATACTCCAGTGGTGTAAAGTAATCCCACACATGAACCGGTATGGGTATGTTTTCCAAATTTCCCACAGCCTCGGATATTACAGCCGGCACAGCTCTGCCTGCTTGATTATCCATCTTTACACAGAATTGAGAATGGCTAAGAGGGGTTAAGATATCTACTTATATATATATACACACATTTACTTTACTTCGAAATCACGGCCAAGTCACGGTTAATTCTCTGTATAAGAATCTCGCTACTTCTCATGAATGCCCGAGCTCTTGATCTTTCACGTCGGATGGTAGCGTTTCTTTTCCTCCACAGACGAGGGTCGGGCCGGCTTGGAGGATTTATCCGTTCTATTGACAGATCGGCCTCTGTGGTTGAAGGAGAAATAACCATAAAAGTATTTTGAATATACCTGGTTCAGTGATTGTGAATTTAAAAAAAAAAAAAAAAAAAAAAAAAAAAAAATTAAGAATTAAAAATTTAAATTAAAGTTTAAAAAAAAATAAACAATTTAAATTAAAAATTAAAAATTTAAATTAAAATAAATGAAAAAAATTAAAGAAATTATATATAAATTTTTTTTTTTAAAAATTAATAATAATAATTTAAAATAATAATAAAAATAATAATAATAATAATAATAATAATAGGTTGTACCTTTCATTAGCCCTTCCACAAGCGACAGTCTGTTGCGCACTCTATTGCACCGCCGATTCTTCACCACGGACCTCACGGGAACTATAACATCAGATTCTGTCAAATTGAAACACAGTTTAATAGCGTAAAATAGATAAATAAATAAATTTAAAAAAAAAACCTTGCTTAAGTATACACTATGTGAAATTTGCATAGATGTTACCATGTAATGCTCCCGTTGAATGCAGCACGGATAAGTGGACAGAGCAGTAATAATATATCAACTGGCTTGTTTTACAGGCACCAGACATGAGTTCTACTGGAAAAAAAAAAGGCTGCGCTCTTTTAACCCCTCTCACCCTTCACGCTCTCCCTATGCGTCACATCCGTGTTGATGACGTATGACGCTTACGCGCTCACGTGAGAAAACAAAAACAATGAGTGATGAGTTTTTTTTAAAAACTTACCCCGCTGATCAGGCTGTTTAGCGAGGGGTCCTTCCTCCCCGCGAGCAACGCTTGGCGCCTCTAATAGCTGCGCCGTTATGCAGCCTAGTAAACCGACAGCCCCTTCAGCCGCAGCCGTATCGGTATGGTAGCCGCTCACAGGCGACTCGGGTCGCTGGGTTTCTCGTGGGCTGTAAGGTATACTCGGTGGTGTGTGTAGAACAGATGTTTCCTGCCGTCCGTCCTCTGTACTAACACTCGGACACTCAGTTGAAAACTGGTTGTGTTGTACAGGGAGCAGTCTTCGTCGTAGCCGGGATTTATTCAGGGAAAGTCCGTTTCCCCCTCCCGGCGCGTTTAAAGTCAATTCACCTTCGAACACGGCTGGGTTCTTCTTTTTTCGGCCTTGCTCCACACTGTTTAGTAAATCTGTAAACAATTACATCTGTTGTTATTTCATTGAAACATTTCACTTGTTAAAGGTTATTAAAGTTAAAGTAACATTACCATAATCGGCTTGCGTCAATATGAAGTCATCCAAATCCTCTGCGTCCAACTCTGGAAATTAACACTCTGTCATGGTGTGGTAATATAATTATACACGCATTCATATGTTTATCATCAGATCTTTTTTACTTACCGTTGAATACTCCTAAGAGTGCCAAAGAACCGCCGGTTGGCTGTGTATGGATGTCAGCTCTTGTTTTCCGTCCTAAAAAAGTTGTTTGTTGTTGTTTTTTTTTTTTTTTGGGTTTTTTGTTTGTTTTTTTTTTAAAGTTTTAAGGAGACTTTTTGCGTACCTGTGTCCATGGTTCCTATCCTGTCGGTTGAGCCCCTGACGTAAATGCCTGAACCATTTTATATAGTCTTACCCCCCTCCATACAAATAAGGGAGTGTTTTGCAAATTTCTTGAAGTGCTAATTTCAACCCATTTGCTCTTCACACTTAGTTTATATCCACCCTACGGTTAGTAACAGATTGATTCTGTTTACTTGTGAAGTAAGACGTTGTCTCATTCCCACACAGCATGGTGCATCCTAGTGAACATCATATATGTTCATTTGTTTACTTGCGAACTAAGACAACGACACATACTGTTTACCACACTGTACTTTGCATTCTTAATGAACCCATTTGTCCCTACTGTTCAGTGCCACAGCATGATGCATTCTTGAGACCCCCTGCAGTTGGCTCTCATAGTATCAGTCAGAGCGAGAACTACATGTAAACTTTATGGGCAACCTGTTCTATTAGTGAATTCTCTGTAGATTAGCCCATGATACCATATACAACATGTATGCAAACTAAGAGGGAAACCTTTTTCATGTAATTTAAACCTACCTCTATTTGCTATAAACAACCCATCCTCCGTTCAGTGTCACAGTATGGTGCAGCCAGAGACAACCAGATGTCTGTTAACACCCCCCACCCCACCCCACCCAAATCCATGCAGTGCTAGCAACACCTGGTAAAAGGAGGACTTTCCGGCACCCTGAGCCTTGCTCGTACGAGACTTAAAATGTTATCTCATTCCCACACAGCATGGTGCATCCTAGTGAACATCATATATGTTCATTTGTTTACTTGCGAACTAAGACAACGACACATACTGTTTACCACACTGTACTTTGCATTCTTAATGAACCCATTTGTCCCTACTGTTCAGTGCCACAGCATGATGCATTCTTACGACCCCCTGCAGTTGGCTCTCATAGTATCAGTCAGAGCGAGAACTACATGTAAACTTTATGGGCAACCTGTTCTATTAGTGAATTCTCTGTAGATTAGCCCATGATACCATATACAACATGTATGCAAACTAAGAGGGAAACCTTTTTCATGTAATTTAAACCTACCTCTATTTGCTATAAACAACCCATCCTCCGTTCAGTGTCACAGTATGGTGCAGCCAGAGACAACCAGATGTCTGTTAACAGACCCCACCCCACACATCTAATTATTTTCCCATCTTTACCTTACAGGGACCGGTCTTTGAAGCTGTTAAAATGCTGACCGCTTCTACAACTTAACCTTTTCTATTAACCCTAACCCTTTCTCTTATTTAAACATTCAACTAATATATTTCTCACAACCTCCTGACTTTAGCTGTAATCATTCTTAACCCTAGCCATAAACTCCCCCTTCCTTCCTTAGATCTCTTCAACAGATGGCTAATCTATGTCAAACAGAGGTCACACGTCAAAATAGCTTGATCGATCGATAAGAGGTCAAAAGTCATATCCCCAGATGTCAGCAAACGGATGTCAAACAAAGGTCACCTGTCATATTAATTTGATTGATCGATAAGAGGTCAGAGGTCACCTGTCAAAATGAGTTTGAATAAAGGTGTCCTTTTATTTCTCTCATATGCATGTGTAAAATAATTGTAATGCATTAGCTAAACCTTTCTGTATCAGGAGTGTTTATCATGATGCTGGGAACAGAACCTCTTTCCCAGAATAGTTCAACCTTCATTACTCAACTGATCATAACTCTGCAATGAGCACATTTCTTAAAAGCTATAAGTATCACGCCTGTACGTGTATGCAAGGAATAAATTAATAAATGTTTCAATATGTCTTAAAATTAGTGTGTGTATGTGGCCCCAAACCCAATCTCTGTGTAGAATCTTAGTTCATTTTGGCCCAAAACTATATGTGGTTTAAGCAGTGGCAAGACCCTGCTCACCCATAAGTACCATTACAACACATAACAATAATTAACTAAGCTACAACAATTCATAAAATATTGAAACTCAAAAAGTGCTTAAGGCAATTAACATTACCATCAGGATCGTCCACTGTTCGCAGCGAATAGGAGCGAAAAACCCGATGGCTGATATCCGGGAAAATTCTCCTATGGCCCCATTCCCCCTTGGCGACCGACCACTTAATTACCTTTCAGTGCCTAAGGTCCCGCGCCGAACAGCCAATTCACACCAATGGCAATGGACATATGTATGAATTCCTATGATTAGTAATTGGTCTACTTAAAATCATTAAACTAAAGAGGAACATCACAAAACACAAAACAATACAGTACATACATTTAAACATGATGTGAATATGAAGATATGACCCTGTTGAGAACAGATGAGTAATGATAGATGTAGTGTACAAACTAACAATTTCTTTTGAGTGAAAATTTTATGATAACATTGTGCAGAGTGGTGTAGTGCAGCTCAGTCTCTTGTGGTCCAATCCTGTCACTGCTTGGTGTTTGGTTTTCCTTCTGGCTGAACCTCAGTTCAGCAGTCTGAGCTAACTAGGAAGGAGAGGTTATCAGCACTTCACTTCCACAAAGGGGTCTTTACCACCCGTTTTCCCTAACTAATCTTTTTCTTTGGGACAATTAAGGAGATAATTCAGATTATTTTGTTGACAGTGGTTGAAGGTTGTGTGGTTGTTCAACCATTATCTTGGCATGATGATCGTGCCTCCCAGAATTTCAGACTGACGTCTTGTCAGTCATTTGGCTGTGAGTCCTTTAGAGGTTCTGCTGCAGATGCAGTTAATTTAAGCTGTGGATGAATGTTAGCAGGAGAGAGAACTGAGCAGCACAACATGTCATTTTCACAATGTTTTATATTCAGGAATTGCCTTTTAACAGGTTCAATCCCAGTATTCATTGGTCGACAAATTAAGTTTTCATATGAACCCCAAACAAAAACAAATAAATAAACCGAAAAAAATAAATAAATAAATGAAATGAAAAACAAAACAACTGGCCAGTTGATAGAAACCATGTTTTAGGACAGTACCTTAGACTCACCAACCTGCTGTACAGCATTAATGTGAAATCCAGTACCATCAACCTTTTCTGTGGAAAAAACTTCAAATCATTTAGAGAACACAGCAAGACAAAGACAAAACACAAGACAACATAGAACAAAAGACAAAAGGAAGACAAAGACTCACAGAATTTTGGGAAAATCTTGAGAAGTGTTAGTAAACTATGATTAATTGTTGTATCTCCACCCCCCGATGAGACTTAGTCTCATCCGTATGTTAGTTCTGCTGAACTCTTCCACTGCAGTTTCTGCTCCTGTGTTGCTGCTGCAGGACAGAAATGTTTGTGGTTAGAGTTAATTTTGGGAGCAGCACAGCATCAAGAAAGCAGCCATTTCTTCTCAATGAGTAACTGATTAACCTTTTTGGGATAAATATTGTCTGTCCTCTTAATTCAGCTCAGAGTGCTTTTGATAAAATTTCAGCACGATCTGCTTAATTCTCACTTGTTACTTTATACTAAATTCTATTTAATTCTTACCAGTGGCTGTGTTTCGTGATGCTGAGCCATCCACAGACAGTTCAGGATCAGCATTAAGTTTTTTCTGCTCCATTTGAATTAGAAACACTTCATGGGGTACCAACAGTGTGACATCAGAGTTTCTTATAACATCACATGATACAATAACATATTTCCATACAAATTAGAATCAAAGACAAAGGTTTATTCTATTTTTCTATTTGTCTCAATTCCTCATTTATTTATTTTTTAGATGAGCCATGTGGCCTTGTGCTGCTAACTTTTTCCTTAGCAGTGCCACAGCATCGTGCTTGTGTTCAGATCTTTGGTTGGTTATTGATCACTGTTATCTTGCATGCATGCTTTGACCTAAGGGCCCAGATTCTTGATATTATTTTGTAATATTTTTTTTTATTTATTTTTTCCTCGTAGCAGTTTTGGAATGTTAGCTAAATTGTTCAGGATCATTCTTGTTTTTTCTTGACATGAATTAGGCCTTTAATCGTGCAGTTCAAAGCTCTGTGCTTTACCTTACTTCGAGCAGCTCTGCCTCAGTTTATTATGTTTTACTTAATCTTTACTTCTTCCTTCCAGTATGTGTGGATGTATGTGGGTGTATGTGTACGTATAGACGTGCGTGTGTGTGTGTGTGTGTGTATGTGTGTCTATATGTGACCTTGGGTTTCACTGCTTTGTTTTATTTTCTTCTATCATTTTCTTGTATGAAAAGTGTTATGAAAATAAAGTTTGATTGATTGATTCATTGATTGATTGCACCAGATTAAACAACTTGGGTCATCTCCCATATAAATTCTCGAATGAACCAGAACACATGATTAAAACTGTTCTCACAGAACATTTTATTCATCCCATTCATATCTTTTTCGTTCGACCAACATGTCATGACTGAGCACAGATCGGATTGTACCTTGTATCTTTCTCAATAAATTGTAATTGAAGTGGGTTGTTGCCATTTTCCAGAGATCTTTTAGTCACCTGGTATGGAGTGGTGGGAAGAGAGGGTGTGTCCAGATTACTGTTGTAGTTCTTTGTAACTTGAGCTTTTAATGTCTGACTTTCACACAGGAGAACCTTTATTGTTTCTGCTACTGTGGTTCTACAGTCTAGTCTCCACAGTGGTGTTTTCCTTTGGTTTCATCGTCAGTGGTCCGTTCAGTCTCTGATAGAGTTTTAGTCCCCGTGGTCTAGTCTTTGTCAGCAGGTGAGGTTCCTAAGTCAGTCCGGACCTCAGTTAATGTTCTTTCGGTAGGATCTTGAGCCTGAGTACAGTGATCCTTGTGGATCCAGTTACTCAGTCTATTCTCAGTCAACCATACCTTTACACAATGTGTTGTAGCTTCTGCGTCCTGTCCATATAGGAGAGGACCAGTTAACTTTGTTCACTTTCCTGGTCCTGTTCCTTGGTGAGTATTTCTGTAACCTGCTGAGATATACTCATCACAGTGTTATTCAGTTGTTTCACATTCACACAAGTTTCCATACTGTAGTACAACAAGGGGTGAGCCTGTTGGTGCAGTTGTAAATTGACAGGGTGATTCCTCCCTGGCATGAACTCATGTGGGACAACATGACAACATTCATGGTGGCATTTGGAGTAAATCTTAGGCTAACACAATACGTAGAGCTTCAGCCCAGGTTAACTGTGTGTCTGCACAGACTTCTTTTCGGCCTTTTTGATGGTTCTATTTGCTCTTTTCACTAGTCCTTGTAAAGCTGGGTGAGAGACTGCACCGAGCTTATGTGTAATTCCAAACAATTTTTCCACTTCTCCTAGTTCTTCATTGGAGAAGTGAGTACCATTATCTGATCTTATCACTTCTGGTACCCAAAATCTTGGAATAATTTCTCTTGTAAGCCATTTAATGACTTCTTTTCCTTTTTTAGTAGGTGTGGCTTCTACCCATCTAGAAAAGGGAGCTACACACACTAGAAGAAATAGTTTACCTTCAGTCCTGTTCGCTGCTCCCATGTCAGTAAACTCAATTACTATCTGTTTCCAAGGGGCATCAGGTACTGGGAAACTACCTAGTCCTGCTTTGAGATTGAACAGCTTGCAAATTTCACAAGATTGCACAAAATATTTTATTGTGTCTTTTAGGTGGGGGTGCCACCAGTGTTGTGAAATGAGCGCTGTTACTTTTGAGCTAGCACAGTGAGCTCTACTGTGTGCTTCTTGACATAGCAAATTTAGTAGTCCAGTTGGAGCTACTATTTTGCCTTCATGATTCCAGCAGCGTCCTGTGGAATCTTTTTTTTTTTCGTTCCATGCTTGCTTTTCAGATGGTGCCGCTGCTTCGTGAAGTTCTTTAATGTTTTCTAAACATAATTCTCGTTGTGATTTTTCCTCCAATGTTTTCTGAGACATCTGGTTAAATGCAGTATACCCTGCTTTTGTTTTTGCTGCCTTATCTGCCGCATTGTTGCCTCTCGCTACTCTCCCATCTCCCTTTTGATGTCCTCTGCACTCGACTCTAGCAACTTGTTTTGGTTCAAGTATGGCATAATATAGTTCGAGTAATTGATTCAAGTGTTTAACCGGGGTGCCGGCTGAGGTCACAAAGCCTTTCCTTTTCCAGTGACACATGTCTGGTTTAGAGGCATGTCTTTAACTGTAAACACTGTTTTTATTTCACTAATTTATTCAATGTTTATTGTTAGATTAATTAATATTTATCTGCAGGGTTAGAATTTGCTAATAGTATTAATATAGTGTTCAGCTGTACAGCTCTCTGGTTGCTGTGGCTGTTTTTAAATGTGCCATGAAAACAAACCTTGACTTGACTTGTTATGACTCAGACTTACTGCAGCTGTCTTTAAATTTCTTTTAGAGTTTTCTTCTTCAAGAAACTCATTGGTGATATCTGACTCTCGTTGTGCCTTTTATTGCCGTGTTTTTGTTAATTTCCTAATAATCTAACTCACTTTAAACCTTTATATAAAGCACGTTGCTGCTCTGTTAAGATAACAGATCCATTGATTCATATATCTGCTGCAGTTAAATAGTTAAATGGTTTAATGAGATCAATTATAAATACTGATGATAAATATTAACTCAGAATTGGTGAAAATAAGCAGAGGAGAAGTATTTAGATCAGCTAAATTTTAAGTCATGTTACTGTGATCTCTAACACAATAAAGGCTAACCTTTAATGCTTTAAGATGGTAAGAAACTGTCTGATACCTATCTGCCTGACCTTGCTGTTAAATCCCGATATTTTCTAATAAGTCATATGGTCTGACTGTCCGGTCTCAGACCTGCTTCAGGTGGAAATCATAAAGTCTCAATTTGTAGAACATCTTTTGTTCAGGCAGTTTTTCAATTAAAGGATCAAAGATTTAAATGCTATGTTTGTTTGTCTGACTTTTTAAGAGAGCTGTTAAATCTTAATTCAACAACAAACTGGTTCTAATGTTTAGTTTTAAACAGTGTGTTCTTCCTGGATTTATTTTGGACATTGTATTGCTTCTTATCTCTTCACTGTAATACTTGCATTGAAAAGCGGTTTTCAGATTGTCCATTCAATGTGGTATTTCTCCCATTAAAATTTATTTAAAAATAAATTAATTATTGAATTGATGATAAATGCTCTAGTAAAAACTTCCATTATCATTATAAATTTTTTGACTAAATAACTATATGTAACTCTAGTACTCTTTAAGTACAGGCCCAGGGTGAGAGCATTTATGACAAAGCTAAGGATATCTAACCTTTTCTTTTCCAATTACACATGTCCACATGTACATTCTAAGCTGTTTATGCTGAATCTGTATAAATGGTCATTTTTTTATTTTGCTAAATGGCATGCTTCTGTTATTGAGTGTGATGTTAGGAAGATGTGTCTTATCTGCTAGTGTAGTAGGATGTGTCCCTGGAAAAGATGACGTTGTGTCTGGCACGTGCTGTGGTAGAGGTGCAGAGGACTGCGTCTGAATAGAGAATTTAACTTCTCCAAAAAAAATACTGACAGTCTGCAAGAAATGTTACTGCTTTTTTTTCCGTCTTTTTCTGCCCTAGCTTTCTGCAATAAACCTGCCTCCTTTAGCTTTGCTGTTGCTTGATTCCTACTGCCTGTTGCTTGTTTTGAAAACATAGAGAAATCACTCAGTTGCGGTGGCGCACTTTCAAACCCTCCAAACATTCCTTTCCCTTGTATTTCTCTCGTCCAATTTACAAATCTATCTGTCTCTCTTTTTTCGTCTTCTCTTGGAACTTGTCAAATAATACCGACCCCAATGAGCAGGGTTTACATGTTTTCCACTTATCAACAAAGGTTTGTGACATATTCAGGTATTTCACGTGTTAATCAGAATGGGTGAATGGTGCAATGCCCGAGTGTTGGACCTGACCAAGAAGCCTCTACACAGAATCTTTTACTCTGTGCGCTTGATCGCTGGGGGTTCTCCCAGTCTCTTCACTCATTTTAATTCACCAATCTCTGTAACACCCTAACTAAATTCCCCTTTATTTTCTAGTCCAATGCCCCCTTTTACAGAACTACTTGAGATCTGTGTCGGTGTAGGAATTCTCCAGCAGTCTCTATTGCTAGATACACTTCCACTAACACAGTAAAATATCAACCAAATAGCAAACCACCCCACATTTTCATGAAAAATAACGAACTTAGCCCTGTGTCCTTATGCAGAGATAAACACTTAGTGTATCGCCTGTTCACAACAACTGCAGAACCACCGCCGCTTGTGGAAGAGAAAAAAAAAACAAAAAAAACCAAGACACACCGCCGATTGTGGATTTTACAGTCCAAGCACCAAATGCGTAGTAATAACAGACACACCGCCGATTGCGGATTTTACAGTCCAAGTGCCAATTGCACAGAGATTACTTACGCCGCCTATTGTGAAGTAATACAGACCCACCGCCGATTGCAGATAAAGGTCTAAGCGCCCTTGTGCACAGAAATTACTCATGTCGCCTGTTGTGCAGTAATGCAGACCCACCGCCGATTGCGGATTTTACGGTCCAAGTGCCAATTGCACAGACATTACTCACGCCGCCAATTGCGGACTAACAGACCCCCGCCCATTGGCATCTACTTCCTATTCAGTTTAGAAGACAGGATGAATTTTATGTCTTTTATTTGGCCAAATTGTACTAAACTAGGACACATATGACTCTCCCTATGTGAGACTATGTGTTTATACTTTACATGTGACCACCTAGTAAACCTGTAGACACAAATTTTGTGCTTTTGATTTAGTGATCGGAGGACATCCTAATTCAGACAATTTAGTTTAGAATGACCAATGTGCAGAAATTTCACATATCCTGATACAAGAGGTTTTCTGCTCACCTTGTGTTTTAGGCGCCTTGAATTGTCTGAAGAAGGGTCCCCTCCAACCAGCTCCGGAAGTCCTCGATCGGACACGGTCTCAGAGTCAGCCAATCCGGGTCACGGCACCAATTGTTAGCCCGATTTTTTCATTGGAAGCCCAAGAATAAGCTGGAGAAATGGTTTATTAAAACAGTATTTATTAGTGGTCACAAGTAGAGTATATTGCAGCGCTGGACTCGGAGTGCCAGAGCTCCCGCAGGAAATCCGTCAGGCCGAGCCCCGTTATCCGGGAACATGTCATATTTATATTCAGCTTTATCTCACAGAAGTTGTATTCACACTTGTCAGAGTATAATTGGCCAGTTTTGAGTGGCATGATCAGGCCAGCTTCTGTCCTTGTTGTGTTCTTTGGATATGATAAACAATGTGTGTGTATGTGTGACTGCAGTTTTAGGTGTCTAATGTACCAGACCTATCTGCCCTAATAGAGATGTTTTGTCTGACCCAGTTGTTTATGTCATTCTAAGGTCTTGGACCATTTAAGGTCATCTGTTGTGCAGTATGAGCAGAGTGGAAAAGTACCAGCTAGGAACAAAGGTTATATAGTAAAATACAGAAAATAAATTTATAATGTCTAAGAACAAAGCCAATTATAACAGTGTTATGTATCGCAAAGAAAACTATTCTCATGAACTGGAAAGCGAAGAACAATCTGTGTATTAACCAGTTTAGAAATGTTCTTTTAGATTATATTAGCATGGAAACAATGTGTGCCTCCCAACATCAATTGGCTGAATTTCATTCTCTCTGGTCCCCACTGATTAGGTTTATCACATAGTGGTGGTGGGTTGCTGTCCCGTCGCTCTGGGCGGTTGAGTGTGTGCTGGGGGGGGGCTGTGTGGCTTCGGGCGTCTGGTGATCTCTCGGGTCGTGAGGACGGGGTTGGTCATTCCTGGAGGGGACTGTGTGTCGGGCTTGGAGGGCAGTTTTGGGGGCTTGCGGGTGGGGCTGTCTTGCGGTGTGGGGCAGGGTACCTTAGGGGCCTTGGGGTGGTGACTGCTGGCTCTGTACCGGGTGGCCGGGCCGCTCTGGCGTGGGTGGTGGTGCTGGGCCTTGGCCCTGGTGGCTGGGCGATGCCTTGCGCCCGGGGGGGCTGGGTTGCCCTGGACATGCCACAGTATGGGTGGGTTGGTGCAGGCTTGTTTCTCTGGGACCTCCAGGGTGTCCGCAGATGGTTGTTATCTTTAGGGTGTTGGGGCGTGGGGTGGGGGGGGGGGGTGCTTTTCCCCTGTTGGGGGGGGCCTGGGTGATGGTGGGTCTCAGGCCCGGGATGCTGCGTCTGGTGTGACCGGGTGGTTTGTTTGTTGTTGTTTGTTTGTTTGTTTGTAGAGGTCCTCCGGGGTGGGGTGGGGTTGGGTTGAGTGGGGTGGGGTGGGATGGGTACCTTCTGGGGGTACAGTAGCTCCCGGAATATGGTCGCTGCAGGCCCCGAGCCTGGTGGACATCAGGCCCTCCTGCCCTGTGTTGGGTCCCAGGTAGCAGGGGTGCCTATTGCAGCCAGTCCCTGGCTGCCTTCTCCGGGGGCGAGTAGCTGCCCCGGTGTATATCCCCATACCCCTCTCCCTTTTGGCTCCTGTACACAGCACACACTCACACATGAAGGGTTTTGGGGGCGTGTGTGTTCTGTGGGGTGTAGTGGATGGGGCCACGTAGGTGGTCCCCTTGGCTTCACTCTGCAGTTCCCCGCCCCTGTTTTGATTACACCTTAGACATCACTACTTATCAAACACACACACACACATTAGGTCTTGGCGGGTGGTTGCAGTGAACGGCATCTGGTGGGCGGGGCTCTTTGGGTATGTAGGCTGCCCAGAGGGCCGCGCTCCCAGTTCTACAAGGTTGGCTGCCCCTCAATTTTAATCGCTCACTATTAGAAAATATTGAAGAGCCAGAAGGGTGAGGGGAGGGGTCTTATCACACCCCTGCTTCCTGGTTGCTGCTCGGGCAGGAGTGGCCAGGAGGAATTAATTATTCTGCTGGTTCAGGGTCTGTGGTGGCTGGGGGGCTGCTGGCCCCCTGGTGTGCCCGCTGCGCTACACCCCAGCGGAGTCAAGGGAGGGAGGACGTGTGGATGTATGGGATGTGAAAGTGTGTGTGGTGATGATTGGGCCTGGGTCTGGGACTTGCTGTCGCCTGGCCTGCCTGTGCTTCTCCCAATGGGGGGGCGGCGTTGCCTCTCCCCACTGCTCGCGACCTCACCCACCTGTGGGCACGTCTTGACTCCCAGGGCACTTGGCCAGGGGCGGTGGGGCATGCGCTGACCCACTGTGTGGCTGTCTGGGGCGCTTGGCCCACCCGGGTATTGGGTGTGGCCTCTAACGGTGGGTTTTGGGGTGCTCGGGCTCCTGGGGCCCGGGTCCAGTGCACGGCCCATGTCTGGGCGGCTGGGGTCTGGTGGGGTCGGTGGGCTATTGCCCCTGGCTCCCGGGGGTTCTCTGCCCTATGCTTATGGGGGCTCTGTCCGGGGATTTCCTCTGCTGTCTACTGGGTGTATGCGTGGTTTTCCCTGTGGTGGGCATCCTAGGTTCTGTGCTCCGTGGGGGCTGCTGGTGGCCTGGGTCTTGTGGCCCTCTCTGCCTGCTTCTGATTCCTTAACCAACTAAGCACGGTTATCATGTAGGTCCTGTGCCATGGGTGTTGCATGTTCTCACACACACACACAACAGACATTCATTAGTCCAGTAGCAGTTGATGTATTACCATGTCGCCTCAGGTCATCTATATACACAGTTGAGTTGTATGCAATTGCCACTACTTGTGCTTGTTTTTGTTTTTTTGTGTGTTTGTTTGTTTTTTTCTCTGCTTGTCTGCTTTCAGGTGCTCCTGGTGGCGCTAAGGCTGGATTCGCAACAGAGACCATGGGTTATTGTCTGTTTTGTTTTTTTACAGGTGTAGCAGCTGGTTGTCTGGTTTTTGTTTCTATTTTTGTTCTGTTTCCTCTTCTTTCCTCTTCTTCTTTCCTTGTCCCCCGTTCCGGTTCAGTTCTATCACATGTTATATATTGTAAACAGAAATAAATAAATGGGCATCAAGGGGAGCTTTACATTTGTAAAACTTCCCTTGGTAAAGCAAATCTGTTTGGCATAAAAGGTATTCACAATTCTGCTGTCATAATGCTGAACAGAACAAGGGAAAAAAAAGTGAAGGAATTAATTTTACAGCAAAATCCTGAATCGTGCATAACTCCTCATAAGGAGTGTATTGCTCAAACATAAGTGTGGTTCTTTCTCATACAAGTTTATAAAAAGAAGTTTATGTTTGAAACCAGCTTAAACATTGACAAATATGAAGGACAAAGCAGTTTTAACTTGGTTTGAGTGAAGCAATTCATATTATGGCAATATCTGAAATCTTGACTATCTCCTTAAAATAAAGCGAATTTCAGATTCCAGAAGAACAAGTGTGGTTCTTTCTCATATAAGGTAATATAAAGAAGTTTATACTTGAAACCAGCGTAGACGTGGATAAATAAGAAGGACAAAGGAATTTTAACTTAGTTTAAGTGAAGGAATTGATTTTACAGCAAAATCCTAAATCGTGAATAACTCCTCATAAGGAGTGTATTGCTCAAACATAAGTGTGGTTCTTTCTCATACAAGGTTATAAAAATAAGTTTATACTTGAAACCAGCTTAGAAGAGTCCCTCCATCTTTCCTCTTCTATGATTCAAGCAAAAGTGTTTTGACTCTGGTACTAGTCTTTCCCATAATATTAACTGGTGAGAAGCACCTTTTATGTTCCTTCCCATAACAAGGAATGGGGAGAGAAGCACCTTTTCCCATAACATTGAATGTTCCTTCCCATAATAATGAATGGTGAAAAAAGGGCCTTTTCTCATAACATTGTGTGATCAGCAAGCATAAACAACGTAAATAGCTGGAGCACCATTTTGTCGGGAGACAACTCTGAGCGATCTTCCCGACAGGTTGTGTGGATTTGTGCGGACTTGTCTCTTTCTTGCAAGAAATAAATGTTTTGTGTTTATCGTATCCAGTGACTCTGAGCCTAATTTTAAGAGAATTTTTCTAACATAATGGTCCTTCGAGCCGGATTCTAAGTCCTTTCCACCTTCCAGAATCGGAGCTGAAACCGTGCACGGGGGAGTCCAGGATTCCTAACTGAAGTCCTCTCAGCACAGTTTCTGATAGAGGCCGGCTGCCACTGGCTGGAGGAAAGGTGACAGGATCTATTTTTGAATCAGTGGACAGACTCGCCGGATTCTTCGTTGTTTAACTTACCAGTGGATTTATGGTAAGGAACCCTTTGTATTACTATTGTTGGTTGGAAATAGTGTGATTATTAGGGAAATTTTTGATTAATTAACTAGCAATTGATGGAAAACTGGAGGCCTTTAAATAGATTGAGTCGTTGCTATTTTCCTAAGAATATACTATTTCGAATGCAACCTAGTAAATAAGCCTTTTAACTGGTAACTGTGTAAAAGTTATGTTGGATCACTCACAAATGAAGCAGTCAGAAAAAGTAAGCCTTTTAACTGGTAACCGTGTGTAGGTTGTGTTGGATTAACCCATAAAAGAAGCAGTCAGAAAAGGTCATCCTTTTAACTGGTAACTGTGTATAGGATTAACCCATAAAAACATCATTAGCGGTCAGAAAAGGTCATCCTTTTAACTGGTAACTGTGTATAGGATTAACCCATAAAAACCTAATTAGCGGTCAGAAAAGGTCATCTTTTTAACTGGTAACTGTGTATAGGATTAACCCATGAAAACATAATAGCAGTCAGAAAAGGTGAAGCAAAGGAAAAAAGCCTTTTAACTGGTAACTGTATGTTGTATTGGATAACCCACAAATGAAACGGTCAGAAAAGGTTAGCCTTTTAACTGGTAAACATGTGTATTGGTGGGATTAACCAAGGACAACAAAAATGCAGTCAGAAAAGGTTAGTCCATAGTCTGTGTGAGAAGACTACAGGAATAAATAACTCCGCGCCGCGTGTTAGAAACAGAATCTTTCTTAAGAGAGTTTGCGATGAAAGATCGCAAGTTTTAAATCCATGTTAGTTTTTGTTAGTGTTATACGTCTGATCGTTTGTTTGTTAAATGGCCTGATTGTTGAATCGTTTGTTTGTGAAATTAATTTTTTTGTTTGTTAAAGGGGCTGGTTGTTGAATTGTTTGTTTGTTAAATTGTTTTTTTTCCTTCTTTGCTGCAGTGTTGTTTTATTTGCTATGTATGTATAAGAGTGAAACAGCTGCTGGTGTGTGATGTTGCTGCTGGTGACGACAGAAAAATGTGTTACTGACTAATTGAGTTGAAGTGAACATTGGAATCTGGTTGTTGCTCGTGACATAGCGACAGAAGTAGTGTTTCATTCAATAGTACTCACAATAACTCCACCGAAAATTGATTAGCTGCAAGAGGACAGTATGGGAAATATCTGTTTTAAAGCTAACCGGGAGTTAAGTGAGAGTGCTAAAATCATGTTTCAGAAAAAACCCGATAATATTGAATACTTAGAGAGATGAGAAAATAAATTTGGGTTTGAGGGAGAATTGAACATGGTAAAATTGCCCAATCCTAGAGAAGGGGAATACAAAAGTAATGTACAAAGTAAATCTAGTTTAAAAAAGCACAACAAAAAAAAGAACAACAAGGATTAGAGCTAGACATTTGTACAAGTTTGTGTATTAAGATTTAGCAGCTCTCTTAAAGAGTTAAAGTTCAGAAGATCTCAGACAAACAAACAGATCATTTCAAATCTTTACTCATTTCACAGGAAAAACTGTCTAAGCAAAAGATGTTTTACAAGCTGAGATTTTTATCATTTCCATATCAAACCTGCCATTCTTAGGCAAAGTCCTAGGAAAAGTTGTATACCAACAGCTTTCTGACTTTTTCCTGTCTAACAATGCTTTTGATACTTTCCTCTCATAGTCTTGATTTTATGTATTTAACTGAGAGATGAAACAACAAGACAAGACGAGAGTGGGGAGGGTCTTTGTGCCATATTCAGGGCCAATATACGCACTCACTAGATAAAACATTTATTTTTGTCCTTAATTCAAGCATGTGTCATTTAAAAATGGAGATAAAATTATCTTAAATACTTTGTCTCACCGCAGAATGATTTTATTGATGATTTTACTGAATTTCTTTAAATTGTGTGCACTGCTGTTGACTGTTTAGTCATAACAGGGGACTTGAAGGTGCACATGGATGTAGCCCATAATAAGCAAGCTAAAGAACTCACTACTTTCCTTGAAATGTTTGGTCTAACTCAGCGTGTGACTTTGCATAGATGAAGAGAGAGTTATTTTTCTGAAATCATAAAAAAAAAAAAAAACTGCAGTAACAACTCTCATGTCTTGCTTGCTACAGTAAACAGATTAACAAACTCTCCAGGTTGCATTTAGAACTCATTTCTACATATAAGGGTAATGAAATTGGAATATTCTTTAATGACAAAGTTCAAGGCATTAAAAATGAAATACTTTCCACCTGAAGCAGGTCTGAGACCAGACAGTCAGACCTTTCAGGTGCAGATGATTTTCAAGCCAAACTGAAACATTTTCTAAATTTGAGATTAGCTCTTCTGAAAAAAAATCATAAGTGTATCAGAAACATAAGCCGGAAATAGAGAATTTAACATATTAATGTTAAGTAATGCTATGGTTAAGTAATGCTTCATTACTTCTGATTGACTAACTTCCCTAAAACTTATGAATTTATGAGCTTAGGAACTGACATCATATTCATCAGAGATTAAAGCATTTATCTCACAGAATGGGAACCAAAAGAGTATTAGTATATATATACATATATATATATATATAATATATTTATATATGTTTTATATATAAAACATATATTTTTTAAAAACCAACACAGCAATGAAATATGCTATGTGAGTCAGATATCAAACAATAGTTTTCTTAAAGAGAAATTTAAAGACAGCTGCAATAAATCAGCGTAATATATGGAGTAATATATTAATACTATAAGCAGTTTCTAAGCCTGCAGATAAATATTAATTAAATTAAACAGAAAGGTTGTGCATGTGTGTTCAACAGGTGCCAAACTAGATGGGTCAAATGCAGAGAGTAATTTTGTGTGACTTGTAACATGACAATAAACAGTCATCTTAATGTGTTTGCACAGCAATGAAATAAAGAGGGAAAGCAGAGGAGCACTCTAACAACAAAAAGAAAAGGAAGAAAGGACTAAACTTTTTGTTGGAAGGGAGAGAAGCAACTATTTAGGTGAAGCAAAAACACAGATCACAACAGGAGCAGTGACAGAGAAGGAGAGACAGAGCAGGAGGAGATATATGTCGGCTGTGTGGAAGGAGGGGGCATTGGGCGACTGCAGGAGCAAGAGTAAGATAGAGGAAGATTTTGGGAGTCAGTTATGACTAGATAAGAAAAAAACAGGAGCTGTAACCAGGATAGAAGCAGAAAAGCCAGAAAAAGTGTTAAACTTAGAGGGAATTGAACTTATCTTATAGTATGACATCAAACCTGAGATTAGATTGAATGTTTCCGGGACGGAGGTAACTTTTCTATGCGACACAGGTGCAAAACGAACTGTAATCCATCCTGATGACATACCGGGAGTTGAGGAATCCAAAGAAATTATTTGGGTCAAATCAGCAAATGGTAAGAGCCATCCTGAGCGTTTATCAAAACTCTTTACAGTAACAGATACACGGAGTGGAGTAAGTGCTGATTGTCAAGTTGTCTTGTCCACTCTGTGTCCTTGTAACTTACTGGGAAGGGATTTACTCCATTTATTGAAGCTAAGAATAGTTCCAGAAGAAAAAGGGTTAACTGTAGTTCGAATGAAGTCCGCTCAAACAATGATTCAGCATGAGACCACCTTCATACTGGTATAGTTTGGATCTTGTGTCTACAGGCCCCAGCGCTATCACGCTTCCTCTCCTTAAGAAGGCAAAAGAACACGTCTCAGGAAAGCTCACCCTCAGGTCACCACATGAAGTACACTGTACTGTGTATTACAAATATACTCAAGGGGAGGACATATTTAATTTTTTAAACAAATCAGAAAGTTAAAACATGCTAAAGTTAAAACACTTATACTGGAATAAAGAGGGTTGTTGTGCAGTCAGCTGCTTACTCTCTCACAGCATGAGAAAGTTTTTAAGATCATGGAATGCACCCCATATGTCACTCTCCAAACCCAGAGATGACCACTGGAGGCGTTTAGGTGTGTTTGTGACTGCATGTGAAGAAGCCTCAGATTGGGAGGAGGTGGATCCAGGAATAGAGTATTCTCAGAAACTGGATGCATATACTAGTCCATTAAATTGGACCATGGATGCAAAACCAAATGTACACTTACAAGGACAGATCTGGAAGAATAAAGGTGCCATTTACTATGAAATGTAAAACTTATACTGCCAAAGAGCTTGTTTAAATATGCTTCAGTATCGAGCCATGAAGCACGGCATGTCTCTACAGGAGGGCTGGTAGCAATAATGAACAAGGTTTTTGCAGTGTATGGTTTTATTTATAATAAAATCATAATATCATAATATGATGATAAAGAATTTTTGTCTAATATGTCAAATATGTGCAAATATGATCCATACATATGGCCTAGGACCGGGACGAGGACAGTTCCCGAGGCCGGAGGACCCTTTTCAACACGTTTGTATGGATTTCATTGAATTATATAAAGGGGTCTCCCTGGTGATTAGTGATGTTTTACCAAATGAAGTGAAGTATTTCCAAATGCACAGGCAGATGTACCCTCAACACTGGTGAATTAAATATTACCTAGATTTGGAATTCCTGAAAAAATCTACAGTGATAACAGGGACGCACTTTGTAAACAATATTATCTTCCTGATGGCGAAGAACTTAAAAACAAAAAAGGATCTCAGAAACGACTGTGCATATCATCCACAATCAGCAGGTTTGCTGGAAAGACACAATTGAATAATTAGGTCAAGACTGAAGAGACTGGGAAGAATTGGGTTTACTGTTTACCACTAGTAGTCCTAAACATGCATATTACTCTAACTAGCACAGGATTAACTCCATTTGAGATAATGTATAATGTATGACCATTTTTACAACCACAGTTAAAACTATTAACCGGACATGATGAAGAAAGAGAAGAAACCTTAGCAGGATACATGGTTAAAATGTTAACAAGTACAGAGATCTCTTCTGTCTAGTGTCTGTTCCAGGTGACCCTGTGGAGGAATCTCTAAAACCTGGAGACTGGATCCTCATCAAAGTGATAAAGAAAGATAACTGCTCCAGCCCAAGGTGGGAAGGTCCATATCAGGTACTGCTTACAGAAACCACAGCAGCTAAACTAATATATCCTGGATGCACTTATCACACTGTAAACTAGTAAGGCCACGACCTGCAGAAGTAGGGAAAGATTGGTTACCCACCACCGTTCTCTGAGGCATAAGTCTGACTACAAAGGGGAATTCTCTCAACAGGAGGGGGTTCGTCTCAACCTCAGTGAAGAAAACCACGGCTAAAACGAGAACATAGGGTGTGGCTAAAATAAGACAGGGATAGACAGACAGCAGCCGTTGCATCCATTTAAATTACCAGGATTTGTAGGTTAAAAGGAACCAGTTGTGTATTGTTAATCATTATTCTTATTATCGTATTCCTAATTCTATGGGATTAAGCACAGATTAATAAAAAACTAAAAGATAATGCACTACAATGAATCACACGGACACAGACTGACCACAGAGATAGGAGGTCCCTCAGGTCCAACAGACAACTTGTCAACCTATTTTTTTTGTTGCAGGAATAGATGGGGTGGCTGACATTGACTTATGCTCAATTATTTTATGTAAAGACAACCAAAAAGCCCATGTGTATTCTGAAAAGTACATATGTGAAATGTATGTTAATACAAGATTTCTGAAGAATCGCCGGTGTATCAGTTGGAATTTTGTTAGAATGTATACAGCATGACAAAATATCCAATCTAATTGTATTGAATGTGCTAAAGCCAGAATATAAATTTAGAAATTAAGCATTACAATTGCATTACAATTGCATAATGAATCTTTTGTACCTAACACAGAGCAATGTAAAACTCTCTCTTTGTTGTTCCCAGCAGTTAAGAAAAGAGACAACTGCCCTCAGCGTTGGCTTATACGGGTAATTTATATATGTTTCATCCACAGGGGTACAGGTAAGAATGTGGGTACTCTCATGTCACATAATTGTCAAGAATCCATCTATTGTCACTCAGGACGCAGGTAACTACTCAGCATCTTGGTTTCGGAACCAAACTTCCATGAGAGCAGACCTCTGGTGGCTGTGTGGGGATATGAAACTGAGGTCCGTCCTTCTGCCTAACTGGCAGCTGCACAATAGCCCAACTACTGATGCCTTTCCGTCTGTTCCCTGAGGGGGACTTTAAGGCCTTGGGTGAGAAGCTGCAATGTCTCAAGCATTTAACTGTGTCTGGAGGTTCATTTGACAACAGAGTGTACCTGGATAGCATTGGAATTCTGAGTCCCAGATGAATTTAAAGCTAGAAATCAAGTAACTACAGACTTTGAATCTTTTCTTTTCTGGTGGGCAACAATAAAAAAAAATGTTTATTGGATAAATTACATCTACAAGGCATTGCTGAACAATTAAAATGTTTGGAACTTTATCCTGTTCCTTTATTCCTAACAATACTTCCGCAGATGGCAGAATCACAAAGAGGGACTCGCATCACTCTCTGCAGAGCTGATAGAAAATCAAAGATCCCTTCACTGACATGATGGAGAAGTGGTTTGGTCTCTGTCTGTTGTCACAGCCATAGTAGCCACCTGTGCTTGATGTTGTATCACATGCTTGAGAGGACTGTCCCAAAGACTGATTGAAACCATCCGTACCCGCATAATGTATCAACAGGTAGAGGGAGATGATGACAACGAGCAACACATGGATGATGGAGACGATGATACAGATAACATTAAAAGTACTTTGAATGACCCCGAGTGAATTCTCAATGATTTCTTTAATGATTATTTTTGCGTCCATATGAAAGACCAATGAACATGGGAATTGGACCTATTAAAAGACAATTCCTGAATGTAGAGCATTGTAAAGATGATATGTTGCTTCTTCCTGCTAACATTTGTCCACAGTTTGATAAACTGCATCAGCAGCAGAACCACTACAGGACTCAAAGTCAGGTAACTGACCAGGTTTCTGGAATTCTGGAATTCCCATCATGCCAAGATGATGGCGGAACAATCACAAATTTTTATCCACATGTGTACAAAAGGGTGGACGGCGAAGCTAAGCGCTCCACCCCAACGGAATGAAAAGCTGATTTGAAGAGTTCATTCCACCAAGACTGAAAAGGAAATGTCACCCATGAAATCAACAATGCTTTTAGGGACTTCTATAAAACCTTATATTCATCACAAAATGATCCATCAGACAGTAACATAGATCAGTTTCATAGATCATAGACTATTCTACCATCAACAACCTGGAAACCACAATAGTCTCTCTAGATGCAGAAAAAGTATTTGATCGAGTGAACTGGACATTTTTATTTGCAGCATTAAACAAATTCGGGTTTGGGTCACACTTCATCAACTGGATAAGGATATTATATAGCTCCCCAAATGCAAGTGTCAGGACTAATGATCAAACTTCTCCAAGCTTCAGTCTGCAGAGAGGTACAAGACAGGGTTGCCCACTTTCTCCCTCACTTTTTGCTATTTTCATCGAACCTGTAGCAGCTGCTATCAGACAAGATAGAAATATTAAAGGCATCCAACCCCAAAATATTGAGCATAAAATAAGTCTTTATGCTGATGATGTATTACTTTTCCTCCAGAACTCACAGACGTCTCTCACTCACATGATCACACTCATAAATAAATTCTCAGCACTTTCTGACTACTCTATCAATTGGTCTGAGACCACAGTTCTGCCCATTAACTGCAGGGTCCAGAATATACCTGCGATCACTTTACAGTCAGGAAATATTAGATATTTAGGCATAAACATTTCCTCCAGGCTCTCAGAGTTAACAAAGCTAAATTATGTGCAATTATTAATTACAGTAGAGGACGATCTCTCTCGTTGGAAGTCCTTACCTATATCACTTATGGGGAGAGTTACAACCATTAAAATGATGATACTACCAAAAGTTAACTATTTGTTCTCAATGATCCCCATAAAACCATCTGCTACTTGGTTTAAGTCACTAGATTCATGCATCTCCAAATTTCTGTGGAAAAACAAACCACCACATATTAGTTTAAAAATCCTACAGAAGACCAAGGACAGTGGTGGATTAGATTTACCTAATTTTCAGCACTATTCCTTAGCCAATAGGCTACAGCATCCTTTTGTATTTCTGATTTGTCAGTCCTCTCTCTTCGTTCACCGGAGTCTTCGTGTCTTTGTCCTTGAGTTTGGTGATTTTTTCTTCTTTTGATGCCTTGACACAGTGTGACAGGTGATACCACGTGGGAGATCCTTTAACTTGGACTGCTGTCCCTGTGCTGCGAAATGGCTGTGCTGCTCAAATGGTCTCTCCTTCATCATATACACAGTTATTTATACATCACCTTCCACCATGAAGCGTTGTCTCTTTTTGTTTCTCTCTTTGTTCTTAAAATGCTGTTATGCATGTCTAAACCAATCCATTAAATTAGATCATTTTGGCAGTAAAGCGATCTACAATGTGCTTGGTCGCAGAGCTGCTCATCTGTGGTAAACAGCTCTTCAGAAAGGCATTCTTCAATTGATTTCACTCATTTTATGTAATAAGTTTGTGATTTCATACAAAACTACACTTCTTCTCCCATCTGTCTGAGTATTTAATATTGTCTGGGTCCCGTTAAAACATGTATTTTTCCCATCTAATTCCTTGTTTGCTTTAAAACAAGTATTCCCCATTTTCTATCCCTTCAGTAGCCAACCAGTTTGTATGGAGTACACTGGAGCAACTTGACTGATCAGTAAAACACTGCTTTTGTTGTCACCGCAAGGCTTCCCCCGTCGGTTGTTTCACTGAGACACTACTGAGTAACTATAACTCAACACAGTTTATACACATAACATTCATATACATACCAACAAACAAACAAGCAATTATTTATCGCAATTTTCTCATCTCTGTTTGAACGTACACCCAGGTAAATATTCCTGTAGTCTTCTCATACCGACTATGGACCCATTCATTGTTTAACTTCACTGTTTTGCAAATTCTAATTGAATATTACACATTGACATTGAACTTTACTGGATAAGCAGGTCTTCATTGCATTCAGCAGCCTATATGTGAGCATCTATGTGTAAGCTGTTCTTCTTTGCATTTATCACCAGCAAGCAATTCTTCATTGCACATGCACATGAAAATAGTAAAACAATTCCAATGCGTTAGCGAAACCTTCTATATCAGGAGTGTCCATCATGATGCTGGGAATAGAACCTCTTTCCCAGAATAGTTCAACCTTCTTACTCAACTGATCATAACTCCGCAATGAGCACATTTCAAAGTATCATTCCTCTACATGTATTCAAAAATCTATGTGTAAATGTTTAATATTTCTTATATTTGTTGATGTCATTCTGTGTGCATGTGGCCTAAACCCAATCTCTGTGTGGCAATTTTAATTTAAACAAGTTGAACTCTGCCTCTGATCATTTAAAAAAAGGTGTGTACCGATATCAACCTTTCTCAGGTAATTACTGATCCTACAAAACCAAACTTAAGAGATCCTTCAAGCCTGATTGGCTCAATCTTAACAAATCAAAGGTAGAAAATCCGCAGTGTCTGAACTTGGTGTTAGTTATCACTGCTCAATAGCCTGTATCAGAATTGCAAAAATGAAAACATTAGGTCCACGCTTGGTATCCAGATCCTGAAACATCTCCATGAGCAGGCTTTTTTTTAAACTGATCTGTTGAATAGTTATACTCATGACACTGTTAAAATCCCAGATGAAGATCTAGCACTTGACCATTTTTGTAAATCTTCTAATTCCATAGTTGATAAACACACCCCTTTTAAAAAGTATAGAACTTAGAACAGGTCTAGTCCCTGGCTTTCGGCAGAACTGTATTCTTTACTTTTTTTTTTTTTTTCCCTTGTCCTGTTCAGCATTATGGCAGCAGAATTGTAGTCTGAATACCTTTGATGCCAAAATGATTTGCTTTGCCAAGGGAAGTTTTATAAATGTAAAGCTCCCTTTGTTGCCCATTTATTTATTTCTGTTTACAATATATGACATGTAATAGAAATTAACCGGACCGGGGGACAAGGAAAGAAGAAGAGGAAAGAAGAGGAAACAGAACAAAAATAGAAACAAAAACCAGACAACCAGCTGCTACACCTGTAAAAAACAAAACAGACAGCAATCCATGGCCTCTGAGGACAGCCTTAGCGCCACCAGGAGCACCTGAAAGCAGACAAGCAGAGAAAAAACAAACACACAAACAAAGAAAAACAAGCACAAGAAGTGGCAATCGCATACAACACAGCTGTGGATATAGATGACCTGAGACGACATGATAATACATCAACTGCTTAGTGACCATGCTACTGGACTAATGAATGTGTGTGTGTGTGTGTGAGAACATGCAACACCCATGGCACAGGACCTACATGATAACCGTGCTTAGTTATGAGTGTATAAGCGTACAGGGCCACAATCCACAGCCCCCCCAAGCAATCAGAAGCAGACAGAGAGGGCCACAAGACCCAGGCCACCAGCAGCCCCCACAGAGCACAGAACCCAGGAAGCCCACCGCAGGGGCAACCACGCATCCACCCAGAAGACTGCAGAGGAAGCCCCCGGAAAGAGCCCCCATAAGCATAGGGCAGAAGCCCTCCGGGAGCCAGGGGCAACAGCCCACCGACCCCGCCAGACCCCAGCCGCCCAGACATGGGCCGTGCACTGGACCCGGGCCCCAGGAGCCCGAGCGCCCCCAAACCCCCCGGCAGAGGCCCCACCCAATACCCAGGAGGGCCAAGCGCCCCAGACAGCCACACAGTGGGTCAGCGCCTGCCCCAGCGCCCCTGGCCAAGTGCCCTGGGAGTCAAGACGTGCCCACAGGTGGGTGAAGTCGCGAGCAGCGGGGAGAGGCAACGCTGCCCCCCCATCGGGAGAAGCACAGGCAGGCCAGGCAACAGCAAGTCCCAGATCCAGGCCCAATCATTACCACACATCCACACGTCCTCCCTCCCTCGACTCCACTGGGGTGTAGTGCAGCGGGCACACCAGGGGGCCAGCAGCCACCACAGACCCCGAACCAGCAGAACAATTAATTAATCCTCCTGGCCCCTCCCGCCCCGAGCAGCAACAAGGAAGCAGGGGTGTGCGAAGAAGACCCCTCCCCCCACCCTTCTGGCTCTTCAATATTTTCTAATAGTGAGCAATTAAAATTGAGGGGCAGCCAAACTTATAGAACTGGGAGCGCAGCCCTCTGGGCAGCCTACATACCCAAAGAGCCCCGCCCACCAGATGCCACTCAGTGGCACCCCCCAAGACCTAATGTGTGTGTGTGAGTGTGTTTGAAAAGTAGTAATGTCTAACACAGGGGCGGGGAACTGCAAAGTGCAACAAAAGGGCACCACCTACGTGGCCCCATCCACTACACACCACCGAACACACACGCCCCCAAAACCCTTCATGTGTGAGTGTGTGCTGTGTACAGGAGCCAGAAGGGAGAGGGGTATGGGGATATACACCGGGGGAGCTACTCTCCCTCAGAGAGGGCAGCCAGGGACTGGCTGCAATAGGCATCCCCGCTACCTGGGAGCCAACACAGGGCAGGAGGGCCTACTCTACCCCCAGAAGGTACCCATCCCGCCCCACCCTACTCAACCCAACCCCACCCTGGAGGACCTCTACAAAAAACTAACAAACAACAACAAAAAACAAACAAACAAACCACCCGGTCACACCAGTCGCAGCAGCCCAGGCCTGAGACCCACCATCACCCAAGCGAAAAGCACCGCCCCCCCCCAACCGCACGCCCCAACACCCTGAAAAAAAAACAACCATCTGCGGACACCTTGGAGCGCACAGCCCCCAGGGCCCAGGCCCACCACCACCACGCACACCAGAGCGGGCCGGCCACCCGGCATAGAGCCAGCAGCCACCACCTCAAGGCCCCTAAGGGACCCCGCCCCACACCGCAAGACAGCCCCACCCGCAAGCCCCCAAAACTGCCCTCCAAGCCCGACACACAGTTCCCCCCAGCAATGACCAACCCGGTCCCCACGACCCGAGAGACCACCAGACGCCCGAAGCCACACAGCCCCCCCCAGCACACACCCAACCGCCCAGAGCGACGGGACAGCAACCCACCACCACCACTATGTGATAAAGCTAATCAGAGGGGACCAGAGAGAATGAAATTCAGCCAATTGATGTTTTGAGGAGGCAGACATTGTTTCCATGCTAATATAATCTAAAAGAAAATTTCTAAACTGGTTAATACACATATTGTTTTTCGCTTTCCAGTTCATGAGAATAGTTTTCTTTGCGATACATAACACTGTGAGAACCATGTGTGCTGAGTTCATTTCCATGTTGATGTTGTCTAAGTCACCCAGTATGCACAGTGTGGGGCATGCAGGGATGCTACACTTTACTGATGTTGATAGGTCCTCACAGACTTCAAGCCAGAACTTCTGGACAGGCGCACAAAACCACAAAGCGTGTGCATAATCATCAGGTGTGTTATCTGTGCAATGTGATCAGATGTTTGAGTGTGTTAGACCCATCCTGAACATCCTTTGTCCTGTATAGTGTGTTCTATGAAGGATTTTGTATTGTATGAGCTGTAAATTAGGATTTCGAGTCATTCTGAAGGTGTTCAAACATATTTGTGGCCAGAAGCTATGACTAGAACTGATGGATAAATCTGCCTCCCATTTTGAGGATGGAAGAGACATTGTGTCATCTATCTTAGACAATAATTTATATATTTTTGATAGTAGTTTTGGGGTGCAGATGCTTAGAAATTCTGCTACCCTAATCGGGGGTTGTAAGTCTCGTTGGTGGAGGATATATTTCTTTGTTATTATAGACTTAAGTTGTTGATATTCTAGGAAATTATTGCTGCTTATCTCATGTTGTGATATGAGCTCATCAAATGAAATAAAATTTCCATTTTGGATTATATGTTCCAGATGTTTGATTCCTTTGATCTTCCACAGAGTAAAGTTTAGCATTTTTTTGTTTTGCAGTATGTGAGGATTGTTCCAGATGGGTGTAAGCTTACACGGGACAAGTGAGGACTTTGTTATTTTAAGAAATTCCCACCAGGCTCTCAGAGAGGTGATGATGTTAATGCTTTTGAAACATTTGTGATTTTTTACGTTTTGACTAATAAGTGGCAGGTCAGAGATTTCCAGATTATCACACAATGCTTGCTCTATATTTATCTATGGTTCATCTATTGGGCTAGGTTTAAACCATTTTGATATATACTGTAACCTATTGGCTAAGGAATAGTGCTGAAAATGAGGTAAATCTAATCCACCACAGTCCTTGGTGTTCTGTAGGGTTTTTAAACTAATACGTGGTGGTTTGTTTTTCCACAGAAATTTGGAGATGCATGAATCTAGTGACTTAAACCAAGTAGCAGATGGTTTTATGGGGATCATTGAGAACAAATAGTTAACTTTTGGTAGTATCATCATTTTAATGGTTGTAACTCTCCCCATAAGTGATATAGGTAAGGACGTCCAACGAGAGAGATCGTCCTCTACTTTCTTTAATAAGTCTTTAATAATTGCACATAATTTAGCTTTGTTAACTCTGAGAGCCTGGAGGAAATGTTTATGCCTAAATATCTAATATTTCCTGACTGTAAAGTGATCGCAGGTATATTCTGGACCCTGCAGTTAATGGGCAGAACTGTGGTCTTAGACCAGTTGATAGAGTAGTCAGAAAGTGCTGAGAATTTATTTATGAGTGTGATCGTGTGAGTGAGAGACGTCTGTGAGTTCTGAAGGAAAAGTAATACATCATCAGCATAAAGACTTATTTTATGCTTAATATTTTGGGATTGGATGCCTTTAATATTTCTATCTTGTCTGATAGAAGCTGCTAAAGGTTTGATGAAAATAGCAAAAAGTGAGGGAGAAAGTGGGCAACCCTGTCTTGTACCTCTCTGCAGACTGAAGCTTGGAGAAGTTTGATAATTTGTCCTGACACTTGCATTTGGGGAGCTATATAATATCCTTATCCAGTTGATGAAGTGTGACCCAAACCCGAATTTGTTTAATGCTGCGAATAAAAATGTCCAGTTCACTCGATCAAATGCTTTTTCTGCATCTAGAGAGTCGATTGTGGTTTCCAAGTTGTTGATGCTAGAATAGTCTATGATATTAATGATCCGGTTTGTGGACAAACTGTTGTGCCTACTGCTCTTCAGCCTGTCAAATGAAACGTAGAATTTGAAACGTGAGAAATGAACGAAGACCCAAGGAGTTTAGTCGTAAACTAATCAATACTGTTTCCTGTGCGAGGACCCGTCAGCCGAGGAGTTGAGTCATGAACGAATCAATACTGTTTCCTGTGCGAGGACCCATCACCCGAGGAGTTGAGTCGTGAACGAATCAATACTGTTTCCTGTACTGCTGACTGAGCTTATGAAGCTGCCGCCTGCCATGTGGTGAGTAAGGGTACTGCATGAAAATGAACGAATCACTCACTGAGACAACTCGTTACTCCCGAGTCATATAAAAAATTAGTTCATATCGAACGAATCGCTCACGAACGACACATCATTATCTATTTGACGAGTTATGCATGAATTTGGATTTTGCAATAAAATTAATTCCTTCTCTCAAACCAAGTTCAAACTGCTTTGTCCTTCATATTTATCTACTTCTAATCTAGTTTCAACAATAAACAACACTGTATTTTGAAGTATGAAAAAGAACCAGACCTAATTTTTAGCAATAAGCTTCTCTCGAGGAGATATGAAGGAATACAGATTTTGCTATAAAATGAAATCCTTCTATCAAACTGACTTAAAACGGTTTGTCCTTATTTCTTCACTTCTTTGTATTATGAGAAAGAACCAGACTCATTCTTCAGGAATCCGAAAATAAGCTCTATTTTAAGAAAGTGGGAATGTCCGACCATAGTTGGTAAAAAGCTGGTAAGAAGAGGTGAAAATACCCAACTGTACTCAATAAAAAGAGGGAGCGGAGTAGTTCAGCAACAAAGTGTGAATGTCCGAGCATGGTTTGTAAAAAGCGGGTAAGAAAAGGTTCGTATGCCTGAATATACACCATAAAAAGCGGAAGCGGAGGTGTTCGGCTTCAAGAAGACGTGAACATCCGTCCAAAGTTAGTAAAAAGCAGATAAGAAAAGGTTTGAATATCCAACCAAACATAATCAAAAGCAGGAGAAGAGCTGTTCGACTGCAAGTAGGTGTGAATGTCAGATCATAATTTGCAAGCTGATTAGAAAGGGTGAGAATTCCCGACTATACACCATCAAATGCGGGAGCGGAGTTGTTCGGCTGTGAGTAGGTGTGAAACTCCAACCATAATTGCTGAAAAATGTGTTAGAAAAGGTAAGAATGCCGGTCCATACATCATCAAAAGCGAGAGAGGTGGTGTTCGGCTGCAAGTAGGTGTGAATATCAGATCATTATTTGCAAAAAGCTGATGAGAAAGGGTGAGAATGCCCGACTATACACCATCAAATGCGGGAGCGGTACTGTTCGGCTGTGAGTAGGTGTGAATGTCCAGCCATAATTACTCACAAACGGGTAAGAAAAGGCAGTATTGCCAGACCATACATGATCAAAACAGGGAACGGAGGTGGTTCAGCTGCAAGAAGGTGTGAATGTCCCACTAAAGTTTATAAAAAGCGGGTAAGAAAACGTTTGTATGCCCAAATATACACCATCAAAAGCGGAAGCGGAGGTGTTCGGCTGCAAGAAGGTGTGAACGTCCGACCAAAGTTTGTAAAAAGCAGTTAAGAAAAGTTTCGAATATCTAACTAAACATAATCAAAAGCGGGACCAGAGCTGTTCGACTGCAAGTAGGTGTGAATGTCAGATCATAATTTTAAAAAAGCTGATGAGAAAGGGTGAGAATGCCCGACTATACACCAACAAATGCGGGAGCGGAGTTGTTCGTCTGTGAGTAGGTGTGAATCTCCGAGAATAGTTTGTAAAAAGGGGGTAAGAATAGGTTCGAAAGCCCGAACATACACCATCAAAAGAGGGAGCGGAGGTGTTCCGCTGTAAGAAGGTGTGAATGTCCGACCATAGTTTTTAAAAAGCAGGTAAGAAAAGGTTAAAATACCCGACTTTACACAATCAATAGCGGGGGCGGAGTTGTTCGGCTACTAAAAGGTGTGAAAGTCCGACCATGGTTTGTAAAAAGCGGGTAAGAAAAGGTGTGAATGCCCGACATTGTATGATCAAAAGAGGGAGAGGAGGTTTTCGGCTGCAAAAAGGTCTGAATGTCCAACCATAATATGTAACAACCGGGGAAGAAAAGACTCGAAAGCCCGACTATACACGATCAAAAGCGGGAGTGGAGGTGATCAGCTGCAAGAAGGTCTGAATGTCCATCAATAATTGCTAAAAAACATGAAAGGAAATTTTCGAATGTCAAACTGCATATGATCATAAGCGGGAGAGGAGTTATTCAGCTTTAAGCAGGTGTTAATGTCCACCCATAATTTCTGAAAAATGTGTTGGAAAAGACTAGAATGCCGGACCATACATCATCAAAAGCGGGAGAAGTGGTGTTTGGCTGCAAGTAGGTGTGACTGTCAAGCCATAATTACTCACAAACGGGTAAGAAAACGTAGTATTGCCAGACCATACATGATCAAAACAGGGAGCGGAGGTGGTTCAGCTGCAAGGTGTGAATGTCTGACTAAAGTTTGTAAAAAGCGGGTAAGACAAGGTGCGAATGCCTGACAATGTATGATCAAAAGAGGGAGCATAGGTTTTCGGCTGCAAGGTCTGAATGTCCGACCATAATTTGTAAAAACCAGGGAAGAAAAGGCTCGAAAGCCCGACTATACACAATCAAAAGCGGGAGCGGAGGTGTTCAGCTGCAAGAAGGTGTGAATGTCCACCAATAATTACTGAAAAATGGTTAAGAAAAGGTGCGAATGCCCAACCATACATCAACAAAAGCAGGAGGGGATGTGTTTGGATACAAGAAGGTTTCAATGTCCGACTATAGTTTGTAAAAGGCGGGTAAGAAAAGGTTCGAATGCCTGAACATACACCATCAAAAGAGGGAGCGGAGGTGTTCCGTTGTAAGAAGGTGTGAATGTCCAACCGTAGTTGGTAAAAGCTGGTAAGAAAAGGTGAAAATACCCGACTGTATACAATCAAAAGAGGGAGCGGAGTAGTTCAGCAACAAAGTGTGAATGTCCAACCATGGTTTGTAAAAAGCGGGTAAGAAAAGTTTTTTATGCCCGAATATACACCATCAAAAACGGGAGCGGAGGTGTTCGGTTTGAAAAGGTTTGAATATCCAACCAAACATAATCAAAAGCAGGAGAAGAGCTTATGATCTGGAAATACTACCTTTTCTTACCCGTTTGTGAGTAATTATGGCTGGATATTCACACCTACTTGCAGCCGAACATCACCTCTCCCGCTTTTGATGATGTATGGACCGGCATTCTTACCTTTTCTAACACATTTTTCAGCAATTATGGTCGGATATTCACACCTACTCACAGCCGAACAACTCCGCTACCGCATTTGATGGTGTATAGTCGGGCATTCTCACCCTTTCTCTTCAGCTTTTAGAAAATTATGATCTGACATTCACACCTATTTGCAGTTGAACAGCTCTGCTCCCGCTTTTGATTATGTTTGGTTAGATATTCAAACCTTTTCTTAACTGCTTTTTACAAACTTTGGTCGGACGTTCACACCTTCTTGCAGCCGAACACCTCCGCTTCCGCTTTCGATGGTGCATATTCGGGCATACGAACCTTTTCTTACCCGCTTTTTACAAACCATGGTCTAACTCTCACACCTTCTTGTAGCTGAACAATTCCGCTCCCTCTTTTGATTGTGTACAGTCGGGTATTCGAACCTTTTCTTACCCGCCTTTTACAAACTATGCTCGGACATTCAAAACTTGTAGCCGAACACATCCACTCCTGCTTTTGATGATGTATGGTTGGGCATTCGCACCCTCTTTTTATCCATTTTTCAGGAATTATCGGTGGACATTCAGACTTTCTTGCAGCCGAAAACCACCGCTCCCTCTTTTGATGGTGTATGTTAAGGCATTCGAAGCCTTTTCTTACCCGCTTTTTACCAACTATGGTCGGACATTCACACCTTCTTACAGCGGAACACCTCCGCTCCCTCTTTTGATGGTGTATGTTAAGGCATTCGAAGCCTTTTCTTACCCGCCTTTTACAAACTATGGTCGGACATTCAAACCTTCTTGTAGCAGAACACATCCACTCCTGCTTTTGATGATGTATGGTTGGGCATTCGCACCTTTTCTTAACCATTTTTCAGTAATTATTGGTGGACATTCAGACCTTCTTGCAGCTGAACACCTCCGCTCTTGCTTTTGATGGTGTATAGTCGGGCATTCTCACCCTTTTTCATCAGCTTTTTGCAAATTATGATCTGACATTCACACCTACTTGCAGTCGAACAGCTCTGCTCCCGCTTTTGATTATGTTTGGTTGGATATTGGAACCTTTTAAATGCTTTTTACAAACTTTTATCGGACGTTCACACCTTCTTGCAGCGGAACACCTCCGCTTCCGCTTTTGATGGTATATATTCGGGCATTCGAACATTTTCTTACCCGCTTTTTACAAACCATGGTCAGACTTTCACACCTTCTTGTAGCTGAACAACTCCGCTCCCTCTTTTGATTGTGTACACTCGGGTATTTTCACCTCTTCTTACCCGCTTTTTACCAACTATGGTCGGACATTCACACCTTCTTACAGCGGAACACCTCCGCTCCCTCTTTTGATGGTGTATGTTAAGGCATTCGAAGCTTTTCTTACCCGCCTTTTACAAACTATGGTTGGACATTCAAACCTTCTTGTAGCCGAACACATCCACTCCTGATTTTGATGATGTATGGTTGGGCATTTGCACCTTTTCTTAACCATTTTTCAGTAATTATTGGTGGACATTCACACCTTCTTGCAGCTGAACACCTCCTCTCCCACTTATGATCATGTGTGGTTTGATTTTCGAAAATTTTCTTTCATGTTTTCTAGCAATTATTGATGGACATTTAGACCTTCTTGCAGCTGAACACCTCCGCTCCTGCTTTTGATCATACATTGTCAAGCATTCGCATCTTGTCTTACCCGCTTTTTACAAACTTTAGTCGAACATTCACACCTTTTTGCAGCCGAACACCACCTCTACCGCTTTTGATGATGTATGGTCCGGCATTCTTACCTTTTCTAACACATTTTTCAGCAATTATGATCGGACATTCACACCTACTCAGAGCCGAACACATCCGCTCCCGCATTTGATGTTGTATAGTCGGGCATTCTCATCCTTTCTCATCAGCTTTTTGCAAATTATGATCTGACATTCACACCTGCTTTTGATAATGTATGGTTGGGCATTCGCACCTTTTTCTACCCATTTTTCAGGAATTATGGAGGGACATTCACACCTTCTTACAGCTGAACACCTCCTCTCTTATGATCATGTGCGGTTTGATATTCGAACATTTTCTTTCATGATATAACGCAATTATTGATGGACATTCAGACCTTCTTGCAGCTGAACACCTCCGCTCCCACTTTTGATGGTGTATAGTTGGGCTTTCGAGCCTTTTCTTCCCGGTTTTTACAAATTATGGTTGGACATTCAGACCTTCTTAAAGCCGAACACCTCCGCTCCCTCTTTTGATCATACATTGTCGGGCATTAGCACCTTTTCTTACCCGCTTTTTACAAACCATAGTCGGACTTTCACATCTTTTAGTAGCCGAACAACTCCGCTCCCGCTATTGATTGTGTACAGTCGGGTATTTGAACCTTTTCTTACCCACTTTTTACCAACTATGGTCGGACATTCACACCTTCTTACAGCGGAACACCTCCGCTCCCTCTTTTGATGGTGTATGTTCGGGAAGTCAAACCTTTTCTTACCTGCTTTTTACAAACTATGGTCAGACATTCAACCCTTCTTGGAGCCGAACACATCCACTCCTGCTTTTGATTATGTATAGTTGGGCATTCGCACCTTTTCTTACCCATTTTTCAGTAATTATGGGTGTACATTCACACCTTCTTGCAGCCGAACACCTCCGCTCCCTCTTTTGATCATACATTTTCGGGCATTCGCACCTTTTCTTACCCGCTTTTTACAAACCATGGTCGGACTTTCACACCTTTTAGTAGCCGAACAACTCCGCACCCGCTACTGATTGTGTACAGTCGGGTATTTTAACCTTTTCTTACCCCATTTTTACCAACTATGGTCGGACATTCACACCTTCTTACAGCGGAACACCTCCGCTCCCTCCTTTGATGGTGTATTTTCGGGCATTCGAACCTATTCTTACCCGCTTTTTACAAACTATGGTCAGACGTTCAAACCTTCTTGTAGCCGAACATATCCACTACTGCTTTTGATGATGTATGGTTGGGCATTCGAACCTACTTGTTGCCCGCTTTTCATTAATTATGGGTGGACATTCACACCTTGTCTCAGCCAAACACCTCCGCTCCCTGTTTTGATCATGTATGGTTTGACATTCGCACCTTTGCTTACCTTCTTTTTATACTGATTGCTCAAGATTAAGTTGTTCTTTCTCAAACTACAAATTTTTTTTAATTGTTGAAACTTGATTTGAAGTGGATAAATAAGGAAGACAAACAGTTTTAAGTCAGGCTGATAGCAATTAATTTTATAGCAAAATCTGTATTTCGTCATTTGTCGAGAGATGCTTATTGCTGAAGAAGTTCTTTCTCATTCTACAAAGTACAACGTTGTTTATCATTGAAACTTGATTAGACATGAATAAATATGAAGGACAAAGCAGTCTTAACTTGGTTTGAGTTAAGGAATTCGTTTTATAGGAGAATCCGAATTCGTGCATAACTCGTAAAATAGAGCTTATTTTCGGATTCCTAAAGAATGAGTCTGGTTCTTTCTCATAATACAAAGTTTGTTGTTTATTGTTGAAACTTCATCAGACCGTTATATATAGTCGGACTCACCTCGACGCACGGCTTGGGATCTGGAACCAGTACTCTTGAGAGGGGTTGGACTCTCTTCCACTCTGGAGTTGCCCGTGGTGAGAGGCGCAGAGCAGGTGTGGGCATACTTATTGCCCCCCGGCTGTGTGCCAGTACATTGGGGTTTACCCCAGTGAACGAGAGGGTAGCCTCCCTCCGCCTTGGGTCCTGACTGTTGTTTGTGCCTATGCGCCAAACAGCAGTTCAGAGTACCTACCCTTTTTGGAGTCTCTGGGGGAGGCACTGGAGAATGCTCCTACCGGAGACTCCCTCATTCTGCTGGGGGACTTCAATGCTCACGTGGGCAATGACAGTGAGACCTGGAGGGGTGTGATTGGGAGGAACGGCCCCCCCGATCTGAATCAGAGTGGTGTTATGTTGTTGGACTTCTGTGCCAGTCATAGACTGTCCATAACGAACACCATGTTCAGGCATAAGGGTGTCCATATGTGCACTTGGCACCAGGACACCCTTGGCCGCAGTTCGATGATCGACTTTGTGGTTGTATCATCGGACTTGCGGCCGTATGTCCTGGACACTCGGGTGAAGAGAGGGGCGGAGCTGTCAACTGATCATCACCTGGTGGTGAGTTGGCTCCGCTGGTGGGGGAGGATGCCGATCAGACCTGGCAGGCCCAAACGTATTGTGAGGGTCTGCTGGGAGCGTTTGTCAGAATCCCCCGTCAGAAGGAGCTTTAACTCCCACCTCCGGCAGAGCTTCAACCATATTTGAGGTGGGGGACATTGAATGGGCCATGTTCCGTGACTCCATTGCCGAGGCAGCTGGTCGGAGTTGTGGCCGTAAGGTGGTCGGTGCCTGTCGTGGCGGCAACCCTCGAACCTGCTGGTGGACACCAGTGGTGAGGGAAGCCGTCAAGCTGAAGAAGGAGTCCTATCGGGCCTTTTTGGCCAGTGGGACCCTGGAAGAAGCTGATAGGTACCGACGGGCCAGACAGGTCACGGCTTCGGCGGTTGCTGAGGCAAAAACTCGGGCCTGGGAGGAGTTCGGTGAGACCATGGAGAACGATTTCCGGACGGCCTCGAAAAGACTCTGGTCCACCATCCGGCGTCTCAGGGGGGGGAAGCGGCTCACAGTCAACACTGTTTACAGTGCGGACGGGGCTTTGCTGACCTCAACTAGGGATGTTGTGAGTCGGTGGGGGGAGTACTTCGAGGAACTCCTCAATCCTACCAACACGTGCTCGGAAGAGGCAGAGTCGGAGAGCTCGGAGACGGGGCCTCCCATTTCTGGGGCTGAGGTTGCCGAGGTGGTTAAAAAGTTCCTCGGTGGCAAGGCCCCGGGGGTGGATGAGGTCCGTCCTGAGTTTCTCAAGGCTCTGGATGTTGTAGGGCTGTCTTTGCTGACACGCCTCTGCAGTATCGCTTGGACATCGGGGACAGTGCCTCTGGACTGGCAGATTGGGGTGGTGGTCCCCCTCTTTAAAAAGGGGGACCGGAGGGTGTGTTCCAACTATAGGGGTATCACACTCCTCAGCCTCCCTGGTAAGGTCTATTCGGGGGTATTGGAGAGGAGGATCCGTCGGATAATCGATCCTCGGATTCAGGAGATGCAGTGTGGCTTTCGTCCTGGCCGTGGAACAGTGGACCAACTCTATACCCTCGGCAGGATCCTGGAGGGTGCATGGGAGTTCGCCCAACCAGTCTACATGTGTTTTGTGGACTTGGAGAAAGCGTTCGACCGTGTCCCTCGTGGAGTCCTGTGGAGGGTGCTCCGGGAATATGGAGTGCCGGACCCCTTGATAGGGGCCGTTCGGTCTCTGTATGACCGGTGCCAGAGTTTGGTCCGCATTGCCGGCAGTAAGTCGGATACGTTTCCGGTGAGAGTTGGACTCCGTCAGGGCTGCCCTTTGTCACCGATTCTGTTCCTAACTTTTATGGACAGAATTTCTAGGCGGAGCCAGGGCGTTGAGGGTGTCCCATTTGGCGACCTCAGAATCGGGTCTCTGCTTTTTGCAGATGATGTGGTTCTGTTAGCGTCGTCAGGCCGTGACCTTCAGCTCTCACTGGAGTGATTCGCAGCCGAGTGTGAAGCGGCTGGGATGAGAATCAGCACCTCCAAATCCGAGACTATGGTTCTCAGCCGGAAAAGGGTGGAATGCTCTCTCCGGGTCGGGAATGAGATCCTTCCCCAAGAGGAGGAGTTCAAGTATCTCGGGGTCTTGTTCACGAGTGACGGACGAATGGAGCGGGAGATTGACGGGCGGATTGGTGCGGCACCTGCAGTGTTGCAGGCTCTGCACCGACCCGTCGTTGTGAAGAGGGAGCTGAGCCAGAAGGCGAAGCTCTCTACTTACTGGTCAATCTACGTTCCCATCCTCACCTATGGTCACGAGTTGTGGGTAGTGACCGAAAGAACAAGATCGCGAATACAAGCGGCGGAAATGGGTTTCCTCCGCAGGGTGTCTGGGCTCTCCCTTAGAGATAGGGTGAGAAGCTCAGTCATCCGGGAGGGGCTCGGAGTAGAACCGCTGCTCCTCCGCATTGAGAGGAGTCAGATGAGGTGGCTCGGGCATCTGGTTAGGATGCCCCCTGGGCGCCTCCCTGGGGAGGTCTTCCGGGCACGTCCCACTGGGAGGAGACCCCGGGGGAGACCCAGGACACGTTGGAGAGACTATGTCTCTCGGCTGGCCTGGGAACGCCTCGAGGTCCCCCCGGAAGAGCTGGAGGAAGTGGCCGGGGACAGAGACGTCTGGGTTTCTCTGCTCAAGCTGCTGCCCCCGCGACCCGACCCCCGGATAAGCGGCAGATGATGGATGGATGGATATATCCTCCACCAACCAGACTTACAACCCCCGACTAGGGTAGCAGAATTTATAAGCAGCTGTACCCCAAAACTACTATCAAAAATATATAAATTATTGTCTAAGATAGATGACACAATGTCTCTTCTATCCTCAAAATGGGAGGCAGATTTATCCATCAGTTCTGGTCATAGCTTCTAACCACAAATATGTTTGAACACCTTCATAAAGACTCGAAATCCTAATTTACAGCTCATACAATACAAAATCCTTCATAGAACACACTATAAAGGACAAAGGATGTTCAGGATGGGTCTAACACACTCAAACATCTGCTCACATTGCACAGATAACACACCTGATGATTATGCACACGCTTTGTGGTTTTCTGCGCCTGTCCAGAAGTTCTGGCTTGAAGTCTGTGAGGACCTATCAACATGGCTAAAGTGTAGCATCCCTGCATGCCCCACACTGTGCATACTGGGTGACTTAGACAACATCAACATGGAAATTAACTCAGCACACATGGTTGTCACAGTGTTATGTATCGCAAAGAAAACTATTCTCATGAACTGGAAAGCGAAGAACAATCTGTGTATTAACCAGTTTAGAAATGTTCTTTTAGATTATATTAGCATGGAAACAATGTCTGCCTCCTCAAAACATCAATTGGCTGAATTTCATTCTCTCTGGTCCCCTCTGATTAGTTTTATCACATAGTGGTGGTGGTGGGTTGCTGGGTGATGGTGGGTCTCAGGCCCGGGCTGCTGCGACTGGTGTGACCGGGTGGTTTGTTTGTTTGTTTTTTGTAGAGGTCCTCCGGGGTGGGGTTGGGTTGAGTGGGGTGGGGCGGGATGGGTACCTTCTGGGGGTACAGTAGCTCCCGGAATATGGTCGCTGCAGGCCCCGAGCCTGGTGGACATCAGGCCCTCCTGCCCATTGTTGGCTCCCAGGTAGCGGGGATGCCTATTGCAGCCAGTCCCTGGCTGCCCTCTCTGGGGGAGAGTAGCTCCCCCGGTATATATCCCCATACCCCTCTCCCTTCTGGCTCCTGTACACAGCACACACTCACACATGAAGGGTTTTGGGGGCGTGTGTGTTCGGTGGGGTGTAGTGGATGGGGCCACGTAGGTGGTCCCCTTTGGTTGCACTCTGCAGTTCCCTGCCCCTGTTTTAATTACACCTTAGACATTACTACTTATCAAACACACTCACACACACACATTAGGTCTTGGGGGGTGGTTACACTGAGTGGCATCTGGTGGGCGGGGCTCTTTGGGTATGTAGGCTGCCCAGAGTGCCGCGCTCCCAGTTCTACAAGTTTGGCTGCCCCTCAATTTTAATTGCCCACTATTAGAAAATATTGAAGAGCCAGAAGGGTGAGGGGAGGGGTCTTCTTCGCACACCCCTGCTTCCTGGTGTCTGCTCGGGGCAGGAGGGGCCAGGAGGATTAATTAATTGTTCTGCTGGTTCGGGGTCTGTGGTGGCTGGGGGGTTGCTGGCCTCCTGGTGTGCCCGCTGCACTACACCCCAGCAGAGTCGAGGGAGGTAGGATGTGTGGATGTGTGGATGTATGGGACGTGAAAGTGTGTGTGGTAATGATTGGGCCTGGATCTGGGACTTGCTGTCGCCTGGCCTGCCTGTGTTTCTCCCGATGGGGCATCAGCGTTGCCTCTCCCCACTGCTCGCGACTTCACCCACCTGTGGGCACGTGTTGACTCCCAGGGCACTTGGCCAGGGGCGCTGGGGCAGGCGCTGACCCACTTTGTGGCTGTCTGGGGCGCTTGGCCCTCCTGGGTATTGGGTGGGGCCTCTGCCGGGGGGTTTGGGGGCGCTCGGGCTCCTGGGGCCCAGGTCCAGTGCACGGCCCATGTCTGGGCGGCTGGGGCCTGGCGGGGTCGGTGGGCTGTTGCCCCTGGTTCCCGGAGTGCCTCTGCCCTATGCTTATGGGGGCTCTTTCCGGGGGCTTCCTCTGCAGTCTTCTGGGTGGATGCGTGGTTGCCCCTGCGGTGGGCTGCCTGGGTTCTGTGCTCTGTGGGGGCTGCTGGTGGCCTGGGTCTTGTGGCCCTCTCTGCCTGCTTCTGATTGCTTGGGGGGGGGCTGTGGATTGTGGCCCTGTACGCTTATACACTCATAACTAAGCACGGTTATCATGTAGGTCCTGTGCCATGGGTGTTGCATGTTCTCACACACACACACACACATTCATTAGTCCAGTAGCATGGTCACTAAGCAGTTGATGTATTATCATGTCGTCTCAGGTCATCTATATCCACAGCTGTGTTGTATGCGATTGCCGCTTCTTGTGCTTGTTTTTGTTTGTTTGTGTGTTTGTTTTTTCTCTGCTTGTCTGCTTTCAGGTGCTCCTGGTGGCGCTAAGGCTGGATTCCCCTCATAGGCCATGGATTGTTGTCTGTTTTGTTTTTTACAGGTGTAGCAGCTGGTTGTCTGGTTTTTGTTTCTATTTTTGTTCTGTTTCCTCTTCTTTCCTCTTCTTCTTTCCTTGTCCCCCGGTCCGGTTCAGTTCAGTTCATGTCATATATTGTAAACAGAAATAAATAAATGGGCATTAAGGGGAGCTTTACATTTATAAAACTTCCCTTGGCAAAACAAATCTGTTTGGCATCAAAGGTATTCAGACTACAATTCTTCTGACATAATGCTGAACAGGAAGAGGGGAAAAAAAAGTAAAGAAGACAGTTCTGCCGAAAGCCAGGGATAGACCTGTTCTAAGTTCTATACTTTTTAAAAGGGGCGTGTTTATCAACTTTGGAATTAGAAGATTTACAAAAATGGTCAAGTGCTAGATCTTCATCTGGGATTTTAACAGTGTCATATAACTATTCAACAGATCAGTTAAAAAAAAGCCTGCTCATGGAGATGTTTCAGGATCTGGATACCAAGCGTGGACCTAATGTTTTCATTTTTGCAATTCTGATACAGGCTATTGAGCAGTGATAACTAACACCAAGTTCAGATACTGCGGATTTTCTACCTTTGATATGTTAAGATTGAGCCAATCAGGGACAACCTTGAAGGATCTCTTTGGTTTTGTAGGATCAGTAATTACCTGAGAAAGGTTGATATTGGTACACACCTTTTTTAAATGATCAGAGGCAGAGTTCAACTTGTTTAAATTAAAATTGCCACACAGAGATTGGGTTTAGGCCACATGCACACAGAATGATATCAACAAATATAAGAAATATTAAACATTTACACATAGATTTTTGAATACATGTAGAGGAATGATACTTTGAAATGTGCTCATTGCGGAGTTATGATCAGTTGAGTAATGAAGGTATTCTAGGAAAGAGGTTCTATTCCCAGCATCATGATGGACACTCCTGATATAGAAGGTTTCGCTAACGCATTGGAATTGTTTTACTATTTTCATATGCATGTGCAATGAAGAATTGCTTGCTGCTGATAAATGCAAAGAAGAACAGCTTACACATAGATGCTCACATATAGGCTGCTGAATGCAATGAAGACCTGCTTATCAAGTAAAGTTCAATGTCAATGTGTAATATTCAATTAGGATTTGCAAAACAGTGAAGTTAAACAATGAATGGGTCCATAGTCGGTATGAGAAGACTACAGGAATATTTACCTGGGTGTACGTTCAAACAGAGATGAGAAAATTGCGATAAATAATTGTTTGTTTGTTTGTTAGTATGTATAGGAATGTTATGTGTATAAACTGTGTTGAGTTATAGTTACTCAGTAGTCTCAGTGAAACAACCGACGGGGGAAGCCTTGCGGTGACAACAAAAGCAGTGTTTTACTGATCAGTCAAGTTGCTCCAGTGTACTCCATACAAACTGGTTGGCTACTGAAGGGATAGAAAATGGGGAATACTTGTTTTAAAGCAAACAAGGAATTAGATGGGAAAAATACATGTTTTAACGGGACCCAGACAATATTAAATACTCAGACAGATGGGAGAAGAAGTGTAGTTTTGTAGGAAATCACAAAATTATTACATAGAATTAGTGAAATCAATTGAAGAATGCCTTTCTGAAGAGCTGTTTACCACAGATGAGCAGCTTTGCGACCAAGCACATTGTAGATCGCTTTACTGCCAAAATGATCTAATTTAATGGATTGGTTTAGACATGCATAACAGCATTTTAAGAACAAAGAGAGAAACAAAAAGGGACAACGCTTCATGGTGGAAGGTGATGTATAAATAACTGTGTATATGATGAAGGGGGTGGCAACACCCATTCCGAAATCCCGCCATTCCGACATCCCGCTATTCCGACATCCCACCATTCCGACATACCACCATTCCGACATACCACCATTCCGACATGCAAACGTCCCACCATTCCGACATCCCACCATTGCGACATCCCGCTATTCTGACGTTCAAATGTCCCACCATTCCGACAAGGCTTTCCGTATAAGGAAATGTGTGTTACTCAACAGGTGAGTCCCTTCTTTCTGTTCATGCAATTTATATGTTTAACATGTTTATAGACAAGCGTTATTAAAAACACAAAGTCTCGGCAACTGGAGGAGGAGAAGCAGTCCGCGGTGGTTTTCAATCACACACTCCAATGCCACTTGTTTCAACTTCCGAAAATTTAATCCAGGAAAAAAAGGCTTACAAACATGGACCAAAACGGCTCCATAACACGCACAAGAATCCAAAAGAAACGAAAGTTAACTAAAAGAAAGCAAATAAACAGTATGAAGTGGTCAAAATTGGTTTTACGCATGCCTATGTGCGTCTGGCACATGCGTCTTCGGGCTCTCCCACGTTGGTTTGTGGATGAAAGCTATATGTTCAGCTGTAATGTCATGTAAAAACAATCTCTACATGACATTTAGTCCCAGGTGTGACCAGTTAGGTCCTTAAGATATCAACAGGCTGTATAAAGCTACAACCGTTGCGGCTGTGTGTTTGTGCCAAATGCGCAAAACCCATCCGCGCTTCCCAAAATTGGAGTGAGTACTCATAAATCACGTGAATAACATGAATAAACGTTTTTACTGCATTTTGTTGTGTTTTATACGTTCTATGCTGTCATTTCTAGCTTCTCCTATTGGCAAGGCAAGGCAGAGTGCTCGCAACTGTGTCCTGTGCAGTAGCCGTGATATCTGTAATTGCAATTATTACTTTTGCATATGATGACAGCGTGCAAAAGACGCATGGGCTCTGTGGAGAGCTTCGCTCCAGCTGGCTGCTGTGACAGCTCACTGACACTGTATTTCTGCTTAATCAGTTTCAGTCTCGCCAGAGTTACATTAATATCTGTATTTTTATATTTGAAATTCAGGGGATTTTGATAATAGATTATTAAAGTTTGTTTGCGAGGCTGTGGCCTCTGCATGTGCAAAGCTTGTGCGCCAAACTTTAGGGTGTATTTGCGCCGGCATATCATTAGTGCAAAATGTTTTGGGTAAAAAATAGGCTATTAAAAGGAACTGTCGGAATGGCGGTATGTTAAAAAAACAAAAAACATACCGCCATTCCGACCATAGGAGGAAAAAAGTGTCGGAATGGTGGGACGTTTGATAAAAAATTAAGTGTCGCCATTCCGACAATTGGAGACCCATGTCGGAATGGCGAGATGTCGGAATGGCAGCATGTAACCATGATGAAGGAGAGACCATTTGAGCAGCACAGCCATTTCGCAGCACAGGGACAGCAATCCAAGTTACAGGATCTCCCACGTGGTATCACCTGTCACATTGTGTCAAGGCATCAAAAGAAGAAAAAATCACCAAACTCAAGGACAAAAAGACAAAGACTCCGGTGAACGAAGACAGAGGACTGACAAACCAGAAATACAAAAGGATTCTCGATATCAAGATCCAGAAGAAGAGGCTAACAATGCCACGAACACTTACGATGCTGGGAATGATGCCAGCAATGAACAGAGAAGAAGATTCAGTGTCATCAATCTGCATTACGTGCCTCTAATGAGGGGGTGAATATGGAATCCTCAACGATTACAACGTCTCTGGGAACTGTGACAACAACAAGGTTTAAACCATTTTGATATATATTGTAACCTATTGTCTAAGGAATAGTGCTGAAAATGAGGTAAATCTAATCCACCACTGTCCTTGGTCTTCTGTAGGGTTTTTAAACTAATACGTGGTGGTTTGTTTTTCCACAGAAATTTGGAGATGCATGAATCTAGCTTAACTTAAACCAAGTAGCAGATGGTTTTATGGGGATCATTGAGAACAAATAGTTAACTTTTGGTAGTATCATCATTTTAATGGATGTAATTCTCCCCATAAGTGATATAGGTAAGGACTTCCAACGAGAGATCGTCCTCTACTGTCTTTAATAATTGCACATAATTTAGCTTTGTTAGCTCTGAGAGCCTGGAGGAAATGTTTATGCCTAAATATCTAATATTTCCTGACTGTAAAGTGATCGCAGGTATATTCTGGACCCTACAGGAAAAGTAATACATCATCAGCATAAAGACTTATTTTATGCTCAATATTTTGGGATTAATTACTCACAAACGGGTAAGAAAAGGTAGTATTGCCAGACCATACATGATCAAAACAGGGAGCGGAGGTGGTTCAGCTGCAAGGTGTGAATGTCTGACTATAGTTTGTAAAAAGCGGGTAAGATAAGGTGCGAATGCCCGACAATGTAAGATCAAAAGAGGGAGCGGAGGGTTTTGGCTACAAGAAGGTTTGAATGTCCGACCATAGTTTGTAAAAAGCGGGTAAGAAAAGGTTACCATACATCATCAAAAACAGGAGTGGATGTGTTCGGCTACAAGAAGATTTGAATGTCCATCAATAATTGCTTTAAAACATGAAAGAACATTTTCGAATATCAAACCGCACATGATCATAAGCGGGAGAGGAGTTGTTCAGCTGCAAGAAGGTGTGAATGTCCACCCATAATTACTGAAAAATGGGTAAGAAAAGGTGAAAATGCCCAACCATACATCATCAAAAGCAGGAGTGGATGTGTTCGGCTACAAGAAAGTTTGAATGTCCGACCATAGTTTGTAAAAAGCGGGTAAGAAAAGGTTCGAATGCCCGAACATAGACCATCAAAAGAGGGAGCGGAGGTGTTCCGCTGTAAGAAGGTGTGAACGTCCGATCAAAGTTTGTAAAAAGCAGTTAAGAAAAGGTTTGAATATCCAACCAAACATAATCAAAAGCGGGAGCAGAGCTGTTCGACTGCAAGTAGGTGTGAATGTCAGATCATAATTTGCAAAAAGCTGATGAGAAAGGGTGAGAATGCCCGGCTATACACCATCAAATGTGGGAGCGGAAGTGTTCGGCTGTGAGTAGGTGTGAATCTCCGAGCATAGTTTGTAAAAAGGGGGTAAGAATAGGTTCGAATGCCCGAACATACACTATCAAAACAGGGAGCTGAGGTGGCTCAGCTGCAAGGTGTGAATGTCTGACTATAGTTTGTAAATAAGGTGCGAATGCCCAACAGTGTATAATCAAAAGAGGGAGCGGAGGTTTTCGGCTACAAGAAGGTTTGAATGTCCGACCATAGTTTGTAAAAAGCGGGTAAGAAAAGGTTCAAATGCCTGACTATACACCATCAAAAGCGGGAGCAGAGGTGTTCCGCTGTAAGACGGTGTGAATGTCCGACCATATTTGGTAAAAAGCGGGTAAGAAAAGGTTAAAATACCCGACTGTACACAATCAATAGCGGGAGAGGAGGTGTTCAGCTGCAAGAAGGTGTGAATGTCCACCCATAATTACTGAAAAATGGGTAAGAAAAGGTGCGAATGCCAAACCATACATTATCAAAAGCAGGTGTGAATGTCAGATCATAATTTGCAAAAAGCTGATGAGAAAGGGTGAGAATGCCCGACTATACACCATCAAATGCGGGAGCGGAGTTGTTCGGCTGTGAGTAAGTGTGAATCTCCGACCATAATTGCTGAAAAATGTGTTAGAAAAGGTAAGAATGCCCGTCCATACATCATCAAAAGCGGGAGAGGTGGTGTTCGGCTGCAAGTAGGTGTGAATGTCCAGCCATAATTACTAACAAACGGGTAAGAAAAGGTAGTATTGCCAGACCATACATGATCAAAACAGGGAGCGGAGGTGGTTCAGCTGCAAGAAGGTGTGAATGTCCGACTAAAGTTCAAATATATTAACAAAAGCGGGAGGAGAGGTCTTCGGATGAGAGTGGTTGAGAATTTCCAACCATAATCTATAAAATGCGGTGAAAAAAAAGGTGTGATAGAACACTAAAAGGTGGAGCGGAAGTGTTCGGCTGCAAGAAGGTGTGAATGTCCAACTATATTTGGTGAAAAGCAGGTGAAGCAAGGTCTGAATGCCCAACCTTACATCATCAAAAGCGAGATCAGAGGTGTTTGGCTGCATGAAGGCCATAGTTTGCCAAAAGCGGGTAAGCTGCGAATGACCGACTAAATATCAACAAAAGGTCTTCGGATGCAAGTGGGTGTGAATATCCCACCATACAAGTATGGTGGAGAGGAAGCTGTGAACAGCCGACCATAGTTGGCAAAAAGCGGGTGAGAAAAGGTGCGAATGTCCAACCATACATGATCAAAACAGGGAGCGGAGGTGTTTGGCTGTGACAAGGTGTGAATATCCACCCAAAATTAATGAAAAGCGGGCAACAAGTAGGTTTGAATGCCCAACCATACATCATCAACAGCAGGAGTGGATGTGTTAGGCTACAAGAAGGTTTGAATGTCCGAGCATAGTTTGTAAAAAGCGGGTAAGAAAAGGTTAAAATACCCGACTGTACACAATCAATAGCGGGAGAGGAGTTGTTCAGCTGCAAGAAGGTGTGAATGTCCACCCATAATTACTGAAAAATGGGTAAGAAAAGGTGCGAACTCCAAACCATACATTATCAAAAGCAGGTGTGAATGTCAGATCATAATTTGCAAAAAGCTGATGAGAAAGGGTGAGAATGCCCGACTATACACCATCAAATGCGGGAGCGGAGTTGTTCGGCTGTGAGTAAGTGTGAATCTCCGACCATAATTGCTGAAAAATGTGTTAGAAAAGGTAAGAATGCCGGTCCATACATCATCAACAGCAGGAGTGGATGTGTTCGGCTACAAGAAGGTTTGAATGTCCGAGCATAGTTTGTAAAAAGCGGATAAGAAAAGGTTCGAATGCCCAAACATACACCATCAAAAGAGGGAGCGGAGGTGTTCCGCTGTAAGAAGGTGTGAATGTCCGACCATAGTTGGTAAAAAACGGGTAAGAAAAGGTTAAAATACCCGACTGTACACAATCAATAGCGGGAGCGGATGTGTTTGGCTACAAGAATGTGTGACAGTCCGACCATGGTTTGTAAAAAACGGGTAAGAAAAGGTGCGAATGCCCGACAATGTATGATCAAAAGAGGGAGCGGAGGTTTTCGGCTACAAGAAGGTTTGAATGTCCGACCATAGTTTGTAAAAAGCGGGTAAGAAAAGGTTCAAATGCCTGACTATACACCATCAAAAGCGGGAGCGGAGGTGTTCGGCTACAAGAAGGTGTGAAAGTTCAACCATGGTTTGTAAAAAGCTGCTAAGAAAAGGTTCGAATGCCCGAATATATACCATCAAAACCGGAAGCGGAGGTGTTCGGAGGCAAGAAGGTGTGAACGTCCGACCAAAGTTTGCAAAAAGCAGTTAAGAAAAGGTTCGAATGCCCGAATATATACCATCAAAAGCGGGAGCAGAGCTGTTCGACTGCAAGTAGGTGTTAATGTCCAGCCATAATTACTCACAAACGGGTAAGAAAAGGTAGTATTGCCAGACCATACATGATCAAAACAGGGAGCTGAGGTGGTTCAGCTGCAAGGTGTGAATGTCTGACTATAGTTTGTAAAAAGCGGGTAAGACAAGGTGCGAATGCCCGACAATGTATGATCAAAAGAGGGAGTGGAGGTCTTCGGCTGCAAGGTCTGAATGTCTAACCATAATTTCTAAAAACCGGGTAAGAAAAGGCTCGAAAGCCCGACTATACACAATCAAAAGCGGGAGCGGGAGGTTTTCAGCTGCAAATCCTTCACTCAAACCAAGTGAAAACTGCTTTGTCCTTCATATTTATCAATGTCTAGATCGACTTCAACAAAGAACAACATTGTACTTTGCAGTAAAGAAAGAGCAAATCAAAAGTTTTAGGAATCCGAGAATAAGCTTATTTTCATGAGTTCTCCACGATTATTGATTTTACTAGAAATGAATGCCTTCACTCAAACTATGTTAAAACTGCTCTGTCCTTCATATTTATCAATGTCTAGATTGACTTCAACAAAGAACAACACTGGATTTTGCAGTAGAAGAAAGAGCAACACTGAAGGATCAGTAATCCGAGAATAAGCTTATTTTCATACGTTCTGCATGATTTGGGATTTTATGTATCAAATGAATTCCTTCACTCAAACCAAGTTAAAACTGCTTTGTCCTTCATATTTATCAATGTCTAGAACGACTTCAACAAAGAACAACATTGTATTTTGCAGTAGAAGAAAAAGCAACACTGAAGGATCAGGAATCCGAGAATAAGCTTCTTTTCATACGTTCTGCATGATTTGGGATTTTATGTATAAAATGAATTCCTTTACTCAAACTATGTTAAAACTGCTTTGTCCTTCATATTTATCAATGTCTAGATTGACTTCAACAAAGAACAACATTGTATTTTGCAGTAGAAGAAATAGCAACACTGAAGGATCAGGAATCCGAAAACACGCTTATTTTCATACGTTCTGCTTGATTTGGGATTTTGCTATAAAATTAATTCCTTCACTCAAACAAAGTGGAAACTGCTTTTTCCTTCATATTTATCAATGTCTATATCGATTTCAACAAAGAACAAGGCTGTATTTTGCAGTATAGGAAAGAGCAACACTGGAGGATCAGGAATCCGAGAATAAGCTTACTTTCATGAGTCCTGCACGATTTCGGATTTTCCTATAAAATGAATTGCTTTGCTCAAACCAAGTTAAAATTGCTTTGTCCTTCATAGTTATCCATGTCTAAAATGTATCAAGCATAAAGTTCCTCATATTACCCTGAATGAGAAAGAAGCATCCCTTTGGTTGAGCAATACGTTCCTTTTGCGGAGTTATGCATGATTTCGGATTTTGCTATAAAATTCATTCCTTCACACCTTTTTTTTTCACCGCATTTATAGATTATGGTTGGAAATTTCAACCACTCTAATCCGAAGACCTCTCCTCCCGCTTTTGTTAATATATTTGAACTTTAGTTGGACATTCACCCCTTTTTGCAGCTAAACCACCTCCGCTCCCTGTTTTGATCTTGTATGGTCTGGCAATACTACATTTTCTTACCCGTTTGTGAGTAGTTATGGCTGGATATTCACACCTACTTGCAGCTGAACACAATCTCTCTCGCTTTTAATTATGTTTGGATATTCGAACCTTTTCTTTACTGCTTTTTGCCTACTTTGGTCGGACGTTCACACCTTTGGTTGCAGCCGAACACCTCCGCTTCCGCTTTTGATGGTATATATTCGGGCATTCGAACCTTTTCTTACCAGCTTTTTACAAACGATGGTTGGACTTTCACACCTTCTTGTAGCCGAACAACTCCGCTCCCGCTATTGATTGTGTACAGTCGGGTATTTTAACCTTTTCTTACCCGCTTTTTACCAACTATGGTCGGACATTCACACCGTCTTACAGCGGAACACCTCCGCTCCCGCTTTTGATGGTGTATAGTCAGGCATTTGAACCTTTTCTTACCCGCTTTTGAGAAACTATGGTCTGACATTCAAACCTTCTTGTAGCCGAAAACCTCTGCTCCCTCTTTTGATTATACATTGTCGGGCATTCGCACCTTATCTTACCCGCTTTTTACAAACTATAGTCAGACATTAACACCTTGCAGCTGAACCACCTCAGCTCCCTGTTTTGATCATGTATGGTCTGGCAATACTACCTTTTCTTACCCCTTTGTGAGTAATTATGGCTGGACATTCACACCTACTTGCAGTCGAACAGCTCTGCTCCCGCTTTTGATTATGTTTGGTTGGATATTCGAACCTTTTCTTAACTGCTTTTTACAAACTTTGGTCGGACGTTCACACCTTCTTGCAGCCGAACACTTCCGCTTCCGCTTTTGATGGTATATATTCGGGCATTCGAACCTTTTCTTACCAGCTTTTTACAAACCATGGTTGGACTTTCACACCTTCTTGTAGCCAAACAACTCCGCTCCCCCTATTGATTGTGTACAGTCGGGTATTTTAACCTTTTCTTACCCGCTTTTTACCAACTATGGTCGGACATTCACACCGTCTTACAGCGGAACACCTCCGCTCCCGCTTTTGATGGTGTATAGTCAGGCCTTTGAACCTTTTCTTACCCGCTTTTTACAAACTATGGTCGGACATTCAAACCTTCTTGTAGCCAAAAACCTCCGCTCCCTCTTTTGATCATACATTGTCGGGCATTCGCACCTTTTCTTACCCGTTTTTTACAAACCATGGTCGGACTTTCACACATTCTTGTAGCCAAACAACTCCGCTCCCGCTTTTGATTGTGTACAGTCGGGTATTTTAACCTTTTCTTACCCACTTTTTTACCAACTATGGTCGGACATTCACACCTTCTTACAGCGGAACACCTCCGCTCCCTCTTTTGATGGTGTATGTTTGGGCATTCAAACCTTTTCTTACCCGCTTTTTACAAACTATGCTCGGACATTCAAACCTTCTTGTAGCCGAACACATCCACTCCTTCTTTTAATGATGTATGCTTGGGCATTCAAACCTACTTTTTACCCGCTTTTCATTAATTTTGGGTGGACATTCACACCTTGTCACAGCCAAACACCTCCGCTCCCTGTTTTGATCATGTATGGTCGGGCATTCGCACCTTATCTTACCCGCTTTTTACAAACTATAGTCAGACATTCACACCTTGCAGCTGAACCACCTCAGCTCCCTGTTTTGATCATGTATGGTCTGGCAATACTACCTTTTCTTACCCCTTTGTGAGTAATTATGGCTGGACATTCACACCTACTTGCAGTCGAAGAGCTCTGCTCCCGCTTTTGATTATGTTTGGTTGGATATTCGAACCTTTTCTTAACTGCTTTTTACAAACTTTGGTCGGACATTCACACCTTCTTGCAGCCGAACACTTCCGCTTCCGCTTTTGATGGTATATATTCGGGCATTCGAACCTTTTCTTACCAGCTTTTTACAAACCATGGTTGGACTTTCACACCTTCTTGTAGCCAAACAACTCCGCTCCCCCTATTGATTGTGTACAGTCGGGTATTTTAACCTTTTCTTACCCGCTTTTTACCAACTATGGTCGGACATTCACACCGTCTTACAGCGGAACACCTCCGCTCCCTCTTTTGATGGTGTATGTTTGGGCATTCAAACCTTTTCTTACCCGCTTTTTACAAACTATGCTCGGACATTCAAACCTTCTTGTAGCCGAACACATCCACTCCTTCTTTTAATGATGTATGCTTGGGCATTCAAACCTACTTTTTACCCGCTTTTCATTAATTTTGGGTGGACATTCACACCTTGTCACAGCCAAACACCTCCGCTCCCTGTTTTAATCATGTATGGTCGGGCATTCGCACCTTATCTTACCCGCTTTTTACAAACTATAGTCAGACATTCACACCTTGCAGCTGAACCACCTCAGCTCCCTGTTTTGATCATGTATGGTCTGGCAATACTACCTTTTCTTACCCCTTTGTGAGTAATTATGGCTGGACATTCACACCTACTTGCAGTCGAACAGCTCTGCTCCCGCTTTTGATTATGTTTGGTTGGATATTCGAACCTTTTCTTAACTGCTTTTTACAAACTTTGGTCGGACGTTCACACCTTCTTGCAGCCGAACACTTCCGCTTCCGCTTTTGATGGTATATATTCGGGCATTCGAACCTTTTCTTACCAGCTTTTTACAAACCATGGTTGGACTTTCACACCTTCTTGTAGCCAAACAACTCCGCTCCCCCTATTGATTGTGTACAGTCGGGTATTTTAACCTTTTCTTACCCGCTTTTTACCAACTATGGTCGGACATTCACACCGTCTTACAGCGGAACACCTCCGCTCCCGCTTTTGATGGTGTATAGTCAGGCCTTTGAACCTTTTCTTACCCGCTTTTTACAAACTATGGTCGGACATTCAAACCTTCTTGTAGCCAAAAACCTCCGCTCCCTCTTTTGATCATACATTGTCGGGCATTCGCACCTTTTCTTACCCGTTTTTTACAAACCATGGTCGGACTTTCACACATTCTTGTAGCCAAACAACTCCGCTCCCGCTATTGATTGTGTACAGTCGGGTATTTTAACCTTTTCTTACCCACTTTTTTACCAACTATGGTCGGACATTCACACCTTCTTACAGCGGAACACCTCCGCTCCCTCTTTTGATGGTGTATGTTTGGGCATTCGAACCTTTTCTTACCCGCTTTTTACAAACTATGCTCGGACATTCAAACCTTCTTGTAGCCGAACACATCCACTCCTTCTTTTAATGATGTATGGTTGGGCATTCAAACCTACTTTTTACCCGCTTTTCATTAATTTTGGGTGGACATTCACACCTTGTCACAGCCAAACACCTCCGCTCCCTGTTTTGATCATGTATGGTTGGACATTCGCACCTTTTCTCACCCGCTTTTTGCAAACTATGGTCGGCTGTTCACAGCTTCCTCTCCACCATACTTGTATGGTGGGATGTTCACACCCAGTTGCATCCGAAGACCTCCGCCCCCACTTTTGTTGATATTTAGTTGGTCATTCGCAGCTTACCCGCTTTTGGCAAACTATGGCCTTCTTGCAGCCAAACACCTCTGATCTCGCTTTTGATAATGTAAGGTTGGGCATTAAGACCTTGCTTCACCTGCTTTTCATCAAATATAGTAGGACATTCACACCTTCTTGCAGCCGAATACTTCCGCTCCACCTTTTAGTGTTCTATCACACCTTTTTTTCACCGAATTTTATAGATTATGGTTGGAAATTCTCAACCACTCTCATCCGAAGACCTCTCCTCCCACTTTTGTTAATATATTTGAACTTTAGTCGGACATTCACACCTTCTTGCAGCTGAACCACCTCCGCTCCCTGTTTTGATCATGTATGGTCTGGCAATACTACCTTTTCTTACCCGTTTGTGAGTAATTATGGCTGGACATTCACACTTACTTGCAGCCGAACACCACCTCTCTCGCTTTTGATGATGTATGGACCGGCATTCTTACCTTTTCTAACACATTTTTCAGAAATTACGGTCGGAGATTCACACCTACTCACAGCCGAACATCTCCGCTCCCGCATTTGATGGTGTGCAGTCGGACATTCTCACCCTTTCTCATCAGCTTTTTGCAAATTATGATCTGACATTCACACCTACTTGCAGTCGAAAAGCTATGCTCCCGCTTTTGATTATGTTTGGTTGGATATTCAAACCTTTTCTTAACTGCTTTTTACAAACTTTGGTTGGACGTTCACACCTTCTTGTAGCCGAACACATCCACTCCTGCTTTTGATGATGTATGGTTGGGCATTCGCACCTTTTTTTTACCCATTTGTCAGGAATAATGGGTGGACATTCACACCTTCTTGCAGCTGAACACCTCCTCTCCCACTTATGATCATGTGCGGTTTGATTTTCGAAAATTTTCTTTCATGTTTTCTAGCAATTATTGATGGACATTTAGACCTTCTTGCAGCTGAACACCTCCGCTCCTGCTTTTGATCATACCTTGTCAGGCATTCGCACCATGTCTTACCCGCTTTTTACAAACTTTAGTCGAACATTTACACCTTTTTGCAGCCGAACACCACCGCTCTCGCTTTTGATGATGTATGGTCCGGCATTCTTTCCTTTTCTAACACATTTTTTAGCAATTATGGTCGGACATTCACACCTACTCAGAGCCGAACACCTCCGCTCCCGCATTTGATGGTGTATAGTTGGGCATTTTCACCCTTTCGCATCAGCTTTTTGCAAATTATGATCTGATATTCACACCTGCTTTTGATAATGTATGGTTGGGCATTCGCACCTTTTTTTACCCATTTTTCAGGAATTATGGGTGGACATTCACACCTTCTTGCAGCTGAACACCTCCTCTCCTTCTTATGATCATGTGCGGATGATATTCGAAAATTTTCTTTCATGTTTTAAAGCAATTATTGATGGACACTCAGACCTTCTTGCAGCTGAACCACTCTGCTCCCGCTTTTGATGGTGTATAGTCGGGCTTTCGAGCCTTTCCTTCCCGGTTTTTAAAAATTATGGTTGGACATTCAGACCTTCTTGCAGCCGAACACCTCCGCTCCCTCTTTTGATCATACATTGTCGGGCATTCGAACCTTTTCTTACCAGCTTTTTACAAACCATGGTTGGACTTTCACACCTTCTTGTAGCCGAACAACTCCGCTCCCGCTATTGATTGTGTAGAGTCGGGTATTTTAACCTTTTCTTACCCGCTTTTTACCAACTATGGTCGGACATTCACACCGTCTTACAGCGGAACACCTCCGCTCCGCGCTTTTGATGGTGTATAGTCAGGCATTTGAACCTTTTCTTACCCGCTTTTTACAAACTATGGTCGGACATTCAAACCTTCTTGTAGCCGAAAACCTCTGCTCCCTCTTTTGATTATACATTGTCGGGCATTCGCACCTTATCTTACCCGCTTTTTACAAACTGTAGTCAGACATTCACACCTTGGTGCTGAACCACCTCAGCTCCCTGTTTTGATCATGTATGGTCTGGCAATACTACCTTTTCTTACCCGTTTGTGAGTAATTATGGCTGGACATTCACACCTACTTGCATTCGAACAGCTCTGCTCCCGCTTTTGATTATGTTTGGTTGGATATTCGAACCTTCTTACTCGCTTTTTACAAACTATGGTCAGACGTTCAAACCTTCTTGTAGCCGAACATATCCACTCCTGCTTTTGATGATGTATGGTTGGGCATTCAAACCTACTTTTTGCCCGCTTTTCATTAATTTTGGGTGGACATTCACACCTTGTCACAGCCAAACACCTCCGCTCCCTGTTTTGATCATGTATGGTTGCACATTCGCACCTTTTCTCACCCGCTTTTTGCAAACTATGGTCGGCTGTTCACAGCTTCCTCTCCACCATACTTGTATGGTGGGATGTTCACACCCAGTTGCATCCGAAGACCTCCGCCCCCACTTTTGTTGATATTTAGTTGGTCATTCGCAGCTTACCCGCTTTTGGCAAACTATGGCCTTCTTGCAGCCAAACACCTCTGATCTCGCTTTTGATAATGTAAGGTTGGGCATTCAGACCTTGCTTCACCTGCTTTTCACCAAATATAGTCGGACATTCACACCTTCTTGCAGCCGAACACTTCCGCTCCACCTTTTAGTGTTCTATCACACCTTTTTTTCACCGAATTTTATAGATTATGGTTGGAAATTCTCAACCACTCTCATCCGAAGACCTCTCCTCCCGCTTTTATTAATATATTTGAACTTTAGTGAGACATTCACACCTTCTTGCAGCTGAACCACCTCCGCTCCCTGTTTTGATCATGTATGGTCTGGCAATACTACCTTTTCTTACCCGTTTGTGAGTAATTATGGCTGGACATTCACACCTACTTGCAGCCGAACACCACCTCTCTCGCTTTTGATGATGTATGGACCGGCATTCTTACCTTTTCTAACACATTTTTCAGAAATTACGGTCGGAGATTCACACCTACTCACAGCCGAACAACTCCGCTCCCGCATTTGATGGTGTGCAGTCGGACATTCTCACCCTTTCTCATCAGCTTTTTGCAAATTATGATCTGACATTCACACCTGCTTTTGATAATGTATGGTTTGGCATTAGCACCTTTTCTTACCCATTTGTCAGGAATAATGGGTGGACATTCACACCTTCTTGCAGCTGAACACCTCCTCTCCCACTTATGATCATGTGCGGTTTGATTTTCGAAAATTTTCTTTCATGTTTTCTAGCAATTATTGATGGACATTTAGACCTTCTTGCAGCTGAACACCTCCGCTCCTGCTTTTGATCATACCTTGTCAGGCATTCGCACCATGTCTTACCCGCTTTTTACAAACTTTAGTCGAACATTTACACCTTTTTGCAGCCGAACACCACCTCTCTCGCTTTTGATGATGTATGGTCCGGCATTCTTTCCTTTTCTAACACATTTTTCAGCAATTATGGTCGGACATTCACACCTACTCAGAGCCAAACACCTCCGCTCCCGCATTTGATGGTGTATAGTCGGGCATTCTCACCCTTTCTCATCAGCTTTTTGCAAATTATGATCTGACATTCACACCTGCTTTTGATAATGTATGGTTGGGCATTCGCACCTTTTTTTACCCATTTTTCAGGAATTATGGGTGGACATTCACACCTTCTTGCAGCTGAACACCTCCTCTCCTTCTTATGATCATGTGCGGATGATAATCGAAAATTTTCTTTCATGTTTTAAAGCAATTATTGATGGACATTCAGACCTTCTTGCAGCTGAACCACTCTGCTCCCGCTTTTGATGGTGTATAGTCGGGCTTTCGAAACTTTCCTTCCCGGTTTATACAAATTATGGTTGGACATTCAGACCTTCTTGCAGCCGAACACCTCTGCTCCCTCTTTTGATCATACATTGTCGGGCATTAGCACCTTTTCTTACCCGCTTTTTACAAAACATAGTCGGACTTTCACATCTTTTAGTAGCCGAACAACTCCGCTCCCGCTATTGATTGTGTACAGTCGGGTATTTTAACCTTTTCTTACCCGCTTTTTACCAACTATGGTCGGACATTCACACCTTCTTACAGCGGAACACCTCCGCTCCCTCTTTTGATGGTGTATGTTCGGGCAGTCAAACCTTTTCTTACCTGCTTTTTACAAACTATGGTCAGACATTCAACCCTTCTTGGAGCCGAACACATCCACTCCTGCTTTTGATTATGTATATTTGGGCATTCGCACCTTTTCTTACCCATTTTTCAGTAATTATGGGTGTACATTCACACCTTCTTGCAGCCAAACACCTCCGCTCCCTCTTTTGATCATACATTTTAGGGCATTCGCACCTTTTCTTACCCGCTTTTTACAAACCATGGTCGGACTTTCACACCTTTTAGTAGCCGAACAACTCCGCACCCGCTACTGATTGTGTACAGTCGGGTATTTTAACCTTTTCTTACCCGTTTTTTACCAACTATGGTCGGACATTCACACCTTCTTACAGCGGAACACCTCCGCTCCCTCCTTTGATGGTGTATGTTCGGGCATTCGAACCTTTTCTTACCCGCTTTTTACAAACTATGGTCAGACGTTCAAACCTTCTTGTAGCCGAAAACCTCTGCTCCCTCTTTTGATTATACATTGTCAGGCATTCGCACCTTATCGTACCCGCTTTTTACAAACTATAGTCAGACATTCACACCTTGGTACTGAACCACCTCAGCTCCCTGTTTTGATCATGTATGGTCTGGCAATACTACCTTTTCTTACCCGTTTGTGAGTAATTATGGCTGGACATTCACAACTACTTGCAGTCGAACAGCTCTGCTCCCGCTTTTGATTTTGTTTGGTTGGATATTCGAACCTTTTCTTAACTGCTTTTTACAAACTTTGGTCGGACGTTCACACCTTCTTGCAGCCGAACACCTCCGCTTCCGCTTTTGATGGTATATATTCGGGCATTCGAACCTTTTCTTACCAGCTTTTTACAAACCATGGTTGGACTTTCACACCTTCTTGTAGCCGAACAACTCCGCTCCCCCTATTGATTGTGTACAGTCGGGTATTTTAACCTTTTCTTACCCACTTTTTACCAACTATGGTTGGACATTCACACCTTCTTACAGCGGAACACCTCCGCTCCCTCTTTTGATGGTGTTTGTTTGGGCATTCGAACCTTTTCTTACCCGCTTTTTACAAACTATGCTCGGACATTCAAACCTTCTTGTAGCCGAACACATCCACTCCTTCTTTTGATGATGTATGCTTGGGCATTCAAACCTACTTTTTGCCCGCTTTTCATTAATTTTGGGTGGACATTCACACCTTGTCACAGCCAAACACCTCCGCTCCCTCTTTTGATGGTGTTTGTTTGGGCATTCGAACCTTTTCTTACCCGCTTTTTACAAACTATGCTCGGACATTCAAACCTTCTTGTAGCCGAACACATTCACTCCTTCTTTTGATGATGTATGCTTGGGCATTCAAACCTACTTTTTGCCCGCTTTTCATTAATTTTGGGTGGACATTCACACCTTGTCACAGCCAAACACCTCCGCTCCCTGTTTTGATCATGTATGGTTGGACATTCGCACCTTGTCTCACCCGCTTTTTGCAAACTATGGTCGGCTGTTCACAGCTTCCTCTCCACCATACTTGTATGGTGGGATATTCACACCCACTTGCATCCGAAGACCTTTTGTTGATATTTAGTCGGTCATTCGCAGCTTACCCGCTTTTTACAAACTATAGTCAGACATTCACACCTTGGTGCTGAACCACCTCAGCTCCCTGTTTTGATCATGTATGGTCTGGCAATACTACCTTTTTTTACCCGTTTGTGAGTAATTATGGCTGGACATTCACACCTACTTGCAGTCGAACAGCTCTGCTCCCGCTTTTGATTATGTTTGGTTGGATATTCGAACCTTTTCTTAACTGCTTTTTACAAACTTTGGTCGGACGTTCACACCTTCTTGCAGCCGAACAACTCCGCTCCCGCTATTGATTGTGTACAGTCGGGTATTTTAACCTTTTCTTACCCGCTTTTTACCAACTATGGTCGGACATTCACACCGTCTTACAGCGGAACACCTCCGCTCACGCTTTTGATGGTGTATTGTCAGGCATTCGAACCTTTTCTTACCCGCTTTTTACAAACTATGGTCAGACGTTCAAACCTTCTTGTAGCTGAACATATCCACTCTTGCTTTTGATGATGTATGGTTGGGCATTCGAACCTACTTGTTGCCCGCTTTTCATTAATTATGGGTGGACATTCACACCTTGTCTCAGCCAAACACCTCCGCTCCCTGTTTTGATCATGTATGGTTTGACATTCGCACCTTTGCTTACCTTCTTTTTATACTGATTGCTCAAGATTAAGTTGTTCTTTCTCAAACTACAAAAATTTTTTAATTGTTGAAACTTGATTTGAAGTGGATAAATAAGGAAGACAAACAGTTTTAAGTCAGGCTGATAGCAATTAATTTTATAGCAAAATCTGTATTTCGTCATTTGTCGAGAGATGCTTATTGCTGAAGAAGTTCTTTCTCATTCTACAAAGTACAACGTTGTTTATCATTGAAACTTGATTAGACATGAATAAATATGAAGGACAAAGCAGTCTTAACTTGGTTTGAGTTAAGGAATTCGTTTTATAGGAGAATCCGAATTCGTGCATAACTCGTAAAATAGAGCTTATTTTCGGATTCCTAAAGAATGAGTCTGGTTCTTTCTCATAATACAAAGTTTGTTGTTTATTGTTGAAACTTCATCAGACCGTTAGATATAGTCGGACTCACCTCGACGCACGGCTTGGGATCTGGAACCAGTACTCTTGAGAGGGGTTGGACTCTCTTCCACTCTGGAGTTGCCCGTGGTGAGAGGCGCAGAGCAGATGTGGGCATACTTATTGCCCCCCCGGCTGTGTGCCAGTACATTGGGGTTTACCCCAGTGAACGAGAGGGTAGCCTCCCTCCGCCTTGGGTGGGGGGACGAGTCCTGACTGTTGTTTGTGCCTATGCGCCAAACAGCAGTTCAGAGTACCTACTCTTTTTGGAGTCTCTGGGGGAGGCACTGGAGAATGCTCCTACCGGAGACTCCCTCATTCTGCTGGGGGACTTCAATGCTCACGTGGGCAATGACAGTGAGACCTGGAGGGGTGTGATTGGGAGGAACGGCCCCCCCGATCTGAATCAGAGTGGTGTTATGTTGTTGGACTTCTGTGCCAGTCATAGACTGTCCATAACGAACACCATGTTCAGGCATAAGGGTGTCCATATGTGCACTTGGCACCAGGACACCCTTGGCCGCAGTTCGATGATCGACTTTGTGGTTGTATCATCGGACTTGCGGCCGTATGTCCTGGACACTCGGGTGAAGAGAGGGGCGGAGCTGTCAACTGATCACCACCTGGTGGTGAGTTGGCTCCGCTGGTGGGGGAGGATGCCGATCAGACCTGGCAGGCCCAAACGTATTGTGAGGGTCTGCTGGGAGCGTTTGTCAGAATCCCCCGTCAGAAGGAGCTTTAACTCCCACCTCCGGCAGAGCTTCAACCATATTTGAGGTGGGGGACATTGAATGGGCCATGTTCCGTGACTCCATTGCCGAGGCAGCTGGTCGGAGTTGTGGCCGTAAGGTGGTCGGTGCCTGTCGTGGCGGCAACCCTCGAACCTGCTGGTGGACACCAGTGGTGAGGGAAGCCGTCAAGCTGAAGAAGGAGTCCTATCGGGCCTTTTTGGCCAGTGGGACCCTGGAAGAAGCTGATAGGTACCGACGGGCCAGACGGGCCACGGCTTCGGCGGTTGCTGAGGCAAAAACTCGGGCCTGGGAGGAGTTCGGTGAGACCATGGAGAACGATTTCCGGACGGCCTCGAAAAGATTCTGGTCCACCATCCGGCATCTCAGGGGGGGGAAGCGGCTCACAGTCAACACTGTTTACAGTGCGGACGGGGCTTTGCTGACCTCAATTAGGGATGTTGTGAGTCGGTGGGGGGAGTACTTCGAGGAACTCCTCAATCCTACCAACACGTGCTCGGAAGAGGCAGAGTCGGAGAGCTCGGAGACGGGGCCTCCCATTTCTGGGGCTGAGGTTGCCGAGGTGGTTAAAAAGTTCCTCGTGGCAAGGCCCCGGGGGTGGATGAGGTCCGTCCTGAGTTTCTCAAGGCTCTGGATGTTGTAGGGCTGTCTTGGCTGACACGCCTCTGCAGTATCGCGTGGACATCGGGGACAGTGCCTCTGGACTGGCAGATTGGGGTGGTGGTCCCCCTCTTTAAAAAGGGGGACCGGAGGGTGTGTTCCAACTATAGGGGTATCACACTCCTCAGCCTCCCTGGTAAGGTCTATTCGGGGGTATTGGAGAGGAGGATCCGTCGGATAATCGAGCCTCGGATTCAGGAGATGCAGTGTGGCTTTCGTCCTGGCCGTGGAACAGTGGACCAGCTCTATACCCTCGGCAGGATCCTGGAGGGTGCATGGGAGTTCGCCCAACCAGTCTACATGTGTTTTGTGGACTTGGAGAAAGCGTTCGACCGTGTCCCTCGTGGAGTCCTGTGGGGGGTGCTCCGGGAATATGGAGTGCCGGACCCCTTGATAGGGGCCGTTCGGTCTCTGTATGACCGGTGCCTCTACTTACTGGTCAATCTACGTTCCCATCCTCACCTATGGTCACGAGTTGTGGGTAGTGACCGAAAGAACAAGATCGCGAATACAAGCGGCCGAAATGGGTTTCCTCCGCAGGGTGTCTGGGCTCTCCCTTAGAGATAGGGTGAGAAGCTCAGTCATCCGGGAGGGGCTCGGAGTAGAACCGCTGCTCCTCCGCATTGAGAGGAGTCAGATGAGGTGGCTCGGGCATCTGGTTAGGATGCCCCCTGGGCGCCTCCCTGGGGAGGTGTTCCGGGCACGTCCCACTGGGAGGAGACCCCGGGGGAGACCCAGGACACGTTGGAGAGACTATGTCTCTCGGCTGGCCTGGGAACGCCTCGGGGTCCCCCCGGAAGAGCTGGAGGAAGTGGCCGGGGACAGAGACGTCTGGGTTTCTCTGCTCAAGCTGCTGCCCCCGCGACCCGACCCCCGGATAAGCGGCAGATGATGGATGGATGGATGGATATATCCTCCACCAACCAGACTTACAACCCCCGACTAGGGTAGCAGAATTTCTAAGCATCTGTACCCCAAAACTACTATCAAAAATATATAAATTATTGTCTAAGATAGATGACACAATGTCTCTTCCATCCTCAAAATGGGAGGCAGATTTATCCATCAGTTCTGGTCATAGCTTCTAACCACAAATATGTTTGAACACCTTCATAAAGACTCGAAATCCTAATTTACAGCTCATACAATACAAAATCCTTCATAGAACACACTATACAGGACAAAGGATGTTCAGGATGGGTCTAACACACTCAAACATCTGCTCACATTGCACAGATAACACACCTGATGATTATGTACACGCTTTGTGGTTTTCTGCGCCTGTCCAGAAGTTCTGGCTTGAAGTCTGTGAGGACCTATCAACATGGCTAAAGTGTAGCATCCCTGCATGCCCCACACTGTGCATACTGGGTGACTTAGACAACATCAACATGGAAATTAACTCAGCACACATGGTTGTCACAGTGTTATGTATCGCAAAGAAAACTATTCTCATGAACTGGAAAGCGAAGAACAATCTGTGTATTAACCAGTTTAGAAATTTTCTTTTAGATTATATTAGCATGGAAACAATGTCTGCCTCCTCAAAACATCAATTGGCTGAATTTCATTCTCTCTGGTCCCCTCTGATTAGTTTTATCACATAGTGGTGGTGGTGGGTTGCTGGGTGATGGTGGGTCTCAGGCCCGGGCTGCTGCGACTGGTGTGACCGGGTGGTTTGTTTGTTTGTTTTTTGTAGAGGTCCTCCGGGGTGGGGTTGGGTTGAGTGGGGTGGGGCGGGATGGGTACCTTCTGGGGGTACAGTAGCTCCCGGAATATGGTCGCTGCAGGCCCCGAGCCTGGTGGACATCAGGCCCTCCTGCCCATTGCTGGCTCCCAGGTAGCGGGGATGCCTATTGCAGCCAGTCCCTGGCTGCCCTCTCTGGGGGAGAGTAGCTCCCCCGGTATATATCCCCATACCCCTCTCCCTTCTGGCTCCTGTACACAGCACACACTCACACATGAAGGGTTTTGGGGGCGTGTGTGTTCGGTGGGGTGTAGTGGATGGGGCCACGTAGGTGGTCCCCTTTGGTTGCACTCTGCAGTTCCCTGCCCCTGTTTTAATTACACCTTAGACATTAGTACTTATCAAACACACTCACACACACACATTAGGTCTTGGGGGGTGGTTACACTGAGTGGCATCTGGTGGGCGGGGCTCTTTGGGTATGTAGGCTGCCCAGAGTGCCGCGCTCCCAGTTCTACAAGTTTGGCTGCCCCTCAATTTTAATTGCTCACTATTAGAAAATATTGAAGAGCCAGAAGGGTGAGGGGAGGGGTCTTCTTCGCACACCCCTGCTTCCTGGTGTCTGCTCGGGGCAGGAGGGGCCAGGAGGATTAATTAATTGTTCTGCTGGTTCGGGGTCTGTGGTGGCTGGGGGGTTGCTGGCCTCCTGGTGTGCCCGCTGCACTACACCCCAGCAGAGTCGAGGGAGGTAGGATGTGTGGATGTGTGGATGTATGGGACGTGAAAGTGTGTGTGGTAATGATTGGGCCTGGATCTGGGACTTGCTGTCGCCTGGCCTGCCTGTGTTTCTCCCGATGGGGCATCAGCGTTGCCTCTCCCCACTGCTCGCGACTTCACCCACCTGTGGGCACGTCTTGACTCCCAGGGCACTTGGCCAGGGGCGCTGGGGCAGGCGCTGACCCACTTTGTGGCTGTCTGGGGCGCTTGGCCCTCCTGGGTATTGGGTGGGGCCTCTGCCGGGGGGTTTGGGGGCGCTCGGGCTCCTGGGGCCCAGGTCCAGTGCACGGCCCATGTCTGGGCGGCTGGGGCCTGGCGGGGTCGGTGGGCTGTTGCCCCTGGTTCCCGGAGTGCCTCTGCCCTATGCTTATGGGGGCTCTTTCCGGGGGCTTCCTCTGCAGTCTTCTGGGTGGATACGTGGTTGCCCCTGCGGTGGGCTACCTGGGTTCTGTGCTCTGTGGGGGCTGCTGGTGGCCTGGGTCTTGTGGCCCTCTCTGCCTGCTTCTGATTGTTTGGGGGGCTGTGGATTGTGGCCCTGTACGCTTATACACTCATAACTAAGCACGGTTATCATGTAGGTCCTGTGCCATGGGTGTTGCATGTTCTCACACACACACACACACACACACATTCATTAGTCCAGTAGCATGGTCACTAAGCAGTTGATGTATTATCATGTCGTCTCAGGTCATCTATATCCACAGCTGTGTTGTATGCGATTGCCGCTTCTTGTGCTTGTTTTTGTTTGTTTGTGTGTTTGTTTTTTCTCTGCTTGTCTGCTTTCAGGTGCTCCTCTTGGCGCTAAGGCTGGATTCCCCTCATAGGCCATGGATTGTTGTCTGTTTTGTTTTTTACAGGTGTAGCAGCTGGTTGTCTGGTTTTTGTTTCTATTTTTTTTCTGTTTCCTCTTCTTTCCTCTTCTTCTTTCCTTGTCCCCCGGTCCGGTTCAGTTCAGTTCATGTCATATATTGTAAAAAGAAATGAATAAATGGGCATCAAGGGGAGCTTTACATTTATAAAACTTCCCTTGGCAAAACAAATCTGTTTGGCATCATAGGTATTCAGACTACAATTCTTCTGACATAATGCTGAACAGGACAAGGGGAAAAAAAGTAAAGAAGACAGTTCTGCCGAAAGCCAGGGATAGACCTGTTCTAAGTTCTATACTTTTTAAAAGGGGCGTGTTTATCAACTATGGAATTAGAAGATTTACAAAAATGGTCAAGTGCTAGATCTTCATCTGGGATATTAACAGTGTCATATAACTATTCAACAGATCAGTTAAAAAAAAGCCTGCTCATGGAGATGTTTCAGGATCTGGATACCAAGCGTGGACCTAATGTTTTCATTTTTACAATTCTGATACAGGCTATTGAGCAGTGATAACTAACACCAAGTTCAGATACTGCGGATTTTCTACCTTTGATTTGTTAAGATTGAGCCAATCAGGGACAACCTTGAAGGATCTCTTTGGTTTTGTAGGATCAGTAATTACCTGAGAAAGGTTGATATTGGTACACACCTTTTTTAAATGATCAGAGGCAGAGTTCAACTTGTTTAAATTAAAATTGCCACACAGAGATTGGGTTTATAAGAAATATTAAACATTTACACATAGATTTTTGAATATATGTAGAGGAATGATACTTTGAAATGTGCTCATTGCGGAGTTATGATCAGTTGAGTAATGAAGGTTGAACTATTCTGGGAAAGAGGTTCTATTCCCAGCATCATGATGGACACTCCTGATATAGAAGGTTTCGCTAACGCATTGGAATTGTTTTACTATTTTCATATGCATGTGCAATGAAGAATTGCTTGCTGCTGATAAATGCAAAGAAGAACAGCTTACACATAGATGCTCACATATAGGCTGCTGAATGCAATGAAGACCTGCTTATCAAGTAAAGTTCAATGTCAATGTGTAATATTCAATTAGGATTTGCAAAACAGTGAAGTTAAACAATGAATGGGTCCATAGTCGGTATGAGAAGACTACAGGAATATTTACCTGGGTGTACGTTCAAACAGAGATGAGAAAATTGCGATAAATAATTGTTTGTTTGTTTGTTAGTATGTATATGAATGTTATGTGTATAAACTGTGTTGAGTTATAGTTACTCAGTAGTGTCTCAGTGAAACAACCGACGGGGGAAGCCTTGCGGTGACAACAAAAGCAGTGTTTTACTGATCAGTCAAGTTGCTCCAGTGTACTCCATACAAACTGGTTGGCTACTGAAGGGATAGAAAATGGGGAATACTTGTTTTAAAGCAAACAAGGAATTAGATGGGAAAAATACATGTTTTAACGGGACCCAGACAATATTAAATACTCAGACAGATGGGAGAAGAAGTGTAGTTTTGTAGGAAATCACAAAATTATTACATAGAATTAGTGAAATCAATTGAAGAATGCCTTTCTGAAGAGCTGTTTACCACAGATGAGCAGCTTTGCGACCAAGCACATTGTAGATCGCTTTACTGCCAAAATGATCTAATTTAATGGATTGGTTTAGACATGCATAACAGCATTTTAAGAACAAAGAGAGAAACAAAAAGGGACAACGCTTCATGGTGGAAGGTGATGTATAAATAACTGTGTATATGATGAAGGGGGTGGCAACACCCATTCCGAAATCCCGCCATTCCGACATCCCGCTATTCCGACATACCACCATTCCGACATACCACCATTCCGACATGCAAACGTCCCACCATTCCGACATCCCACCATTGCGACATCCCGCTATTCTGACGTTCAAATGTCCCACCATTCCGACAAGGCTTTCCGTATAAGGAAATGTGTGTTACTCAACAGGTGAGTCCCTTCTTTCTGTTCATGCAATTTATATGTTTAACATGTTTATAGACAAGCGTTATTAAAAACACAAAGTCTCGGCAACTGGAGGAGGAGAAGCAGTCCGCGGTGGTTTTCAATCACACACTCCAATGCCACTTGTTTCAACTTCCGAAAATTTAATCCAGGAAAAAAAGGCTTACAAACATGGACCAAAACGGCTCCATAACACGCACAAGAATCCAAAAGAAACGAAAGTTAACTAAAAGAAAGCAAATAAACAGTATGAAGTGGTCAAAATTGGTTTTACGCATGCCTATGTGCGTCTGGCACATGCGTCTTCGGGCTCTCCCACGTTGGTTTGTGGATGAAAGCTATATGTTCAGCTGTAATGTCATGTAAAAACAATCTCTACATGACATTTAGTCCCAGGTGTGACCAGTTAGGTCCTTAAGATATCAACAAGCTGTATAAAGCTACAACCGTTGCGGCTGTGTGTTTGTGCCAAATGCGCAAAACCCATCCGCGCTTCCCAAAATTGGAGTGAGTACTCATAAATCACGTGAATAACATGAATAAACGTTTTTACTGCATTTTGTTGTGTTTTATACGTTCTATGCTGTCATTTCTTTCTTCTTCTATTGGCAAGGCAAGGCAGAGTGCTCGCAACTGTGTCCTGTGCAGTAGCCGTGATATCTGTAATTGCAATTATTACTTTTGCATATGATGACAGCGTGCAAAAGACGCATGGGCTCTGTGGAGAGCTCCGCTCCAGCTGGCTGCTGTGACAGCTCACTGACACTGTATTTCTGCTTAATCAGTTTCAGTCTCGCCAGAGTTATATTAATATCTGTATTTTTATATTTGAAATTCAGGGGATTTTGATAATAGATTATTAAAGTTTGTTTGCGAGGCTGTGGCCTCTGCATGTGCAAAGCTTGTGCGCCAAACTTTAGGGCGTATTTGCGCCGGCATATCATTAGTGCAAAATGTTTTGGGTAAAAAATAGGCTATTAAAAGGAACTGTCGGAATGGCGGTATGTTAAAAAAAACAAAAAACATACCGCCATTCCGACCATAGGAGGAAAAAAGTGTCGGAATGGTGGGACGTTTGATAAAAAATTAAGTGTCGCCATTCCGACAATTGGAGACCCATGTCGGAATGGCGAGATGTCGGAATGGCAGCATGTAACCATGATGAAGGAGAGACCATTTGAGCAGCACAGCCATTTCGCAGCACAGGGACAGCAATCCAAGTTACAGGATCTCCCACGTGGTATCACCTGTCACATTGTGTCAAGGCATCAAAAGAAGAAAAAATCACCAAACTCAAGGACAAAAAGACAAAGACTCCGGTGAACGAAGACAGAGGACTGACAAACCAGAAATACAAAAGGATTCTCGATATCAAGATCCAGAAGAAGAGGCTAACAATGCCACGAACACTTACGATGCTGGGAATGATGCCAGCAATGAACAGAGAAGAAGATTCAGTGTCATCAATCTGCATTACGTGCCTCTAATGAGGGGGTGAATATAGAATCCTCAACGATTACAACGTCTCTGGGAACTGTGACAACAACAAGGTTTAAACCATTTTAATATATATTGTAACCTATTGTCTAAGGAATAGTGCTGAAAATGAGGTAAATCTAATCCACCACTGTCCTTGGTCTTCTGTAGGGTTTTTAAACTAATACGTGGTGGTTTGTTTTTCCACAGAAATTTGGAGATGCATGAATCTAGTGACTTAAACCAAGTAGCAGATGGTTTTATGGGGATCATTGAGAACAAATAGTTAACTTTTGGTAGTATCATCATTTTAATGGATGTAACTCTCCCCATAAGTGATATAGGTAAGGACTTCCAACGAGAGATCGTCCTCTACTGTCTTTAATAATTGCACATAATTTAGCTTTGTTAGCTCTGAGAGCCTGGAGGAAATGTTTATGCCTAAATATCTAATATTTCCTGACTGTAAAGTGATCGCAGGTATATTATGGACCCTACAGTTAATGGGCAGAACTGTGGTCTTAGACCAGTTGATAGAGTAGTCAGAAAGTGCTGAGAATTTATTTATGAGTGTGATCGTGTGACTGAGAGACGTCTGTGAGTTCTGAAGGAAAAGTAATACATCATCAGCATAAAGACTTATTTTATCCTCAATATTTTGGGATTAATTACTCACAAACGGGTAAGAAAAGGTAGTATTGCCAGACCATACATGATCAAAACAGGGAGCGGAGGTGGTTCAGCTGCAAGGTATGAATGTCTGACTATAGTTTGTAAAAAGCGGGTAAGATAAGGTGCGAATGCCCAACAATGTATGATCAAAAGAGGGAGCGGAGGGTTTTGGCTACAAGAAGGTTTGAATGTCCGACCATAGTTTGTAAAAAGCGGGTAAGAAAAGCTTACCATACATCATCAAAAGCAGGAGTGGATGTGTTCGGCTACAAGAAGATTTGAATGTCCATCAATAATTGCTTTAAAACATGAAAGAAAATTTTCAAATATCAAACCGCACATGATCATAAGCGGGAGAGGAGTTGTTCAGCTGCAAGAAGGTGTGAATGTCCACCCATAATTACTGAAAAATGGGTAAGAAAAGGTGAAAATGCCCAACCATACATCATCAAAAGCAGGAGTGGATGTGTTCGGCTACAAGAAAGTTTGAATGTCCGACCATAGTTTGTAAAAAGCGGGTAAGAAAAGGTTCGAATGCCCGAACATAGACCATCAAAAGAGGGAGCGGAGGTGTTCCGCTGTAAGAAGGTGTAAATGTCCGACCATAGTTGGTAAAAAGCGGGTAAGAAAAGGTTAAAATACCCGACTGTACACAATCAATAGCGGGAGCGGAGTTGTTTGGCTACAAGAAGGTGTGAAAGTCCGACCACGGTTTGTAAAAAGCGGGTAAGAAAAGGTTCGAATGCCCGAATATATACCATCAAAAGTGGAAGTGGATGTGTTCGGCTGCAAGAAGGTGTGAACGTCCGACCAAAGTTTGTAAAAAGCAGTTAAGAAAAGGTTCGAATATCCAACCAAACATAATCAAAAGCGGGAGCAGAGCTGTTCGACTGCAAGTAGGTGTGAATGTCAGATCATAATTTGCAAAAAGCTGATGAGAAAGGGTGAAAATGCCCGGCTATACACCATCAAATGTGGGAGCGGAAGTGTTCGGCTGTGAGTAGGTGTGAATGTCCAACCATAATTGCTGAAAAATGTGTTAGAAGAGACTAGAATGCCGGACAAGACATTATCAAATGCGAGAGCGGAGTTGTTCGGCTGTGAGTAGGTGTGAATCTCCGAGCATAGTTTGTAAAAAGGGGGTAAGAATAGGTTCGAATGCCCGAACATACACTATCAAAACAGGGAGCTGAGGTGGCTCAGCTGCAAGGTGTGAATGTCTGACTATAGTTTGTAAATAAGGTGCGAATGCCCAACAATGTATAATCAAAAGAGGGAGCGGAGGTTTTCGGCTACAAGAAGGTTTGAATGTCCGACCATAGTTTGTAAAAAGCGGGTAAGAAAAGGTTCAAATGCCTGACTATACACCATCAAAAGCGGGAGCAGAGGTGTTCCGCTGTAAGACGGTGTGAATGTCCGACCATATTTGGTAAAAAGCGGGTAAGAAAAGGTTAAAATACCCGACTGTACACAATCAATAGCGGGAGAGGAGGTGTTCAGCTGCAAGAAGGTGTGAATGTCCACCCATAATTACTGAAAAATGGGTAAGAAAAGGTGCGAATGCCAAACCATACATTATCAAAAGCAGGTGTGAATGTCAGATCATAATTTGCAAAAAGCTGATGAGAAAGGGTGAGAATGCCCGACTATACACCATCAAATGCGGGAGCGGAGTTGTTCGGCTGTGAGTAAGTGTTAATCTCCGACCATAATTGCTGAAAAATGTGTTAGAAAAGGTAAGAATGCCCGTCCATACATCATCAAAAGCGAGAGCAGAGCTGTTCGACTGCAAGTAGGTGTGAATGTCCAGCCATAATTACTCACAAACGGGTAAGAAAAGGTAGTATTGCCAGACCATACATGATCAAAACAGGGAGCGGAGGTGGTTCAGCTGCAAGAAGGTGTGAATGTCTCACTAAAGTTCAAATATATTAACAAAAGCGGGAGGAGAGGTCTTCGGATGAGAGTGGTTGAGAATTTCCAACCATAATCTATAAAATTCGGTGAAAAAAAGGTGTGATAGAACACTAAAAGGTGGAGCGGAAGTGTTCGGCTGCAAGAAGGTGTGAATGTCCGACTATATTTGGTGAAAAGCAGGTGAAGCAAGGTCTGAATGCCCAACCTTACATCATCAAAAGCGAGATCAGAGGTGTTTGGCTGCATGAAGGCCATAGTTTGCCAAAAGCGGGTAAGCTGCGAATGACCAACTAAATATCAACAAAAGGTCTTCGGATGCAAGTGGGTGTGAATATCCCACCAAGTATGGTGGAGAGGAAGCTGTGAACAGCCGACCATAGTTGGCAAAAAACGGGTGAGAAAAGGAGCGAATGTCCAACCATACATGATCAAAACAGGGAGCGGAGGTGTTTGGCTGTGACAAGGTGTGAATGTCCACAAAAATTAATGAAAAGCGGGCAACAAGTAGGTTTGAATGCCCAACCATACATCATCAAAAGCAGGAGTGGATGTGTTCGGCTACAAGAAGGTTTGAATGTCCGAGCATAGTTTGTAAAAAGCGGGTAAGAAAAGGTTCGAATGCCCAAACATACAACATCAAAAGAGGAAGCGGAGGTGTTCCGCTGTAAGAAGGTGTGAATGTCCGACCATAGTTGGTAAAAAACGGGTAAGAAAAGGTTAAAATACCCGACTGTACACAATCAATAGCGGGAGCGGATGTGTTTGGCTACAAGAATGTGTGAAAGTTCAACCATGGTTTGTAAAAAGCTGCTAAGAAAAGGTTCGAATGCCCGAATATATACCATCAAAAGCGGAAGCGGAGGTGTTCGGCTGCAAGAAGGTGTGAACGTCCGACCAAAGTTTGCAAAAAGCAGTTAAGAAAAGGTTCGAATGCCCGAATATATACCATCAAAAGCGAGAGCAGAGCTGTTCGACTGCAAGTAGGTGTGAATGTCCAGCCATAATTACTCACAAACGGGTAAGAAAAGGTAGTATTGCCAGACCATACATGATCAAAACAGGGAGCTGAGGTGGTTCAGCTGCAAGATGTGAATGTCTGACTATAGTTTGTAAAAAGCGGGTAAGACAAGGTGCGAATGCCCTACAATGTATGATCAAAAGAGGGAGTGGAGGTCTTCGGCTGCAAGGTCTGAATGTCTAACCATAATTTCTAAAAACCGGGTAAGAAAAGGCTCGAAAGCCCGACTATACACAATCAAAAGCGGGAGCGGGAGGTTTTCAGCTGCAAATCCTTCACTCAAACCAAGTGAAAACTGCTTTGTCCTTCATATTTATCAATGTCTAGATTGACTTCAACAAAGAACAACACTGGATTTTGCAGTAGAAGAAAGAGCATCACTGAAGGATCAGTAATCCGAGAATAAGCTTATTTTCATACGTTCTGCATGATTTGGGATTTTATGTATAAAATGAATTCCTTCACTCAAACCAAGTTAAAACTGCTTTGTCCTTCATATTTATCAATGTCTAGATCGACTTCAACAAAGAACAACATTGTATTTTGCAGTAGAAGAAAAAGCAACACTGAAGGATCAGGAATCCGAGAATAAGCTTCTTTTCATACGTTTTGAATGATTTGGGATTTTATGTATAAAATGAATTCCTTCACTCAAACCAAGTGAAAACTGCTTTGTCCTTCATATTTATCAATGCCTAGATTTACTTCAACAAAGAACAACATTGTATTTTGCAGTAGTAGAAAGAGCAACACTTGAAGGAACAGGAATCCGAGAATAAGCTTATTTTCATACGTTCTGCATGATTTGGGATTTTATGTATAAAATGAATTCCTTTACTCAAACTATGTTAAAACTGCTTTGTCCTTCATATTTATCAATGTCTAGATTGACTTCAACAAAGAACAACATTGTATTTTGCAGTAGAAGAAATAGCAAAACTGAAGGATCAGGAATCCGAAAACACGCTTATTTTCATACGTTCTGCTTGATTTGGGATTTTGCTATAAAATTATTTCCTTCACTCAAACAAAGTGGAAACTGCTTTGTCCTTCATATTTATCAATGTCTATATCGATTTCAACAAAGAACAAGGCTGTATTTTGCAGTATAGGAAAGAGCAACACTGGAGGATCAGGAATCCGAGAATAAGCTTACTTTCATGAGTCCTGCACGATTTCGGATTTTCCTATAAAATGAATTGCTTTGCTCAAACCAAGTTAAAATTGCTTTGTCCTTCATAGTTATCCGTGTCTAAAATGTATCAAGCATAAAGTTCCTCATATTACCCTGAATGAGAATCCCTTTGGTTGAGCAATACGTTCCTTTTGCGGAGTTATGCATGATTTCGGATTTTGCTATAAAATTCATTCCTTCACACCTTTTTTTTTTCACCGCATTTTATAGATTATGGTTGGAAATTTCAACCACTCTAATCCGAAGACCTCTCCTCCCGCTTTTGTTAATATATTTGAACTTTAGTTGGACATTCACCCCTTTTTGCAGCTAAACCACCTCCGCTCCATGTTTTGATCATGTATGGTCTGGCAATACTACATTTTCTTACCCGTTTGTGAGTAATTATGGCTGGATATTCACACCTACTTGCAGCTGAACACAATCTCTCTCGCTTTTAATTATGTTTGGATATTCGAACCTTTTCTTTACTGCTTTTTGCCAACTTTGGTCGGACGTTCACACCTTCTTGCAGCCGAACACCTCCGCTTCCGCTTTTGATGGTATATATTCGGGCATTCGAACCTTTTCTTACCAGCTTTTGACAAACGATGGTTGGACTTTCACACCTTCTTGTAGCCGAACAACTCCGCTCCCGCTATTGATTGTGTACAATCGGGTATTTTAACCTTTTCTTACCCGCTTTTTACCAACTATGGTCGGACATTCACACCTTCTTACAGCGGAACACCTCCACTCCCTCTTTTGATGGTGTATGTTCGGGCAGTCAAACCTTTTCTTACCTGCTTTTTACAAACTATGGTCAGACATTCAACCCTTCTTGGAGCCGAACACATCCATTCCTGCTTTTGATTATGTATAGTTGGGCATTCGCACCTTTTCTTACCCATTTTTCAGTAATTATGGGTGTACATTCACACCTTCTTGCAGCCGAACACCTCCGCTCCCTCTTTTGATCATACATTTTCGGGCATTCGCACCTTTTCTTACCCGCTTTTTACAAACCATGGTTGGACTTTCACAACTTCTTGTAGCCGAACAACTACGCTCCCCCTATTGATTGTGTACAGTCGGGTATTTTAACCTTTTCTTACCCACTTTTTACCAACTATGGTCGGACATTCACACCTTCTTACAGCGGAACACCTCCGCTCCCTCTTTTGATGGTGTATGTTTGGGCATTCGAACCTTTTCTTACCCGCTTTTTACAAACTATGGTCAGACGTTCAAACCTTCTTGTAGCCGAACATATCCACTCCTGCTTTTGATGATGTATGGTTGGGCATTCAAACCTACTTTTTGCCCGCTTTTCATTAATTTTGGGTGGACATTCACACCTTGTCACAGCCAAACACCTCCGCTCCCTGTTTTGATCATGTATGGTTGCACATTCGCACCTTTTCTCACCCGCTTTTTGCAAACTATGGTCGGCTGTTCACAGCTTCCTCTCCACCATACTTGTATGGTGGGATGTTCACACCCAGTTGCATCCGAAGACCTCCGCCCCCACTTTTGTTGATATTTAGTTGGTCATTCGCAGCTTACCCGCTTTTGGCAAACTATGGCCTTCTTGCAGCCAAACACCTCTGATCTCGCTTTTGATAATGTAAGGTTGGGCATTCAGACCTTGCTTCACCTGCTTTTCACCAAATATAGTCGGACATTCACACCTTCTTGCAGCCGAACACTTCCGCTCCACCTTTTAGTGTTCTATCACACCTTTTTTTCACCGAATTTTATAGATTATGGTTGGAAATTCTCAACCACTCTCATCCGAAGACCTCTCCTCCCGCTTTTGTTAATATATTTGAACTTTAGTGAGACATTCACACCTTCTTGCAGCTGAACCACCTCCGCTCCCTGTTTTGATCATGTATGGTCTGGCAATACTACCTTTTCTTACCCGTTTGTGAGTAATTATGGCTGGACATTCACACCTACTTGCAGCCGAACACCACCTCTCTCGCTTTTGATGATGTATGGACCGGCATTCTTACCTTTTCTAACACATTTTTCAGAAATTACGGTCGGAGATTCACACCTACTCACAGCCGAACAACTCCGCTCCCGCATTTGATGGTGTGCAGTCGGACATTCTCACCCTTTCTCATCAGCTTTTTGCAAATTATGATCTGACATTCACACCTGCTTTTGATAATGTATGGTTTGGCATTCGCACCTTTTCTTACCCATTTGTCAGGAATAATGGGTGGACATTCACACCTTCTTGCAGCTGAACACCTGCTCTCCCACTTATGATCATGTGCGGTTTGATTTTCGAAAATTTTCTTTCATGTTTTCTAGCAATTATTGATGGACATTTAGACCTTCTTGCAGCTGAACACCTCCGCTCCTGCTTTTGATCATACCTTGTCAGGCATTCGCACCATGTCTTACCCGCTTTTTACAAACTTTAGTCGAACATTTACACCTTTTTGCAGCCGAACACCACCTCTCTCGCTTTTGATGATGTATGGTCCGGCATTCTTTCCTTTTCTAACACATTTTTCAGCAATTATGGTCGGACATTCACACCTACTCAGAGCCAAACACCTCCGCTCCCGCATTTGATGGTGTATAGTCGGGCATTCTCACCCTTTCTCATCAGCTTTTTGCAAATTATGATCTGACATTCACACCTGCTTTTGATAATGTATGGTTGGGCATTCGCACCTTTTTTTACCCATTTTTCAGGAATTATGGGTGGACATTCACACCTTCTTGCAGCTGAACACCTCCTCTCCTTCTTATGATCATGTGCGGATGATATTCGAAAATTTTCTTTCATGTTTTAAAGCAATTATTGATGGACATTCAGACCTTCTTGCAGCTGAACCACTCTGCTCCCGCTTTTGATGGTGTATAGTCGGGCTTTCGAAACTTTCCTTCCCGGTTTATACAAATTATGGATGGACATTCAGACCTTCTTGCAGCCGAACACCTCTGCTCCCTCTTTTGATCATACATTGTCGGGCATTAGCACCTTTTCTTACCCGCTTTTTACAAACCATAGTCGGACTTTCACATCTTTTAGTAGCCGAACAACTCCGCTCCCGCTATTGATTGTGTACAGTCGGGTATTTTAACCTTTTCTTACCCGCTTTTTACCAACTATGGTCGGACATTCACACCTTCTTACAGCGGAACACCTCCGCTCCCTCTTTTGATGGTGTATGTTCGGGCAGTCAAACCTTTTCTTACCTGCTTTTTACAAACTATGGTCAGACATTCAACCCTTCTTGGAGCCGAACACATCCACTCCTGCTTTTGATTATGTATATTTGGGCATTCGCACCTTTTCTTACCCATTTTTCAGTAATTATGGGTGTACATTCACACCTTCTTGCAGCCAAACACCTCCGCTCCCTCTTTTGATCATACATTTTCGGGCATTCGCACCTTTTCTTACCCGCTTTTTACAAACCATGGTCGGACTTTCACACCTTTTAGTAGCCGAACAACTCCGCACCCGCTACTGATTGTGTACAGTCGGGTATTTTAACCTTTTCTTACCCGTTTTTTACCAACTATGGTCGGACATTCACACCTTCTTACAGCGGAACACCTCCGCTCCCTCCTTTGATGGTGTATGTTCGGGCATTCGAACCTTTTCTTACCCGCTTTTTACAAACTATGGTCAGACGTTCAAACCTTCTTGTAGCCGAAAACCTCTGCTCCCTCTTTTGATTATACATTGTCAGGCATTCGCACCTTATCGTACCCGCTTTTTACAAACTATAGTCAGACATTCACACCTTGGTGCTGAACCACCTCAGCTCCCTGTTTTGATCATGTATGGTCTGGCAATACTACCTTTTCTTACCCGTTTGTGAGTAATTATGGCTGGACATTCACACCTACTTGCAGTCGAACAGCTCTGCTCCCGCTTTTGATTTTGTTTGGTTGGATATTCGAACCTTTTCTTAACTGCTTTTTACAAACTTTGGTCGGACGTTCACACCTTCTTGCAGCCGAACACCTCCGCTTCCGCTTTTGATGGTATATATTCGGGCATTCGAACCTTTTCTTACCAGCTTTTTACAAACCATGGTTGGACTTTCACACCTTCTTGTAGCCGAACACATCCACTCCTTCTTTTGATGATGTATGCTTGGGCATTCAAACCTACTTTTTGCCCGCTTTTCATTAATTTTGGGTGGACATTCACACCTTGTCACAGCCAAACACCTCCGCTCCCTCTTTTGATGGTGTTTGTTTGGGCATTCAAACCTTTTCTTACCCGCTTTTTACAAACTATGCTCGGACATTCAAACCTTCTTGTAGCCGAACACATCCACTCCTTCTTTTGATGATGTATGCTTGGGCATTCAAACCTACTTTTTGCCCGCTTTTCATTAATTTTGGGTGGACATTCACACCTTGTCACAGCCAAACACCTCAGCTCCCTGTTTTGATCATGTATGGTCTGGCAATACTACCTTTTTTTACCCGTTTGTGAGTAATTATGGCTGGACATTCACACCTACTTGCAGTCGAACAGCTCTGCTCCCGCTTTTGATTATGTTTGGTTGGATATTCGAACCTTTTCTTAACTGCTTTTTACAAACTTTGGTCGGACGTTCACACCTTCTTGCAGCCGAACACCTCCGCTTCCGCTTTTGATGGTATATATTCGGGCATTCGAACCTTTTCTTAGCAGCTTTTTACAAACCATGGTTGGACTTTCACACCTTCTTGTAGCCGAACAACTCCGCTCCCGCTATTGATTGTGTACAGTCGGGTATTTTAACCTTTTCTTACCCGCTTTTTACCAACTATGGTCGGACATTCACACCGTCTTACAGCGGAACACCTCCGCTCACGCTTTTGATGGTGTATTGTCAGGCATTTGAACCTTTTCTTACCCGCTTTTTACAAACTATGGTCGGACATTCAAACCTTCTTGTAGCCAAAAACCTCCGCTCCCTCTTTTGAATATACATTGTCGGGCATTCGCACCTTTTCTTACCCGTTTTTTACAAACCATGGTCGGACTTTCAAACCTTCTTGTAGCCCAACACATCCACTCCTGCTTTTGATGATGTATGTTTGGGCATTCGCACCTTTTCTTACCCATTTTTCAGTAATTATGGGTGGACATTCACACCTTCTTACAGCTGAACACCTCCTCTCCCGCTTATGATGGTGTATAGTCGGGCTTTCAAGCCTTTTCTTACCCGGTTTTTACAAATTATAGTTGGACATTCAGACCTTCTTACAGCCGAAAACCTCCACTCCCTCTTTTGATCATACATTGTCGGGCATTAGCACCTTTTCTTACCCGCTTTTTACAAACCATAGTCGGACTTTCACACCTTTTAGTAGCCGAACAACTCCGCTCCCGCTATTGATTGTGTACAGTCGGGTATTTTAACCTTTTCTTACCCGCTTTTTACCAACTATGGTCGGACATTCACACCTTCTTACAGCGGAACACCTCCGCTCCCTCTTTTGATGGTGTATGTTCGGGCAGTCAAACCTTTTCTTACCTGCTTTTTACAAACTATGGTCAGACATTCAACCCTTCTTGGAGCCGAACACATCCACTCCTGCTTTTGATTATGTATAGTTGGGCATTCGCACCTTTTCTTACCCATTTTTCATTAATTATGGGTGTACATTCACACCTTCTTGCAGCCGAACACCTCCGCTCCCTCTTTTGATCATACATTTTCGGGCATTCGCACCTTTTCTTACCCGCTTTTTACAAACCATGGTTGGACTTTCACACCTTTTAGTAGCCGAACAACTCCGCACCCGCTACTGATTGTGTACAGTCGGGTATTTTAACCTTTTCTTACCCGTTTTTTACCAACTATGGTCGGACATTCACACCTTCTTACAGCGGAACACCTCCGCTCCCTCCTTTGATGGTGTATGTTCGGGCATTCGAACCTTTTCTTACCCGCTTTTTACAAACTATGGTCAGACGTTCAAACCTTCTTGTAGCTGAACATATCCACTCTTGCTTTTGATGATGTATGGTTGGGCATTCGAACCTACTTGTTGCCCGCTTTTCATTAATTATGGGTGGACATTCACACCTTGTCTCAGCCAAACACCTCCGCTCCCTGTTTTGATCATGTATGGTTTGACATTCGCACCTTTGCTTACCTTCTTTTTATACTGATTGCTCAAGATTAAATTGTTCTTTCTCAAACTACAAAAAAATTTTAATTGTTGAAACTTGATTTGAAGTGGATAAATAAGGAAGACAAACAGTTTTAAGTCAGGCTGATAGCAATTAATTTTATAGCAAAATCTGTATTTCGTCATTTGTCGAGAGATGCTTATTGCTGAAGAAGTTCTTTCTCATTCTACAAAGTACAACGTTGTTTATCATTGAAACTTGATTAGACATGAATAAATATGAAGGACAAAGCAGTCTTAACTTGGTTTGAGTTAAGGAATTCGTTTTATAGGAGAATCCGAATTCGTGCATAACTCGTAAAATAGAGCTTATTTTCGGATTCCTAAAGAATGAGTCTGGTTCTTTCTCATAATACAAAGTTTGTTGTTTATTGTTGAAACTTCATCAGACCGTTAGATATAGTCGGACTCACCTCGACGCACGGCTTGGGATCTGGAACCAGTACTCTTGAGAGGGGTTGGACTCTCTTCCACTCTGGAGTTGCCCGTGGTGAGAGGCGTAGAGCAGGTGTGGGCATACTTATTGCCCCCCCGGCTGTGTGCCAGTACATTGGGGTTTACCCCAGTGAACGAGAGGGTAGCCTCCCTCCGCCTTGGGTGGGGGGACGAGTCCTGACTGTTGTTTGTGCCTATGCGCCAAACAGCAGTTCAGAGTACCTACTCTTTTTGGAGTCTCTGGGGGAGGCACTGGAGAATGCTCCTACCGGAGACTCCCTCATTCTGCTGGGGGACTTCAATGCTCACGTGGGCAATGACAGTGAGACCTGGAGGGGTGTGATTGGGAGGAACGGCCCCCCCGATCTGAATCAGAGTGGTGTTATGTTGTTGGACTTCTGTGCCAGTCATAGACTGTCCATAACGAACACCATGTTCAGGCATAAGGGTGTCCATATGTGCACTTGGCACCAGGACACCCTTGGCCGCAGTTCGATGATCGACTTTGTGGTTGTATCATCGGACTTGCGGCCGTATGTCCTGGACACTCGGGTGAAGAGAAGGGCGGAGCTGTCAACTGATCACCACCTGGTGGTGAGTTGGCTCCGCTGGTGGGGGAGGATGCCGATCAGACCTGGCAGGCCCAAACGTATTGTGAGGGTCTGCTGGGAGCGTTTGTCAGAATCCCCCGTCAGAAGGAGCTTTAACTCCCACCTCCGGCAGAGCTTCAACCATATTTGAGGTGGGGGACATTGAATGGGCCATGTTCCGTGACTCCATTGCCGAGGCAGCTGGTCGGAGTTGTGGCCGTAAGGTGGTCGGTGCCTGTCGTGGCGGCAACCCTCGAACCTGCTGGTGGACACCAGTGGTGAGGGAAGCCGTCAAGCTGAAGAAGGAGTCCTATCGGGCCTTTTTGGCCAGTGGGACCCTGGAAGAAGCTGATAGGTACCGACGGGCCAGACGGGCCACGGCTTCGGCGGTTGCTGAGGCAAAAACTCGGGCCTGGGAGGAGTTCGGTGAGACCACGGAGAACGATTTCCGGACGGCCTCGAAAAGATTCTGGTCCACCATCCGGCATCTCAGGGGGGGGAAGCGGCTCACAGTCAACACTGTTTACAGTGCGGACGGGGCTTTGCTGACCTCAACTAGGGATGTTGTGAGTCGGTGGGGGGAGTACTTCGAGGAACTCCTCAATCCTACCAACACGTGCTCGGAAGAGGCAGAGTCGGAGAGCTCGGAGACGGGGCCTCCCATTTCTGGGGCTGAGGTTGCCGAGGTGGTTAAAAAGTTCCTTGGTGGCAAGGCCCCGGGGGTGGATGAGGTCCGTCCTGAGTTTCTCAAGGCTCTGGATGTTGTAGGGCTGTCTTTGCTGACACGCCTCTGCAGTATCGCGTGGACATCGGGGACAGTGCCTCTGGACTGGCAGATTGGGGTGGTGGTCCCCCTCTTTAAAAAGGGGGACCGGAGGGTGTGTTCCAACTATAGGGGTATCACACTCCTCAGCCTCCCTGGTAAGGTCTATTCGGGGGTATTGGAGAGGAGGATCCGTCGGATAATCGAGCCTCGGATTCAGGAGATGCAGTGTGGCTTTCGTCCTGGCCGTGGAACAGTGGACCAGCTCTATACCCTCGGCAGGATCCTGGAGGGTGCATGGGAGTTCGCCCAACCAGTCTACATGTGTTTTGTGGACTTGGAGAAAGCGTTCGACCGTGTCCCTCGTGGAGTCCTGTGGGGGGTGCTCCGGGAATATGGAGTGCCGGACCCCTTGATAGGGGCCGTTCGGTCTCTGTATGACCGGTGCCTCTACTTACTGGTCAATCTACGTTCCCATCCTCACCTATGGTCACGAGTTGTGGGTAGTGACCGAAAGAACAAGATCGCGAATACAAGCGGCCGAAATGGGTTTCCTCCGCAGGGTGTCTGGGCTCTCCCTTAGAGATAGGGTGAGAAGCTCAGTCATCCGGGAGGGGCTCGGAGTAGAACCGCTGCTCCTCCGCATTGACAGGAGTCAGATGAGGTGGCTCGGGCATCTGGTTAGGATGCCCCCTGGGCGCCTCCCTGGGGAGGTGTTCCGGGCACGTCCCACTGGGAGGAGACCCCGGGGGAGACCCAGGACACGTTGGAGAGACTATGTCTCTCGGCTGGCCTGGGAACGCCTCGGGGTCCCCCCGGAAGAGCTGGAGGAAGTGGCCGGGGACAGAGACGTCTGGGTTTCTCTGCTCAAGCTGCTGCCCCCGCGACCCGACCCCCGGATAAGCGGCAGATGATGGATGGATGGATGGATATATCCTCCACCAACCAGACTTACAACCCCCGACTAGGGTAGCAGAATTTCTAAGCATCTGTACCCCAAAACTACTATCAAAAATATATAAATTATTGTCTAAGATAGATGACACAATGTCTCTTCCATCCTCAAAATGGGAGGCAGATTTATCCATCAGTTCTGGTCATAGCTTCTAACCACAAATATGTTTGAACACCTTCATAAAGACTCGAAATCCTAATTTACAGCTCATACAATACAAAATCCTTCATAGAACACACTATACAGGACAAAGGATGTTCAGGATGGGTCTAACACACTCAAACATCTGCTCACATTGCACAGATAACACACCTGATGATTATGTACACGCTTTGTGGTTTTCTGCGCCTGTCCAGAAGTTCTGGCTTGAAGTCTGTGAGGACCTATCAACATGGCTAAAGTGTAGCATCCCTGCATGCCCCACACTGTGCATACTGGGTGACTTAGACAACATCAACATGGAAATTAACTCAGCACACATGGTTGTCACAGTGTTATGTATCGCAAAGAAAACTATTCTCATGAACTGGAAAGCGAAGAACAATCTGTGTATTAACCAGTTTAGAAATTTTCTTTTAGATTATATTAGCATGGAAACAATGTCTGCCTCCTCAAAACATCAATTGGCTGAATTTCATTCTCTCTGGTCCCCACTGATTAGTTTTATCACATAGTGGTGGTGGTGGGTTGCTGGGTGATGGTGGGTCTCAGGCCCGGGCTGCTGCGACTGGTGTGACCGGGTGGTTTGTTTGTTTGTTTTTTGTAGAGGTCCTCCGGGGTGGGGTTGGGTTGAGTGGGGTGGGGCGGGATGGGTACCTTCTGGGGGTACAGTAGCTCCCGGAATATGGTCGCTGCAGGCCCCGAGCCTGGTGGACATCAGGCCCTCCTGCCCATTGCTGGCTCCCAGGTAGCGGGGATGCCTATTGCAGCCAGTCCCTGGCTGCCCTCTCTGGGGGAGAGTAGCTCCCCCGGTATATATCCCCATACCCCTCTCCCTTCTGGCTCCTGTACACAGCACACACTCACACATGAAGGGTTTTGGGGGCGTGTGTGTTCGGTGGGGTGTAGTGGATGGGGCCACGTAGGTGGTCCCCTTTGGTTGCACTCTGCAGTTCCCTGCCCCTGTTTTAATTACACCTTAGACATTAGTACTTATCAAACACACTCACACACACACATTAGGTCTTGGGGGGTGGTTACACTGAGTGGCATCTGGTGGGCGGGGCTCTTTGGGTATGTAGGCTGCCCAGAGTGCCGCGCTCCCAGTTCTACAAGTTTGGCTGCCCCTCAATTTTAATTGCTCACTATTAGAAAATATTGAAGAGCCAGAAGGGTGAGGGGAGGGGTCTTCTTCGCACACCCCTGCTTCCTGGTGTCTGCTCGGGGCAGGAGGGGCCAGGAGGATTAATTAATTGTTCTGCTGGTTCGGGGTCTGTGGTGGCTGGGGGGTTGCTGGCCTCCTGGTGTGCCCGCTGCACTACACCCCAGCAGAATCGAGGGAGGTAGGATGTGTGGATGTGTGGATGTATGGGACGTGAAAGTGTGTGTGGTAATGATTGGGCCTGGATCTGGGACTTGCTGTCGCCTGGCCTGCCTGTGTTTCTCCCGATGGGGCATCAGCGTTGCCTCTCCCCACTGCTCGCAACTTCACCCACCTGTGGGCACGTCTTGACTCCCAGGGCACTTGGCCAGGGGCGCTGGGGCAGGCGCTGACCCACTTTGTGGCTGTCTGGGGCGCTTGGCCCTCCTGGGTATTGGGTGGGGCCTCTGCCGGGGGGTTTGGGGGCGCTCGGGCTCCTGGGGCCCAGGTCCAGTGCACGGCCCATGTCTGGGCGGCTGGGGCCTGGCGGGGTCGGTGGGCTGTTGCCCCTGGTTCCCGGAGTGCCTCTGCCCTATGCTTATGGGGGCTCTTTCCGGGGGCTTCCTCTGCAGTCTTCTGGGTGGATGCGTGGTTGCCCCTGCGGTGGGCTACCTGGGTTCTGTGCTCTGTGGGGGCTGCTGGTGGCCTGGGTCTTGTGGCCCTCTCTGCCTGCTTCTGATTGTTTGGGGGGCTGTGGATTGTGGCTCTGTACGCTTATACACTCATAACTAAGCACGGTTATCATGTAGGTCCTGTGCCATGGGTGTTGCATGTTCTCACACACACACACACACACACACATTCATTAGTCCAGTAGCATGGTCACTAAGCAGTTGATGTATTATCATGTCGTCTCAGGTCATCTATATCCACAGCTGTGTTGTATGCGATTGCCGCTTCTTGTGCTTGTTTTTGTTTGTTTGTGTGTTTGTTTTTTCTCTGCTTGTCTGCTTTCAGGTGCTCCTCTTGGCGCTAAGGCTGGATTCCCCTCATAGGCCATGGATTGTTGTCAGTTTTGTTTTTTACAGGTGTAGCAGCTGGTTGTCTGGTTTTTGTTTCTATTTTTTTTCTGTTTCCTCTTCTTTCCTCTTCTTCTTTCCTTGTCCCCCGGTCCGGTTCAGTTCAGTTCATGTCATATATTGTAAAAAGAAATAAATAAATGGGCATCAAGGGGAGCTTTACATTTATAAAACTTCCCTTGGCAAAACAAATCTGTTTGGCATCATAGGTATTCAGACTACAATTCTTCTGACATAATGCTGAACAGGACAAGGGGAAAAAAAAGTAAAGAAGACAGTTCTGCCGAAAGCCAGGGATAGACCTGTTCTAAGTTCTATACTTTTTAAAAGGGGCGTGTTTATCAACTATGGAATTAGAAGATTTACAAAAATGGTCAAGTGCTAGATCTTCATCTGGGATTTTAACAGTGTCATATAACTATTCAACAGATCAGTTAAAAAAAAGCCTGCTCATGGAGATGTTTCAGGATCTGGATACCAAGCGTGGACCTAATGTTTTCATTTTTGCAATTCTGATACAGGCTATTGAGCAGTGATAACTAACACCAAGTTCAGATACTGCGGATTTTCTACCTTTGATTTGTTAAGATTGAGCCAATCAGGGACAACCTTGAAGGATCTCTTTGGTTTTGTAGGATCAGTAATTACCTGAGAAAGGTTGATATTGGTACACACCTTTTTTAAATGATCAGAGGCAGAGTTCAACTTGTTTAAATTAAAATTGCCACACAGAGATTGGGTTTATAAGAAATATTAAACATTTACACATAGATTTTTGAATATATGTAGAGGAATGATACTTTGAAATGTGCTCATTGCGGAGTTATGATCAGTTGAGTAATGAAGGTTGAACTATTCTGGGAAAGAGGTTCTATTCCCAGCATCATGATGGACACTCCTGATATAGAAGGTTTCGCTAACGCATTGGAATTGTTTTACTATTTTCATATGCATGTGCAATGAAGAATTGCTTGCTGCTGATAAATGCAAAGAAGAACAGCTTACACATAGATGCTCACATATAGGCTGCTGAATGCAATGAAGACCTGCTTATCAAGTAAAGTTCAATGTCAATGTGTAATATTCAATTAGGATTTGCAAAACAGTGAAGTTAAACAATGAATGGGTCCATAGTCGGTATGAGAAGACTACAGGAATATTTACCTGGGTGTACGTTCAAACAGAGATGAGAAAATTGCGATAAATAATTGTTTGTTTGTTTGTTAGTATGTATATGAATGTTATGTGTATAAACTGTGTTGAGTTATAGTTACTCAGTAGTGTCTCAGTGAAACAACCGACGGGGGAAGCCTTGCGGTGACAACAAAAGCAGTGTTTTACTGATCAGTCAAGTTGCTCCAGTGTACTCCATACAAACTGGTTGGCTACTGAAGGGATAGAAAATGGGGAATACTTGTTTTAAAGCAAACAAGGAATTAGATGGGAAAAATACATGTTTTAACGGGACCCAGACAATATTAAATACTCAGACAGATGGGAGAAGAAGTGTAGTTTTGTAGGAAATCACAAAATTATTACATAGAATTAGTGAAATCAATTGAAGAATGCCTTTCTGAAGAGCTGTTTACCACAGATGAGCAGCTTTGCGACCAAGCACATTGTAGATCGCTTTACTGCCAAAATGATCTAATTTAATGGATTGGTTTAGACATGCATAACAGCAATTTAAGAACAAAGAGAGAAACAAAAAGGGACAACGCTTCATGGTGGAAGGTGATGTATAAATAACTGTGTATATGATGAAGGGGGTGGCAACACCCATTCCGAAATCCCGCCATTCCGACATCCCGCTATTCCGACATACCACCATTCCGACATACCACCATTCCGACATGCAAACGTCCCACCATTCCGACATCCCACCATTGCGACATCCCGCTATTCTGACGTTCAAATGTCCCACCATTCCGACAAGGCTTTCCGTATAAGGAAATGTGTGTTACTCAACAGGTGAGTCCCTTCTTTCTGTTGATGCAATTTATATGTTTAACATGTTTATAGACAAGCGTTATTAAAAACACAAAGTCTCGGCAACTGGAGGAGGAGAAGCAGTCCGCGGTGGTTTTCAATCACACACTCCAATGCCACTTGTTTCAACTTCCGAAAATTTAATCCAGGAAAAAAAGGCTTACAAACATGGACCAAAACGGCTCCATAACACGCACAAGAATCCAAAAGAAACGAAAGTTAACTAAAAGAAAGCAAATAAACAGTATGAAGTGGTCAAAATTGGTTTTACGCATGCCTATGTGCGTCTGGCACATGCGTCTTCGGGCTCTCCCACGTTGGTTTGTGGATGAAAGCTATATGTTCAGCTGTAATGTCATGTAAAAACAATCTCTACATGACATTTAGTCCCAGGTGTGACCAGTTAGGTCCTTAAGATATCAACAAGCTGTATAAAGCTACAACCGTTGCGGCTGTGTGTTTGTGCCAAATGCGCAAAACCCATCCGCGCTTCCCAAAATTGGAGTGAGTACTCATAAATCACGTGAATAACATGAATAAACGTTTTTACTGCATTTTGTTGTGTTTTATACGTTCTATGCTGTCATTTCTATCTTCTTCTATTGGCAAGGCAAGGCAGAGTGCTCGCAACTGTGTCCTGTGCAGTAGCCGTGATATCTGTAATTGCAATTATTACTTTTGCATATGATGACAGCGTGCAAAAGACGCATGGGCTCTGTGGAGAGCTCCGCTCCAGCTGGCTGCTGTGACAGCTCACTGACACTGTATTTCTGCTTAATCAGTTTCAGTCTCGCCAGAGTTATATTAATATCTGTATTTTTATATTTGAAATTCAGGGGATTTTGATAATAGATTATTAAAGTTTGTTTGCGAGGCTGTGGCCTCTGCATGTGCAAAGCTTGTGCGCCAAACTTTAGGGCGTATTTGCGCCGGCATATCATTAGTGCAAAATGTTTTGGGTAAAAAATAGGCTATTAAAAGGAACTGTCGGAATGGCGGTATGTTAAAAAAAACAAAAAACATACCGCCATTCCGACCATAGGAGGAAAAAAGTGTCGGAATGGTGGGACGTTTGATAAAAAATTAAGTGTCGCCATTCCGACAATTGGAGACCCATGTCGGAATGGCGAGATATCGGAATGGCAGCATGTAACCATGATGAAGGAGAGACCATTTGAGCAGCACAGCCATTTCGCAGCACAGGGACAGCAATCCAAGTTACAGGATCTCCCACGTGGTATCACCTGTCACATTGTGTCAAGGCATCAAAAGAAGAAAAAATCACCAAACTCAAAGACAAAAAGACAAAGACTCCGGTGAACGAAGACAGAGGACTGACAAACCAGAAATACAAAAGGATTCTCGATATCAAGATCCAGAAGAAGAGGCTAACAATGCCACGAACACTTACGATGCTGGGAATGATGCCAGCAATGAACAGAGAAGAAGATTCAGTGTCATCAATCTGCATTACGTGCCTCTAATGAGGGGGTGAATATAGAATCCTCAACGATTACAACGTCTCTGGGAACTGTGACAACAACAAGGTTTAAACCATTTTGATATATATTGTAACCTATTGTCTAAGGAATAGTGCTGAAAATGAGGTAAATCTAATCCACCACTGTCCTTGGTCTTCTGTAGGGTTTTTAAACTAATACGTGGTGGTTTGTTTTTCCACAGAAATTTGGAGATGCATGAATCTAGTGACTTAAACCAAGTAGCAGATGGTTTTATGGGGATCATTGAGAACAAATAGTTAACTTTTGGTAGTATCATCATTTTAATGGATGTAACTCTCCCCATAAGTGATATAGGTAAGGACTTCCAACGAGAGATCGTCCTCTACTGTCTTTAATAATTGCACATAATTTAGCTTTGTTAGCTCTGAGAGCCTGGAGGAAATGTTTATGCCTAAATATCTAATATTTCCTGACTGTAAAGTGATCGCAGGTATATTATGGACCCTACAGTTAATGGGCAGAACTGTGGTCTTAGACCAGTTGATAGAGTAGTCAGAAAGTGCTGAGAATTTATTTATGAGTGTGATCGTGTGACTGAGAGACGTCTGTGAGTTCTGAAGGAAAAGTAATACATCATCAGCATAAAGACTTATTTTATGCTCAATATTTTGGGATTAATTACTCACAAACGGGTAAGAAAAGGTAGTATTGCCAGACCATACATGATCAAAACAGGGAGCGGAGGTGGTTCAGCTGCAAGGTATGAATGTCTGACTATAGTTTGTAAAAAGCGGGTAAGATAAGGTGCGAATGCCCAACAATGTATGATCAAAAGAGGGAGCGGAGGGTTTTGGCTACAAGAAGGTTTGAATGTCCGACCATAGTTTGTAAAAAGCGGGTAAGAAAAGCTTACCATACATCATCAAAAGCAGGAGTGGATGTGTTCGGCTACAAGAAGATTTGAATGTCCATCAATAATTGCTTTAAAACATGAAAGAAAATTTTCAAATATCAAACCGCACATGATCATAAGCGGGAGAGGAGTTGTTCAGCTGCAAGAAGGTGTGAATGTCCACCCATAATTACTGAAAAATGGGTAAGAAAAGGTGAAAATGCCCAACCATACATCATCAAAAGCAGGAGTGGATGTGTTCGGCTACAAGAAAGTTTGAATGTCCGACCATAGTTTGTAAAAAGCGGGTAAGAAAAGGTTCGAATGCCCGAACATAGACCATCAAAAGAGGGAGCGGAGGTGTTCCGCTGTAAGAAGGTGTAAATGTCCGACCATAGTTGGTAAAAAGCGGGTAAGAAAAGGTTAAAATACCCGACTGTACACAATCAATAGCGGGAGCGGAGTTGTTTGGCTACAAGAAGGTGTGAAAGTCCGACCACGGTTTGTAAAAAGCGGGTAAGAAAAGGTTCGAATGCCCGAATATATACCATCAAAAGTGGAAGTGGATGTGTTCGGCTGCAAGAAGGTGTGAACGTCCGACCAAAGTTTGTAAAAAGCAGTTAAGAAAAGGTTCGAATATCCAACCAAACATAATCAAAAGCGGGAGCAGAGCTGTTCGACTGCAAGTAGGTGTGAATGTCAGATCATAATTTGCAAAAAGCTGATGAGAAAGGGTGAAAATGCCCGGCTATACACCATCAAATGTGGGAGCGGAAGTGTTCGGCTGTGAGTAGGTGTGAATGTCCAACCATAATTGCTGAAAAATGTGTTAGAAGAGACTAGAATGCCGGACAAGACATTATCAAATGCGAGAGCGGAGTTGTTCGGCTGTGAGTAGGTGTGAATCTCCGAGCATAGTTTGTAAAAAGGGGGTAAGAATAGGTTCGAATGCCCGAACATACACTATCAAAACAGGGAGCTGAGGTGGCTCAGCTGCAAGGTGTGAATGTCTGACTATAGTTTGTAAATAAGGTGCGAATGCCCAACAATGTATAATCAAAAGAGGGAGCGGAGGTTTTCGGCTACAAGAAGGTTTGAATGTCCGACCATAGTTTGTAAAAAGCGGGTAAGAAAAGGTTCAAATGCCTGACTATACACCATCAAAAGCGGGAGCAGAGGTGTTCCGCTGTAAGACGGTGTGAATGTCCGACCATATTTGGTAAAAAGCGGGTAAGAAAAGGTTAAAATACCCGACTGTACACAATCAATAGCGGGAGAGGAGGTGTTCAGCTGCAAGAAGGTGTGAATGTCCACCCATAATTACTGAAAAATGGGTAAGAAAAGGTGCGAATGCCAAACCATACATTATCAAAAGCAGGTGTGAATGTCAGATCATAATTTGCAAAAAGCTGATGAGAAAGGGTGAGAATGCCCGACTATACACCATCAAATGCGGGAGCGGAGTTGTTCGGCTGTGAGTAAGTGTGAATCTCCGACCATAATTGCTGAAAAATGTGTTAGAAAAGGTAAGAATGCCCGTCCATACATCATCAAAAGCGAGAGCAGAGCTGTTCGACTGCAAGTAGGTGTGAATGTCCAGCCATAATTACTCACAAACGGGTAAGAAAAGGTAGTATTGCCAGACCATACATGATCAAAACAGGGAGCTGAGGTGGTTCAGCTGCAAGATGTGAATGTCTGACTATAGTTTGTAAAAAGCGGGCAAGACAAGGTGCGAATGCCCGACAATGTATGATCAAAAGAGGGAGTGGAGGTCTTCGGCTGCAAGGTCTGAATGTCTAACCATAATTTCTAAAAACCGGGTAAGAAAAGGCTCGAAAGCCCGACTATACACAATCAAAAGCGGGAGCGGGAGGTTTTCAGCTGCAAATCCTTCACTCAAACCAAGTGAAAACTGCTTTGTCCTTCATATTTATCAATGTCTAGATTGACTTCAACAAAGAACAACACTGGATTTTGCAGTAGAAGAAAGAGCATCACTGAAGGATCAGTAATCCGAGAATAAGCTTATTTTCATACGTTCTGCATGATTTGGGATTTTATGTATAAAATGAATTCCTTCACTCAAACCAAGTTAAAACTGCTTTGTCCTTCATATTTATCAATGTCTAGATCGACTTCAACAAAGAACAACATTGTATTTTGCAGTAGAAGAAAAAGCAACACTGAAGGATCAGGAATCCGAGAATAAGCTTCTTTTCATACGTTTTGAATGATTTGGGATTTTATGTATAAAATGAATTCCTTCACTCAAACCAAGTGAAACCTGCTTTGTCCTTCATATTTATCAATGTCTAGATTTACTTCAACAAAGAACAACATTGTATTTTGCAGTAGTAGAAAGAGCAACACTTGAAGGAACAGGAATCCGAGAATAAGCTTATTTTCATACGTTCTGCTTGATTTGGGATTTTGCTATAAAATTATTTCCTTCACTCAAACAAAGTGGAAACTGCTTTGTCCTTCATATTTATCAATGTCTATATCGATTTCAACAAAGAACAAGGCTGTATTTTGCAGTATAGGAAAGAGCAACACTGGAGGATCAGGAATCCGAGAATAAGCTTACTTTCATGAGTCCTGCACGATTTCGGATTTTCCTATAAAATGAATTGCTTTGCTCAAACCAAGTTAAAATTGCTTTGTCCTTCATAGTTATCCGTGTCTAAAATGTATCAAGCATAAAGTTCCTCATATTACCCTGAATGAGAAAGAAGCATCCCTTTGGTTGAGCAATACGTTCCTTTTGCGGAGTTATGCATGATTTCGGATTTTGCCATAAAATTCATTCCTTCACACCTTTTTTTTTTCACCGCATTTTATAGATTATGGTTGGAAATTTCAACCACTCTAATCCGAAGACCTCTCCTCCCGCTTTTGTTAATATATTTGAACTTTAGTTGGACATTCACCCCTTTTTGCAGCTAAACCACCTCCGCTCCCTGTTTTGATCATGTATGGTCTGGCAATACTACATTTTCTTACCCGTTTGTGAGTAATTATGGCTGGATATTCACACCTACTTGCAGCTGAACACAATCTCTCTCGCTTTTAATTATGTTTGGATATTCGAACCTTTTCTTAACTGCTTTTTGCCAACTTTGGTCGGACGTTCACACCTTCTTGCAGCCGAACACCTCCGCTTCCGCTTTTGATGGTATATATTCGGGCATTCGAACCTTTTCTTACCAGCTTTTTACAAACCATGGTTGGACTTTCACACCTTCTTGTAGCCGAACAACTCCGCTCCCCCTATTGATTGTGTACAGTCGGGTATTTTAACCTTTTCTTACCCACTTTTTACCAACTATGGTCGGACATTCACACCTTCTTACAGCGGAACACCTCCGCTCCCTCTTTTGATGGTGTTTGTTTGGGCATTCGAACCTTTTCTTACCCGCTTTTTACAAACTATGCTCAGACATTCAAACCTTCTTGTAGCCGAACACATCCACTCCTTCTTTTGATGATGTATGCTTGGGCATTCAAACCTACTTTTTGCCCGCTTTTCATTAATTTTGGGTGGACATTCACACCTTGTCACAGCCAAACACCTCCGCTCCCTCTTTTGATGGTGTTTGTTTGGGCATTCGCACCTTTTCTTACCCGCTTTTTACAAACTATGCTCGGACATTCAAACCTTCTTGTAGCCGAACACATCCACTCCTTCTTTTGATGATGTATGCTTGGGCATTCAAACCTACTTTTTGCCCGCTTTTCATTAATTTTGGGTGGACATTCGCACCTTGTCTCACCCGCTTTTTGCAAACTATGGTCGGCTGTTCACAGCTTCCTCTCCACCATACTTGTATGGTGGGATATTCACACCCACTTGCATCCGAAGACCTTTTGTTGATATTTAGTCGGTCATTCGCAGCTTACCCGCTTTTTACAAACTATAGTCAGACATTCACACCTTGGTGCTGAACCACCTCAGCTCCCTGTTTTGATCATGTATGGTCTGGCAATACTACCTTTTTTTACCCGTTTGTGAGTAATTATGGCTGGACATTCACATCTACTTGCAGTCGAACAGCTCTGCTCCCGCTTTTGATTATGTTTGGTTGGATATTCGAACCTTTTCTTAACTGCTTTTTACAAACTTTGGTCGGACGTTCACACCTTCTTGCAGCCGAACACCTCCGCCTCCGCTTTTGATGGTATATATTCGGGCATTCGAACCTTTTCTTAGCAGCTTTTTACAAACCATGGTTGGACTTTCACACCTTCTTGTAGCCGAACAACTCCGCTCCCGCTATTGATTGTGTACAGTCGGGTATTTTAACCTTTTCTTACCCGCTTTTTACCAACTATGGTCGGACATTCACACCGTCTTACAGCGGAACACCTCCGCTCACGCTTTTGATGGTGTATTGTCAGGCATTTGAACCTTTTCTTACCCGCTTTTTACAAACTATGGTCGGACATTCAAACCTTCTTGTAGCCAAAAACCTCCGCTCCCTCTTTTGAATATACATTGTCGGGCATTCGCACCTTTTCTTACCCGTTTTTTACAAACCATGGTCAGACTTTCAAACCTTCTTGTAGCCCAACACATCCACTCCTGCTTTTGATGATGTATGTTTGGGCATTCGCACCATTTCTTACCCATTTTTCAGTAATTATGGGTGGACATTCACACCTTCTTACAGCTGAACACCTCCTCTCCCGCTTATGATGGTGTATAGTCGGGCTTTCAAGCCTTTTCTTACCCGGTTTTTACAAATTATAGTTGGACATTCAGACCTTCTTACAGCCGAAAACCTCCACTCCCTCTTTTGATCATACATTGTCGGGCATTAGCACCTTCACTTACCCGCTTTTTACAAACCATAGTCAGACTTTCACATCTTTTAGTAGCCGAACAACTCCGCACCCGCTACTGATTGTGTACAGTCGGGTATTTTAACCTTTTCTTACCCGTTTTTTACCAACTATGGTCGGACATTCACACCTTCTTACAGCGGAACACCTCCGCTCCCTCCTTTGATGGTGTATGTTCGGGCATTCGAACCTTTTCTTACCCGCTTTTTACAAACTATGGTCAGACGTTCAAACCTTCTTGTAGCTGAACATATCCACTCTTGCTTTTGATGATGTATGGTTGGGCATTCGAACCTACTTGTTGCCCGCTTTTCATTAATTATGGGTGGACATTCACACCTTGTCTCAGCCAAACACCTCCGCTCCCTGTTTTGATCATGTATGGTTTGACATTCGCACCTTTGCTTACCTTCTTTTTATACTGATTGCTCAAGATTAAGTTGTTCTTTCTCAAACTACAAAAATTTTTTAATTGTTGAAACTTGATTTGAAGTGGATAAATAAGGAAGACAAACAGTTTTAAGTCAGGCTGATAGCAATTAATTTTATAGCAAAATCTGTATTTCGTCATTTGTCGAGAGATGCTTATTGCTGAAGAAGTTCTTTCTCATTCTACAAAGTACAACGTTGTTTATCATTGAAACTTGATTAGACATGAATAAATATGAAGGACAAAGCAGTCTTAACTTGGTTTGAGTTAAGGAATTCGTTTTATAGGAGAATCCGAATTCGTGCATAACTCGTAAAATAGAGCTTATTTTCGGATTCCTAAAGAATGAGTCTGGTTCTTTCTCATAATACAAAGTTTGTTGTTTATTGTTGAAACTTCATCAGACCGTTAGATATAGTCGGACTCACCTCGACGCACGGCTTGGGATCTGGAACCAGTACTCTTGAGAGGGGTTGGACTCTCTTCCACTCTGGAGTTGCCCGTGGTGAGAGGCGCAGAGCAGGTGTGGGCATACTTATTGCCCCCCCGGCTGTGTGCCAGTACATTGGGGTTTACCCCAGTGAACGAGAGGGTAGCCTCCCTCCGCCTTGGGTGGGGGGACGAGTCCTGACTGTTGTTTGTGCCTATGCGCCAAACAGCAGTTCAGAGTACCTACTCTTTTTGGAGTCTCTGGGGGAGGCACTGGAGAATGCTCCTACCGGAGACTCCCTCATTCTGCTGGGGGACTTCAATGCTCACGTGGGCAATGACAGTGAGACCTGGAGGGGTGTGATTGGGAGGAACGGCCCCCCCGATCTGAATCAGAGTGGTGTTATGTTGTTGGACTTCTGTGCCAGTCATAGACTGTCCATAACGAACACCATGTTCAGGCATAAGGGTGTCCATACTTGGCACCAGGACACCCTTGGCCGCAGTTCGATGATCAACTTTGTGGTTGTATCATCGGACTTGCGGCCGTATGTCCTGGACACTCGGGTGAAGAGAGGGGCGGAGCTGTCAACTGATCACCACCTGGTGGTGAGTTGGCTCCGCTGGTGGGGGAGGATGCCGATCAGACCTGGCAGGCCCAAACGTATTGTGAGGGTCTGCTGGGAGCGTTTGTCAGAATCCCCCGTCAGAAGGAGCTTTAACTCCCACCTCCGGCAGAGCTTCAACCATATTTGAGGTGGGGGACATTGAATGGGCCATGTTCCGTGACTCCATTGCCGAGGCAGCTGGTCGGAGTTGTGGCCGTAAGGTGGTCGGTGCCTGTCGTGGCGGCAACCCTCGAACCTGCTGGTGGACACCAGTGGTGAGGGAAGCCGTCAAGCTGAAGAAGGAGTCCTATCGGGCCTTTTTGGCCAGTGGGACCCTGGAAGAAGCTGATAGGTACCGACGGGCCAGACGGGCCACGGCTTCGGCGGTTGCTGAGGCAAAAACTCGGGCCTGGGAGGAGTTCGGTGAGACCATGGAGAACGATTTCCGGACGGCCTCGAAAAGATTCTGGTCCACCATCCGGCATCTCAGGGGGGGGAAGCAGCTCACAGTCAACACTGTTTACAGTGCGGACGGGGCTTTGCTGACCTCAACTAGGGATGTTGTGAGTCGGTGGGGGGAGTACTTCGAGGAACTCCTCAATCCTACCAACACGTGCTCGGAAGAGGCAGAGTCGGAGAGCTCGGAGACGGGGCCTCCCATTTCTGGGGCTGAGGTTGCCGAGGTGGTTAAAAAGTTCCTCGGTGGCAAGGCCCCGGGGGTGGATGAGGTCCGTCCTGAGTTTCTCAAGGCTCTGGATGTTGTAGGGCTGTCTTGGCTGACACGCCTCTGCAGTATCGCGTGGACATCGGGGACAGTGCCTCTGGACTGGCAGATTGGGGTGGTGGTCCCCCTCTTTAAAAAGGGGGACCGGAGGGTGTGTTCCAACTATAGGGGTATCACACTCCTCAGCCTCCCTGGTAAGGTCTATTCGGGGGTATTGGAGAGGAGGATCCGTCGGATAATCGAGCCTCGGATTCAGGAGATGCAGTGTGGCTTTCGTCCTGGCCGTGGAACAGTGGACCAGCTCTATACCCTCGGCAGGATCCTGGAGGGTGCATGGGAGTTCGCCCAACCAGTCTACATGTGTTTTGTGGACTTGGAGAAAGCGTTCGACCGTGTCCCTCGTGGAGTCCTGTGGGGGGTGCTCCGGGAATATGGAGTGCCGGACCCCTTGATAGGGGCCGTTCGGTCTCTGTATGACCGGTGCCTCTACTTACTGGTCAATCTACGTTCCCATCCTCACCTATGGTCACGAGTTGTGGGTAGTGACCGAAAGAACAAGATCGCGAATACAAGCGGCCGAAATGGGTTTCCTCCGCAGGGTGTCTGGGCTCTCCCTTAGAGATAGGGTGAGAAGCTCAGTCATCCGGGAGGGGCTCGGAGTAGAACCGCTGCTCCTCCGCATTGACAGGAGTCAGATGAGGTGGCTCGGGCATCTGGTTAGGATGCCCCCTGGGCGCCTCCCTGGGGAGGTGTTCCGGGCACGTCCCACTGGGAGGAGACCCCGGGGGAGACCCAGGACACGTTGGAGAGACTATGTCTCTCGGCTGGCCTGGGAACGCCTCGGGGTCCCCCCGGAAGAGCTGGAGGAAGTGGCCGGGGACAGAGACGTCTGGGTTTCTCTGCTCAAGCTGGTGCCCCCGCGACCCGACCCCCGGATAAGCGGCAGATGATGGATGGATGGATGGATATATCCTCCACCAACCAGACTTACAACCCCCGACTAGGGTAGCAGAATTTCTAAGCATCTGTACCCCAAAACTACTATCAAAAATATGTAAATTATTGTCTAAGATAGATGACACAATGTCTCTTCCATCCTCAAAATGGGAGGCAGATTTATCCATCAGTTCTGGTCATAGCTTCTAACCACAAATATGTTTGAACACCTTCATAAAGACTCGAAATCCTAATTTACAGCTCATACAATACAAAATCCTTCATAGAACACACTATACAGGACAAAGGATGTTCAGGATGGGTCTAACACACTCAAACATCTGCTCACATTGCACAGATAACACACCTGATGATTATGTACACGCTTTGTGGTTTTCTGCGCCTGTCCAGAAGTTCTGGCTTGAAGTCTGTGAGGACCTATCAACATGGCTAAAGTGTAGCATCCCTGCATGCCCCACACTGTGCATACTGGGTGACTTAGACAACATCAACATGGAAATTAACTCAGCACACATGGTTGTCACAGTGTTATGTATCGCAAAGAAAACTATTCTCATGAAGTGGAAAGCGAAGAACAATCTGTGTATTAACCAGTTTAGAAATTTTCTTTTAGATTATATTAGCATGGAAACAATGTCTGCCTCCTCAAAACATCAATTGACTGAATTTCATTCTCTCTGGTCCCCTCTGATTAGTTTTATCACATAGTGGTGGTGGTGGGTTGCTGGGTGATGGTGGGTCTCAGGCCCGGGCTGCTGCGACTGGTGTGACCGGGTGGTTTGTTTGTTTGTTTTTTGTAGAGGTCCTCCGGGGTGGGGTTGGGTTGAGTGGGGTGGGGCGGGATGGGTACCTTCTGGGGGTACAGTAGCTCCCGGAATATGGTCGCTGCAGGCCCCGAGCCTGGTGGACATCAGGCCCTCCTGCCCATTGCTGGCTCCCAGGTAGCGGGGATGCCTATTGCAGCCAGTCCCTGGCTGCCCTCTCTGGGGGAGAGTAGCTCCCCCGGTATATATCCCCATACCCCTCTCCCTTCTGGCTCCTGTACACAGCACACACTCACACATGAAGGGTTTTGGGGGCGTGTGTGTTCGGTGGGGTGTAGTGGATGGGGCCACGTAGGTGGTCCCCTTTGGTTGCACTCTGCAGTTCCCTGCCCCTGTTTTAATTACACCTTAGACATTACTACTTATCAAACACACTCACACACACACATTAGGTCTTGGGGGGTGGTTACACTGAGTGGCATCTGGTGGGCGGGGCTCTTTGGGTATGTAGGCTGCCCAGAGTGCCGCGCTCCCAGTTCTACAAGTTTGGCTGCCCCTCAATTTTAATTGCTCACTATTAGAAAATATTGAAGAGCCAGAAGGGTGAGGGGAGGGGTCTTCTTCGCACACCCCTGCTTCCTGGTTGCTGCTCGGGGCAGGAGGGGCCAGGAGGATTAATTAATTGTTCTGCTGGTTCGGGGTCTGTGGTGGCTGGGGGGTTGCTGGCCTCCTGGTGTGCCCGCTGCACTACACCCCAGCAGAGTCGAGGGAGGTAGGATGTGTGGATGTGTGGATGTATGGGACGTGAAAGTGTGTGTGGTAATGATTGGGCCTGGATCTGGGACTTGCTGTCGCCTGGCCTGCCTGTGTTTCTCCCGATGGGGCATCAGCGTTGCCTCTCCCCACTGCTCGCAACTTCACCCACCTGTGGGCACGTCTTGACTCCCAGGGCACTTGGCCAGGGGCGCTGGGGCAGGCGCTGACCCACTTTGTGGCTGTCTGGGGCGCTTGGCCCTCCTGGGTATTGGGTGGGGCCTCTGCCGGGGGGTTTGGGGGCGCTCGGGCTCCTGGGGCCCAGGTCCAGTGCACGGCCCATGTCTGGGCGGCTGGGGCCTGGCGGGGTCGGTGGGCTGTTGCCCCTGGTTCCCGGAGTGCCTCTGCCCTATGCTTATGGGGGCTCTTTCCGGGGGCTTCCTCTGCAGTCTTCTGGGTGGATGCGTGGTTGCCCCTGCGGTGGGCTACCTGGGTTCTGTGCTCTGTGGGGGCTGCTGGTGGCCTGGGTCTTGTGGCCCTCTCTGCCTGCTTCTGATTGTTTGGGGGGCTGTGGATTGTGGCCCTGTACGCTTATACACTCATAACTAAGCACGGTTATCATGTAGGTCCTGTGCCATGGGTGTTGCATGTTCTCACACACACACACACATTCATTAGTCCAGTAGCATGGTCACTAAGCAGTTGATGTATTATCATGTCATCTCAGGTCATCTATATCCACAGCTGTGTTGTATGCGATTGCCGCTTCTTGTGCTTGTTTTTGTTTGTTTGTGTGTTTGTTTTTTCTCTGCTTGTCTGCTTTCAGGTGCTCCTCTTGGCGCTAAGGCTGGATTCCCCTCATAGGCCATGGATTGTTGTCAGTTTTGTTTTTTACAGGTGTAGCAGCTGGTTGTCTGGTTTTTGTTTCTATTTTTTTTCTGTTTCCTCTTCTTTCCTCTTCTTCTTTCCTTGTCCCCAGGTCCGGTTCAGTTCAGTTCATGTCATATATTGTAAAAAGAAATAAATAAATGGGCATCAAGGGGAGCTTTACATTTATAAAACTTCCCTTGGCAAAACAAATCTGTTTGGCATCATAGGTATTCAGACTACAATTCTTCTGACATAATGCTGAACAGGACAAGGGGAAAAAAAAGTAAAGAAGACAGTTCTGCCGAAAGCCAGGGATAGACCTGTTCTAAGTTCTATACTTTTTAAAAGGGGCGTGTTTATCAACTATGGAATTAGAAGATTTACAAAAATGGTCAAGTGCTAGATCTTCATCTGGGATTTTAACAGTGTCATATAACTATTCAACAGATCAGTTAAAAAAAAGCCTGCTCATGGAGATGTTTCAGGATCTGGATACCAAGCGTGGACCTAATGTTTTCATTTTTGCAATTCTGATACAGGCTATTGAGCAGTGATAACTAACACCAAGTTCAGATACTGCGGATTTTCTACCTTTGATTTGTTAAGATTGAGCCAATCAGGGACAACCTTGAAGGATCTCTTTGGTTTTGTAGGATCAGTAATTACCTGAGAAAGGTTGATATTGGTACACACCTTTTTTAAATGATCAGAGGCAGAGTTCAACTTGTTTAAATTAAAATTGCCACACAGAGATTGGGTTTAGGCCACATGCACACAGAATGACATCAACAAATATAAGAAATATTAAACATTTACACATAGATTTTTGAATATATGTAGAGGAATGATACTTTGAAATGTGCTCATTGCGGAGTTATGATCAGTTGAGTAATGAAGGTTGAACTATTCTGGGAAAGAGGTTCTATTCCCAGCATCATGATGGACACTCCTGATATAGAAGGTTTCGCTAACGCATTGGAATTGTTTTACTATTTTCATATGCATGTGCAATGAAGAATTGCTTGCTGCTGATAAATGCAAAGAAGAACAGCTTACACATAGATGCTCACATATAGGCTGCTGAATGCAATGAAGACCTGCTTATCAAGTAAAGTTCAATGTCAATGTGTAATATTCAATTAGGATTTGCAAAACAGTGAAGTTAAACAATGAATGGGTCCATAGTCGGTATGAGAAGACTACAGGAATATTTACCTGGGTGTACGTTCAAACAGAGATGAGAAAATTGCGATAAATAATTGTTTGTTTGTTTGTTAGTATGTATATGAATGTTATGTGTATAAACTGTGTTGAGTTATAGTTACTCAGTAGTGTCTCAGTGAAACAACCGACGGGGGAAGCCTTGCGGTGACAACAAAAGCAGTGTTTTACTGATCAGTCAAGTTGCTCCAGTGTACTCCATACAAACTGGTTGGCTACTGAAGGGATAGAAAATGGGGAATACTTGTTTTAAAGCAAACAAGGAATTAGATGGGAAAAATACATGTTTTAACGGGACCCAGACAATATTAAATACTCAGACAGATGGGAGAAGAAGTGTAGTTTTGTAGGAAATCACAAAATTATTACATAGAATTAGTGAAATCAATTGAAGAATGCCTTTCTGAAGAGCTGTTTACCACAGATGAGCAGCTTTGCGACCAAGCACATTGTAGATCGCTTTACTGCCAAAATGATCTAATTTAATGGATTGGTTTAGACATGCATAACAGCATTTTAAGAACAAAGAGAGAAACAAAAAGGGACAATGCTTCATGGTGGAAGGTGATGTATAAATAACTGTGTATATGATGAAGGGGGTGGCAACACCCATTCCGAAATCCCGCCATTCCGACATCCCGCTATTCCGACATCCCACCATTCCGACATACCACCATTCCGACATACCACCATTCCGACATGCAAACGTCCCACCATTCCGACATCCCACCATTGCGACATCCCGCTATTCTGACGTTCAAATGTCCCACCATTCCGACAAGGCTTTCCGTATAAGGAAATGTGTGTTACTCAACAGGTGAGTCCCTTCTTTCTGTTCATGCAATTTATATGTTTAACATGTTTATAGACAAGCGTTATTAAAAACACAAAGTCTCGGCAACTGGAGGAGGAGAAGCAGTCCGCGGTGGTTTTCAATCACACACTCCAATGCCACTTGTTTCAACTTCCGAAAATTTAATCCAGGAAAAAAAGGCTTACAAACATGGACCAAAACGGCTCCATAACACGCACAAGAATCCAAAAGAAACGAAAGTTAACTAAAAGAAAGCAAATAAACAGTATGAAGTGGTCAAAATTGGTTTTACGCATGCCTATGTGCGTCTGGCACATGCGTCTTCGGGCTCTCCCACGTTGGTTTGTGGATGAAAGCTATATGTTCAGCTGTAATGTCATGTAAAAACAATCTCTACATGACAATTAGTCCCAGGTGTGACCAGTTAGGTCCTTAAGATATCAACAGGCTGTATAAAGCTACAACCGTTGCGGCTGTGTGTTTGTGCCAAATGCGCAAAACCCATCCGCGCTTCCCAAAATTGGAGTGAGTACTCATAAATCACGTGAATAACATGAATAAACGTTTTTACTGCATTTTGTTGTGTTTTATACGTTCTATGCTGTCATTTCTATCTTCTTCTATTGGCAAGGCAAGGCAGAGTGCTCGCAACTGTGTCCTGTGCAGTAGCCGTGATATCTGTAATTGCAATTATTACTTTTGCATATGATGACAGCGTGCAAAAGACGCATGGGCTCTGTGGAGAGCTCCGCTCCAGCTGGCTGCTGTGACAGCTCACTGACACTGTATTTCTGCTTAATCAGTTTCAGTCTCGCCAGAGTTATATTAATATCTGTATTTTTATATTTGAAATTCAGGGGATTTTGATAATAGATTATTAAAGTTTGTTTGCGAGGCTGTGGCCTCTGCATGTGCAAAGCTTGTGCGCCAAACTTTAGGGCGTATTTGCGCCGGCATATCATTAGTGCAAAATGTTTTGGGTAAAAAATAGGCTATTAAAAGGAACTGTCGGAATGGCGGTATGTTAAAAAAAACAAAAAACATACCGCCATTCCGACCATAGGAGGAAAAAAGTGTCGGAATGGTGGGACGTTTGATAAAAAATTAAGTGTCGCCATTCCGACAATTGGAGACCCATGTCGGAATGGCGAGATGTCGGAATGGCAGCATGTAACCATGATGAAGGAGAGACCATTTGAGCAGCACAGCCATTTCGCAGCACAGGGACAGCAATCCAAGTTACAGGATCTCCCACGTGGTATCACCTGTCACATTGTGTCAAGGCATCAAAAGAAGAAAAAATCACCAAACTCAAGGACAAAAAGACAAAGACTCCGGTGAACGAAGACAGAGGACTGACAAACCAGAAATACAAAAGGATTCTCGATATCAAGATCCAGAAGAAGAGGCTAACAATGCCACGAACACTTACGATGCTGGGAATGATGCCAGCAATGAACAGAGAAGAAGATTCAGTGTCATCAATCTGCATTACGTGCCTCTAATGAGGGGGTGAATATAGAATCCTCAACGATTACAACGTCTCTGGGAACTGTGACAACAACAAGGTTTAAACCATTTTGATATATATTGTAACCTATTGTCTAAGGAATAGTGCTGAAAATGAGGTAAATCTAATCCACCACTGTCCTTGGTCTTCTGTAGGGTTTTTAAACTAATACGTGGTGGTTTGTTTTTCCACAGAAATTTGGAGATGCATGAATCTAGTGACTTAAACCAAGTAGCAGATGGTTTTATGGGCATCATTGAGAACAAATAGTTAACTTTTGGTAGTATCATCATTTTAATGGATGTAACTCTCCCCATAAGTGATATAGGTAAGGACTTCCAACGAGAGATCGTCCTCTACTGTCTTTAATAATTGCACATAATTTAGCTTTGTTAGCTCTGAGAGCCTGGAGGAAATGTTTATGCCTAAATATCTAATATTTCCTGACTGTAAAGTGATCGCAGGTATATTATGGACCCTACAGTTAATGGGCAGAACTGTGGTCTTAGACCAGTTGATAGAGTAGTCAGAAAGTGCTGAGAATTTATTTATGAGTGTGATCGTGTGACTGAGAGACGTCTGTGAGTTCTGAAGGAAAAGTAATACATCATCAGCATAAAGACTTATTTTATGCTCAATATTTTGGGATTAATTACTCACAAACGGGTAAGAAAAGGTAGTATTGCCAGACCATACATGATCAAAACAGGGAGCGGAGGTGGTTCAGCTGCAAGGTATGAATGTCTGACTATAGTTTGTAAAAAGCGGGTAAGATAAGGTGCGAATGCCCAACAATGTATGATCAAAAGAGGGAGCGGAGGGTTTTGGCTACAAGAAGGTTTGAATGTCCGACCATAGTTTGTAAAAAGCGGGTAAGAAAAGCTTACCATACATCATCAAAAGCAGGAGTGGATGTGTTCGGCTACAAGAAGATTTGAATGTCCATCAATAATTGCTTTAAAACATGAAAGAAAATTTTCAAATATCAAACCGCACATGATCATAAGCGGGAGAGGAGTTGTTCAGCTGCAAGAAGGTGTGAATGTCCACCCATAATTACTGAAAAATGGGTAAGAAAAGGTGAAAATGCCCAACCATACATCATCAAAAGCAGGAGTGGATGTGTTCGGCTACAAGAAAGTTTGAATGTCCGACCATAGTTTGTAAAAAGCGGGTAAGAAAAGGTTCGAATGCCCGAACAAAGACCATCAAAAGAGGGAGCGGAGGTGTTCCGCTGTAAGAAGGTGTAAATGTCCGACCATAGTTGGTAAAAAGCGGGTAAGAAAAGGTTAAAATACCCGACTGTATACCATCAAAAGTGGAAGTGGATGTGTTCGGCTACAAGAAGGTGTGAAAGTCCGACCACGGTTTGTAAAAAGCAGTTAAGAAAAGGTTCGAATATCCAACCAAACATAATCAAAAGCGGGAGCAGAGCTGTTCGACTGCAAGTAGGTGTGAATGTCAGATCATAATTTGCAAAAAGCTGATGAGAAAGGGTGAGAATGCCCGGCTATACACCATCAAATGTGGGAGCGGAAGTGTTCGGCTGTGAGTAGGTGTGAATGTCCAACCATAATTGCTGAAAAATGTGTTAGAAGAGACTAGAATGCCGGACAAGACATTATCAAATGCGGGAGCGGAGTTGTTCGGCTGTGAGTAGGTGTGAATCTCCGAGCATAGTTTGTAAAAAGGGGGTAAGAATAGGTTAGAATGCCCGAACATACACTATCAAAACAGGGAGCTGAGGTGGCTCAGCTGCAAGGTGTGAATGTCTGACTATAGTTTGTAAATAAGGTGCGAATGCCCAACAATGTATAATCAAAAGAGGGAGCGGAGGTTTTCGGCTACAAGAAGGTTTGAATGTCCGACCATAGTTTGTAAAAAGCGGGTAAGAAAAGGTTCAAATGCCTGACTATACACCATCAAAAGCGGGAGCAGAGGTGTTCCGCTGTAAGACGGTGTGAATGTCCGACCATATTTGGTAAAAAGCGGGTAAGAAAAGGTTAAAATACCCGACTGTACACAATCAATAGCGGGAGAGGAGGTGTTCAGCTGCAAGAAGGTGTGAATGTCCACCCATAATTACTGAAAAATGGGTAAGAAAAGGTGCGAATGCCAAACCATACATTATCAAAAGCAGGTGTGAATGTCAGATCATAATTTGCAAAAAGCTGATGAGAAAGGGTGAGAATGCCCGACTATACACCATCAAATGCGGGAGCGGAGTTGTTCGGCTGTGAGTAAGTGTGAATCTCCGACCATAATTGCTGAAAAATGTGTTAGAAAAGGTAAGAATGCCCGTCCATACATCATCAAAAGCGAGAGCAGAGCTGTTCGACTGCAAGTAGGTGTGAATGTCCAGCCATAATTACTCACAAACGGGTAAGAAAAGGTAGTATTGCCAGACCATACATGATCAAAACAGGGAGCTGAGGTGGTTCAGCTGCAAGATGTGAATGTCTGACTATAGTTTGTAAAAAGCGGGCAAGACAAGGTGCGAATGCCCGACAATGTATGATCAAAAGAGGGAGTGGAGGTCTTCGGCTGCAAGGTCTGAATGTCTAACCATAATTTCTAAAAACCGGGTAAGAAAAGGCTCGAAAGCCCGACTATACACAATCAAAAGCGGGAGCGGGAGGTTTTCAGCTGCAAATCCTTCACTCAAACCAAGTGAAAACTGCTTTGTCCTTCATATTTATCAATGTCTAGATTGACTTCAACAAAGAACAACACTGGATTTTGCAGTAGAAGAAAGAGCATCACTGAAGGATCAGTAATCCGAGAATAAGCTTATTTTCATACGTTCTGCATGATTTGGGATTTTATGTATAAAATGAATTCCTTCACTCAAACCAAGTTAAAACTGCTTTGTCCTTCATATTTATCAATGTCTAGATCGACTTCAACAAAGAACAACATTGTATTTTGCAGTAGAAGAAAAAGCAACACTGAAGGATCAGGAATCCGAGAATAAGCTTCTTTTCATACGTTTTGAATGATTTGGGATTTTATGTATAAAATGAATTCCTTCACTCAAACCAAGTGAAAACTGCTTTGTCCTTCATATTTATCAATGTCTAGATTTACTTCAACAAAGAACAACATTGTATTTTGCAGTAGTAGAAAGAGCAACACTTGAAGGAACAGGAATCCGAGAATAAGCTTATTTTCATACGTTCTGCTTGATTTGGGATTTTGCTATAAAATTATTTCCTTCACTCAAACAAAGTGGAAACTGCTTTGTCCTTCATATTTATCAATGTCTATATCGATTTCAACAAAGAACAAGGCTGTATTTTGCAGTATAAGAAAGAGCAACACTGGAGGATCAGGAATCCGAGAATAAGCTTACTTTCATGAGTCCTGCACGATTTCGGATTTTCCTATAAAATGAATTGCTTTGCTCAAACCAAGTTAAAATTGCTTTGTCCTTCATAGTTTTCCGTGTCTAAAATGTATCAAGCATAAAGTTCCTCATATTACCCTGAATGAGAAAGAAGCATCCCTTTGGTTGAGCAATACGTTCCTTTTGCGGAGTTATGCATGATTTCGGATTTTGCTATAAAATTCATTCCTTCACACCTTTTTTTTTTCACCGCATTTTATAGATTATGGTTGGAAATTTCAACCACTCTAATCCGAAGACCTCTCCTCCCGCTTTTGTTAATATATTTGAACTTTAGTTGGACATTCACCCCTTTTTGCAGCTAAACCACCTCCGCTCCCTGTTTTGATCATGTATGGTCTGGCAATACTACATTTTCTTACCCGTTTGTGAGTAATTATGGCTGGATATTCACACCTACTTGCAGCTGAACACAATCTCTCTCGCTTTTAATTATGTTTGGATATTCGAACCTTTTCTTAACTGCTTTTTGCCAACTTTGGTCGGACGTTCACACCTTCTTGCAGCCGAACACCTCCGCTTCCGCTTTTGATGGTATATATTCGGGCATTCGAACCTTTTCTTACCAGCTTTTTACAAACCATGGTTGGACTTTCACACCTTCTTGTAGCCGAACAACTCCGCTCCCCCTATTGATTGTGTACAGTCGGGTATTTTAACCTTTTCTTACCCACTTTTTACCAACTATGGTCGGACATTCACACCTTCTTACAGCGGAACACCTCCGCTCCCTCTTTTGATGGTGTTTGTTTGGGCATTCGAACTTTTTCTTACCCGCTTTTTACAAACTATGCTCGGACATTCAAACCTTCTTGTAGCCGAACACATCCACTCCTTCTTTTGATGATGTATGCTTGGGCATTCAAACCTACTTTTTGCCCGCTTTTCATTAATTTTGGGTGGACATTCACACCTTGTCACAGCCAAACACCTCCGCTCCCTCTTTTGATGGTGTTTGTTTGGGCATTCGCACCTTTTCTTACCCGCTTTTTACAAACTATGCTCGGACATTCAAACCTTCTTGTAGCCGAACACATCCACTCCTTCTTTTGATGATGTATGCTTGGGCATTCAAACCTACTTTTTGCCCGCTTTTCATTAATTTTGGGTGGACATTCACACCTTGTCACAGCCAAACACCTCCGCTCCCTGTTTTGATCATGTATGGTTGGACATTCGCACCTTGTCTCACCCGCTTTTTGCAAACTATGGTCGGCTGTTCACAGCTTCCTCTCCACCATACTTGTATGGTGGGATATTCACACCCACTTGCATCTGAAGACCTTTTGTTGATATTTAGTCGGTCATTCGCAGCTTACCCGCTTTTTACAAACTATAGTCAGACATTCACACCTTGGTGCTGAACCACCTCAGCTCCCTGTTTTGATCATGTATGGTCTGGCAATACTACCTTTTTTTACCCGTTTGTGAGTAATTATGGCTGGACATTCACACCTACTTGCAGTCGAACAGCTCTGCTCCCGCTTTTGATTATGTTTGGTTGGATATTCGAACCTTTTCTTAACTGCTTTTTACAAACTTTGGTCGGACGTTCACACCTTCTTGCAGCCGAACACCTCCGCCTCCGCTTTTGATGGTATATATTCGGGCATTCGAACCTTTTCTTAGCAGCTTTTTACAAACCATGGTTGGACTTTCACACCTTCTTGTAGCCGAACAACTCCGCTCCCGCTATTGATTGTGTACAGTCGGGTATTTTAACCTTTTCTTACCCGCTTTTTACCAACTATGGTCGGACATTCACACCGTCTTACAGCGGAACACCTCCGCTCACGCTTTTGATGGTGTATTGTCAGGCATTTGAACCTTTTCTTACCCGCTTTTTACAACCTATGGTCGGACATTCAAACCTTCTTGTAGCCAAAAACCTCCGCTCCCTCTTTTGAATATACATTGTCGGGCATTCGCACCTTTTCTTACCTGGTTTTTACAAACCATGGTCGGACTTTCAAACCTTCTTGTAGCCCAACACATCCACTCCTGCTTTTGATGATGTATGTTTGGGCATTCGCACCTTTTCTTACCCATTTTTCAGTAATTATGGGTGGACATTCACACCTTCTTACAGCTGAACACCTCCTCTCCCGCTTATGATGGTGTATAGTCGGGCTTTCAAGCCTTTTCTTACCCGGTTTTTACAAATTATAGTTGGACATTCAGACCTTCTTACAGCCGAAAACCTCCACTCCCTCTTTTGATCATACATTGTCGGGCATTAGCACCTTTTCTTACCCGCTTTTTACAAACCATAGTCAGACTTTCACATCTTTTAGTAGCCGAACAACTCCGCTCCCGCTATTGATTGTGTACAGTCGGGTATTTTAACCTTTTCTTACCCGCTTTTTACCAACTATGGTCGGACATTCACACCTTCTTACAGCGGAACACCTCCGCTCCCTCTTTTGATGGTGTATGTTCGGGCAGTCAAACCTTTTCTTACCTGCTTTTTACAAACTATGGTCAGACATTCAACCCTTCTTGGAGCCGAACACATCCACTCCTGCTTTTGATTATGTATAGTTGGGCATTCGCACCTTTTCTTACCCATTTTTCAGTAATTATGGGTGTACATTCACACCTTCTTGCAGCCGAACACCTCCGCTCCCTCTTTTGATCATACATTTTCGGGCATTCGCACCTTTTCTTACCCGCTTTTTACAAACCATGGTTGGACTTTCACACCTTTTAGTAGCCGAACAACTCCGCACCCGCTACTGATTGTGTACAGTCGGGTATTTTAACCTTTTCTTACCCGTTTTTTACCAACTATGGTCGGACATTCACACCTTCTTACAGCGGAACACCTCCGCTCCCTCCTTTGATGGTGTATGTTCGGGCATTCGAACCTTTTCTTACCCGCTTTTTACAAACTATGGTCAGACGTTCAAACCTTCTTGTAGCTGAACATATCCACTCTTGCTTTTGATGATGTATGGTTGGGCATTCGAACCTACTTGTTGCCCGCTTTTCATTAATTATGGGTGGACATTCACACCTACTTGCAGTCGAACAGCTCTTCTCCCGCTTTTGATTATGTTTGGTTGGATATTCGAACCTTTTCTTAACTGCTTTTTACAAACTTTGGTCGGACGTTCACACCTTCTTGCACCCGAACACCTCCTCTTCCACTTTTGATGGTATATATTTGGGCATTCGAACCTTTTCTTATACGCCTTTTACAAACCATGGTCGGACTTTCACACCTTCTTGTAGCCGAACAACTCCGCTCCCGCTATTGATTGTGTACAGTTGGGTATTTTAACCTTTTCTTACCCGCTTTTTACCAACTATGGTCCGACATTCACACCTTCTTATAGCCGAACACCTCCTCTTCCGCTTTTGATGGTGTATATTCGGGCATACGAACCTTTTCTTACCAGCTTTTTACAAACCATGGTCGGACTTTCACACCTTCTTGTAGCTGAACAACTCCGCTCCCCCTTTTGATTGTGTACAGTCAGGTATTTTAACCTTTTCTTACCCGCTTTTTACCAACTATGGTCGGACATTCACACCGTCTTACATTGGAACAGCTCCGCTCCCTCTTTTGATGGTGTATGTTCGGGCATTCGAACCTTTTCTTACCCGCTTTTTACAAACTATGGTCGGACATTCAAACCTTCTTGCAGCCGAAAACCTCCGCTCCCTCTTTTAATCATACATTGTCGGGCATTCGCAGCTTTTCTTACCTGCTTTTTACAAACCAGGGTCGGACTTTCACATCTTTTAGTAGCCTAACAACTGCGTTCCTGGTATTGATTGTGTACAGTTGGGTATTTTAATCTTTTCTTACCCGCTTTTTACCAACTATGGTCGGACATTCAAACCTTCTTGTAGCCGAACACATCCACTCCTGCTTTTAATGATGCATGGTTGGGCATTCGCACCTTTTCTTACCCATTTTTCAGTAATTATGGTTAGACACTCACACCTTCTTGCAGCTGCACACCTCCTCTCCCGCTTATGATCATGTGCGGTTTGATATTCGAAAATTCTCTTTCATGTTTTCTAGCAATTATTGTTGGACATTCAGACCTTCTTGCAGCTGAACACCTCCGCCCCCACTTTTGTTGATGGTGTATAATCGGTCTTTCGCACCTTACCCGCTTTTGGCAAACTATGGCCTTCTTGCAGCCAAACACCTCTGATCTCGCTTTTGATGATGTAAGGTTGGGCACTCAGACCTTGCTTCACCTGCTTTTCACCAAATATAGTCGGACATTCACACCTTCTTGCAGCCGAACACTTCCGCTTCACCTTTTAGTGTTCTATGGGGTATTCACACCTTTTTTTCACCGTATTTTATAGATTATGGTTGGAAATTCTCACCCACTCTCATCCGAACACCTCTGTTCCCGCTTTTGTTAATATATAGTCGGGCATTCGAACCTTTTCTTACCCGCTTTTTACAAATTATGGTCGAACATTCACACCTACTTGCAGCCGAATACTTCCGCTCCACCTTTTAGTGATGTATGGTTGGCATTTGCATCTTTTCTTACCCTCTTTTTATACTGATTGCTGAAGATTAAGTTGTTCTTTCTCAAACTACAAAATTTTTTTAATTGTTGAAACTTGATTTGAAGTGGATAAGTAAGGAGGACAAACAGTTTTAAGTCAGGCTGATAGAAGGAATTAATTTTATAGCAAAATCTGTATTTCGTCATATGTCGAGAGATGCTTATTGCTGAAGAAGTTCTTTCTCATTCTACAAAGTACAACGTTGTTTATCGTTGAAACTTGATTAGACATGAATAAATATGAAGGAGTCTTAACTTGGTTTGAGTTAAGGAATTCGTTTTATAGGAGAATCCGAATTCGTGCATAACTTGTAAAATAGAGCTTATTTTCGGATTCCTGAAGAATGAGTCTGGTTCTTTCTCATAATACAAAGTTTGTTGATTATTGTTGAAACTTCATCAGAAGTGAAGAAATAAGGACAAACCGTTTTAAGTAAGTTTAATAGAAGGATTTCATTTTATAGCAAAATCTGTATTCTTTCATATCTCCTCGAGAGAAACTTATTGCTGAAAATTAGGTCTGGTTCTTTTTCATACTACAAAATACAGTGTTGTTTATTGTTGAAACTAGATTAGAAGTAGATAAATATGAAGGACAAAGCAGTTTGAACTTGGTTTGAGAGAAGGAATTAATTTTATTGCAAAATCCGAATTCATGCATAACTCGTCAAATAGATAGTGATGTGTCGTCCGTGAGCGATTCGTTCGATATGAACTATTTTTTTATATGACTCGGGAGTAACGAGTTGTCTCAGTGAGTGATTCGTTCATTTTCATGCAGTACCCTTACTCACCACATGGCAGGCGGCAGCTTCATAAGCTCAGTCAGCAGGACAGGGAACAGTATTGATTCGTTCACGACTCAACTCCTCGGGTGACGGGTCCTCGCACAGGAAACAGTATTGATTCGTTCATGACTCAACTCCTCGGCTGACGGGTCCTCGCACAGGAAAAAGTATTGATTTGTTTACGACTCAACTCCTTGGGTCTTCGTTCATTTGTCACGTTTCAAATTCTACGTTTCATTTGACAGGCTGAGGAGCAGTAGGCACAACAGTTCGTTCACAAACCGGATCATTAATCTCATAGACTATTCTACCATCAACAACTTGGAAACCACAATCGACTCTCTAGATGCAGAAAAAGCATTTGATGGAGTGAACTGGAAATTTTTATTCGCAGCATTAAACAAATTTGGGTTTGGGTCACACTTCATCAACCGGATAAGGATATTATATAGCTCCCCAAATGCAAGTGTCAGGACAAATGATCAAACTTCTCCAAGCTTCAGTCTGCAGAGAGGTATAAGACAGGGTTGCCCACTTTCTCCCTCACTTTTTGCTATTTTCATCAAACCTTTAGCAGCTTCTATCAGACAAGATAGAAATATCAAAGACATCCAATCCCAAAGTATTGAGCATAAAATAAGTCTTTATGCTGATGATGTATTACTTTTCCTTCAGAACTCACAGACGTCTCTCACTCACACAATCACACTCATAAATAAATTCTCAGCACTTTCTGACTACTCTATCAACTGGTCTAAGACCACAGTTCTGCCCATTAACTGTAGGGTCCAGAATATACCTGCGATCACTTTACAGTCAGGAAATATTAGATATTTAGGCATAAACATTTCCTCCAGGCTCTCAGAGCTAACAAAGCTAAATTATGTGCAATTATTAAAGAGAGTAGAGGACGATCTCTCTCGTTGGAAGTCCTTACCTATATCACTTATGGGGAGAGTTACAACCATTAAAATGATGATACTACCAAAAGTTAACTATTTGTTCTCAACGATCCCCATAAAACCATCTGCTACTTGGTTTAAGTCACTAGATTCATGCATCTCCAAATTTCTGTGGAAAAACAAACCACCACATATTAGTTTAAAAATCCTACAGAAGACCAAGGACAGTGGTGGATTAGATTGACCTAATTTTCAGCACTATTCCTTAGCCAATAGGCTACAGCATCCTTTTGTATTTCTGATTTGTCAGTCCTCTCTCTTCGTTCACCGGAGTCTTCGTGTCTTTGTCCTTGAGTTTGGTGATTTTTTCTTCTTTTGATGCCTTGACACAGTGTGACAGGTGATACCACGTGGGAGATCCTTTAACTTGGACTGCTGTCCCTGTGCTGCGAAATGGCTGTGCTGCTCAAATGGTCTCTCCTTCATCATATACACAGTTATTTATACATCACCTTCCACCATGAAGCGTTGTCCCTTTTTGTTTCTCTCTTTGTTCTTAAAATGCTGTTATGCATGTCTAAACCAATCCATTAAATTAGATCATTTTGGCAGTAAAGCGATCTACAATGTGCTTGGTCGCAGAGCTGCTCATCTGTGGTAAACAGCTCTTCAGAAAGGCATTCTTCAATTGATTTCACTAATTTTATGTAATAAGTTTGTGATTTCATACAAAACTACACTTCTTCTCCCATCTGTCTGAGTATTTAATATTGTCTGGGTCCCGTTAAAACATGTATTTTTCCCATCTAATTCCTTGTTTGCTTTAAAACAAGTATTCCCCATTTTCTATCCCTTCAGTAGCCAACCAGTTTATATGGAGTACACTGGAGCAACTTGACTGATCAGTAAAACACTGCTTTTGTTGTCACCGCAAGGCTTCCCCCGTCGGTTGTTTCACTGAGACACTACTGAGTAACTATAACTCAACACAGTTTATACACATAACATTCATATACATACTAACAAACAAACAAGCAATTATTTATCGCAATTTTCTCATCTCTGTTTGAACGTACACCCAGGTAAATATTCCTGTAGTCTTCTCATACCGACTATGGACCCATTCATTGTTTAACTTCACTGTTTTGCAAATTCTAATTGAATATTACACATTGACATTGAACTTTACTGGATAAGCAGGTCTTCATTGCATTCAGCAGCCTATATGTGAGCATCTATGTGTAAGCTGTTCTTCTTTGCATTTATCACCAGCAAGCAATTCTTCATTGCACATGCACATGAAAATAGTAAAACAATTCCAATGCGTTAGCGAAACCTTCTATATCAGGAGTGTCCATCATGATGCTGGGAATAGAACCTCTTTCCCAGAATAGTTCAACCTTCTTACTCAACTGATCATAACTCCGCAATGAGCACATTTCAAAGTATCATTCCTCTACATGTATTCAAAAATCTATGTTAAATATTTCTTATATTTGTTGATGTCATTCTGTGTGCATGTGGCCTAAACCCAATCTCTGTGTGGCAATTTTAATTTAAACAAGTTGAACTCTGCCTCTGATCATTTAAAAAAAGGTGTGTACCGATATCAACCTTTCTCAGGTAATTACTGATCCTACAAAACCAAACTTAAGAGATCCTTCAAGCCTGATTGGCTCAATCTTAACAAATCAAAGGTAGAAAATCCGCAGTGTCTGAACTTGGTGTTAGTTATCACTGCTCAATAGCCTGTATCAGAATTGCAAAAATGAAAACATTAGGTCCACGCTTGGTATCCAGATCCTGAAACATCTCCATGAGCAGGCTTTTTTTTAAACTGATCTGTTGAATAGTTATACTCATGACACTGTTAAAATCCCAGATGAAGATCTAGCACTTGACCATTTTTGTAAATCTTCTAATTCCATAGTTGATAAACACACCCCTTTTAAAAAGTATAGAACTTAGAACAGGTCTAGTCCCTGGCTTTCGGCAGAACTGTATTCTTTACTTTTTTTTTTTTTTTCCCCTTGTCCTGTTCAGCATTATGGCAGCAGAATTGTAGTCTGAATACCTTTGATGCCAAAATGATTTGCTTTGCCAAGGGAAGTTTTATAAATGTAAAGCTCCCTTTGTTGCCCATTTATTTATTTCCGTTTACAATATATGACATGTAATAGAAATTAACCGGACCGGGGGACAAGGAAAGAAGAAGAGGAAAGAAGAGGAAACAGAACAAAAATAGAAACAAAAACCAGACAACCAGCTGCTACACCTGTAAAAAACAAAACAGACAGCAATCCATGGCCTCTGAGGACAGCCTTAGCGCCACCAGGAGCACCTGAAAGCAGACAAGCAGAGAAAAAACAAACACACAAACAAAGAAAAACAAGCACAAGAAGTGGCAATCGCATACAACACAGCTGTGGATATAGATGACCTGAGACGACATGATAATACATCAACTGCTTAGTGACCATGCTACTGGACTAATGAATGTGTGTGTGTGTGTGTGAGAACATGCAACACCCATGGCACAGGACCTACATGATAACCGTGCTTAGTTATGAGTGTATAAGCGTACAGGGCCACAATCCACAGCCCCCCCAAGCAATCAGAAGCAGACAGAGAGGGCCACAAGACCCAGGCCACCAGCAGCCCCCACAGAGCACAGAACCCAGGAAGCCCACCGCAGGGGCAACCACGCATCCACCCAGAAGACTGCAGAGGAAGCCCCCGGAAAGAGCCCCCATAAGCATAGGGCAGAAGCCCTCCGGGAGCCAGGGGCAACAGCCCACCGACCCCGCCAGACCCCAGCCGCCCAGACATGGGCCGTGCACTGGACCCGGGCCCCAGGAGCCCGAGCGCCCCCAAACCCCCCGGCAGAGGCCCCACCCAATACCCAGGAGGGCCAAGCGCCCCAGACAGCCACACAGTGGGTCAGCGCCTGCCCCAGCGCCCCTGGCCAAGTGCCCTGGGAGTCAAGACGTGCCCACAGGTGGGTGAAGTCGCGAGCAGCGGGGAGAGGCAACGCTGCCCCCCCATCGGGAGAAGCACAGGCAGGCCAGGCAACAGCAAGTCCCAGATCCAGGCCCAATCATTACCACACATCCACACGTCCTCCCTCCCTCGACTCCACTGGGGTGTAGTGCAGCGGGCACACCAGGGGGCCAGCAGCCCCCCAGCCACCACAGACCCCGAACCAGCAGAACAATTAATTAATCCTCCTGGCCCCTCCCGCCCCGAGCAGCAACAAGGAAGCAGGGGTGTGCGAAGAAGACCCCTCCCCCCACCCTTCTGGCTCTTCAATATTTTCTAATAGTGAGCAATTAAAATTGAGGGGCAGCCAAACTTATAGAACTGGGAGCGCAGCCCTCTGGGCAGCCTACATACCCAAAGAGCCCCGCCCACCAGATGCCACTCAGTGGGGAGCTATATAATATCCTTATCCAGTTGATGAAGTGTGACCCAAACCCGAATTTGTTTAATGCTGCGAATAAAAATTTCCAGTTCACTCGATCAAATGCTTTTTATCCATGTCTAAAAATGTATCAAGCATAAAGTTCCTCATATTACCCTGAATGAGAAAGAAGCATCCCTTTGGTTGAGCAATACGTTCTTTTGGAGGAGTTATGCGTGATTTCGGATTTTGCTATAAAATTAATTTCTTCACTCAAACCAAGTGGAAACTGCTTTGTCCTTCATATTTATCAATATCGAGATCGATTTCAATTTTTCTACTGCAAAGTCCAATGGTGTTCTTTGTTGAAGGCAATCTAACCTTTTCTTAACTGCTTTTTACAAACTTTGGTCGGACGTTCACACCTTCTTGTAGCCGAACAACTCCGCTCCCGTTATTGATTGTGTACAGTCGGGTATTTTAACCTTTTCTTACCCACTTTTTACCATCTATGGTCGGACATTCACACCGTCTTACAGCGGAACACCTCCGCTCCCGCTTTTGATGTTGTATTTTCGGGCATTCGAACCTTTTCTTACCCGCTTTTTACAAACTATGGTCGGACATTGAAACCTGAAAGCTGAAAACCTTCGCTCCCTCTTTTGATCATACATTGTCGGGCATTGGCACCTTTTCTTACCCGCTTTTTACAAACCATGGTCGGACTTTCACACCTTCTTGTAACCGAACACATCCTTTCCCGCTATTGATTGTATACAGTTGGGTATTTTAACCTTTTCTTACCCACTTTTTAACAACTATGGTCGGACATTCACACCTTCTTACATCGGAACACCTCCACTCCCTCCTTTGATGGTGTATGTTCGGGCATTCAAACCTTTTCTTACCCGCTTTTTACAAACTATGGTCGGATATTCAAACCTTCTTCTAGCCGAACACATCCACTCCTGCTTTTGATGATGTATGGTTGGGCATTCGAACCTACTTGTTGCCCGCTTTTCATTAATTATGGGTGGACATTCACACCTTGTCGCAGCCAAACACCTACGCTCCTTGTTTTGATCATGTAGGGTTGGACATTCGCACCTTTTCTCACCCGCGTTTTGCAAACTATGGTCGGCCATTCACAGCTTCCTCTCATAGAAGTATGGTGGGATATTCACACCCACTTGCATCCGAAGACCTCCGTCCCCACTTTTGTTGATATTTAGTCGGTCATTCGCACCTTACCCGCTTTTGGCAAACTATGGCCTTCTTGCAGCCAAACACCTCTGATCTCGCTTTTGATGATGTAAGATTGAGCATTCAGACCTTGCTTCACCTGCTTTTCACCAAATATAGTCGGACATTCACACCTTCTTGCAGCCGAACACCTCCGCTTCCGCTTTTGATGGTGTATATTCGGGCATACGAACATTTTCTTACCCGCTTTTTACAAACCATGGTCGGACTTTCAGACCTTCTTGTAGCTGAACAACTCCGCTCCCTCTTTTGATTGTGTACACTCGGGTATTTTCACCTCTTCTTACCCGCTTTTTACCAACTATGGTCGGACATTCACACCTTCTTACAGCGGAACACCTCCGCTCCCTCTTTTGATGGTGTATGTTAAGGCATTCGAAGCCTTTTCTTACCCGCCTTTTACAAACTATGGTCGGACATTCAAACCTTCTTGTAGCCGAACACATCCACTCCTGCTTTTGATGATGTATGGTTGGGCATTCGCACCTTTTCTTAACCATTTTTCAGTAATTATTGGTGGACATTTAGACCTTCTTGCAGCTGAACACCTCCGCTCTTGCTTTTGATGGTGTATAGTCGGGCATTCTCACCCTTTTTCATCAGCTTTTTGCAAATTATGATCTGACATTCACACCTACTTGCAGTCGAACAGCTCTGCTCCCGCTTTTGATTATGTTTGGTTGGATATTGGAACCTTTTAAATGCTTTTTACAAACTTTTATCGGACGTTCACACCTTGCAGCGGAACACCTCCGCTTCCGCTTTTGATGGTATATATTCGGGCATTCGAACCTTTTCTTACCCGCTTTTTACAAACCATGGTCGGACTTTCACACCTTCTTGTAGCTGAACAACTCCGCTCCCTCTTTTGATTGTGTACACTCGGGTATTTTCACCTCTTCTTACCCGCTTTTTACCAACTATGGTCGGACATTCACACCTTCTTACAGCGGAACACCTCCGCTCCCTCTTTTGATGGTGTATGTTAAGGCATTCGAAGCTTTTCTTACCCGCCTTTTACAAACTATGGTCGGACATTCAAAACTTGTAGCCGAACACATCTACTCCTGTTTTTGATGATGTATGGTTGGGCATTCGCACCCTTTTTTTATCCATTTTTCAGGAATTATCGGTGGACATTAAGACTTTCTTGCAGCTGAACACCTCCTCTCCCACTTATGATCATGTGCGGTTTGATTTTCGAAAATTTTCTTTCATGTTTCCTAGCAATTATTGATGGACATTTAGACCTTCTTGCAGCTGAACACCTCTGCTCCTGCTTTTGATCATACATTGTCAAGCATTCGCCACTTGTCTTACCCGCTTTTTACAAACTTTAGTTTAACATTCACACCTTTTTGCAGCCGAACACCACCTCTACCGCTTTTGATGATATATGGTCCGGCATTCTTACCTTTTCTAACACATTTTTCAGCAATTATGATCGGACATTCACACCTACTCAGAGCCGAACACCTCCGCTCCCGCATTTGATGTTGTATAGTCGGGCATTCTCATCCTTTCTCATCAGCTTTTTGCAAATTATGATCTGACATTCACACCTGCTTTTGATAATGTATGGTTGGGCATTCGCACCTTTTTCTACCCTTTTTTCAGGAATTATGGAGGGACATTCACACCTTCTTACAGCTGATCACCTCCTCTCTTATGATCATGTGCGGTTTGATATTCGAACATTTTCTTTCATGATATAACGCAATTATTGATGGACATTCAGACCTTCTTGCAGCTGAACACCTCCGCTCCCACTTTTGATGGTGTATAGTTGGGCTTTCGAGCCTTTTCTTCCCGGTTTTTACAAATTATGGTTGGACATTCAGACCTTCTTAAAGCCGAACACCTCCGCTCCCTCTTTTGATCATACATTGTCGGGCTTTTTCATCTTGTCTTACCCGCTTTTTACAAACTTTAGTCGGACATTCACACCTTCTTGCAGCTGAACAACCTCCGCTCCCTGTTTTGAACATGTATGGTCTGGAAATACTACCTTTTCTTACCCGTTTGTGAGTAATTATGGCTGGATATTCACACCTACTTGCAGCCGAACACCACCTCTCCCGCTTTTGATGATGTATGGACCGGCATTCTTACCTTTTCTAACACATTTTTCAGCAATTATGGTCGGAGATTCACACCTACTCACAGCCGAACAACTCCGCTACCGCATTTGATGGTGTATAGTCGGGCATTCTCACCCTTTCTCTTCAGCTTTTAGAAAATTATGATCTGACATTCACACCTATTTGCAGTTGAACAGCTTTGCTCCCGCTTTTGATTATGTTTGGTTAGATATTCAAACCTTTTCTTAACTGCTTTTTACAAACTTTGGTCGGACGTTCACACTTTCTTGCAGCCGAACACCTCCGCTTCCGTTTTCGATGGTGTATATTCGGGCATACGAACCTTTTCTTACCCGCTTTTTACAAACCATGGTCTAACTTTCACACCTTCTTGTAGCTGAACAATTCCGCTCCCTCTTTTGATTGTGTACAGTCGGGTATTTTAACCTTTTCTTACCCACTTTTTACCAACAATGGTCAGACATTCACACCTTCTTACAGCGGAACGCCTCCGCTCCCTCTTTTGATGGTGTATGTTCGGGCATTGGAACCTTTTCTTACCCGCCTTTTACAAACTATGCTCGGACATTCAAAACTTGTAGCCGAACATATCTACTCCTGTTTTTGATGATGTATGGTTGGGCATTCGCACCCTTTTTTTATCCATTTTTCAGGAATTATCGGTGGACATTCAGACTTTCTTGCAGCCGAAAACCACCGCTCCCTCTTTTGATGGTGTATAGTCGGGCTTTCGAGCCTTTTCTTCCCCGGTTTTTACAAATTATGGTTGGACATTCAGACCTTGCAGCCGAAAACCTCCGCTCCCGCTTTTGATCATACATTGTCGAGCATTCGCACCTTGTCTTACCCGCTTTTTACAAACTTTAGTCAGACATTCACACCTTGCAGCTGAACCACCTCCGCTCCCTGTTTTGATAATGTATGGTTTGGCAATACTACCTTTTCTTACCCGTTTGTGAGTAATTATGGCTGGACATTCACACCTACTTGCAGCCGAACACCACCTTTCCCGCTCTTGATGATGTATTGTCCGGCATTCTAGTCTTTTCTAACACATTTTTCAGCAATTATGGTCGGACATTCAAACCTACTCACAGCCGAACAGTACCGCTCCCGCATTTGATGGTGTATAGTCGGGCATTCTCACCCTTTCTCAACAGCTTTTTGCAAATAATGATCTGACATTCACACCTACTTGCAGTCGAAAAGCTCTGCTCCCGCTTTTGATGATGTATAGTCCGGCATTCTTACCTTTTCTAAAACATTTTTCAGCATTTATGGTCGGACATTCACACCTACTCACAGACGAACACCTCCGCTCCCGCATTTGATTGTGTTTAGTCGGGCATTCTCACCCTTTCTCATCAGCTTTTTGCAAATTATGATCTGACATTCACACCTACTTGCAGTCGAACAGCTCTTCTCCCGCTTTTGATTATGTTTGGTTGGATATTCGAACCTTTTCTTAACTGCTTTTTACAAACTTTGGTCGGACGTTCACACCTTCTTGCACCCGAACACCTCCTCTTCCACTTTTGATGGTATATATTTGGGCATTCGAACCTTTTCTTATACGCCTTTTACAAACCATGGTCGGACTTTCACACCTTCTTGTAGCCGAACAACTCCGCTCCCGCTATTGATTGTGTACAGTTGGGTATTTTAATCTTTTCTTACCCGCTTTTTACAAACCATGGTCCGACATTCACACCTTCTTATAGCCGAACACCTCCTCTTCCGCTTTTGATGGTGTATATTCGGGCATACGAACCTTTTCTTACCAGCTTTTTACAAACCATTGTCGGACTTTCACACCTTCTTGTAGCTGAACAACTCCGCTCCCCCTTTTGATTGTGTACAGTCAGGTATTTTAACCTTTTCTTACCCGCTTTTTACCAACTATGGTCGGACATTCACACCGTCTTACATCGGAACAGCTCCGCTCCCTCTTTTGATGGTGTATGTTCGGGCATTCGAACCTTTTCTTACCCGCTTTTTACAAACTATGGTCGGACATTCAAACCTTCTTGCAGCCGAAAACCTCCGCTCCCTCTTTTAATCATACATTGTCGGGCATTCGCAGCTTTTCTTACCTGCTTTTTACAAACCAGGGTCGGACTTTCACATCTTTTAGTAGCCTAACAACTGCGTTCCTGGTATTGATTGTGTACAGTTGGGTATTTTAACCTTTTCTTACCCGCTTTTTACCAACTATGGTCGGACATTCAAACCTTCTTGTAGCCGAACACATCCACTCCTGCTTTTAATGATGCATGGTTGGGCATTCGCACCTTTTCTTACCCATTTTTCAGTAATTATGGTTAGACACTCACACCTTCTTGCAGCTGCACACCTCCTCTCCCGCTTATGATCATGTGCGGTTTGATATTCGAAAATTCTCTTTCATGTTTTCTAGCAATTATTGTTGGACATTCAGACCTTCTTGCAGCTGAACACCTCCGCCCCCACTTTTGTTGATGGTGTATAATCGGTCTTTCGCACCTTACCCGCTTTTGGCAAACTATGGCCTTCTTGCAGCCAAACACCTCTGATCTCGCTTTTGATGATGTAAGGTTGGGCACTCAGACCTTGCTTCACCTGCTTTTCACCAAATATAGTCGGACATTCACACCTTCTTGCAGCCGAACACTTCCGCTTCACCTTTTAGTGTTCTATGGGGTATTCACACCTTTTTTTCACCGTATTTTATAGATTATGGTTGGAAATTCTCACCCACTCTCATCCGAACACCTCTGTTCCCGCTTTTGTTAATATATAGTCGGGCATTCGAACCTTTTCTTACCCGCTTTTTACAAATTATGGTCGAACATTCACACCTACTTGCAGCCGAATACTTCCGCTCCACCTTTTAGTGATGTATGGTTGGCATTTGCATCTTTTCTTACCCTCTTTTTATACTGATTGCTGAAGATTAAGTTGTTCTTTCTCAAACTACAAAATTTTTTTAATTGTTGAAACTTGATTTGAAGTGGATAAGTAAGGAGGACAAACAGTTTTAAGTCAGGCTGATAGAAGGAATTAATTTTATAGCAAAATCTGTATTTCGTCATATGTCGAGAGATGCTTATTGCTGAAGAAGTTCTTTCTCATTCTACAAAGTACAACATTGTTTATCGTTGAAACTTGATTAGACATGAATAAATATGAAGGACAAAGCAGTCTTAACTTGGTTTGAGTTAAGGAATTCGTTTTATAGGAGAATCCGAATTCGTGCATAACTTGTAAAATAGAGCTTATTTTCGGATTCCTGAAGAATGAGTCTGGTTCTTTCTCATAATACAAAGTTTGTTGTTTATTGTTGAAACTTCATCAGAAGTGAAGAAATAAGGACAAACCGTTTTAAGTAAGTTTAATAGAAGGATTTCATTTTATAGCAAAATCTGTATTCTTTCATATCTCCTCGAGAGAAACTTATTGCTGAAAATTAGGTCTGGTTCTTTTTCATACTACAAAATACAGTGTTGTTTATTGTTGAAACTAGATTAGAAGTAGATAAATATGAAGGACAAAGCAGTTTGAACTTGGTTTGAGAGAAGGAATTAATTTTATTGCAAAATCCGAATTCATGCATAACTCGTCAAATTGATAGTGATGTGTCGTTCGTGAGCGATTCGTTCGATATGAACTATTTTTTTATATGACTCGGGAGTAACGAGTTGTCTCAGTGAGTGATTCGTTCATTTTCATGCAGTACCCTTACTCACCACATGGCAGGCGGCAGCTTCATAAGCTCAGTCAGCAGGACAGGGAACAGTATTGATTCGTTCACGACTCAACTCCTCGGGTGACGGGTCCTCGCACAGGAAACAGTATTGATTCGTTCATGACTCAACTCCTCGGCTGACGGGTCCTCGCACAGGAAAAAGTATTGATTTGTTTACGACTCAACTCCTTGGGTCTTCGTTCATTTGTCACGTTTCAAATTCTACGTTTCATTTGACAGGCTGAGGAGCAGTAGGCACAACAGTTCGTTCACAAACCGGATCATTAATCTCATAGACTATTCTACCATCAACAACTTGGAAACCACAATCGACTCTCTAGATGCAGAAAAAGCATTTGATGGAGTGAACTGGAAATTTTTATTCGCAGCATTAAACAAATTTGGGTTTGGGTCACACTTCATCAACCGGATAAGGATATTATATAGCTCCCCAAATGCAAGTGTCAGGACAAATGATCAAACTTCTCCAAGCTTCAGTCTGCAGAGAGGTATAAGACAGGGTTGCCCACTTTCTCCCTCACTTTTTGCTATTTTCATCAAACCTTTAGCAGCTTCTATCAGACAAGATAGAAATATCAAAGACATCCAATCCCAAAGTATTGAGCATAAAATAAGTCTTTATGCTGATGATGTATTACTTTTCCTTCAGAACTCACAGACGTCTCTCACTCACACAATCACACTCATAAATAAATTCTCAGCACTTTCTGACTACTCTATCAACTGGTCTAAGACCACAGTTCTGCCCATTAACTGTAGGGTCCAGAATATACCTGCGATCACTTTACAGTCAGGAAATATTAGATATTTAGGCATAAACATTTCCTCCAGGCTCTCAGAGCTAACAAAGCTAAATTATGTGCAATTATTAAAGAGAGTAGAGGACGATCTCTCTCGTTGGAAGTCCTTACCTATATCACTTATGGGGAGAGTTACAACCATTAAAATGATGATACTACCAAAAGTTAACTATTTGTTCTCAACGATCCCCATAAAACCATCTGCTACTTGGTTTAAGTCACTAGATTCATGCATCTCCAAATTTCTGTGGAAAAACAAACCACCACATATTAGTTTAAAAATCCTACAGAAGACCAAGGACAGTGGTGGATTAGATTTACCTAATTTTCAGCACTATTCCTTAGCCAATAGGCTACAGCATCCTTTTGTATTTCTGATTTGTCAGTCCTCTCTCTTCGTTCACCGGAGTCTTCGTGTCTTTGTCCTTGAGTTTGGTGATTTTTTCTTCTTTTGATGCCTTGACACAGTGTGACAGGTGATACCACGTGGGAGATCCTTTAACTTGGACTGCTGTCCCTGTGCTGCGAAATGGCTGTGCTGCTCAAATGGTCTCTCCTTCATCATATACACAGTTATTTATACATCACCTTCCACCATGAAGCGTTGTCTCTTTTTGTTTCTCTCTTTGTTCTTAAAATGCTGTTATGCATGTCTAAACCAATCCATTAAATTAGATCATTTTGGCAGTAAAGCGATCTACAATGTGCTTGGTCGCAGAGCTGCTCATCTGTGGTAAACAGCTCTTCAGAAAGGCATTCTTCAATTGATTTCACTAATTTTATGTAATAAGTTTGTGATTTCATACAAAACTACACTTCTTCTCCCATCTGTCTGAGTATTTAATATTGTCTGGGTCCCGTTAAAACATGTATTTTTCCCATCTAATTCCTTGTTTGCTTTAAAACAAGTATTCCCCATTTTCTATCCCTTCAGTAGCCAACCAGTTTGTATGGAGTACACTGGAGCAACTTGACTGATCAGTAAAACACTGCTTTTGTTGTCACCGCAAGGCTTCCCCCGTCGGTTGTTTCACTGAGACACTACTGAGTAACTATAACTCAACACAGTTTATACACATAACATTCATATACATACTAACAAACAAACAAGCAATTATTTATCGCAATTTTCTCATCTCTGTTTGAACGTACACCCAGGTAAATATTCCTGTAGTCTTCTCATACCGACTATGGACCCATTCATTGTTTAACTTCACTGTTTTGCAAATTCTAATTGAATATTACACATTGACATTGAACTTTACTGGATAAGCAGGTCTTCATTGCATTCAGCAGCCTATATGTGAGCATCTATGTGTAAGCTGTTCTTCTTTGCATTTATCACCAGCAAGCAATTCTTCATTGCACATGCACATGAAAATAGTAAAACAATTCCAATGCGTTAGCGAAACCTTCTATATCAGGAGTGTCCATCATGATGCTGGGAATAGAACCTCTTTCCCAGAATAGTTCAACCTTCTTACTCAACTGATCATAACTCCGCAATGAGCACATTTCAAAGTATCATTCCTCTACATGTATTCAAAAATCTATGTGTAAATGTTTAATATTTCTTATATTTGTTGATGTCATTCTGTGTGCATGTGGCCTAAACCCAATCTCTGTGTGGCAATTTTAATTTAAACAAGTTGAACTCTGCCTCTGATCATTTAAAAAAAGGTGTGTACCGATATCAACCTTTCTCAGGTAATTACTGATCCTACAAAACCAAACTTAAGAGATCCTTCAAGCCTGATTGGCTCAATCTTAACAAATCAAAGGTAGAAAATCCGCAGTGTCTGAACTTGGTGTTAGTTATCACTGCTCAATAGCCTGTATCAGAATTGCAAAAATGAAAACATTAGGTCCACGCTTGGTATCCAGATCCTGAAACATCTCCATGAGCAGGCTTTTTTTTAAACTGATCTGTTGAATAGTTATACTCATGACACTGTTAAAATCCCAGATGAAGATCTAGCACTTGACCATTTTTGTAAATCTTCTAATTCCATAGTTGATAAACACACCCCTTTTAAAAAGTATAGAACTTAGAACAGGTCTAGTCCCTGGCTTTCGGCAGAACTGTATTCTTTACTTTTTTTTTTTTTTTCCCCTTGTCCTGTTCAGCATTATGGCAGCAGAATTGTAGTCTGAATACCTTTGATGCCAAAATGATTTGCTTTGCCAAGGGAAGTTTTATAAATGTAAAGCTCCCTTTGTTGCCCATTTATTTATTTCTGTTTACAATATATGACATGTAATAGAAATTAACCGGACCGGGGGACAAGGAAAGAAGAAGAGGAAAGAAGAGGAAACAGAACAAAAATAGAAACAAAAACCAGACAACCAGCTGCTACACCTGTAAAAAACAAAACAGACAGCAATCCATGGCCTCTGAGGACAGCCTTAGCGCCACCAGGAGCACCTGAAAGCAGACAAGCAGAGAAAAAACAAACACACAAACAAAGAAAAACAAGCACAAGAAGTGGCAATCGCATACAACACAGCTGTGGATATAGATGACCTGAGACGACATGATAATACATCAACTGCTTAGTGACCATGCTACTGGACTAATGAATGTGTGTGTGTGTGTGTGAGAACATGCAACACCCATGGCACAGGACCTACATGATAACCGTGCTTAGTTATGAGTGTATAAGCGTACAGGGCCACAATCCACAGCCCCCCCAAGCAATCAGAAGCAGACAGAGAGGGCCACAAGACCCAGGCCACCAGCAGCCCCCACAGAGCACAGAACCCAGGAAGCCCACCGCAGGGGCAACCACGCATCCACCCAGAAGACTGCAGAGGAAGCCCCCGGAAAGAGCCCCCATAAGCATAGGGCAGAAGCCCTCCGGGAGCCAGGGGCAACAGCCCACCGACCCCGCCAGACCCCAGCCGCCCAGACATGGGCCGTGCACTGGACCCGGGCCCCAGGAGCCCGAGCGCCCCCAAACCCCCCGGCAGAGGCCCCACCCAATACCCAGGAGGGCCAAGCGCCCCAGACAGCCACACAGTGGGTCAGCGCCTGCCCCAGCGCCCCTGGCCAAGTGCCCTGGGAGTCAAGACGTGCCCACAGGTGGGTGAAGTCGCGAGCAGCGGGGAGAGGCAACGCTGCCCCCCCATCGGGAGAAGCACAGGCAGGCCAGGCAACAGCAAGTCCCAGATCCAGGCCCAATCATTACCACACATCCACACGTCCTCCCTCCCTCGACTCCACTGGGGTGTAGTGCAGCGGGCACACCAGGGGGCCAGCAGCCCCCCAGCCACCACAGACCCCGAACCAGCAGAACAATTAATTAATCCTCCTGGCCCCTCCCGCCCCGAGCAGCAACAAGGAAGCAGGGGTGTGCGAAGAAGACCCCTCCCCCCACCCTTCTGGCTCTTCAATATTTTCTAATAGTGAGCAATTAAAATTGAGGGGCAGCCAAACTTATAGAACTGGGAGCGCAGCCCTCTGGGCAGCCTACATACCCAAAGAGCCCCGCCCACCAGATGCCACTCAGTGGCACCCCCCAAGACCTAATGTGTGTGTGTGAGTGTGTTTGAAAAGTAGTAATGTCTAACACAGGGGCGGGGAACTGCAAAGTGCAACAAAAGGGCACCACCTACGTGGCCCCATCCACTACACACCACCGAACACACACGCCCCCAAAACCCTTCATGTGTGAGTGTGTGCTGTGTACAGGAGCCAGAAGGGAGAGGGGTATGGGGATATACACCGGGGGAGCTACTCTCCCTCAGAGAGGGCAGCCAGGGACTGGCTGCAATAGGCATCCCCGCTACCTGGGAGCCAACACAGGGCAGGAGGGCCTGATGTCCACCAGGCTCGGGGCCTGCAGCGACCATATTCCGGGAGCTACTCTACCCCCAGAAGGTACCCATCCCGCCCCACCCTACTCAACCCAACCCCACCCTGGAGGACCTCTACAAAAAACTAACAAACAACAACAAAAAACAAACAAACAAACCACCCGGTCACACCAGTCGCAGCAGCCCAGGCCTGAGACCCACCATCACCCAAGCGAAAAGCACCGCCCCCCCCCAACCGCACGCCCCAACACCCTGAAAAAAAAACAACCATCTGCGGACACCTTGGAGCGCCCAGCCCCCAGGGCCCAGGCCCACCACCACCACGCACACCAGAGCGGGCCGGCCACCCGGCATAGAGCCAGCAGCCACCACCTCAAGGCCCCTAAGGGACCCCGCCCCACACCGCAAGACAGCCCCACCCGCAAGCCCCCAAAACTGCCCTCCAAGCCCGACACACAGTTCCCCCCAGCAATGACCAACCCGGTCCCCACGACCCGAGAGACCACCAGACGCCCGAAGCCACACAGCCCCCCCCAGCACACACCCAACCGCCCAGAGCGACGGGACAGCAACCCACCAACACCACTATGTGATAAAGCTAATCAGAGGGGACCAGAGAGAATGAAATTCAGCCAATTGATGTTTTGAGGAGGCAGACATTGTTTCCATGCTAATATAATCTAAAAGAAAATTTCTAAACTGGTTAATACACATATTGTTTTTCGCTTTCCAGTTCATGAGAATAGTTTTCTTTGCGATACATAACACTGTGAGAACCATGTGTGCTGAGTTCATTTCCATGTTGATGTTGTCTAAGTCACCCAGTATGCACAGTGTGGGGCATGCAGAGATGCTACACTTTAGCCATGTTGATAGGTCCTCACAGACTTCAAGCCAGAACTTCTGGACAGGCGCACAAAACCACAAAGCGTGTGCATAATCATCAGGTGTGTTATCTGTGCAATGTGATCAGATGTTTGAGTGTGTTAGACCCATCCTGAACATCCTTTGTCCTGTATAGTGTGTTCTATGAAGGATTTTGTATTGTATGAGCTGTAAATTAGGATTTCGAGTCATTCTGAAGGTGTTCAAACATATTTGTGGCCAGAAGCTATGACTAGAACTGATGGATAAATCTGCCTCCCATTTTGAGGATGGAAGAGACATTGTGTCATCTATCTTAGACAATAATTTATATATTTTTGATAGTAGTTTTGGGGTGCAGATGCTTAGAAATTCTGCTACCCTAATCGGGGGTTGTAAGTCTCGTTGGTGGAGGATATATTTCTTTGTTATTATAGACTTAAGTTGTTGATATTCTAGGAAATTATTGCTGCTTATCTCATGTTGTGATATGAGCTCATCAAATGAAATAAAATTTCCATTTTGGATTATATGTTCCAGATGTTTGATTCCTTTGATCTTCCACAGAGTAAAGTTTAGCATTTTTTTGTTTTGCAGTATGTGAGGATTGTTCCAGATGGGTGTAAGCTTACACGGGACAAGTGAGGACTTTGTTATTTTAAGAAATTCCCACCAGGCTCTCAGAGAGGTGATGATGTTAATGCTTTTGAAACATTTGTGATTTTTTACGTTTTGACTAATAAGTGGCAGGTCAGAGATTTCCAGATTATCACACAATGCTTGCTCTATATTTATCTATGGTTCATCTATTGGGCTAGGTTTAAACCATTTTGATATATACTGTAACCTATTGGCTAAGGAATAGTGCTGAAAATGAGGTAAATCTAATCCACCACAGTCCTTGGTGTTCTGTAGGGTTTTTAAACTAATACGTGGTGGTTTGTTTTTCCACAGAAATTTGGAGATGCATGAATCTAGTGACTTAAACCAAGTAGCAGATGGTTTTATGGGGATCATTGAGAACAAATAGTTAACTTTTGGTAGTATCATCATTTTAATGGTTGTAACTCTCCCCATAAGTGATATAGGTAAGGACGTCCAACGAGAGAGATCGTCCTCTACTTTCTTTAATAAGTCTTTAATAATTGCACATAATTTAGCTTTGTTAACTCTGAGAGCCTGGAGGAAATGTTTATGCCTAAATATCTAATATTTCCTGACTGTAAAGTGATCGCAGGTATATTCTGGACCCTGCAGTTAATGGGCAGAACTGTGGTCTTAGACCAGTTGATAGAGTAGTCAGAAAGTGCTGAGAATTTATTTATGAGTGTGATCGTGTGAGTGAGAGACGTCTGTGAGTTCTGAAGGAAAAGTAATACATCATCAGCATAAAGACTTATTTTATGCTTAATATTTTGGGATTGGATGCCTTTAATATTTCTATCTTGTCTGATAGAAGCTGCTAAAGGTTTGATGAAAATAGCAAAAAGTGAGGGAGAAAGTGGGCAACCCTGTCTTGTACCTCTCTGCAGACTGAAGCTTGGAGAAGTTTGATAATTTGTCCTGACACTTGCATTTGGGGAGCTATATAATATCCTTATCCAGTTGATGAAGTGTGACCCAAACCCGAATTTGTTTAATGCTGCGAATAAAAATTTCCAGTTCACTCGATCAAATGCTTTTTCTGCATCTAGAGAGTCGATTGTGGTTTCCAAGTTGTTGATGCTAGAATAGTCTATGATATTAATGATCCGGTTTGTGGACAAACTGTTGTGCCTACTGCTCTTCAGCCTGTCAAATGAAACGTAGAATTTGAAACGTGAGAAATGAACGAAGACCCAAGGAGTTTAGTCGTAAACTAATCAATACTGTTTCCTGTGCGAGGACCCGTCAGCCGAGGAGTTGAGTCATGAACGAATCAATACTGTTTCCTGTGCGAGGACCCATCACCCGAGGAGTTGAGTCGTGAACGAATCAATACTGTTTCCTGTCCTGCTGACTGAGCTTATGAAGCTGCGCCTGCCATGTGGTGAGTAAGGGTACTGCATGAAAATGAACGAATCACTCACTGAGACAACTCGTTACTCCCGAGTCATATAAAAAATTAGTTCATATCGAACGAATCGCTCACGAACGACACATCATTATCTATTTGACGAGTTATGCATGAATTTGGATTTTGCAATAAAATTAATTCCTTCTCTCAAACCAAGTTCAAACTGCTTTGTCCTTCATATTTATCTACTTCTAATCTAGTTTCAACAATAAACAACACTGTATTTTGAAGTATGAAAAAGAACCAGACCTAATTTTTAGCAATAAGCTTCTCTCGAGGAGATATGAAGGAATACAGATTTTGCTATAAAATGAAATCCTTCTATCAAACTGACTTAAAACGGTTTGTCCTTATTTCTTCACTTCTTTGTATTATGAGAAAGAACCAGACTCATTCTTCAGGAATCCGAAAATAAGCTCTATTTTAAGAAAGTGGGAATGTCCGACCATAGTTGGTAAAAAGCTGGTAAGAAGAGGTGAAAATACCCAACTGTACTCAATAAAAAGAGGGAGCGGAGTAGTTCAGCAACAAAGTGTGAATGTCCGAGCATGGTTTGTAAAAAGCGGGTAAGAAAAGGTTCGTATGCCTGAATATACACCATAAAAAGCGGAAGCGGAGGTGTTCGGCTTCAAGAAGACGTGAACATCCGTCCAAAGTTAGTAAAAAGCAGATAAGAAAAGGTTTGAATATCCAACCAAACATAATCAAAAGCAGGAGAAGAGCTGTTCGACTGCAAGTAGGTGTGAATGTCAGATCATAATTTGCAAGCTGATTAGAAAGGGTGAGAATTCCCGACTATACACCATCAAATGCGGGAGCGGAGTTGTTCGGCTGTGAGTAGGTGTGAATATCAGATCATTATTTGCAAAAAGCTGATGAGAAAGGGTGAGAATGCCCGACTATACACCATCAAATGCGGGAGCGGTACTGTTCGGCTGTGAGTAGGTGTGAATGTCCAGCCATAATTACTCACAAACGGGTAAGAAAAGGCAGTATTGCCAGACCATACATGATCAAAACAGGGAACGGAGGTGGTTCAGCTGCAAGAAGGTGTGAATGTCCCACTAAAGTTTATAAAAAGCGGGTAAGGAAACGTTTGTATGCCCAAATATACACCATCAAAAGCGGAAGCGGAGGTGTTCGGCTGCAAGAAGGTGTGAACGTCCGACCAAAGTTTGTAAAAAGCAGTTAAGAAAAGTTTCGAATATCTAACTAAACATAATCAAAAGCGGGACCAGAGCTGTTCGACTGCAAGTAGGTGTGAATGTCAGATCATAATTTTAAAAAAGCTGATGAGAAAGGGTGAGAATGCCCGACTATACACCAACAAATGCGGGAGCGGAGTTGTTCGTCTGTGAGTAGGTGTGAATCTCCGAGAATAGTTTGTAAAAAGGGGGTAAGAATAGGTTCGAAAGCCCGAACATACACCATCAAAAGAGGGAGCGGAGGTGTTCCGCTGTAAGAAGGTGTGAATGTCCGACCATAGTTTTTAAAAAGCAGGTAAGAAAAGGTTAAAATACCCGACTTTACACAATCAATAGCGGGGGCGGAGTTGTTCGGCTACTAAAAGGTGTGAAAGTCCGACCATGGTTTGTAAAAAGCGGGTAAGAAAAGGTGTGAATGCCCGACATTGTATGATCAAAAGAGGGAGAGGAGGTTTTCGGCTGCAAAAAGGTCTGAATGTCCAACCATAATATGTAACAACCGGGGAAGAAAAGACTCGAAAGCCCGACTATACACGATCAAAAGCGGGAGTGGAGGTGAACAGCTGCAAGAAGGTCTGAATGTCCATCAATAATTGCTAAAAAACATGAAAGGAAATTTTCGAATGTCAAACTGCATATGATCATAAGCGGGAGAGGAGTTATTCAGCTTTAAGCAGGTGTTAATGTCCACCCATAATTTCTGAAAAATGTGTTGGAAAAGACTAGAATGCCGGACCATACATCATCAAAAGCGGGAGAAGTGGTGTTTGGCTGCAAGTAGGTGTGACTGTCAAGCCATAATTACTCACAAACGGGTAAGAAAACGTAGTATTGCCAGACCATACATGATCAAAACAGGGAGCGGAGGTGGTTCAGCTGCAAGGTGTGAATGTCTGACTAAAGTTTGTAAAAAGCGGGTAAGACAAGGTGCGAATGCCTGACAATGTATGATCAAAAGAGGGAGCATAGGTTTTCGGCTGCAAGGTCTGAATGTCCAACCATAATTTGTAAAAACCAGGGAAGAAAATGCTCGAAATCCCGACTATACACCATCAAAAGCGGGAGCGGAGGTGTTCAGCTGCAAGAAGGTCTGAATGTCCACCAATAATTACTGAAAAATGGTTAAGAAAAGGTGCGAAAGCCCAACCATACATCATCAAAAGCAGGAGGGGATATGTTTGGATACAAGAAGGTTTGAATGTCCGACTATAGTTTGTAAAAGGCGGGTAAGAAAAGGTTCGAATGCCTGAACATACACCATCAAAAGAGGGAGCGGAGGTGTTCCGCTGTAAGAAGGTGTGAATGTCCGACCGTAGTTGGTAAAAGCTGGTAAGAAAAGGTGAAAATACCCGACTGTATACAATCAAAAGAGGGAGCGGAGTAGTTCAGCAACAAAGTGTGAATGTCCAACCATGGTTTGTAAAAAGCGGGTAAGAAAAGTTTTGTATGCCCGAATATACACCATCAAAAGTGGGAGCGGAGGTGTTCGGCTGCAAGAAGGTCTGAATGTCCATCAGTAATTGCTAGAAAACATGAAAGAAAATTTTCGAATGTCAAACCGCTCATGATCATAAGCGGGAGAGAAGGTGTTCGACTGCAAGTAGGTGTGAATGTCAGATCAAAATTTGTAAAAAGCGGGTAAGAAAAGGTAAGAATGCCAAACCATAAAATGTCAAAAGCGGCAGCAGAGATGTTCGGCCGGTATTTATCAATGTCTAGATAGATTTCAACAAAAAACAACGTTGTACTTTGCAGTAAAAGGAAGAGCAAATCTAAAGTTTCAGGATTCCAAGAATAAGCTTTTCATGAGTTCTTCATTTGTTGGGATTTTGTTTTAAAATGAATTCCTTCACTCAAACTATGTTAAAACTGCTTTGTCCTTCATATGTACCCATTTCTACATATATTTCAATCAGAAACTTCCTCATATTACCCTGGATGAGAAAGAACCACACTTGTGATTAAGCCATAAGCCCCTTTTGAGGAGTTCTGCATGATTTGGGATTTTATCTATAAAATTAATTCCTTCACTCAAACTATGTTAAAACGGCTTTTACGTTCAAATTTATCAATGTCTAGATAGATTTAAACAAAAAAAAAACAACGTTGTACTTTGCAGTAAAAGAAAGAGCAAATCAAAAGTTGTAGGAATCCGAGAATAAGCTTATTTTGATGAGTTCTGCACGATTTCGGATTTTACTATAAAATGGATTTCTTCACTCAAACTATGTTAAAACTACTTTTAACTTCATATTTATCAATGTCTAGATCGACTTCAACAAAGAACAACATTGTATTTTGCAGCAGAAGAAAGAGCAACACTGAAGGTTCAGGAATCCGAGAATAAGCTTCTTTTCATACGTTCTGCATGATTTGGGATTTCATGTATAAAATGAATTCCTTCACTCAAACTATGTTAAAACTGCTTTGTCCTTCATATTTATCAATGTCTAGATCGACTTCAACAAAGAACAACATTTGATTTTGCAGTAGAAGAAAGAGAAACACTGAAGGATCAGGAATCCGAGAATAAGCTTATTTTCATGAGTTCTGCACGATTTCGGATTTTGCTATAAAATGTATTGCTTTGTCCTTCATAGTTATCCATGTCTAAAAAATGTATCAAGCATAAAGTTCCTCATATTACCCTGAATGAGAAAGAAGCATCCCTTTGGTTGAGCAATACGTTCCTTTGGAGGAGTTATGCGTGATTTCGGATTTTGCTATAAAATTCATTTCTTCACTCAAACCAAGTGGAAACTGCTTTGTCCTTCATATTTATCAATATCGAGATCGATTTCAACTTCTTCTACTGCAAAGTCCAATGGTGTTCTTTGTTGAAGGCGATCTAACCTTTTCTTAACTGCTTTTTACAAACTTTGGTCGGACGTTCACACCTTCTTGTAGCCGAACAACCCCGCTCCCGCTATTGATTGTGTACAGTCGGGTATTTTAACCTTTTCTTACCCGCTTTTTACCATCTATGGTCGGACATTCACACCGTCTTACAGCGGAAGACCTCCGCTCCCTCCTTTGATGGTGTATGTTCGGGCATTCAAACCTTTTCTTACCCGCTTTTTACAAACTATGGTCGGATATTCACACCTTGTCGCAGCCAAACACCTCCGCTCCTTGTTTTGATCATGTAGGGTTGGACATTTGCACCTTTTCTCACCCGCGTTTTGCAAACTATGGTCGGCCATTCACAGCTTCCTCTCATATAAGTATGGTGGGATATTCACACCCACTTGCATCCGAAGACCTCCGTCCCCACTTTTGTTGATATTTAGTCGGTCATTCGCACCTTACCCGCTTTTGGCAAACTATGGCCTTCTTGCAGCCAAACACCTCTGATCTCGCTTTTGATGATGTAAGGTTGGGCATTCAGACCTTGCTTCACCTGCTTTTCACCAAATATAGTCGGACATTCACACCTTCTTGCAGCCAAACACCTCCGCTTCCGCTTTTGATGGTGTATATTCGGGCATACGAACATTTTCTTACCCGCTTTTTACAAACCATGGTCGGACTTTCACACCTTCTTGTAGCTGAACAACTCCGCTCCCTCTTTTGATTGTGTACACTCGGGTATTTTCACCTCTTCTTACCCGCTTTTTACCAACTATGGTCGGACATTCACACCTTCTTACAGCGGAACACCTCCGCTCCCTCTTTTGATGGTGTATGTTAAGGCATTCGAAGCCTTTTCTTACCCGCCTTTTATAAACTATGGTCGGACATTCAAACCTTCTTGTAGCAGAACACATCCACTCCTGCTTTTGATGATGTATGGTTGGGCATTCGCACCTTGTCTTACCCGCTTTTTACAAACTTTAGTCGAACATTCACAACTTTTTGCAGCCGAACACCACCTCTACTGCTTTTGATGATGTATGGTCCGGCATTCTTACCTTTTCTAACACATTTTTCAGCAATTATGATCGGACATTCACACCTACTCAGAGCCGAACACCTCCGCTCCCGCATTTGATGTTGTATAGTCGGGCATTCTCACCCTTTCTCATCAGCTTTTTGCAAATTATGATCTGACATTCACACCTGCTTTTGATAAAGTATGGTTGGGCATTCGCACCTTTTTCTACCCATTTTTCAGGAATTATGGAGGGACATTCACACCTTCTTACAGCTGAACACCTCCTCTCTTATGATCATGTGCGGTTTGATATTCGAACATTTTCTTTCATGATATAACGCAATTATTGATGGACATTCAGACCTTCTTGCAGCTGAACACCTCCGCTCCCACTTTTGATGGTGTATAGTTGGGCTTTCGAGCCTTTTCTTCCCGGTTTTTACAAATTATGGTTGGACATTCAGACCTTCTTAAAGCCGAACACCTCCGCTCCCTCTTTTGATCATACATTGTCGGGCTTTTTCACTTTGTCTTACCCGCTTTTTACAAACTTTAGTCGGACATTCACACCTTCTTGCAGCTGAACAACCTCCGCTCCCTGTTTTGAACATGTATGGTCTGGAAATACTACCTTTTCTTACCCGTTTGTGAGTAATTATGGCTGGATATTCACACCTACTTGCAGCCGAACATCACCTCTCCCGCTTTTGATGATGTATGGACCGGCATTCTTACCTTTTCTAACACATTTTTCAGCAATTATGGTCGGATATTCACACCTACTCACAGCCGAACAACTCCGCTACCGCATTTGATGGTGTATAGTCGGGCATTCTCACCCTTTCTCTTCAGCTTTTAGAAAATTATGATCTGTCATTCACACCTATTTGCAGTTGAACAGCTCTGCTCCCGCTTTTGATTATGTTTGGTTAGATATTCAAACCTTTTCTTAACTGCTTTTTACAAACTTTGGTCGGACGTTCACACCTTCTTGCAGCCGAACACCTCCGCTTCCGCTTTCGATGGTGCATATTCGGGCATACGAACCTTTTCTTACCCGCTTTTTACAAACCATGGTCTAACTCTCACACCTTCTTGTAGCTGAACAATTCCGCTCCCTCTTTTGATTGTGTACAGTCGGGTATTTTAACCTTTTCTTACCCACTTTTTACCAACTATGGTCGGACATTCACACCTTCTTACAGCGGAACGCCTCCACTCCCTCTTTTGATGGTGTATGTTCGGGCATTCGAACCTTTTCTTACCCGCCTTTTACAAACTATGCTCGGACATTCAAAACTTGTAGCCGAACACATCCACTCCTGCTTTTGATGATGTATGGTTGGGCATTCGCACCCTCTTTTTATCCATTTTTCAGGAATTATCGGTGGACATTCAGACTTTCTTGCAGCCGAAAACCACCGCTCCCTCTTTTGATGGTGTATGTTAAGGCATTCGAAGCCTTTTCTTACCCGCTTTTTACCAACTATGGTCGGACATTCACACCTTCTTACAGCGGAACACCTCCGCTCCCTCTTTTGATGGTGTATGTTAAGGCATTCGAAGCCTTTTCTTACCCGCCTTTTACAAACTATGGTCGGACATTCAAACCTTCTTGTAGCAGAACACATCCACTCCTGCTTTTAATGATGTATGGTTGGGCATTCGCACCTTTTCTTAACCATTTTTCAGTAATTATTGGTGGACATTCAGACCTTCTTGCAGCTGAACACCTCCGCTCTTGCTTTTGATGGTGTATAGTCGGGCATTCTCACCCTTTTTCATCAGCTTTTTGCAAATTATGATCTGACATTCACACCTACTTGCAGTCGAACAGCTCTGCTCCCGCTTTTGATTATGTTTGGTTGGATATTGGAACCTTTTAAATGCTTTTTACAAACTTTTATCGGACGTTCACACCTTCTTGCAGCGGAACACCTCCGCTTCCGCTTTTGATGGTATATATTCGGGCATTCGAACATTTTCTTACCCGCTTTTTACAAACCATGGTCAGACTTTCACACCTTCTTGTAGCTGAACAACTCCGCTCCCTCTTTTGATTGTGTACACTCGGGTATTTTCACCTCTTCTTACCCGCTTTTTACCAACTATGGTCGGACATTCACACCTTCTTACAGCGGAACACCTCCGCTCCCTCTTTTGATGGTGTATGTTAAGGCATTCGAAGCTTTTCTTACCCGCCTTTTACAAACTATGGTTGGACATTCAAACCTTCTTGTAGCCGAACACATCCACTCCTGATTTTGATGATGTATGGTTGGGCATTTGCACCTTTTCTTAACCATTTTTCAGTAATTATTGGTGGACATTCACACCTTCTTGCAGCTGAACACCTCCTCTCCCACTTATGATCATGTGCGGTTTGATTTTCGAAAATTTTCTTTCATGTTTTCTAGCAATTATTGATGGACATTTAGACCTTCTTGCAGCTGAACACCTCCGCTCCTGCTTTTGATCATTCATTGTCAAGCATTCGCATCTTGTCTTACCCGCTTTTTACAAACTTTAGTCGAACATTCACACCTTTTTGCAGCCGAACACCACCTCTACCGCTTTTGATGATGTATGGTCCGGCATTCTTACCTTTTCTAACACATTTTTCAGCAATTATGATCGGACATTCACACCTACTCAGAGCCGAACACATCCGCTCCCGCATTTGATGTTGTATAGTCGGGCATTCTCATCCTTTCTCATCAGCTTTTTGCAAATTATGATCTGACATTCACACCTGCTTTTGATAATGTATGGTTGGGCATTCGCACCTTTTTCTACCCATTTTTCAAGAATAATGGAGGGACATTCACACCTTCTTACAGCTGAACACCTCCTCTCTTATGATCATGTGCGGTTTGATATTCGAACATTTTCTTTCATGATATAACGCAATTATTGATGGACATTCAGACCTTCTTGCAGCTGAACACCTCCGCTCCCACTTTTGATGGTGTATAGTTGGGCTTTCGAGCCTTTTCTTCCCGGTTTTTACAAATTATGGTTGGACATTCAGACCTTCTTAAAGCCGAACACCTCCGCTCCCTCTTTTGATCATACATTGTCGGGCATTAGCACCTTTTCTTACCCGCTTTTTACAAACCATAGTCGGACTTTCACATCTTTTAGTAGCCGAACAACTCCGCTCCCGCTATTGATTGTGTACAGTCGGGTATTTGAACCTTTTCTTACCCGCTTTTTACCAACTATGGTCGGACATTCACACCTTCTTACAGCGGAACACCTCCGCTCCCTCTTTTGATGGTGTATGTTCGGGAAGTCAAACCTTTTCTTACCTGCTTTTTACAAACTATGGTCAGACATTCAACCCTTCTTGGAGCCGAACATATCCACTCCTGCTTTTGATTATGTATAGTTGGGCATTCGCACCTTTTCTTACCCATTTTTCAGTAATTATGGGTGTACATTCACACCTTCTTGCAGCCGAACACCTCCGCTCCCTCTTTTGATCATACATTTTCGGGCATTCGCACCTTTTCTTACCCGCTTTTTACAAACCATGGTCGGACTTTCACACCTTTTAGTAGCCGAACAACTCCGCACCCGCTACTGATTGTGTACAGTCGGGTATTTTAACCTTTTCTTACCCCATTTTTACCAACTATGGTCGGACATTCACACCTTCTTACAGCGGAACACCTCCGCTCCCTCCTTTGATGGTGTATTTTCGGGCATTCGAACCTATTCTTACCCGCTTTTTACAAACTATGGTCAGACGTTCAAACCTTCTTGTAGCCGAACATATCCACTACTGCTTTTGATGATGTATGGTTGGGCATTCGAACCTACTTGTTGCCCGCTTTTCATTAATTATGGGTGGACATTCACACCTTGTCTCAGCCAAACACCTCCGCTCCCTGTTTTGATCATGTATGGTTTGACATTCGCACCTTTGCTTACCTTCTTTTTATACTGATTGCTCAAGATTAAGTTGTTCTTTCTCAAACTACAAAATTTTTTTAATTGTTGAAACTTGATTTGAAGTGGATAAATAAGGAAGACAAACAGTTTTAAGTCAGGCTGATAGCAATTAATTTTATAGCAAAATCTGTATTTCGTCATTTGTCGAGAGATGCTTATTGCTGAAGAAGTTCTTTCTCATTCTACAAAGTACAACGTTGTTTATCATTGAAACTTGATTAGACATGAATAAATATGAAGGACAAAGCAGTCTTAACTTGGTTTGAGTTAAGGAATTCGTTTTATAGGAGAATCCGAATTCGTGCATAACTCGTAAAATAGAGCTTATTTTCGGATTCCTAAAGAATGAGTCTGGTTCTTTCTCATAATACAAAGTTTGTTGTTTATTGTTGAAACTTCATCAGACCGTTATATATAGTCGGACTCACCTCGACGCACGGCTTGGGATCTGGAACCAGTACTCTTGAGAGGGGTTGGACTCTCTTCCACTCTGGAGTTGCCCGTGGTGAGAGGCGCAGAGCAGGTGTGGGCATACTTATTGCCCCCCGGCTGTGTGCCAGTACATTGGGGTTTACCCCAGTGAACGAGAGGGTAGCCTCCCTCCGCCTTGGGTCCTGACTGTTGTTTGTGCCTATGCGCCAAACAGCAGTTCAGAGTACCTACCCTTTTTGGAGTCTCTGGGGGAGGCACTGGAGAATGCTCCTACCGGAGACTCCCTCATTCTGCTGGGGGACTTCAATGCTCACGTGGGCAATGACAGTGAGACCTGGAGGGGTGTGATTGGGAGGAACGGCCCCCCCGATCTGAATCAGAGTGGTGTTATGTTGTTGGACTTCTGTGCCAGTCATAGACTGTCCATAACGAACACCATGTTCAGGCATAAGGGTGTCCATATGTGCACTTGGCACCAGGACACCCTTGGCCGCAGTTCGATGATCGACTTTGTGGTTGTATCATCGGACTTGCGGCCGTATGTCCTGGACACTCGGGTGAAGAGAGGGGCGGAGCTGTCAACTGATCACCACCTGGTGGTGAGTTGGCTCCGCTGGTGGGGGAGGATGCCGATCAGACCTGGCAGGCCCAAACGTATTGTGAGGGTCTGCTGGGAGCGTTTGTCAGAATCCCCCGTCAGAAGGAGCTTTAACTCCCACCTCCGGCAGAGCTTCAACCATATTTGAGGTGGGGGACATTGAATGGGCCATGTTCCGTGACTCCATTGCCGAGGCAGCTGGTCGGAGTTGTGGCCGTAAGGTGGTCGGTGCCTGTCGTGGCGGCAACCCTCGAACCTGCTGGTGGACACCAGTGGTGAGGGAAGCCGTCAAGCTGAAGAAGGAGTCCTATCGGGCCTTTTTGGCCAGTGGGACCCTGGAAGAAGCTGATAGGTACCGACGGGCCAGACAGGTCACGGCTTCGGCGGTTGCTGAGGCAAAAACTCGGGCCTGGGAGGAGTTCGGTGAGACCATGGAGAACGATTTCCGGACGGCCTCGAAAAGACTCTGGTCCACCATCCGGCGTCTCAGGGCGGGGAAGCGGCTCACAGTCAACACTGTTTACAGTGCGGACGGGGCTTTGCTGACCTCAACTAGGGATGTTGTGAGTCGGTGGGGGGAGTACTTCGAGGAACTCCTCAATCCTACCAACACGTGCTCGGAAGAGGCAGAGTCGGAGAGCTCGGAGACGGGGCCTCCCATTTCTGGGGCTGAGGTTGCCGAGGTGGTTAAAAAGTTCCTCGGTGGCAAGGCCCCGGGGGTGGATGAGGTCCGTCCTGAGTTTCTCAAGGCTCTGGATGTTGTAGGGCTGTCTTGGCACGCCTCTGCAGTATCGCTTGGACATCGGGGACAGTGCCTCTGGACTGGCAGATTGGGGTGGTGGTCCCCCTCTTTAAAAAGGGGGACCGGAGGGTGTGTTCCAACTATAGGGGTATCACACTCCTCAGCCTCCCTGGTAAGGTCTATTCGGGGGTATTGGAGAGGAGGATCCGTCGGATAATCGATCCTCGGATTCAGGAGATGCAGTGTGGCTTTCGTCCTGGCCGTGGAACAGTGGACCAACTCTATACCCTCGGCAGGATCCTGGAGGGTGCATGGGAGTTCGCCCAACCAGTCTACATGTGTTTTGTGGACTTGGAGAAAGCGTTCGACCGTGTCCCTCGTGGAGTCCTGTGGAGGGTGCTCCGGGAATATGGAGTGCCGGACCCCTTGATAGGGGCCGTTCGGTCTCTGTATGACCGGTGCCAGAGTTTGGTCCGCATTGCCGGCAGTAAGTCGGATACGTTTCCGGTGAGAGTTGGACTCCGTCAGGGCTGCCCTTTGTCACCGATTCTGTTCCTAACTTTTATGGACAGAATTTCTAGGCGGAGCCAGGGCGTTGAGGGTGTCCCATTTGGCGACCTCAGAATCGGGTCTCTGCTTTTTGCAGATGATGTGGTTCTGTTAGCGTCGTCAGGCCGTGACCTTCAGCTCTCACTGGAGTGATTCGCAGCCGAGTGTGAAGCGGCTGGGATGAGAATCAGCACCTCCAAATCCGAGACTATGGTTCTCAGCCGGAAAAGGGTGGAATGCTCTCTCCGGGTCGGGAATGAGATCCTTCCCCAAGAGGAGGAGTTCAAGTATCTCGGGGTCTTGTTCACGAGTGACGGACGAATGGAGCGGGAGATTGACGGGCGGATTGGTGCGGCACCTGCAGTGTTGCAGGCTCTGCACCGACCCGTCGTTGTGAAGAGGGAGCTGAGCCAGAAGGCGAAGCTCTCTACTTACTGGTCAATCTACGTTCCCATCCTCACCTATGGTCACGAGTTGTGGGTAGTGACCGAAAGAACAAGATCGCGAATACAAGCGGCGGAAATGGGTTTCCTCCGCAGGGTGTCTGGGCTCTCCCTTAGAGATAGGGTGAGAAGCTCAGTCATCCGGGAGGGGCTCGGAGTAGAACCGCTGCTCCTCCGCATTGAGAGGAGTCAGATGAGGTGGCTCGGGCATCTGGTTAGGATGCCCCCTGGGCGCCTCCCTGGGGAGGTGTTCCGGGCACGTCCCACTGGGAGGAGACCCCGGGGGAGACCCAGGACACGTTGGAGAGACTATGTCTCTCGGCTGGCCTGGGAACGCCTCGGGGTCCCCCCGGAAGAGCTGGAGGAAGTGGCCGGGGACAGAGACGTCTGGGTTTCTCTGCTCAAGCTGCTGCCCCCGCGACCCGACCCCCGGATAAGCGGCAGATGATGGATGGATGGATATATCCTCCACCAACCAGACTTACAACCCCCGACTAGGGTAGCAGAATTTATAAGCAGCTGTACCCCAAAACTACTATCAAAAATATATAAATTATTGTCTAAGATAGATGACACAATGTCTCTTCCATCCTCAAAATGGGAGGCAGATTTATCCATCAGTTCTGGTCATAGCTTCTAACCACAAATATGTTTGAACACCTTCATAAAGACTCGAAATCCTAATTTACAGCTCATACAATACAAAATCCTTCATAGAACACACTATAAAGGACAAAGGATGTTCAGGATGGGTCTAACACACTCAAACATCTGCTCACATTGCACAGATAACACACCTGATGATTATGCACACGCTTTGTGGTTTTCTGCGCCTGTCCAGAAGTTCTGGCTTGAAGTCTGTGAGGACCTATCAACATGGCTAAAGTGTAGCATCCCTGCATGCCCCACACTGTGCATACTGGGTGACTTAGACAACATCAACATGGAAATTAACTCAGCACACATGGTTGTCACAGTGTTATGTATCGCAAAGAAAACTATTCTCATGAACTGGAAAGCGAAGAACAATCTGTGTATTAACCAGTTTAGAAATGTTCTTTTAGATTATATTAGCATGGAAACAATGTCTGCCTCCTCAAAACATCAATTGGCTGAATTTCATTCTCTCTGGTCCCCTCTGATTAGTTTTATCACATAGTGGTGGTGGTGGGTTGCTGGGTGATGGTGGGTCTCAGGCCCGGGCTGCTGCGACTGGTGTGACCGGGTGGTTTGTTTGTTTGTTTTTTGTAGAGGTCCTCCGGGGTGGGGTTGGGTTGAGTGGGGTGGGGCGGGATGGGTACCTTCTGGGGGTACAGTAGCTCCCAGAATATGGTCGCTGCAGGCCCCGAGCCTGGTGGACATCAGGCCCTCCTGCCCATTGTTGGCTCCCAGGTAGCGGGGATGCCTATTGCAGCCAGTCCCTGGCTGCCCTCTCTGGGGGAGAGTAGCTCCCCCGGTATATATCCCCATACCCCTCTCCCTTCTGGCTCCTGTACACAGCACACACTCACACATGAAGGGTTTTGGGGGCGTGTGTGTTCGGTGGGGTGTAGTGGATCGGGCCACGTAGGTGGTCCCCTTTGGTTGCACTCTGCAGTTCCCTGCCCCTGTTTTAATTACACCTTAGACATTACTACTTATCAAACACACTCACACACACACATTAGGTCTTGGGGGGTGGTTACACTGAGTGGCATCTGGTGGGCGGGGCTCTTTGGGTATGTAGGCTGCCCAGAGTGCCGCGCTCCCAGTTCTACAAGTTTGGCTGCCCCTCAATTTTAATTGCCCACTATTAGAAAATATTGAAGAGCCAGAAGGGTGAGGGGAGGGGTCTTCTTCGCACACCCCTGCTTCCTGGTGTCTGCTCGGGGCAGGAGGGGCCAGGAGGATTAATTAATTGTTCTGCTGGTTCGGGGTCTGTGGTGGCTGGGGGGTTGCTGGCCTCCTGGTGTGCCCGCTGCACTACACCCCAGCAGAGTCGAGGGAGGTAGGATGTGTGGATGTGTGGATGTATGGGACGTGAAAGTGTGTGTGGTAATGATTGGGCCTGGATCTGGGACTTGCTGTCGCCTGGCCTGCCTGTGTTTCTCCCGATGGGGCATCAGCGTTGCCTCTCCCCACTGCTCGCGACTTCACCCACCTGTGGGCACGTGTTGACTCCCAGGGCACTTGGCCAGGGGCGCTGGGGCAGGCGCTGACCCACTTTGTGGCTGTCTGGGGCGCTTGGCCCTCCTGGGTATTGGGTGGGGCCTCTGCCGGGGGGTTTGGGGGCGCTCGGGCTCCTGGGGCCCAGGTCCAGTGCACGGCCCATGTCTGGGCGGCTGGGGCCTGGCGGGGTCGGTGGGCTGTTGCCCCTGGTTCCCGGAGTGCCTCTGCCCTATGCTTATGGGGGCTCTTTCCGGGGGCTTCCTCTGCAGTCTTCTGGGTGGATGCGTGGTTGCCCCTGCGGTGGGCTGCCTGGGTTCTGTGCTCTGTGGGGGCTGCTGGTGGCCTGGGTCTTGTGGCCCTCTCTGCCTGCTTCTGATTGCTTGGGGGGGGGCTGTGGATTGTGGCCCTGTACGCTTATACACTCATAACTAAGCACGGTTATCATGTAGGTCCTGTGCCATGGGTGTTGCATGTTCTCACACACACACACACACATTCATTAGTCCAGTAGCATGGTCACTAAGCAGTTGATGTATTATCATGTCGTCTCAGGTCATCTATATCCACAGCTGTGTTGTATGCGATTGCCGCTTCTTGTGCTTGTTTTTGTTTGTTTGTGTGTTTGTTTTTTCTCTGCTTGTCTGCTTTCATATGCTCCTCTTGGCGCTAAGGCTGGATTCCCCTCATAGGCCATGGATTGTTGTCTGTTTTGTTTTTTACAGGTGTAGCAGCTGGTTGTCTGGTTTTTGTTTCTATTTTTTTTCTGTTTCCTCTTCTTTCCTCTTCTTCTTTCCTTGTCCCCCGGTCCGGTTCAGTTCAGTTCATGTCATATATTGTAAACAGAAATAAATAAATGGGCATCAAGGGGAGCTTTACATTTATAAAACTTCCCTTGGCAAAACAAATCTGTTTGGCATCAAAGGTATTCAGACTACAATTCTTCTGACATAATGCTGAACAGGACAAGGGGGAAAAAAAGTAAAGAAGACAGTTCTGCCGAAAGCCAGGGATAGACCTGTTCTAAGTTCTATACTTTTTAAAAGGGGCGTGTTTATCAACTATGGAATTAGAAGATTTACAAAAATGGTCAAGTGCTAGATCTTCATCTGGGATTTTAACAGTGTCATATAACTATTCAACAGATCGGTTAAAAAAAAGCCTGCTCATGGAGATGTTTCAGGATCTGGATACCAAGCGTGGACCTAATGTTTTCATTTTTGCAATTCTGATACAGGCTATTGAGCAGTGATAACTAACACCAAGTTCAGATACTGCGGATTTTCTACCTTTGATTTGTTAAGATTGAGCCAATCAGGGACAACCTTGAAGGATCTCTTTGGTTTTGTAGGATCAGTAATTACCTGAGAAAGGTTGATATTGGTACACACCTTTTTTAAATGATCAGAGGCAGAGTTCAACTTGTTTAAATTAAAATTGCCACACAGAGATTGGGTTTAGGCCACATGCACACAGAATGACATCAACAAATATAAGAAATATTAAACATTTACACATAGATTTTTGAATATATGTAGAGGAATGATACTTTGAAATGTGCTCATTGCGGAGTTATGATCAGTTGAGTAATGAAGGTTTTACTATTTTCATATGCATGTGCAATGAAGAATTGCTTGCTGCTGATAAATGCAAAGAAGAACAGCTTACTCATAGATGCTCACATATAGGCTGCTGAATGCAATGAAGACCTGCTTATCAAGTAAAGTTCAATGTCAATGTGTAATATTCAATTAGGATTTGCAAAACAGTGAAGTTAAACAATGAATGGGTCCATAGTCGGTATGAGAAGACTACAGGAATATTTACCTGGGTGTACGTTCAAACAGAGATGAGAAAATTGCGATAAATAATTGTTTGTTTGTTTGTTAGTATGTATAGGAATGTTATGTGTATCAACTGTGTTGAGTTATAGTTACTCAGTAGTCTCAGTGAAACAACCGACGGGGGAAGCCTTGCGGTGACAACAAAAGCAGTGTTTTACTGATCAGTCAAGTTGCTCCAGTGTACTCCATACAAACTGGTTGGCTACTGAAGGGATAGAAAATGGGGAATACTTGTTTTAAAGCAAACAAGGAATTAGATGGGAAAAATACATGTTTTAACGGGACCCAGACAATATTAAATACTCAGACAGATGGGAGAAGAAGTGTAGTTTTGTAGGAAATCACAAAATTATTACATAGAATTAGTGAAATCAATTGAAGAATGCCTTTCTGAAGAGCTGTTTACCACAGATGAGCAGCTTTGCGACCAAGCACATTGTAGATCGCTTTACTGCCAAAATGATCTAATTTAATGGATTGGTTTAGACATGCATAACAGCATTTTAAGAACAAAGAGAGAAACAAAAAGGGACAACGCTTCATGGTGGAAGGTGATGTATAAATAACTGTGTATATGATGAAGGGGGTGGCAACACCCATTCCGAAATCCCGCCATTCCGACATCCCGCTATTCCGACATCCCACCATTCCGACATACCACCATTCCGACATACCACCATTCCGACATGCAAACGTCCCACCATTCCGACATCCCACCATTGCGACATCCCGCTATTCTGACGTTCAAATGTCCCACCATTCCGACAAGGCTTTCCGTATAAGGAAATGTGTGTTACTCAACAGGTGAGTCCCTTCTTTCTGTTCATGCAATTTATATGTTTAACATGTTTATAGACAAGCGTTATTAAAAACACAAAGTCTCGGCAACTGGAGGAGGAGAAGCAGTCCGCGGTGGTTTTCAATCACACACTCCAATGCCACTTGTTTCAACTTCCGAAAATTTAATCCAGGAAAAAAAGGCTTACAAACATGGACCAAAACGGCTCCATAACACGCACAAGAATCCAAAAGAAACGAAAGTTAACTAAAAGAAAGCAAATAAACAGTATGAAGTGGTCAAAATTGGTTTTACGCATGCCTATGTGCGTCTGGCACATGCGTCTTCGGGCTCTCCCACGTTGGTTTGTGGATGAAAGCTATATGTTCAGCTGTAATGTCATGTAAAAACAATCTCTACATGACATTTAGTCCCAGGTGTGACCAGTTAGGTCCTTAAGATATCAACAGGCTGTATAAAGCTACAACCGTTGCGGCTGTGTGTTTGTGCCAAATGCGCAAAACCCATCCGCGCTTCCCAAAATTGGAGTGAGTACTCATAAATCACGTGAATAACATGAATAAACGTTTTTACTGTATTTTGTTGTGTTTTATACGTTCTATGCTGTCATTTCTATCTTCTCCTATTGGCAAGGCAAGGCAGAGTGCTCGCAACTGTGTCCTGTGCAGTAGCCGTGATATCTGTAATTGCAATTATTACTTTTGCATATGATGACAGCGTGCAAAAGACGCATGGGCTCTGTGGAGAGCTCCGCTCCAGCTGGCTGCTGTGACAGCTCACTGACACTGTATTTCTGCTTAATCAGTTTCAGTCTCGCCAGAGTTACATTAATATCTGTATTTTTATATTTGAAATTCAGGGGATTTTGATAATAGATTATTAAAGTTTGTTTGCGAGGCTGTGGCCTCTGCATGTGCAAAGCTTGTGCGCCAAACTTTAGGGCGTATTTGCGCCGGCATATCATTAGTGCAAAATGTTTTGGGTAAAAAATAGGCTATTAAAAGGAACTGTCGGAATGGCGGTATGTTAAAAAAAACAAAAAACATACCGCCATTCCGACCATAGGAGGAAAAAAGTGTCGGAATGGTGGGACGTTTGATAAAAAATTAAGTGTCGCCATTCCGACAATTGGAGACCCATGTCGGAATGGCGAGATGTCGGAATGGCAGCATGTAACCATGATGAAGGAGAGACCATTTGAGCAGCACAGCCATTTCGCAGCACAGGGACAGCAATCCAAGTTACAGGATCTCCCACGTGGTATCACCTGTCACATTGTGTCAAGGCATCAAAAGAAGAAAAAATCACCAAACTCAAGGACAAAAAGACAAAGACTCCGGTGAACGAAGACAGAGGACTGACAAACCAGAAATACAAAAGGATTCTCGATATCAAGATCCAGAAGAAGAGGCTAACAATGCCACGAACACTTACGATGCTGGGAATGATGCCAGCAATGAACAGAGAAGAAGATTCAGTGTCATCAATCTGCATTACGTGCCTCTAATGAGGGGGTGAATATAGAATCCTCAACGATTACAACGTCTCTGGGAACTGTGACAACAACAAGGTTTAAACCATTTTGATATATATTGTAACCTATTGTCTAAGGAATAGTGCTGAAAATGAGGTAAATCTAATCCACCACTGTCCTTGGTCTTCTGTAGGGTTTTTAAACTAATACGTGGTGGTTTGTTTTTCCACAGAAATTTGGAGATGCATGAATCTAGCGACTTAAACCAAGTAGCAGATGGTTTTATGGGGATCATTGAGAACAAATAGTTAACTTTTGGTAGTATCATCATTTTAATGGATGTAATTCTCCCCATAAGTGATATAGGTAAGGACTTCCAACGAGAGATCGTCCTCTACTCTAATTTAGCTTTGTTAGCTCTGAGAGCCTGGAGGAAATGTTTATGCCTAAATATCTAATATTTCCTGACTGTAAAGTGATCGCAGGTATATTCTGGACCCTACAGGAAAAGTAATACATCATCAGCATAAAGACTTATTTTATGCTCAATATTTTGGGATTAATTACTCACAAACGGGTAAGAAAAGGTAGTATTGCCAGACCATACATGATCAAAACAGGGAGCGGAGGTGGTTCAGCTGCAAGGTGTGAATGTCTGACTATAGTTTGTAAAAAGCGGGTAAGATAAGGTGCGAATGCCCGACAATGTAAGATCAAAAGAGGGAGCGGAGGGTTTTGGCTACAAGAAGGTTTGAATGTCCGACCATAGTTTGTAAAAAGCGGGTAAGAAAAGGTTACCATACATCATCAAAAGCAGGAGTGGATGTGTTCGGCTACAAGAAGATTTGAATTACCATCAATAATTGCTTTAAAACATGAAAGAACATTTTCGAATATCAAACCGCACATGATCATAAGCGGGAGAGGAGTTGTTCAGCTGCAAGAAGGTGTGAATGTCCACCAATAATTACTGAAAAATGGGTAAGAAAAGGTGAAAATGCCCAACCATACATCATCAAAAGCAGGAGTGGATGTGTTCGGCTACAAGAAAGTTTGAATGTCCGACCATAGTTTGTAAAAAGCGGGTAAGAAAAGGTTCGAATGCCCGAACATAGACCATCAAAAGAGGGAGCGGAGGTGTTCCGCTGTAAGAAGGTGTAAATGTCCGACCATAGTTGGTAAAAAGCGGGTAAGAAAAGGTTAAAATACCCGACTGTACACAATCAATAGCGGGAGCGGAGTTGTTTGGCTACAAGAAGGTGTGAAAGTCCGACCACGGTTTTTAAAAAGCGGGTAAGAAAAGGTTCGAATGCCCGAATATATACCATCAAAAGTGGAAGTGGATGTGTTCGGCTGCAAGAAGGTGTGAACGTCCGACCAAAGTTTCGAATATCCAACCAAACATAATCAAAAGCGGGAGCAGAGCTGTTCGACTGCAAGTAGGTGTGAATGTCAGATCATAATTTGCAAAAAGCTGATGAGAAAGGGTGAGAATGCCCGGCTATACACCATCAAATGTGGGAGCGGAAGTGTTCGGCTGTGAGTAGGTGTGAATCTCCGAGCATAGTTTGTAAAAAGGGGGTAAGAATAGGTTCGAATGCCCAAACATACACTATCAAAACAGGGAGCTGAGGTGGCTCAGCTGCAAGGTGCGAATGCCCAACAATGTATAATCAAAAGAGGGAGCGGAGGTTTTCGGCTACAAGAAGGTTTGAATGTCCGACCATAGTTTGTAAAAAGCGGGTAAGAAAAGGTTCAAATGCCTGACTATACACCATCAAAAGCGGGAGCAGAGGTGTTCCGCTGTAAGACGGTGTGAATGTCCGACCATATTTGGTAAAAAGCGGGTAAGAAAAGGTTAAAATACCCGACTGTACACAATCAATAGCGGGAGAGGAGGTGTTCAGCTGCAAGAAGGTGTGAATGTCCACCCATAATTACTGAAAAATGGGTAAGAAAAGGTGCGAATGCCAAACCATACATTATCAAAAGCAGGTGTGAATGTCAGATCATAATTTGCAAAAAGCTGATGAGAAAGGGTGAGAATGCCCGACTATACACCATCAAATGCGGGAGCGGAGTTGTTCGGCTGTGAGTAAGTGTGAATCTCCGACCATAATTGCTGAAAAATGTGTTAGAAAAGGTAAGAATGCCGGTCCATACATCATCAAAAGCGGGAGAGGTGGTGTTCGGCTGCAAGTAGGTGTGAATGTCCAGCCATAAATACTAACAAACGGGTAAGAAAAGGTAGTATTGCCAGACCATACATGATCAAAACAGGGAGCGGAGGTGGTTCAGCTGCAAGAAGGTGTGAATGTCCGACTAAAGTTCAAATATATTAACAAAAGCGGGAGGAGAGGTCTTCGGATGAGAGTGGTTGAGAATTTCCAACCATAATCTATAAAATGCGGTGAAAAAAAAGGTGTGATAGAACACTAAAAGGTGGAGCGGAAGTGTTCGGCTGCAAGAAGGTGTGAATGTCCAACTATATTTGGTGAGAAGCAGGTGAAGCAAGGTCTGAATGCCCAACCTTACATCATCAAAAGCGAGATCAGAGGTGTTTGGCTGCATGAAGGCCATAGTTTGCCAAAAGCGGGTAAGCTGCGAATGACCGACTAAATATCAACAAAAGGTCTTCGGATGCAAGTGGGTGTTAATATCCCACCATACAAGTATGGTGGAGAGGAAGCTGTGAACAGCCGACCATAGTTGGCGAAAAGCGGGTGAGAAAAGGTGCGAATGTCCAACCATACACGATCAAAACAGGGAGCGGAGGTGTTTGGCTGTGACAAGGTGTGAATGTCCACCCAAAATTAATGAAAAGCGGGCAACAAGTAGGTTTGAATGCCCAACCATACATCATCAACAGCAGGAGTGGATGTGTTCGGCTACAAGAACGTTTGAATGTCCGAGCATAGTTTGTAAAAAGCGGGTAAGAAAAGGTTAAAATACCCGACTGTACACAATCAATAGCGGGAGAGGAGTTGTTCAGCTGCAAGAAGGTGTGAATGTCCACCCATAATTACTGAAAAATGGGTAAGAAAAGGTGCGAATGCCAAACCATACATTATCAAAAGCAGGTGTGAATGTCAGATCATAATTTGCAAAAAGCTGATGAGAAAGGGTGAGAATGCCCAACTATACACCATCAAATGCGGGAGCGGAGTTGTTCGGCTGTGAGTAAGTGTGAATCTCCGACCATAATTGCTGAAAAATGTGTTAGAAAAGGTAAGAATGCCGGTCCATACATCATCAACAGCAGGAGTGGATGTGTTCGGCTACAAGTAGGTTTGAATGTCCGAGCATAGTTTGTAAAAAGCGGAAAAGAAAATGTTCGAATGCCCAAACATACACCATCAAAAGAGGGAGCGGAGGTGTTCCGCTGTAAGAAGGTGTGAATGTCCGACCATGGTTGGTAAAAAACGGGTAAGAAAAGGTTAAAATACCCGACTGTACACAATCAATAGCGGGAGCGGATGTGTTTGGCTACAAGAATGTGTGACAGTCCGACCATGGTTTGTAAAAAACGGGTAAGAAAAGGTGCGAATGCCCGACAATGTATGATCAAAAGAGGGAGCGGAGGTTTTCGGCTACAAGAAGGTTTGAATGTCCGACCATAGTTTGTAAAAAGCGGGTAAGAAAAGGTTCAAATGCCTGACTATACACCATCAAAAGCGGGAGCGGAGGTGTTCGGCTACAAGAAGGTGTGAAAGTTCAACCATGGTTTGTAAAAAGCTGCTAAGAAAAGGTTCGAATGCCCGAATATATACCATCAAAAGCGGAAGCGGAGGTGTTTGGCTGCAAGAAGGTGTGAACGTCCGACCAAAGTTTGCAAAAAGCAGTTAAGAAAAGGTTCGAATGCCCGAATATATACCATCAAAAGCGGGAGCAGAGCTGTTCGACTGCAAGTAGGTGTTAATGTCCAGCCATAATTACTCACAAACGGGTAAGAAAAGGTAGTATTGCCAGACCATACAAGCGGGTAAGACAAGGTGCGAATGCCCGACAATGTATGATCAAAAGAGGGAGTGGAGGTCTTCGGCTGCAAGGTCTGAATGTCTAACCATAATTTCTAAAAACTGGGTAAGAAAAGGCTCGAAAGCCCGACTATACACAATCAAAAGCGGGAATGGGAGGTTTTCAGATGCAAATCCTTCACTCAAACCAAGTGAAAACTGCTTTGTCCTTCATATTTATCAATGTCTAGATCGACTTCAACAAAGAACAACATTGTACTTTGCAGTAAAGAAAGAGCAAATCAAAAGTTTTAGGAATCCGAGAATAAGCTTATTTTCATGAGTTCTGCACGAATATTGATTTTACTATAAATGAATGCCTTCACTCAAACTATGTTAAAACTGCTTTGTCCTTCATATTTATCAATGTCTAGATTGACTTCAACAAAGAACAACGTTGTATTTTGCAGTAGTAGAAATAGCAACACTGAAGGATCAGGAATCCGAAAACACGCTTATTTTCATACGTTCTGCTTGATTTGGGATTTTGCTATAAAATTAATTCCTTCACTCAAACAAAGTGGAAACTGCTTTGTCCTTCATATTTATCAATGTCTATATTGATTTCAACAAAGAACAAGGCTGTATTTTGCAGTAGTAGAAAGAGCAACACTTGAAGGAACAGGAATCCGAGAATAAGCTTACTTTCATACGTTCTGCATGATTTGGGATTTTATGTATAAAATGAATTCCTTTACTCAAACTATGTTAAAACTGCTTTGTACTTCATATTTATCAATGTCTAGATTGACTTCAACAAAGAACAACATTGTATTTTGCAGTAGAAGAAATAGCAACACTGAAGGATCAGGAATCCGAAAACACGCTTATTTTCATACGTTCTGCTTGATTTGGGATTTTGCTATAAAATTAATTCCTTCACTCAAACAAAGTGGAAATTGCTTTGTCCTTCATATTTATCAATGTCTATATTGATTTCAACAAAGAACAAGGCTGTATTTTGCAGTAGTAGAAAGAGCAACACTTGAAGGAACAGGAATCCGAGAATAAGCTTATTTTCATACGTTCTGCATGATTTGGGATTTTATGTATAAAATGAATTCCTTTACTCAAACTATGTTAAAACTGCTTTGTCCTTCATATTTATCAATGTCTATATCGATTTCAACAAAGAACAAGGCTGTATTTTGCAGTATAGGAAAGAGCAACACTGGAGGATCAGGAATCCGAGAATAAGCTTACTTTCATGAGTCCTGCACGATTTCGGATTTTCCTATAAAATGAATTGCTTTGCTCAAACCAAGTTAAAATTGCTTTGTCCTTCATAGTTATCCATGTCTAAAATGTATCAAGCAAAAAGTTCCTCATATTACCCTGAATGAGAAAGAAGCATCCCTTTGGTTGAGCATTACGTTCCTTTTGCGGAGTTATGCATGATTTCGGATTTTGCTATAAAATTCATTCCTTCACACCTTTTTTTTTCTCCGCATTTTATAGATTATGGTTGGAAATTTCAACCACTCTAATCCGAAGACCTCTCCTCCCGCTTTTGTTAATATATTTGAACTTTAGTTGGACATCCACCCCTTTTTGCAGCTAAACCACCTCCGCTCCCTGTTTTGATCTTGTATGGTCTGGCAATACTACATTTTCTTACCCGTTTGTGAGTAGTTATGGCTGGATATTCACATCTACTTGCAGCTGAACACAATCTCTCTCGCTTTTAATTATGTTTGGATATTCGAAACTTTTCTTTACTGCTTTTTGCCTACTTTGGTCGGACGTTCACACCTTCTTGCAGCCGAACACCTCCGCTTCCACTTTTGATGGTATATATTCGGGCATTCGAACCTTTTCTTACCAGCTTTTTACAAACGATGGTTGGACTTTCACACCTTCTTGTAGCCGAACAACTCCGCTCCCGCTATTGATTGTGTACAGTCGTGTATTTTAACCTTTTCTTACCCGTTTTTTACCAACTATGGTCGGACATTCACACCGTCTTACAGCGGAACATCTCCGCTCCCGCTTTTGATGGTGTATAGTCAGGCATTTGAACCTTTTCTTACCCGCTTTTTAGAAACTATGGTCGGACATTCAAACCTTCTTGTAGCCGAAAACCTCTGCTCCCTCTTTTGATTATACATTGTCTGGCATTCGCACCTTATCTTACCCGCTTTTTACAAACTATAGTCAGACATTCACACCTTGCAGCTGAACCACTTCAGCTCCCTGTTTTGATCATGTATGGTCTGGCAATACTACCTTTTCTTACCCCTTTGTGAGTAATTATGGCTGGACATTCACACCTACTTGCAGTCGAACAGCTCTGCTCCCGCTTTTGATTATGTTTGGTTGGATATTCGAACCTTTTCTTAACTGCTTTTTATAAACTTTGGTCGGACGTTCACACCTTCTTGCAGCCGAACACTTCCGCTTCCGCTTTTGATGGTATATATTCGGGCATTCGAACCTTTTCTTACCAGCTTTTTACAAACCATGGTTGGACTTTCACACCTTCTTGTAGCCAAACAACTCCGCTCCCCCTATTGATTGTGTACAGTCGGGTATTTTAACCTTTTCTTACCCGCTTTTAACCAACTATGGTCGGACATTCACACCGTCTTACAGCGGAACACCTCCGCTCCCGCTTTTGATGGTGTATAGTCAGGCCTTTGAACCTTTTCTTACCCGCTTTTTACAAACTATGGTCGGACATTCAAACCTTCTTGTAGCCGAAAACCTCCGCTCCCTCTTTTGATCATACATTGTCGGGCATTCGCACCTTTTCTTACCCGTTTTTTACAAACTATGGTCGGACATTCACACCTTCTTACAGCGGAACACCTCCGCTCCCTCTTTTGATGTTGTATGTTTGGGCATTCGAACCTTTTCTTACCCGCTTTTTACAAACTATGCTCGGACATTCAAACCTTCTTGTAGCCGAACACATCCACTCCTGCTTTTGATGATGTATGGTTGGGCATTCAAACCTACTTGTTGCCCGCTTTTCATTAATTTTGGGTGGACATTCACACCTTGTCACAGCCAAACACCTCCGCTCCCTGTTTTGATCATGTATGGTTGGACATTCGCACCTTTTCTCACCCGCATTTTGCCAACTATGGTCGGCTGTTCACAGCTTCCTCTCCACCATACTTGTATGGTGGGATGTTCACACCCAGTTGCATCCGAAGACCTCCGCCCCCCACTTTTGTTGATATTTAGTTGGTCATTCGCAGCTTACCCGCTTTTGGCAAACTATGGCCTTTTTGCAGCCAAACACCTCTGATCTCGCTTTTGATAATGTAAGGTTGGGCATTCAGACCTTGCTTCACCTGCTTTTCACCAAATATAGTCGGACATTCACACCTTCTTGCAGCCGAACACTTCCGCTCCACCTTTTAGTGTTCTATCACACCTTTTTTTCACCGAATTTTATAGATTATGGTTGGAAATTCTCAACCACTCTCATCCGAAGACCTCTCCTCCCGCTTTTGTTAATATATTTGAACTTTAGTCGGACATTCACACCTTCTTGCAGCTGAACCACCTCCGCTCCCTGTTTTGATCATGTATGGTCTGGCAATACTACCTTTTCTTACCCGTTTGTGAGTAATTATGGCTGGACATTCACACCTACTTGCAGCCGAACACCACCTCTCTCGCTTTTGATGATGTATGGACCGGCATTCTTACCTTTTCTAACACATTTTTCAGAAATTACGGTCGGAGATTCACATCTACTCACAGCCGAACAACTCCGCTCCCGCATTTGATGGTGTGCAGTCGGACATTCTCACCCTTTCTCATCAGCTTTTTACAAATTATGATCTGACATTCACACCTACTTGCAGTCGAAAAGCTATGCTCCCGCTTTTGATTATGTTTGGTTGGATATTCAAACCTTTTCTTACCCGCTTTTTACAAACTTTGGTTGGACGTTCACACCTTCTTGTAGCCGAACACATCCACTCCTGCTTTTGATGATGTATGGTTGGGCATTCGCACCTTTTTTTTACCCATTTGTCAGGAATAATGGGTGGACATTCACACCTTCTTGCAGCTGAACACCTCCTCTCCCACTTATGATCATGTGCGGTTTGATTTTCGAAAATTTTCTTTCATGTTTTCTAGCAATTATTGATGGACATTTAGACCTTCTTGCAGCTGAACACCTCCGCTCCTGCTTTTGATCATACCTTGTCAGGCATTTGCACCATGTCTTACCCGCTTTTTACAAACTTTAGTCGAACATTTACACCTTTTTGCAGCCGAACACCACCTCTCTCGCTTTTGATGATGTATGGTCCGGCATTCTTTCCTTTTCTAACACATTTTTCAGCAATTATGGTCGGACATTCACACCTCCTCAGAGCCGAACACCTCCGCTCCCGCATTTGATGGTGTATAGTCGGGCATTCTCACCCTATCTCATCAGCTTTTTGCAAATTATGATCTGACATTCACACCTGCTTTTGATAATGTATGGTTGGGCATTCGCACCTTTTTTTACCCATTTTTCAGGAATTATGGGTGGACATTCACACCTTCTTGCAGCTGAACACCTCCTCTCCTTCTTATGATCATGTGCGGATGATATTCGAAAATTTTCTTTCATGTTTTAAAGCAATTATTGATGGACATTCAGACCTTCTTGCAGCTGAACCACTCTGCTCCCGCTTTTGATGGTGTATAGTCGGGCTTTCGAGCCTTTCCTTCCCGGTTTTTACAAATTATGGTTGGACATTCAGACCTTCTTGCAGCCGAACACCTCCGCTCCCTCTTTTGATCATACATTGTCGGGCATTAGCACCTTTTCTTACCCGCTTTTTACAAACCATAGTCGGACTTTCACATCTTTTAGTAGCCAAACAACTCCGCTCCCGCTATTGATTGTGTACAGTCGGGTATTTTAACCTTTTCTTACCCGCTTTTTACCAACTATGGTCGGACATTCAACCCTTCTTGGAGCCGAACACATCCACTCCTGCTTTTGATTATGTATAGTTGGGCATTCGCACCTTTTCTTACCCATTTTTCAGTAATTATGGGTTTACATTCACACCTTCTTGCAGCCGAACATCTCCGCTCCCTCTTTTGATCATCCATTCTCGGGCATTCGCACCTTTTCTTACCCGCTTTTTACAAACCATGGTCGGACTTTCACACCTTTTAGTAGCCGAACAACTCCGCACCCGCTACTGATTGTGTACAGTCGGGTATTTTAACCTTTTCTTACCCGTTTTTTACCAACTATGGTCGGACATTCACACCTTCTTACAGCGGAACACCTCCGCTCCCTCCTTTGATGGTGTATGTTCGGGCATTCGAACCTTGTCTTACCCGCTTTTTACAAACTATGGTCAGACGTTCAAACCTTCTTGTAGCCGAACATATCCACTCCTGCTTTTGATGATGTATGGTTGGGCATTCGAACCTACTTGTTGCCCGCTTTTCATTAATTATGGGTGGACATTCACACCTTGTCTCAGCCAAACACCTCCGCTCCCTGTTTTGATCATGTATGGTTTGACATTCGCACCTTTGCTTACCCTCTTTTTATACTGATTGCTCAAGATTAAGTTGTTCTTTCTCAAACTACAAATTTTTTTTAATTGTTGAAACTTGATTTGAAGTGGATAAATAAGGAAGACAAACAGTTTTAAGTCAGGCTGATAGCAATTAATTTTATAGCAAAATCTGTATTTCGTCATTTGTCGAGAGATGCTTATTGCTGAAGAAGTTCTTTCTCATTCTACAAAGTACAACGTTGTTTATCATTGAAACTTGATTAGACATGAATAAATATGAAGGACAAAGCAGTCTTAACTTGGTTTGAGTTAAGGAATTCGTTTTATAGGAGAATCCGAATTCGTGCATAACTCGTAAAATAGAGCTTATTTTTGGATTCCTGAAGAATGAGTCTGGTTCTTTCTCATAATACAAAGTTTGTTGTTTATTGTTGAAACTTCATCAGACCGTTAGATATAGTCGGACTCACCTCGACGCATGGCTTGGGATCTGGAACCAGTACTCTTGAGAGGGGTTGGACTCTCTTCCACTCTGGAGTTGCCCGTGGTGAGAGGCGCAGAGCAGGTGTGGGCATACTTATTGCCCCCCGGCTGTGTGCCAGTACATTGGGGTTTACCCCAGTGAACGAGAGGGTAGCCTCCCTCCGCCTTTGGGTGGGGGGACGAGTCCTGACTGTTGTTTGTGCCTATGCGCCAAACAGCAGTTCAGAGTACCTACCCTTTTTGGAGTCTCTGGGGGAGGCACTGGAGAATGCTCCTACCGGAGACTCCCTCATTCTGCTGGGGGACTTCAATGCTCACGTGGGCAATGACAGTGAGACCTGGAGGGGTGTGATTGGGAGGAACGGCCCCCCCGATCTGAATCAGAGTGGTGTTATGTTGTTGGACTTCTGTGCCAGTCATAGACTGTCCATAACGAACACCATGTTCAGGCATAAGGGTGTCCATATGTGCACTTGGCACCAGGACACCCTTGGCCGCAGTTCGATGATCGACTTTGTGGTTGTATCATCGGACTTGCGGCCGTATGTCCTGGACACTCGGGTGAAGAGAGGGGCGGAGCTGTCAACTGATCACCACCTGGTGGTGAGTTGGCTCCGCTGGTGGGGGAGGATGCCGATCAGACCTGGCAGGCCCAAACGTATTGTGAGGGTCTGCTGGGAACTCCCACCTCCGGCAGAGCTTCAACCATATTTGAGGTGGGGGACATTGAGTCCGAATGGGCCATGTTCCGTGACTCCATTGCCGAGGCAGCTGGTCGGAGTTGTGGCCGTAAGGTGGTCGGTGCCTGTCGTGGCGGCAACCCTCGAACCTGCTGGTGGACACCAGTGGTGAGGGAAGCCGTCAAGCTGAAGAAGGAGTCCTATCGGGCCTTTTTGGCCAGTGGGACCCTGGAAGAAGCTGATAGGTACCGACGGGCCAGACGGGCCACGGCTTCGGCGGTTGCTGAGGCAAAAACTCGGGCCTGGGAGGAGTTCGGTGAGACCATGGAGAACGATTTCCGGACGGCCTCGAAAAAATTCTGGTCCACCATCCGGCGTCTCGGGGGGGGGGAGCGGCTCACAGTCAACACTGTTTACAGTGGGGACGGGCTTTGCTGACCTCAACTAGGGATGTTGTGAGTCGGTGGGGGGAGTACTTCGAGGAACTCCTCAATCCTACCAACACGTGCTCGGAAGAGGCAGAGTCGGAGAGCTCGGAGACGGGGCCTCCCATTTCTGGGGCTGATGTTGCCGAGGTGGTTAAAAAGCTCCTCGGTGGCAAGGCCCCGGGGGTGGATGAGGTCCGTCCTGAGTTTCTCAAGGCTCTGGATGTTGTAGGGCTGTCTTGGCTGACACGCCTCTGCAGTATCGCGTGGACATCGGGGACAGTGCCTCTGGACTGGCAGATTGGGGTGGTGGTCCCCCTCTTTAAAAAGGGGGACCGGAGGGTGTGTTCCAACTATAGGGGTATCACACTCCTCAGCCTCCCTGGTAAGGTCTATTCGGGGGTATTGGAGAGGAGGATCCGTCGGATAATCGAGCCTCGGATTCAGGAGATGCAGTGTGGCTTTCGTCCTGGCCGTGGAACAGTGGACCAGCTCTATACCCTCGGCAGGATCCTGGAGGGTGCATGGGAGTTCGCCCAACCAGTCTACATGTGTTTTGTGGACTTGGAGAAAGCGTTCGACCGTGTCCCTCGTGGGGGGTGCTCCGGGAATATGGAGTGCCGGACCCCTTGATAGGGGCCGTTCGGTCTCTGTATGACCGGTGCCAGAGTTTGGTCCGCATTGCCGGCAGTAAGTCGGATACGTTTCCGGTGAGAGTTGGACTCCGTCAGGGCTGCCCTTTGTCACCGATTCTGTTCCTAACTTTTATGGACAGAATTTCTAGGCGGAGCCAGGGCGTTGAGGGTGTCCCATTTGGCGACCTCAGAATCGGGTCTCTGCTTTTTGCAGATGATTTGGTTCTGTTAGCGTCGTCAGGCCGTGACCTTCAGCTCTCACTGGAGTGATTCGCAGCCGAGTGTGAAGCGGCTGGGATGAGAATCAGCACCTCCAAATCCGAGACTATGGTTCTCAGCCGGAAAAGGGTGGAATGCTCTCTCCGGGTCGGGAATGAGATCCTTCCCCAAGAGGAGGAGTTCAAGTATCTCGGGGTCTTGTTCACGAGTGACGGACGAATGGAGCGGGAGATTGACGGGCGGATTGGTGCGGCGCCTGCAGTGTTGCAGGCTCTGCACCGACCCGTCGTTGTGAAGAGGGAGCTGAGCCAGAAGGCGAAGCTCTCTACTTACTGGTCAATCTACGTTCCCATCCTCACCTATGGTCAAGAGTTGTGGGTAGTGACCGAAAGAACAAGATCGCGAATACAAGCGGCCGAAATGGGTTTCCTCCGCAGGGTGTCTGGGCTCTCCCTTAGAGATAGGGTGAGAAGCTCAGTCATCCGGGAGGGGCTCGGAGTAGAACCGCTGCTCCTCCGCATTGAGAGGAGTCAGATGAGGTGGCTCGGGCATCTGGTTAGGATGCCCCCTGGGCGCCTCCCTGGGGAGGTGTTCCGGGCACGTCCCACTGGGAGGAGACCCCGGGGGAGACCCAGGACACGTTGGAGAGACTATGTCTCTCGGCTGGCCTGGGAACGCCTCGGGGTCCCCCCGGAAGAGCTGGAGGAAGTGGCCGGGGACAGAGACGTCTGGGTTTCTCTGCTCAAGCTGCTGCCCCCGCGACCCGACCCCCGGATAAGCGGCAGATGATGGATGGATGGATGGATATATCCTCCACCAACCAGACTTACAACCCCCGACTAGGGTAGCAGAATTTCTAAGCATCTGTGCCCTAAAACTACTATCAAAAATATATAAATTATTGTCTAAGATAGATGACACAATGTCTCTTCCATCCTCAAAATGGGAGGCAGATTTATCCATCAGTTCTGGTCATAGCTTCTAACCACAAATATGTTTGAACACCTTCATAAAGACTCGAAATCCTAATTTACAGCTCATACAATACAAAATCCTTCATAGAACACACTATACAGGACAAAGGATGTTCAGGATGGGTCTAACACACTCAAACATCTGCTCACATTGCACAGATAACACACCTGATGATTATGCACACGCTTTGTGGTTTTCTGCGCCTGTCCAGAAGTTCTGGCTGGAAGTCTGTGAGGACCTATCAACATGGCTAAAGTGTAGCATCCCTGCATGCCCCACACTGTGCATACTGGGTGACTTAGACAACATCAACATGGAAATTAACTCAGCACACATGGTTGTCACAGTGTTATGTATCGCAAAGAAAACTATTCTCATGAACTGGAAAGCGAAGAACAATCTGTGTATTAACCAGTTTAGAAATTTTCTTTTAGATTATATTAGCATGGAAACAATGTCTGCCTCCTCAAAACATCAATTGGCTGAATTTCATTCTCTCTGGTCCCCTCTGATTAGTTTTATCACATAGTGGTGGTGGTGGGTTGCTGGGTGATGGTGGGTCTCAGGCCCGGGCTGCTGCGACTGGTGTGACCGGGTGGTTTGTTTGTTTGTTTTTTGATGTTGTTTGTTTGTTTTTTGTAGAGGTCCTCCTGGGTGGGGTTGGGTTGAGTGGGGTGGGGCAGGATGGGTACCTTCTGGGGGTACAGTAGCTCCCGGAATATGGTCGCTGCAGGCCCCAAGCCTGGTGGACATCAGGCCCTCCTGCCCATTGTTGGCTCCCAGGTAGCGGGGATGCCTATTGCAGCCAGTCCCTGGCTGCCCTCTCTGGGGGAGAGTAGCTCCCCCGGTATATATCCCCATACCCCTCTCCCTTCTGGCTCCTGTACACAGCACACACTCACACATGAAGGGTTTTATGGGGCGTGTGTGTTCGGTGGGGTGTAGTGGATGGGGCCACGTAGGTGGTCCCCTTTGGTTGCACTCTGCAGTTCCCTGCCCCTGTTTTAATTACACCTTAGACATTACTACTTATCAAACACACTCACACACACACATTAGGTCTTGGGGGGTGGTTACACTGAGTGGCATCTGGTGGGCGGGGCTCTTTGGGTATGTAGGCTGCCCAGAGTGCCGCGCTCCCAGTTCTACAAGTTTGGCTGCCCCTCAATTTTAATTGCTCACTATTAGAAAATATTGAAGAGCCAGAAGGGTGAGGGGAGGGGTCTTCTTCGCACACCCCTGCTTCCTGGTTGCTGCTCGGGGCAGGAGGGGCCAGGAGGATTAATTAATTGTTCTGCTGGTTCGGGGTCTGTGGTGGCTGGGGGGTTGCTGGCCTCCTGGTGTGCCCGCTGCACTACACCCCAGCAGAGTCGAGGGAGGTAGGATGTGTGGATGTGTGGATGTATGGGACGTGAAAGTGTGTGTGGTAATGATTGGGCCTGGATCTGGGACTTGCTGTCGCCTGGCCTGCTTGTGTTTCTCCCGATGGGGCATCAGCGTTGCCTCTCCCCACTGCTCGCGACTTCACCCACCTGTGGGCACGTCTTGACTCCCAGGGCACTTGGCCAGGGGCGCTTGGGCAGGCGCTGACCCACTTTGTGGCTGTCTGGGGCGCTTGGCCCTCCTGGGTATTGGGTGGGGCCTCTGCCGGGGGGTTTGGGGGCGCTCGGGCTCCTGGGGCCCAGGTCCAGTGCACGGCCCATGTCTGGGCGGCTGGGGCCTGGCGGGGTCGGTGGGCTGTTACCCCTGGTTCCCGGAGTGCCTCTGCCCTATGCTTATGGGGGCTCTTTCCGGGGGCTTCCTCTGCAGTCTTCTGGGTGGATGCGTGGTTGCCCCTGCAGTGGGCTGCCTGGGTTCTGTGCTCTGTGGGGGCTGCTGGTGGCCTGGGTCTTGTGGCCCTCTCTGCCTGCTTCTGATTGCTTGGGGGGGGGGCTGTGGATTGTGGCCCTGTACGCTTATACACTCATAACTAAGCACGGTTACCATGTAGGTCCTGTGCCATGGGTGTTGCATGTTCTCACACACACACACACACATTCATTAGTCCAGTAGCATGGTCACTAAGCAGTTGATGTATTATCATGTCGTCTCAGGTCATCTATATCCACAGCTGTGTTGTATGCGATTGCCGCTTCTTGTGCTTGTTTTTGTTTGTTTGTGTGTTTGTTTTTTCTCTGCTTGTCTGCTTTCAGGTGCTCCTGGTGGCGCTAAGGCTGGATTCCCCTCATAGGCCATGGATTGTTGTCTGTTTTGTTTTTTACAGGTGTAGCAGCTGGTTGTCTGGTTTTTGTTTCTATTTTTGTTCTGTTTCCTCTTCTTTCCTCTTCTTCTTTCCTTGTCCCCCGGTCCGGTTCAGTTCAGTTCATGTCATATATTGTAAACAGAAATAAATAAATGGGCATTAAGGGGAGCTTTACATTTATAAAACTTCCCTTGGCAAAACAAATCTGTTTGGCATCAAAGGTATTCAGACTACAATTCTTCTGACATAATGCTGAACAGGAAGAGGGGAAAAAAAAGTAAAGAAGACAGTTCTGCCGAAAGCCAGGGATAGACCTGTTCTAAGTTCTATACTTTTTAAAAGGGGCGTGTTTATCAACTATGGAATTAGAAGATTTACAAAAATGGTCAAGTGCTAGATCTTCATCTGGGATTTTAACAGTGTCATATAACTATTCAACAGATCAGTTAAAAAAAAGCCTGCTCATGGAGATGTTTCAGGATCTGGATACCAAGCGTGGACCTAATGTTTTCATTTTTGCAATTCTGATACAGGCTATTGAGCAGTGATAACTAACACCAAGTTCAGATACTGCGGATTTTCTACCTTTGATATGTTAAGATTGAGCCAATCAGGGACAACCTTGAAGGATCTCTTTGGTTTTGTAGGATCAGTAATTACCTGAGAAAGGTTGATATTGGTACACACCTTTTTTAAATGATCAGAGGCAGAGTTCAACTTGTTTAAATTAAAATTGCCACACAGAGATTGGGTTTAGGCCACATGCACACAGAATGACATCAACAAATATAAGAAATATTAAACATTTACACATAGATTTTTGAATACATGTAGAGGAATGATACTTTGAAATGTGCTCATTGCGGAGTTATGATCAGTTGAGTAATGAAGGTTGAACTATTCTAGGAAAGAGGTTCTATTCCCAGCATCATGATGGACACTCCTGATATAGAAGGTTTCGCTAACGCACTGGAATTGTTTTACTATTTTCATATGCATGTGCAATGAAGAATTGCTTGCTGCTGATAAATGCAAAGAAGAACAGCTTACACATAGATGCTCACATATAGGCTGCTGAATGCAATGAAGACCTGCTTATCAAGTAAAGTTCAATGTCAATGTGTAATATTCAATTAGGATTTGCAAAACAGTGAAGTTAAACAATGAATGGGTCCATAGTCGGTATGAGAAGACTACAGGAATATTTACCTGGGTGTACGTTCAAACAGAGATGAGAAAATTGCGATAAATAATTGTTTGTTTGTTTGTTAGTATGTATAGGAATGTTATGTGTATCAACTGTGTTGAGTTATAGTTACTCAGTAGTCTCAGTGAAACAACCGACGGGGGAAGCCTTGCGGTGACAACAAAAGCAGTGTTTTACTGATCAGTCAAGTTGCTCCAGTGTACTCCATACAAACTGGTTGGCTACTGAAGGGATAGAAAATGGGGAATACTTGTTTTAAAGCAAACAAGGAATTAGATGGGAAAAATACATGTTTTAACGGGACCCAGACAATATTAAATACTCAGACAGATGGGAGAAGAAGTGTAGTTTTGTAGGAAATCACAAAATTATTACATAGAATTAGTGAAATCAATTGAAGAATGCCTTTCTGAAGAGCTGTTTACCACAGATGAGCAGCTTTGCGACCAAGCACATTGTAGATCGCTTTACTGCCAAAATGATCTAATTTAATGGATTGGTTTAGACATGCATAACAGCATTTTAAGAACAAAGAGAGAAACAAAAAGGGACAACGCTTCATGGTGGAAGGTGATGTATAAATAACTGTGTATATGATGAAGGGGGTGGCAACACCCATTCCGAAATCCCGCCATTCCGACATCCCGCTATTCCGACATCCCACCATTCCGACATACCACCATTCCGACATACCACCATTCCGACATGCAAACGTCCCACCATTCCGACATCCCACCATTGCGACATCCCGCTATTCTGACGTTCAAATGTCCCACCATTCCGACAAGGCTTTCCGTATAAGGAAATGTGTGTTACTCAACAGGTGAGTCCCTTCTTTCTGTTCATGCAATTTATATGTTTAACATGTTTATAGACAAGCGTTATTAAAAACACAAAGTCTCGGCAACTGGAGGAGGGGAAGCAGTCCGCGGTGGTTTTCAATCACACACTCCAATGCCACTTGTTTCAACTTCCGAAAATTTAATCCAGGAAAAAAAGGCTTACAAACATGGACCAAAACGGCTCCATAACACGCACAAGAATCCAAAAGAAACGAAAGTTAACTAAAAGAAAGCAAATAAACAGTATGAAGTGGTCAAAATTGGTTTTACGCATGCCTATGTGCGTCTGGCACATGCGTCTTCGGGCTCTCCCACGTTGGTTTGTGGATGAAAGCTATATGTTCAGCTGTAATGTCATGTAAAAACAATCTCTACATGACATTTAGTCCCAGGTGTGACCAGTTAGGTCCTTAAGATATCAACAGGCTGTATAAAGCTACAACCGTTGCGGCTGTGTGTTTGTGCCAAATGCGCAAAACCCATCCGCGCTTCCCAAAATTGGAGTGAGTACTCATAAATCACGTGAATAACATGAATAAACGTTTTTACTGCATTTTGTTGTGTTTTATACGTTCTATGCTGTCATTTCTATCTTCTCCTATTGGCAAGGCAAGGCAGAGTGCTCGCAACTGTGTCCTGTGCAGTAGCCGTGATATCTGTAATTGCAATTATTACTTTTGCATATGATGACAGCGTGCAAAAGACGCATGGGCTCTGTGGAGAGCTTCGCTCCAGCTGGCTGCTGTGACAGCTCACTGACACTGTATTTCTGCTTAATCAGTTTCAGTCTCGCCAGAGTTACATTAATATCTGTATTTTTATATTTGAAATTCAGGGGATTTTGATAATAGATTATTAAAGTTTGTTTGCGAGGCTGTGGCCTCTGCATGTGCAAAGCTTGTGCGCCAAACTTTAGGGTGTATTTGCGCCGGCATATCATTAGTGCAAAATGTTTTGGGTAAAAAATAGGCTATTAAAAGGAACTGTCGGAATGGCGGTATGTTAAAAAAACAAAAAACATACCGCCATTCCGACCATAGGAGGAAAAAAGTGTCGGAATGGTGGGACGTTTGATAAAAAATTAAGTGTCGCCATTCCGACAATTGGAGACCCATGTCGGAATGGCGAGATGTCGGAATGGCAGCATGTAACCATGATGAAGGAGAGACCATTTGAGCAGCACAGCCATTTCGCAGCACAGGGACAGCAATCCAAGTTACAGGATCTCCCACGTGGTATCACCTGTCACATTGTGTCAAGGCATCAAAAGAAGAAAAAATCACCAAACTCAAGGACAAAAAGACAAAGACTCCGGTGAACGAAGACAGAGGACTGACAAACCAGAAATACAAAAGGATTCTCGATATCAAGATCCAGAAGAAGAGGCTAACAATTTACGATGCTGGGAATGATGCCAGCAATGAACAGAGAAGAAGATTCAGTGTCATCAATCTGCATTACGTGCCTCTAATGAGGGGGTGAATATGGAATCCTCAACGATTACAACGTCTCTGGGAACTGTGACAACAACAAGGTTTAAACCATTTTGATATATATTGTAACCTATTGTCTAAGGAATAGTGCTGAAAATGAGGTAAATCTAATCCACCACTGTCCTTGGTCTTCTGTAGGGTTTTTAAACTAATACGTGGTGGTTTGTTTTTCCACAGAAATTTGGAGATGCATGAATCTAGCGACTTAAACCAAGTAGCAGATGGTTTTATGGGGATCATTGAGAACAAATAGTTAACTTTTGGTAGTATCATCATTTTAATGGATGTAATTCTCCCCATAAGTGATATAGGTAAGGACTTCCAACGAGAGATCGTCCTCTACTGTCTTTAATAATTGCACATAATTTAGCTTTGTTAGCTCTGAGAGCCTGGAGGAAATGTTTATGCCTAAATATCTAATATTTCCTGACTGTAAAGTGATCGCAGGTATATTCTGGACCCTACAGGAAAAGTAATACATCATCAGCATAAAGACTTATTTTATGCTCAATATTTTGGGATTAATTACTCACAAACGGGTAAGAAAAGGTAGTATTGCCAGACCATACATGATCAAAACAGGGAGCGGAGGTGGTTCAGCTGCAAGGTGTGAATGTCTGACTATAGTTTGTAAAAAGCGGGTAAGATAAGGTGCGAATGCCCGACAATGTAAGATCAAAAGAGGGAGCGGAGGGTTTTGGCTACAAGAAGGTTTGAATGTCCGACCATAGTTTGTAAAAAGCGGGTAAGAAAAGGTTACCATACATCATCAAAAGCAGGAGTGGATGTGTTCGGCTACAAGAAGATTTGAATGTCCATCAATAATTGCTTTAAAACATGAAAGAACATTTTCGAATATCAAACCGCACATGATCATAAGCGGGAGAGGAGTTGTTCAGCTGCAAGAAGGTGTGAATGTCCACCCATAATTACTGAAAAATGGGTAAGAAAAGGTGAAAATGCCCAACCATACATCATCAAAAGCAGGAGTGGATGTGTTCGGCTACAAGAAAGTTTGAATGTCCGACCATAGTTTGTAAAAAGCGGGTAAGAAAAGGTTCGAATGCCCGAACATAGACCATCAAAAGAGGGAGCGGAGGTGTTCCGCTGTAAGAAGGTGTGAACGTCCGATCAAAGTTTGTAAAAAGCAGTTAAGAAAAGGTTCGAATATCCAACCAAACATAATCAAAAGCGGGAGCAGAGCTGTTCGACTGCAGGTAGGTGTGAATGTCAGATCATAATTTGCAAAAAGCTGATGAGAAAGGGTGAGAATGCCCGGCTATACACCATCAAATGTGGGAGCGGAAGTGTTCGGCTGTGAGTAGGTGTGAATCTCCGAGCATAGTTTGTAAAAAGGGGGTAAGAATAGGTTCGAATGCCCGAACATACACTATCAAAACAGGGAGCTGAGGTGGCTCAGCTGCAAGGTGTGAATGTCTGACTATAGTTTGTAAATAAGGTGCGAATGCCCAACAGTGTATAATCAAAAGAGGGAGCGGAGGTTTTCGGCTACAAGAAGGTTTGAATGTCCGACCATAGTTTGTAAAAAGCGGGTAAGAAAAGGTTCAAATGCCTGACTATACACCATCAAAAGCGGGAGCAGAGGTGTTCCGCTGTAAGACGGTGTGAATGTCCGACCATATTTGGTAAAAAGCGGGTAAGAAAAGGTTAAAATACCCGACTGTACACAATCAATAGCGGGAGAGGAGGTGTTCAGCTGCAAGAAGGTGTGAATGTCCACCCATAATTACTGAAAAATGGGTAAGAAAAGGTGCGAATGCCAAACCATACATTATCAAAAGCAGGTGTGAATGTCAGATCATAATTTGCAAAAAGCTGATGAGAAAGGGTGAGAATGCCCGACTATACACCATCAAATGCGGGAGCGGAGTTGTTCGGCTGTGAGTAAGTGTGAATCTCAGACCATAATTGCTGAAAAATGTGTTAGAAAAGGTAAGAATGCCCGTCCATACATCATCAAAAGCGGGAGAGGTGGTGTTCGGCTGCAAGTAGGTGTGAATGTCCAGCCATAATTACTAACAAACGGGTAAGAAAAGGTAGTATTGCCAGACCATACATGATCAAAACAGGGAGCGGAGGTGGTTCAGCTGCAAGAAGGTGTGAATGTCCGACTAAAGTTCAAATATATTAACAAAAGCGGGAGGAGAGGTCTTCGGATGAGAGTGGTTGAGAATTTCCAACCATAATCTATAAAATGCGGTGAAAAAAAAGGTGTGATAGAACACTAAAAGGTGGAGCGGAAGTGTTCGGCTGCAAGAAGGTGTGAATGTCCAACTATATTTGGTGAAAAGCAGGTGAAGCAAGGTCTGAATGCCCAACCTTACATCATCAAAAGCGAGATCAGAGGTGTTTGGCTGCATGAAGGCCATAGTTTGCCAAAAGCGGGTAAGCTGCGAATGACCGACTAAATATCAACAAAAGGTCTTCGGATGCAAGTGGGTGTGAATATCCCACCATACAAGTATGGTGGAGAGGAAGCTGTGAACAGCCGACCATAGTTGGCAAAAAGCGGGTGAGAAAAGGTGCGAATGTCCAACCATACATGATCAAAACAGGGAGCGGAGGTGTTTGGCTGTGACAAGGTGTGAATATCCACCCAAAATTAATGAAAAGCGGGCAACAAGTAGGTTTGAATGCCCAACCATACATCATCAACAGCAGGAGTGGATGTGTTAGGCTACAAGAAGGTTTGAATGTCCGAGCATAGTTTGTAAAAAGCGGGTAAGAAAAGGTTAAAATACCAGACTGTACACAATCAATAGCGGGAGAGGAGTTGTTCAGCTGCAAGAAGGTGTGAATGTCCACCCATAATTACTGAAAAATGGGTAAGAAAAGGTGCGAACTCCAAACCATACATTATCAAAAGCAGGTGTGAATGTCAGATCATAATTTGCAAAAAGCTGATGAGAAAGGGTGAGAATGCCCGACTATACACCATCAAATGCGGGAGCGGAGTTGTTCGGCTGTGAGTAAGTGTGAATCTCCGACCATAATTGCTGAAAAATGTGTTAGAAAAGGTAAGAATGCCGGTCCATACATCATCAACAGCAGGAGTGGATGTGTTCGGCTACAAGAAGGTTTGAATGTCCGAGCATAGTTTGTAAAAAGCGGATAAGAAAAGGTTCGAATGCCCAAACATACACCATCAAAAGAGGGAGCGGAGGTGTTCCGCTGTAAGAAGGTGTGAATGTCCGACCATAGTTGGTAAAAAACGGGTAAGAAAAGGTTAAAATACCCGACTGTACACAATCAATAGCGGGAGCGGATGTGTTTGGCTACAAGAATGTGTGACAGTCCGACCATGGTTTGTAAAAAACGGGTAAGAAAAGGTGCGAATGCCCGACAATGTATGATCTGAGCTGACTGCAAGTAGGTGTTAATGTCCAGCCATAATTACTCACAAACGGGTAAGAAAAGGTAGTATTGCCAGACCATACATGATCAAAACAGGGAGCTGAGGTGGTTCAGCTGCAAGGTGTGAATGTCTGACTATAGTTTGTAAAAAGCGGGTAAGACAAGGTGCGAATGCCCGACAATGTATGATCAAAAGAGGGAGTGGAGGTCTTCGGCTGCAAGGTCTGAATGTCTAACCATAATTTCTAAAAACCGGGTAAGAAAAGGCTCGAAAGCCCGACTATACACAATCAAAAGCGGGAGCGGGAGGTTTTCAGCTGCAAATCCTTCACTCAAACCAAGTGAAAACTGCTTTGTCCTTCATATTTATCAATGTCTAGATCGACTTCAACAAAGAACAACATTGTACTTTGCAGTAAAGAAAGAGCAAATCAAAAGTTTTAGGAATCCGAGAATAAGCTTATTTTCATGAGTTCTCCACGATTATTGATTTTACTAGAAATGAATGCCTTCACTCAAACTATGTTAAAACTGCTCTGTCCTTCATATTTATCAATGTCTAGATTGACTTCAACAAAGAACAACACTGGATTTTGCAGTAGAAGAAAGAGCAACACTGAAGGATCAGTAATCCGAGAATAAGCTTATTTTCATACGTTCTGCATGATTTGGGATTTTATGTATAAAATGAATTCCTTCACTCAAACCAAGTTAAAACTGCTTTGTCCTTCATATTTATCAATGTCTAGATCGACTTCAACAAAGAACAACATTGTATTTTGCAGTAGAAGAAAAAGCAACACTGAAGGATCAGGAATCCGAGAATAAGCTTCTTTTCATACGTTCTGCATGATTTGGGATTTTATGTATAAAATGAATTCCTTTACTCAAACTATGTTAAAACTGCTTTGTCCTTCATATTTATCAATGTCTAGATTGACTTCAACAAAGAACAACATTGTATTTTGCAGTAGAAGAAATAGCAACACTGAAGGATCAGGAATCCGAAAACACGCTTATTTTCATACGTTCTGCTTGATTTGGGATTTTGCTATAAAATTAATTCCTTCACTCAAACAAAGTGGAAACTGCTTTTTCCTTCATATTTATCAATGTCTATATCGATTTCAACAAAGAACAAGGCTGTATTTTGCAGTATAGGAAAGAGCAACACTGGAGGATCAGGAATCCGAGAATAAGCTTACTTTCATGAGTCCTGCACGATTTCGGATTTTCCTATAAAATGAATTGCTTTGCTCAAACCAAGTTAAAATTGCTTTGTCCTTCATAGTTATCCATGTCTAAAATGTATCAAGCATAAAGTTCCTCATATTACCCTGAATGAGAAAGAAGCATCCCTTTGGTTGAGCAATACGTTCCTTTTGCGGAGTTATGCATGATTTCGGATTTTGCTATAAAATTCATTCCTTCACACCTTTTTTTTTCACCGCATTTTATAGATTATGGTTGGAAATTTCAACCACTCTAATACGAAGACCTCTCCTCCCGCTTTTGTTAATATATTTGAACTTTAGTTGGACATTCACCCCTTTTTGCAGCTAAACCACCTCCGCTCCCTGTTTTGATCTTGTATGGTCTGGCAATACTACATTTTCTTACCCGTTTGTGAGTAGTTATGGCTGGATATTCACACCTACTTGCAGCTGAACACAATCTCTCTCGCTTTTAATTATGTTTGGATATTCGAACCTTTTCTTTACTGCTTTTTGCCTACTTTGGTCGGACGTTCACACCTTTGGTTGCAGCCGAACACCTCCGCTTCCGCTTTTGATGGTATATATTCGGGCATTCGAACCTTTTCTTACCAGCTTTTTACAAACGATGGTTGGACTTTCACACCTTCTTGTAGCCGAACAACTCCGCTCCCGCTATTGATTGTGTACAGTCGGGTATTTTAACCTTTTCTTACCCGCTTTTTACCAACTATGGTCGGACATTCACACCGTCTTACAGCGGAACACCTCCGCTCCCGCTTTTGATGGTGTATAGTCAGGCCTTTGAACCTTTTCTTACCCGCTTTTTAGAAACTATGGTCGGACATTCAAACCTTCTTGTAGCCGAAAACCTCTGCTCCCTCTTTTGATTATACATTGTCGGGCATTCGCACCTTATCTTACCCGCTTTTTACAAACTATAGTCAGACATTAACACCTTGCAGCTGAACCACCTCAGCTCCCTGTTTTGATCATGTATGGTCTGGCAATACTACCTTTTCTTACCCGTTTGTGAGTAATTATGGCTGGACATTCACACCTACTTGCAGTCGAACAGCTCTGCTCCCGCTTTTGATTATGTTTGGTTGGATATTCGAACCTTTTCTTAACTGCTTTTTACAAACTTTGGTCGGACGTTCACACCTTCTTGCAGCCGAACACTTCCGCTTCCGCTTTTGATGGTATATATTCGGGCATTCGAACCTTTTCTTACCAGCTTTTTACAAACCATGGTTGGACTTTCACACCTTCTTGTAGCCAAACAACTCCGCTCCCCCTATTGATTGTGTACAGTCGGGTATTTTAACCTTTTCTTACCCGCTTTTTACCAACTATGGTCGGACATTCACACCGTCTTACAGCGGAACACCTCCGCTCCCGCTTTTGATGGTGTATAGTCAGGCCTTTGAACCTTTTCTTACCCGCTTTTTACAAACTATGGTCGGACATTCAAACCTTCTTGTAGCCAAAAACCTCCGCTCCCTCTTTTGATCATACATTGTCGGGCATTCGCACCTTTTCTTACCCGTTTTTTACAAACCATGGTCGGACTTTCACACATTCTTGTAGCCAAACAACTCCGCTCCCGCTATTGATTGTGTACAGTCGGGTATTTTAACCTTTTCTTACCCACTTTTTTACCAACTATGGTCGGACATTCACACCTTCTTACAGCGGAACACCTCCGCTCCCTCTTTTGATGGTGTATGTTTGGGCATTCAAACCTTTTCTTACCCGCTTTTTACAAACTATGCTCGGACATTCAAACCTTCTTGTAGCCGAACACATCCACTCCTTCTTTTAATGATGTATGCTTGGGCATTCAAACCTACTTTTTACCCGCTTTTCATTAATTTTGGGTGGACATTCACACCTTGTCACAGCCAAACACCTCCGCTCCCTGTTTTGATCATGTATGGTCGGGCATTCGCACCTTATCTTACCCGCTTTTTACAAACTATAGTCAGACATTCACACCTTGCAGCTGAACCACCTCAGCTCCCTGTTTTGATCATGTATGGTCTGGCAATACTACCTTTTCTTACCCCTTTGTGAGTAATTATGGCTGGACATTCACACCTACTTGCAGTCGAACAGCTCTGCTCCCGCTTTTGATTATGTTTGGTTGGATATTCGAACCTTTTCTTAACTGCTTTTTACAAACTTTGGTCGGACGTTCACACCTTCTTGCAGCCGAACACTTCCGCTTCCGCTTTTGATGGTATATATTCGGGCATTCGAACCTTTTCTTACCAGCTTTTTACAAACCATGGTTGGACTTTCACACCTTCTTGTAGCCAAACAACTCCGCTCCCCCTATTGATTGTGTACAGTCGGGTATTTTAACCTTTTCTTACCCGCTTTTTACCAACTATGGTCGGACATTCACACCGTCTTACAGCGGAACACCTCCGCTCCCTCTTTTGATGGTGTATGTTTGGGCATTCAAACCTTTTCTTACCCGCTTTTTACAAACTATGCTCGGACATTCAAACCTTCTTGTAGCCGAACACATCCACTCCTTCTTTTAATGATGTATGCTTGGGCATTCAAACCTACTTTTTACCCGCTTTTCATTAATTTTGGGTGGACATTCACACCTTGTCACAGCCAAACACCTCCGCTCCCTGTTTTGATCATGTATGGTCGGGCATTCGCACCTTATCTTACCCGCTTTTTACAAACTATAGTCAGACATTCACACCTTGCAGCTGAACCACCTCAGCTCCCTGTTTTGATCATGTATGGTCTGGCAATACTACCTTTTCTTACCCCTTTGTGAGTAATTATGGCTGGACATTCACACCTACTTGCAGTCGAACAGCTCTGCTCCCGCTTTTGATTATGTTTGGTTGGATATTCGAACCTTTTCTTAACTGCTTTTTACAAACTTTGGTCGGACGTTCACACCTTCTTGCAGCCGAACACTTCCGCTTCCGCTTTTGATGGTATATATTCGGGCATTCAAACCTTTTCTTACCAGCTTTTTACAAACCATGGTTGGACTTTCACACCTTCTTGTAGCCAAACAACTCCGCTCCCCCTATTGATTGTGTACAGTCGGGTATTTTAACCTTTTCTTACCCGCTTTTTACCAACTATGGTCGGACATTCACACCGTCTTACAGCGGAACACCTCCGCTCCCGCTTTTGATGGTGTATAGTCAGGCCTTTGAACCTTTTCTTACCCGCTTTTTACAAACTATGGTCGGACATTCAAACCTTCTTGTAGCCAAAAACCTCCGCTCCCTCTTTTGATCATACATTGTCGGGCATTCGCACCTTTTCTTACCCGTTTTTTACAAACCATGGTCGGACTTTCACTCATTTTTGTAGCCAAACAACTCCGCTCCCGCTATTGATTGTGTACAGTCGGGTATTTTAACCTTTTCTTACCCACTTTTTTACCAACTATGGTCGGACATTCACACCTTCTTACAGCGGAACACCTCCGCTCCCTCTTTTGATGGTGTATGTTTGGGCATTCGAACCTTTTCTTACCCGCTTTTTACAAACTATGCTCGGACATTCAAACCTTCTTGTAGCCGAACACATCCACTCCTTCTTTTAATGATGTATGGTTGGGCATTCAAACCTACTTTTTACCCGCTTTTCATTAATTTTGGGTGGACATTCACACCTTGTCACAGCCAAACACCTCCGCTCCCTGTTTTGATCATGTATGGTTGGACATTCGCACCTTTTCTCACCCGCTTTTTGCAAACTATGGTCGGCTGTTCACAGCTTCCTCTCCACCATACTTGTATGGTGGGATGTTCACACCCAGTTGCATCCGAAGACCTCCGCCCCCACTTTTGTTGATATTTAGTTGGTCATTCGCAGCTTACCCGCTTTTGGCAAACTATGGCCTTCTTGCAGCCAAACACCTCTGATCTCGCTTTTGATAATGTAAGGTTGGGCATTAAGACCTTGCTTCACCTGCTTTTCATCAAATATAGTAGGACATTCACACCTTCTTGCAGCCGAATACTTCCGCTCCACCTTTTAGTGTTCTATCACACCTTTTTTTCACCGAATTTTATAGATTATGGTTGGAAATTCTCAACCACTCTCATCCGAAGACCTCTCCTCCCACTTTTGTTAATATATTTGAACTTTAGTTGGACATTCACACCTTCTTGCAGCTGAACCACCTCCGCTCCCTGTTTTGATCATGTATGGTCTGGCAATACTACCTTTTCTTACCCGTTTGTGAGTAATTATGGCTGGACATTCACACTTACTTGCAGCCGAACACCACCTCTCTCGCTTTTGATGATGTATGGACCGGCATTCTTACCTTTTCTAACACATTTTTCAGAAATTACGGTCGGAGATTCACACCTACTCACAGCCGAACATCTCCGCTCCCGCATTTGATGGTGTGCAGTCGGACATTCTCACCCTTTCTCATCAGCTTTTTGCAAATTATGATCTGACATTCACACCTACTTGCAGTCGAAAAGCTATGCTCCCGCTTTTGATTATGTTTGGTTGGATATTCAAACCTTTTCTTAACTGCTTTTTACAAACTTTGGTTGGACGTTCACACCTTCTTGTAGCCGAACACATCCACTCCTGCTTTTGATGATGTATGGTTGGGCATTCGCACCTTTTTTTTACCCATTTGTCAGGAATAATGGGTGGACATTCACACCTTCTTGCAGCTGAACACCTCCTCTCCCACTTATGATCATGTGCGGTTTGATTTTCGAAAATTTTCTTTCATGTTTTCTAGCAATTATTGATGGACATTTAGACCTTCTTGCAGCTGAACACCTCCGCTCCTGCTTTTGATCATACCTTGTCAGGCATTCGCACCATGTCTTACCTGCTTTTTACAAACTTTAGTCGAACATTTACACCTTTTTGCAGCCGAACACCACCGCTCTCGCTTTTGATGATGTATGGTCCGGCATTCTTTCCTTTTCTAACACATTTTTTAGCAATTATGGTCGGACATTCACACCTACTCAGAGCCGAACACCTCCGCTCCCGCATTTGATGGTGTATAGTTGGGCATTTTCACCCTTTCGCATCAGCTTTTTGCAAATTATGATCTGATATTCACACCTGCTTTTGATAATGTATGGTTGGGCATTCGCACCTTTTTTTACCCATTTTTCAGGAATTATGGGTGGACATTCACACCTTCTTGCAGCTGAACACCTCCTCTCCTTCTTATGATCATGTGCGGATGATATTCGAAAATTTTCTTTCATGTTATAAAGCAATTATTGATGGACACTCAGACCTTCTTGCAGCTGAACCACTCTGCTCCCGCTTTTGATGGTGTATAGTCGGGCTTTCGAGCCTTTCCTTCCCGGTTTTTACAAATTATGGTTGGACATTCAGACCTTCTTGCAGCCGAACACCTCCGCTCCCTCTTTTGATCATACATTGTCGGGCATTCGAACCTTTTCTTACCAGCTTTTTACAAACCATGGTTGGACTTTCACACCTTCTTGTAGCCGAACAACTCCGCTCCCGCTATTGATTGTGTACAGTCGGGTATTTTAACCTTTTCTTACCCGCTTTTTACCAACTATGGTCGGACATTCACACCGTCTTACAGCGGAACACCTCCGCTCCGCGCTTTTGATGGTGTATAGTCAGGCATTTGAACCTTTTCTTACCCGCTTTTTACAAACTATGGTCGGACATTCAAACCTTCTTGTAGCCGAAAACCTCTGCTCCCTCTTTTGATTATACATTGTCGGGCATTCGCACCTTATCTTACCCGCTTTTTACAAACTGTAGTCAGACATTCACACCTTGGTGCTGAACCACCTCAGCTCCCTGTTTTGATCATGTATGGTCTGGCAATACTACCTTTTCTTACCCGTTTGTGAGTAATTATGGCTGGACATTCACACCTACTTGCATTCGAACAGCTCTGCTCCCGCTTTTGATTATGTTTGGTTGGATATTCGAACCTTCTTACCCGCTTTTTACAAACTATGGTCAGACGTTCAAACCTTCTTGTAGCCGAACATATCCACTCCTGCTTTTGATGATGTATGGTTGGGCATTCAAACCTACTTTTTGCCCGCTTTTCATTAATTTTGGGTGGACATTCACACCTTGTCACAGCCAAACACCTCCGCTCCCTGTTTTGATCATGTATGGTTGCACATTCGCACCTTTTCTCACCCGCTTTTTGCAAACTATGGTCGGCTGTTCACAGCTTCCTCTCCACCATACTTGTATGGTGGGATGTTCACACCCAGTTGCATCCGAAGACCTCCGCCCCCACTTTTGTTGATATTTAGTTGGTCATTCGCAGCTTACCCGCTTTTGGCAAACTATGGCCTTCTTGCAGCCAAACACCTCTGATCTCGCTTTTGATAATGTAAGGTTGGGCATTAAGACCTTGCTTCACCTGCTTTTCATCAAATATAGTAGGACATTCACACCTTCTTGCAGCCGAATACTTCCGCTCCACCTTTTAGTGTTCTATCACACCTTTTTTTCACCGAATTTTATAGATTATGGTTGGAAATTCTCAACCACTCTCATCCGAAGACCTCTCCTCCCACTTTTGTTAATATATTTGAACTTTAGTTGGACATTCACACCTTCTTGCAGCTGAACCACCTCCGCTCCCTGTTTTGATCATGTATGGTCTGGCAATACTACCTTTTCTTACCCGTTTGTGAGTAATTATGGCTGGACATTCACACTTACTTGCAGCCGAACACCACCTCTCTCGCTTTTGATGATGTATGGACCGGCATTCTTACCTTTTCTAACACATTTTTCAGAAATTACGGTCGGAGATTCACACCTACTCACAGCCGAACATCTCCGCTCCCGCATTTGATGGTGTGCAGTCGGACATTCTCACCCTTTCTCATCAGCTTTTTGCAAATTATGATCTGACATTCACACCTACTTGCAGTCGAAAAGCTATGCTCCCGCTTTTGATTATGTTTGGTTGGATATTCAAACCTTTTCTTAACTGCTTTTTACAAACTTTGGTTGGACGTTCACACCTTCTTGTAGCCGAACACATCCACTCCTGCTTTTGATGATGTATGGTTGGGCATTCGCACCTTTTTTTTACCCATTTGTCAGGAATAATGGGTGGACATTCACACCTTCTTGCAGCTGAACACCTCCTCTCCCACTTATGATCATGTGCGGTTTGATTTTCGAAAATTTTCTTTCATGTTTTCTAGCAATTATTGATGGACATTTAGACCTTCTTGCAGCTGAACACCTCCGCTCCTGCTTTTGATCATACCTTGTCAGGCATTCGCACCATGTCTTACCTGCTTTTTACAAACTTTAGTCGAACATTTACACCTTTTTGCAGCCGAACACCACCGCTCTCGCTTTTGATGATGTATGGTCCGGCATTCTTTCCTTTTCTAACACATTTTTTAGCAATTATGGTCGGACATTCACACCTACTCAGAGCCGAACACCTCCGCTCCCGCATTTGATGGTGTATAGTTGGGCATTTTCACCCTTTCGCATCAGCTTTTTGCAAATTATGATCTGATATTCACACCTGCTTTTGATAATGTATGGTTGGGCATTCGCACCTTTTTTTACCCATTTTTCAGGAATTATGGGTGGACATTCACACCTTCTTGCAGCTGAACACCTCCTCTCCTTCTTATGATCATGTGCGGATGATATTCGAAAATTTTCTTTCATGTTTTAAAGCAATTATTGATGGACACTCAGACCTTCTTGCAGCTGAACCACTCTGCTCCCGCTTTTGATGGTGTATAGTCGGGCTTTCGAGCCTTTCCTTCCCGGTTTTTACAAATTATGGTTGGACATTCAGACCTTCTTGCAGCCGAACACCTCCGCTCCCTCTTTTGATCATACATTGTCGGGCATTCGAACCTTTTCTTACCAGCTTTTTACAAACCATGGTTGGACTTTCACACCTTCTTGTAGCCGAACAACTCCGCTCCCGCTATTGATTGTGTACAGTCGGGTATTTTAACCTTTTCTTACCCGCTTTTTACCAACTATGGTCGGACATTCACACCGTCTTACAGCGGAACACCTCCGCTCCGCGCTTTTGATGGTGTATAGTCAGGCATTTGAACCTTTTCTTACCCGCTTTTTACAAACTATGGTCGGACATTCAAACCTTCTTGTAGCCGAAAACCTCTGCTCCCTCTTTTGATTATACATTGTCGGGCATTCGCACCTTATCTTACCCGCTTTTTACAAACTGTAGTCAGACATTCACACCTTGGTGCTGAACCACCTCAGCTCCCTGTTTTGATCATGTATGGTCTGGCAATACTACCTTTTTTTACCCGTTTGTGAGTAATTATGGCTGGACATTCACACCTACTTGCAGTCGAACAGCTCTGCTCCCGCTTTTGATTATGTTTGGTTGGATATTCGAACCTTTTCTTAACTGCTTTTTACAAACTTTGGTCGGACGTTCACACCTTCTTGCAGCCGAACACCTCCGCCTCCGCTTTTGATGGTATATATTCGGGCATTCGAACCTTTTCTTAGCAGCTTTTTACAAACCATGGTTGGACTTTCACACCTTCTTGTAGCCGAACAACTCCGCTCCCGCTATTGATTGTGTACAGTCGGGTATTTTAACCTTTTCTTACCCGCTTTTTACCAACTATGGTCGGACATTCACACCGTCTTACAGCGGAACACCTCCGCTCACGCTTTTGATGGTGTATTGTCAGGCATTTGAACCTTTTCTTACCCGCTTTTTACAACCTATGGTCGGACATTCAAACCTTCTTGTAGCCAAAAACCTCCGCTCCCTCTTTTGAATATACATTGTCGGGCATTCGCACCTTTTCTTACCCGGTTTTTACAAACCATGGTCGGACTTTCAAACCTTCTTGTAGCCCAACACATCCACTCCTGCTTTTGATGATGTATGTTTGGGCATTCGCACCTTTTCTTACCCATTTTTCAGTAATTATGGGTGGACATTCACACCTTCTTACAGCTGAACACCTCCTCTCCCGCTTATGATGGTGTATAGTCGGGCTTTCAAGCCTTTTCTTACCCGGTTTTTACAAATTATAGTTGGACATTCAGACCTTCTTACAGCCGAAAACCTCCACTCCCTCTTTTGATCATACATTGTCGGGCATTAGCACCTTTTCTTACCCGCTTTTTACAAACCATAGTCAGACTTTCACATCTTTTAGTAGCCGAACAACTCCGCTCCCGCTATTGATTGTGTACAGTCGGGTATTTTAACCTTTTCTTACCCGCTTTTTACCAACTATGGTCGGACATTCACACCTTCTTACAGCGGAACACCTCCGCTCCCTCTTTTGATGGTGTATGTTCGGGCAGTCAAACCTTTTCTTACCTGCTTTTTACAAACTATGGTCAGACATTCAACCCTTCTTGGAGCCGAACACATCCACTCCTGCTTTTGATTATGTATAGTTGGGCATTCGCACCTTTTCTTACCCATTTTTCAGTAATTATGGGTGTACATTCACACCTTCTTGCAGCCGAACACCTCCGCTCCCTCTTTTGATCATACATTTTCGGGCATTCGCACCTTTTCTTACCCGCTTTTTACAAACCATGGTTGGACTTTCACACCTTTTAGTAGCCGAACAACTCCGCACCCGCTACTGATTGTGTACAGTCGGGTATTTTAACCTTTTCTTACCCGTTTTTTACCAACTATGGTCGGACATTCACACCTTCTTACAGCGGAACACCTCCGCTCCCTCCTTTGATGGTGTATGTTCGGGCATTCGAACCTTTTCTTACCCGCTTTTTACAAACTATGGTCAGACGTTCAAACCTTCTTGTAGCTGAACATATCCACTCTTGCTTTTGATGATGTATGGTTGGGCATTCGAACCTACTTGTTGCCCGCTTTTCATTAATTATGGGTGGACATTCACACCTTGTCTCAGCCAAACACCTCCGCTCCCTGTTTTGATCATGTATGGTTTGACATTCGCACCTTTGCTTACCTTCTTTTTATACTGATTGCTCAAGATTAAGTTGTTCTTTCTCAAACTACAAAAATTTTTTAATTGTTGAAACTTGATTTGAAGTGGATAAATAAGGAAGACAAACAGTTTTAAGTCAGGCTGATAGCAATTAATTTTATAGCAAAATCTGTATTTCGTCATTTGTCGAGAGATGCTTATTGCTGAAGAAGTTCTTTCTCATTCTACAAAGTACAACGTTGTTTATCATTGAAACTTGATTAGACATGAATAAATATGAAGGACAAAGCAGTCTTAACTTGGTTTGAGTTAAGGAATTCGTTTTATAGGAGAATCCGAATTCGTGCATAACTCGTAAAATAGAGCTTATTTTCGGATTCCTAAAGAATGAGTCTGGTTCTTTCTCATAATACAAAGTTTGTTGTTTATTGTTGAAACTTCATCAGACCGTTAGATATAGTCGGACTCACCTCGACGCACGGCTTGGGATCTGGAACCAGTACTCTTGAGAGGGGTTGGACTCTCTTCCACTCTGGAGTTGCCCGTGGTGAGAGGCGCAGAGCAGGTGTGGGCATACTTATTGCCCCCCCGGCTGTGTGCCAGTACATTGGGGTTTACCCCAGTGAACGAGAGGGTAGCCTCCCTCCGCCTTGGGTGGGGGGACGAGTCCTGACTGTTGTTTGTGCCTATGCGCCAAACAGCAGTTCAGAGTACCTACTCTTTTTGGAGTCTCTGGGGGAGGCACTGGAGAATGCTCCTACCGGAGACTCCCTCATTCTGCTGGGGGACTTCAATGCTCACGTGGGCAATGACAGTGAGACCTGGAGGGGTGTGATTGGGAGGAACGGCCCCCCCGATCTGAATCAGAGTGGTGTTATGTTGTTGGACTTCTGTGCCAGTCATAGACTGTCCATAACGAACACCATGTTCAGGCATAAGGGTGTCCATATGTGCACTTGGCACCAGGACACCCTTGGCCGCAGTTCGATGATCGACTTTGTGGTTGTATCATCGGACTTGCGGCCGTATGTCCTGGACACTCGGGTGAAGAGAGGGGCGGAGCTGTCAACTGATCACCACCTGGTGGTGAGTTGGCTCCGCTGGTGGGGGAGGATGCCGATCAGACCTGGCAGGCCCAAACGTATTGTGAGGGTCTGCTGGGAGCGTTTGTCAGAATCCCCCGTCAGAAGGAGCTTTAACTCCCACCTCCGGCAGAGCTTCAACCATATTTGAGGTGGGGGACATTGAATGGGCCATGTTCCGTGACTCCATTGCCGAGGCAGCTGGTCGGAGTTGTGGCCGTAAGGTGGTCGGTGCCTGTCGTGGCGGCAACCCTCGAACCTGCTGGTGGACACCAGTGGTGAGGGAAGCCGTCAAGCTGAAGAAGGAGTCCTATCGGGCCTTTTTGGCCAGTGGGACCCTGGAAGAAGCTGATAGGTACCGACGGGCCAGACGGGCCACGGCTTCGGCGGTTGCTGAGGCATAAACTCGGGCCTGGGAGGAGTTCGGTGAGACCATGGAGAACGATTTCCGGACGGCCTCGAAAAGATTCTGGTCCACCATCCGGCATCTCAGGGGGGGGAAGCGGCTCACAGTCAACACTGTTTACAGTGCGGACGGGGCTTTGCTGAGCTCAACTAGGGATGTTGTGAGTCGGTGGGGGGAGTACTTCGAGGAACTCCTCAATCCTACCAACACGTGCTCGGAAGAGGCAGAGTCGGAGAGCTCGGAGACGGGGCCTCCCATTTCTGGGGCTGAGGTTGCCGAGGTGGTTAAAAAGTTCCTCGGTGGCAAGGCCCCGGGGGTGGATGAGGTCCGTCCTGAGTTTCTCAAGGCTCTGGATGTTGTAGGGCTGTCTTGGCTGACACGCCTCTGCAGTATCGCGTGGACATCGGGGACAGTGCCTCTGGACTGGCAGATTGGGGTGGTGGTCCCCCTCTTTAAAAAGGGGGACCGGAGGGTGTGTTCCAACTATAGGGGTATCACACTCCTCAGCCTCCCTGGTAAGGTCTATTCGGGGGTATTGGAGAGGAGGATCCGTCGGATAATCGAGCCTCGGATTCAGGAGATGCAGTGTGGCTTTCGTCCTGGCCGTGGAACAGTGGACCAGCTCTATACCCTCGGCAGGATCCTGGAGGGTGCATGGGAGTTCGCCCAACCAGTCTACATGTGTTTTGTGGACTTGGAGAAAGCGTTCGACCGTGTCCCTCGTGGAGTCCTGTGGGGGGTGCTCCGGGAATATGGAGTGCCGGACCCCTTGATAGGGGCCGTTCGGTCTCTGTATGACCGGTGCCTCTACTTACTGGTCAATCTACGTTCCCATCCTCACCTATGGTCACGAGTTGTGGGTAGTGACCGAAAGAACAAGATCGCGAATACAAGCGGCCGAAATGGGTTTCCTCCGCAGGGTGTCTGGGCTCTCCCTTAGAGATAGGGTGAGAAGCTCAGTCATCCGGGAGGGGCTCGGAGTAGAACCGCTGCTCCTCCGCATTGAGAGGAGTCAGATGAGGTGGCTCGGGCATCTGGTTAGGATGCCCCCTGGGCGCCTCCCTGGGGAGGTGTTCCGGGCACGTCCCACTGGGAGGAGACCCCGGGGGAGACCCAGGACACGTTGGAGAGACTATGTCTCTCGGCTGGCCTGGGAACGCCTCGGGGTCCCCCCGGAAGAGCTGGAGGAAGTGGCCGGGGACAGAGACGTCTGGGTTTCTCTGCTCAAGCTGCTGCCCCCGCGACCCGACCCCCGGATAAGCGGCAGATGATGGATGGATGGATGGATATATCCTCCACCAACCAGACTTACAACCCCCGACTAGGGTAGCAGAATTTCTGAGCATCTGTACCCCAAAACTACTATCAAAAACATATAAATTATTGTCTAAGATAGATGACACAATGTCTCTTCCATCCTCAAAATGGGAGGCAGATTTATCCATCAGTTCTGGTCATAGCTTCTAACCACAAATATGTTTGAACACCTTCATAAAGACTCGAAATCCTAATTTACAGCTCATACAATACAAAATCCTTCATAGAACACACTATACAGGACAAAGGATGTTCAGGATGGGTCTAACACACTCAAACATCTGCTCACATTGCACAGATAACACACCTGATGATTATGTACACGCTTTGTGGTTTTCTGCGCCTGTCCAGAAGTTCTGGCTTGAAGTCTGTGAGGACCTATCAACATGGCTAAAGTGTAGCATCCCTGCATGCCCCACACTGTGCATACTGGGTGACTTAGACAACATCAACATGGAAATTAACTCAGCACACATGGTTGTCACAGTGTTATGTATCGCAAAGAAAACTATTCTCATGAACTGGAAAGCGAAGAACAATCTGTGTATTAACCAGTTTAGAAATTTTCTTTTAGATTATATTAGCATGGAAACAATGTCTGCCTCCTCAAAACATCAATTGGCTGAATTTCATTCTCTCTGGTCCCCTCTGATTAGTTTCATCACATAGTGGTGGTGGTGGGTTGCTGGGTGATGGTGGGTCTCAGGCCCGGGCTGCTGCGACTGGTGTGACCGGGTGGTTTGTTTGTTTGTTTTTTGTAGAGGTCCTCCGGGGTGGGGTTGGGTTGAGTGGGGTGGGGCGGGATGGGTACCTTCTGGGGGTACAGTAGCTCCCGGAATATGGTCGCTGCAGGCCCCGAGCCTGGTGGACATCAGGCCCTCCTGCCCATTGCTGGCTCCCAGGTAGCGGGGATGCCTATTGCAGCCAGTCCCTGGCTGCCCTCTCTGGGGGAGAGTAGCTCCCCCGGTATATATCCCCATACCCCTCTCCCTTCTGGCTCCTGTACACAGCACACACTCACACATGAAGGGTTTTGGGGGCGTGTGTGTTCGGTGGGGTGTAGTGGATGGGGCCACGTAGGTGGTCCCCTTTGGTTGCACTCTGCAGTTCCCTGCCCCTGTTTTAATTACACCTTAGACATTAGTACTTATCAAACACACTCACACACACACATTAGGTCTTGGGGGGTGGTTACACTGAGTGGCATCTGGTGGGCGGGGCTCTTTGGGTATGTAGGCTGCCCAGAGTGCCGCGCTCCCAGTTCTACAAGTTTGGCTGCCCCTCAATTTTAATTGCTCACTATTAGAAAATATTGAAGAGCCAGAAGGGTGAGGGGAGGGGTCTTCTTCGCACACCCCTGCTTCCTGGTGTCTGCTCGGGGCAGGAGGGGCCAGGAGGATTAATTAATTGTTCTGCTGGTTCGGGGTCTGTGGTGGCTGGGGGGTTGCTGGCCTCCTGGTGTGCCCGCTGCACTACACCCCAGCAGAGTCGAGGGAGGTAGGATGTGTGGATGTGTGGATGTATGGGACGTGAAAGTGTGTGTGGTAATGACTGGGCCTGGATCTGGGACTTGCTGTCGCCTGGCCTGCCTGTGTTTCTCCCGATGGGGCATCAGCGTTGCCTCTCCCCACTGCTCGCGACTTCACCCACCTGTGGGCACGTCTTGACTCCCAGGGCACTTGGCCAGGGGCGCTGGGGCAGGCGCTGACCCACTTTGTGGCTGTCTGGGGCGCTTGGCCCTCCTGGGTATTGGGTGGGGCCTCTGCCGGGGGGTTTGGGGGCGCTCGGGCTCCTGGGGCCCAGGTCCAGTGCACGGCCCATGTCTGGGCGGCTGGGGCCTGGCGGGGTCGGTGGGCTGTTGCCCCTGGTTCCCGGAGTGCCTCTGCCCTATGCTTATGGGGGCTCTTTCCGGGGGCTTCCTCTGCAGTCTTCTGGGTGGATGCGTGGTTGCCCCTGCGGTGGGCTACCTGGGTTCTGTGCTCTGTGGGGGCTGCTGGTGGCCTGGGTCTTGTGGCCCTCTCTGCCTGCTTCTGATTGTTTGGGGGGCTGTGGATTGTGGCCCTGTACGCTTATACACTCATAACTAAGCACGGTTATCATGTAGGTCCTGTGCCATGGGTGTTGCATGTTCTCACACACACACACACACATTCATTAGTCCAGTAGCATGGTCACTAAGCAGTTGATGTATTATCATGTCGTCTCAGGTCATCTATATCCACAGCTGTGTTGTATGCGATTGCCGCTTCTTGTGCTTGTTTTTGTTTGTTTGTGTGTTTGTTTTTTCTCTGCTTGTCTGCTTTCAGGTGCTCCTCTTGGCGCTAAGGCTGGATTCCCCTCATAGGCCATGGATTGTTGTCTGTTTTGTTTTTTACAGGTGTAGCAGCTGGTTGTCTGGTTTTTGTTTCTATTTTTTTTCTGTTTCCTCTTCTTTCCTCTTCTTCTTTCCTTGTCCCCCGGTCCGGTTCAGTTCAGTTCATGTCATATATTGTAAAAAGAAATAAATAAATGGGCATCAAGGGGAGCTTTACATTTATAAAACTTCCCTTGGCAAAACAAATCTGTTTGGCATCATAGGTATTCAGACTACAATTCTTCTGACATAATGCTGAACAGGACAAGGGGAAAAAAAAGTAAAGAAGACAGTTCTGCCGAAAGCCAGGGATAGACCTGTTCTAAGTTCTATACTTTTTAAAAGGGGCGTGTTTATCAACTATGGAATTAGAAGATTTACAAAAATGGTCAAGTGCTAGATCTTCATCTGGGATTTTAACAGTGTCATATAACTATTCAACAGATCAGTTAAAAAAAAGCCTGCTCATGGAGATGTTTCAGGATCTGGATACCAAGCGTGGACCTAATGTTTTCATTTTTGCAATTCTGATACAGGCTATTGAGCAGTGATAACTAACACCAAGTTCAGATACTGCGGATTTTCTACCTTTGATTTGTTAAGATTGAGCCAATCAGGGACAACCTTGAAGGATCTCTTTGGTTTTGTAGGATCAGTAATTACCTGAGAAAGGTTGATATTGGTACACACCTTTTTTAAATGATCAGAGGCAGAGTTCAACTTGTTTAAATTAAAATTGCCACACAGAGATTGGGTTTAGGCCACATGCACACAGAATGACATCAACAAATATAAGAAATATTAAACATTTACACATAGATTTTTGCATATATGTAGAGGAATGATACTTTGAAATGTGCTCATTGCGGAGTTATGATCAGTTGAGTAATGAAGGTTGAACTATTCTGGGAAAGAGGTTCTATTCCCAGCATCATGATGGACACTCCTGATATAGAAGGTTTCGCTAACGCATTGGAATTGTTTTACTATTTTCATATGCATGTGCAATGAAGAATTGCTTGCTGCTGATAAATGCAAAGAAGAACAGCTTACACATAGATGCTCACATATAGGCTGCTGAATGCAATGAAGACCTGCTTATCAAGTAAAGTTCAATGTCAATGTGTAATATTCAATTAGGATTTGCAAAACAGTGAAGTTAAACAATGAATGGGTCCATAGTCGGTATGAGAAGACTACAGGAATATTTACCTGGGTGTACGTTCAAACAGAGATGAGAAAATTGCGATAAATAATTGTTTGTTTGTTTGTTAGTATGTATATGAATGTTATGTGTATAAACTGTGTTGAGTTATAGTTACTCAGTAGTGTCTCAGTGAAACAACCGACGGGGGAAGCCTTGCGGTGACAACAAAAGCAGTGTTTTACTGATCAGTCAAGTTGCTCCAGTGTACTCCATACAAACTGGTTGGCTACTGAAGGGATAGAAAATGGGGAATACTTGTTTTAAAGCAAACAAGGAATTAGATGGGAAAAATACATGTTTTAACGGGACCCAGACAATATTAAATACTCAGACAGATGGGAGAAGAAGTGTAGTTTTGTAGGAAATCACAAAATTATTACATAGAATTAGTGAAATCAATTGAAGAATGCCTTTCTGAAGAGCTGTTTACCACAGATGAGCAGCTTTGCGACCAAGCACATTGTAGATCGCTTTACTGCCAAAATGATCTAATTTAATGGATTGGTTTAGACATGCATAACAGCATTTTAAGAACAAAGAGAGAAACAAAAAGGGACAACGCTTCATGGTGGAAGGTGATGTATAAATAACTGTGTATATGATGAAGGGGGTGGCAACACCCATTCCGAAATCCCGCCATTCCGACATCCCGCTATTCCGACATCCCACCATTCCGACATACCACCATTCCGACATACCACCATTCCGACATGCAAACGTCCCACCATTCCGACATCCCACCATTGCGACATCCCGCTATTCTGACGTTCAAATGTCCCACCATTCCGACAAGGCTTTCCGTATAAGGAAATGTGTGTTACTCAACAGGTGAGTCCCTTCTTTCTGTTCATGCAATTTATATGTTTAACATGTTTATAGACAAGCGTTATTAAAAACACAAAGTCTCGGCAACTGGAGGAGGAGAAGCAGTCCGCGGTGGTTTTCAATCACACACTCCAATGCCACTTGTTTCAACTTCCGAAAATTTAATCCAGGAAAAAAAGGCTTACAAACATGGACCAAAACGGCTCCATAACACGCACAAGAATCCAAAAGAAACGAAAGTTAACTAAAAGAAAGCAAATAAACAGTATGAAGTGGTCAAAATTGGTTTTACGCATGCCTATGTGCGTCTGGCACATGCGTCTTCGGGCTCTCCCACGTTGGTTTGTGGATGAAAGCTATATGTTCAGCTGTAATGTCATGTAAAAACAATCTCTACATGACATTTAGTCCCAGGTGTGACCAGTTAGGTCCTTAAGATATCAACAGGCTGTATAAAGCTACAACCGTTGCGGCTGTGTGTTTGTGCCAAATGCGCAAAACCCATCCGCGCTTCCCAAAATTGGAGTGAGTACTCATAAATCACGTGAATAACATGAATAAACGTTTTTACTGCATTTTGTTGTGTTTTATACGTTCTATGCTGTCATTTCTATCTTCTTGTATTGGCAAGGCAAGGCAGAGTGCTCGCAACTGTGTCCTGTGCAGTAGCCGTGATATCTGTAATTGCAATTATTACTTTTGCATATGATGACAGCGTGCAAAAGACGCATGGGCTCTGTGGAGAGCTCCGCTCCAGCTGGCTGCTGTGACAGCTCACTGACACTGTATTTCTGCTTAATCAGTTTCAGTCTCGCCAGAGTTATATTAATATCTGTATTTTTATATTTGAAATTCAGGGGATTTTGATAATAGATTATTAAAGTTTGTTTGCGAGGCTGTGGCCTCTGCATGTGCAAAGCTTGTGCGCCAAACTTTAGGGCGTATTTGCGCCGGCATATCATTAGTGCAAAATGTTTTGGGTAAAAAATAGGCTATTAAAAGGAACTGTCGGAATGGCGGTATGTTAAAAAAAACAAAAAACATACCGCCATTCCGACCATAGGAGGAAAAAAGTGTCGGAATGGTGGGACGTTTGATAAAAAATTAAGTGTCGCCATTCCGACAATTGGAGACCCATGTCGGAATGGCGAGATGTCGGAATGGCAGCATGTAACCATGATGAAGGAGAGACCATTTGAGCAGCACAGCCATTTCGCAGCACAGGGACAGCAATCCAAGTTACAGGATCTCCCACGTGGTATCACCTGTCACATTGTGTCAAGGCATCAAAAGAAGAAAAAATCACCAAACTCAAGGACAAAAAGACAAAGACTCCGGTGAACGAAGACAGAGGACTGACAAACCAGAAATACAAAAGGATTCTCGATATCAAGATCCAGAAGAAGAGGCTAACAATGCCACGAACACTTACGATGCTGGGAATGATGCCAGCAATGAACAGAGAAGAAGATTCAGTGTCATCAATCTGCATTACGTGCCTCTAATGAGGGGGTGAATATAGAATCCTCAACGATTACAACGTCTCTGGGAACTGTGACAACAACAAGGTTTAAACCATTTTGATATATATTGTAACATATTGTCTAAGGAATAGTGCTGAAAATGAGGTAAATCTAATCCACCACTGTCCTTGGTCTTCTGTAGGGTTTTTAAACTAATACGTGGTGGTTTGTTTTTCCACAGAAATTTGGAGATGCATGAATCTAGTGACTTAAACCAAGTAGCAGATGGTTTTATGGGGATCATTGAGAACAAATAGTTAACTTTTGGTAGTATCATCATTTTAATGGATGTAACTCTCCCCATAAGTGATATAGGTAAGGACTTCCAACGAGAGATCGTCCTCTACTGTCTTTAATAATTGCACATAATTTAGCTTTGTTAGCTCTGAGAGCCTGGAGGAAATGTTTATGCCTAAATATCTAATATTTCCTGACTGTAAAGTGATCGCAGGTATATTATGGACCCTACAGTTAATGGGCAGAACTGTGGTCTTAGACCAGTTGATAGAGTAGTCAGAAAGTGCTGAGAATTTATTTATGAGTGTGATCGTGTGACTGAGAGACGTCTGTGAGTTCTGAAGGAAAAGTAATACATCATCAGCATAAAGACTTATTTTATGCTCAATATTTTGGGATTAATTACTCACAAACGGGTAAGAAAAGGTAGTATTGCCAGACCATACATGATCAAAACAGGGAGCGGAGGTGGTTCAGCTGCAAGGTATGAATGTCTGACTATAGTTTGTAAAAAGCGGGTAAGATAAGGTGCGAATGCCCAACAATGTATGATCAAAAGAGGGAGCGGAGGGTTTTGGCTACAAGAAGGTTTGAATTATCGACCATAGTTTGTAAAAAGCGGGGAAGAAAAGCTTACCATACATCATCAAAAGCAGGAGTGGATGTGTTCGGCTACAAGAAGATTTGAATGTCCATCAACAATTGCTTTAAAACATGAAAGAAAATTTTCAAATATCAAACCGCACATGATCATAAGCGGGAGAGGAGTTTTTCAGCTGCAAGAAGGTGTGAATGTCCACCCATAATTACTGAAAAATGGGTAAGAAAAGGTGAAAATGCCCAACCATACATCATCAAAAGCAGGAGTGGATGTGTTCGGCTACAAGAAAGTTTGAATGTCCGACCATAGTTTGTAAAAAGCGGGTAAGAAAAGGTTCGAATGCCCGAACATAGACCATCAAAAGAGGGAGCGGAGGTGTTCTGCTGTAAGAAGGTGTAAATGTCCGACCATAGTTGGTAAAAAGCGGGTAAGAAAAGGTTAAAATACCCGACTGTACACAATCAATAGCGGGAGCGGAGTTGTTTGGCTACAAGAAGGTGTGAAAGTCCGACCACGGTTTGTAAAAAGCGGGTAAGAAAAGGTTCGAATGCCCGAATATATACCATCAAAAGTGGAAGTGGATGTGTTCGGCTGCAAGAAGGTGTGAACGTCCGACCAAAGTTTGTAAAAAGCAGTTAAGAAAAGGTTCGAATATCCAACCAAACATAATCAAAAGCGGGAGCAGAGCTGTTCGACTGCAAGTAGGTGTGAATGTCAGATCATAATTTGCAAAAAGCTGATGAGAAAGGGTGAAAATGCCCGGCTATACACCATCAAATGTGGGAGCGGAAGTGTTAGGCTGTGAGTAGGTGTGAATGTCCAACCATAATTGCTGAAAAATGTGTTAGAAGAGACTAGAATGCCGGACAAGACATTATCAAATGCGGGAGCAGAGTTGTTCGGCTGTGAGTAGGTGTGAATCTCCGAGCATAGTTTGTAAAAAGGGGGTAAGAATAGGTTAGAATGCCCGAACATACACTATCAAAACAGGGAGCTGAGGTGGCTCAGCTGCAAGGTGTGAATGTCTGACTATAGTTTGTAAATAAGGTGCGAATGCCCAACAATGTATAATCAAAAGAGGGAGCGGAGGTTTTCGGCTACAAGAAGGTTTGAATGTCCGACCATAGTTTGTAAAAAGCGGGTAAGAAAAGGTTCAAATGCCTGACTATACACCATCAAAAGCGGGAGCAGAGGTGTTCCGCTGTAAGACGGTGTGAATGTCCGACCATATTTGGTAAAAAGCGGGTAAGAAAAGGTTAAAATACCCGACTGTACACAATCAATAGCGGGAGAGGAGGTGTTCAGCTGCAAGAAGGTGTGAATGTCCACCCATAATTACTGAAAAATGGGTAAGAAAAGGTGCGAATGCCAAACCATACATTATCAAAAGCAGGTGTGAATGTCAGATCATAATTTGCAAAAAGCTGATGAGAAAGGGTGAGAATGCCCGACTATACACCATCAAATGCGGGAGCGGAGTTGTTCGGCTGTGAGTAAGTGTGAATCTCCGACCATAATTGCTGAAAAATGTGTTAGAAAAGGTAAGAATGCCCGTCCATACATCATCAAAAGCGGGAGAGGTGGTGTTCGGCTGCAAGTAGGTGTGAATGTCCAGCCATAATTACTAACAAACGGGTAAGAAAAGGTAGTATTGCCAGACCATACATGATCAAAACAGGGAGCGGAGGTGGTTCAGCTGCAAGAAGGTGTGAATGTCCGACTAAAGTTCAAATATATTAACAAAAGCGGGAGGAGAGGTCTTCGGATGAGAGTGGTTGAGAATTTCCAACCATAATCTATAAAATGCGGTGAAAAAAAAGATGTGATAGAACACTAAAAGGTGGAGCGGAAGTGTTCGGCTGCAAGAAGGTGTGAATGTCCGACTATATTTGGTGAAAAGCAGGTGAAGCAAGGTCTGAATGCCCAACCTTACATCATCAAAAGCTAGATCAGAGGTGTTTGGCTGCATGAAGGCCATAGTTTGCCAAAGGCGGGTAAGCTGCGAATGACCGACTAAATATCAACAAAAGGTCTTCGGATGCAAGTGGGTGTGAATATCCCACCAAGTATGGTGGAGAGGAAGCTGTGAACAGCCGACCATAGTTGGCAAAAAACGGGTGAGAAAAGGAGCGAATGTCCAACCATACATGATCAAAACAGGGAGCGGAGGTGTTTGGCTGTGACAAGGTGTGAATGTCCACAAAAATTAATGAAAAGCGGGCAACAAGTAGGTTTGAATGCCCAACCATACATCATCAAAAGCAGGAGTGGATGTGTTCGGCTACAAGAAGGTTTGAATGTCCGAGCATAGTTTGTAAAAAGCGGGTAAGAAAAGGTTCGAATGCCCAAACATACAACATCAAAAGAGGGAGCGGAGGTGTTCCGCTGTAAGAAGGTGTGAATGTCCGACCATAGTTGGTAAAAAACGGGTAAGAAAAGGTTAAAATACCCGACTGTACACAATCAATAGCGGGAGCGGATGTGTTTGGCTACAAGAATGTGTGACAGTCCAACCATGGTTTGTAAAAAACGGGTAAGAAAAGGTGCGAATGCCCGACAATGTATGATCAAAAGAGGGAGCGGAGGTTTTCGGCTACAAGAAGGTTTGAATGTCCGACCATAGTTTGTAAAAAGCGGGAAAGAAAAGTTTCAAATGCCTGACTATACACCATCAAAAGCGGGAGTGGAGGTGTTCGGCTACAAGAAGGTGTGAAAGTTCAACCATGGTTTGTAAAAAGCTGCTAAGAAAAGGTTCGAATGCCCGAATATATACCATCAAAAGCGGAAGCGGAGGTGTTCGGCTGCAAGAAGGTGTGAACGTCCGACCAAAGTTTGCAAAAAGCAGTTAAGAAAAGGTTCGAATGCCCGAATATATACCATCAAAAGCGTATTTTCATACGTTCTGCATGATTTGGGATTTTATGTATAAAATGAATTCCTTCACTCAAACCAAGTTAAAACTGCTTTGTCCTTCATATTTATCAATGTCTAGATCGACTTCAACAAAGAACAACATTGTATTTTGCAGTAGAAGAAAAAGCAACACTGAAGGATCAGGAATCCGAGAATAAGCTTCTTTTCATACGTTTTGAATGATTTGGGATTTTATGTATAAAATGAATTCCTTCACTCAAACCAAGTGAAAACTGCTTTGTCCTTCATATTTATCAATGTCTAGATTTACTTCAACAAAGAACAACATTGTATTTTGCAGTAGTAGAAAGAGCAACACTTGAAGGAACAGGAATCCGAGAATAAGCTTATTTTCATACGTTCTGCATGATTTGGGATTTTATGTATAAAATGAATTCCTTTACTCAAACTATGTTAAAACTGCTTTGTCCTTCATATTTATCAATGTCTAGATTGACTTCAACAAAGAACAACATTGTATTTTGCAGTAGAAGAAATAGCAACACTGAAGGATCAGGAATCCGAAAACACGCTTATTTTCATACGTTCTGCTTGATTTGGGATTTTGCTATAAAATTATTTCCTTCACTCAAACAAAGTGGAAACTGCTTTGTCCTTCATATTTATCAATGTCTATATCGATTTCAACAAAGAACAAGGCTGTATTTTGCAGTATAGGAAAGAGCAACACTGGAGGATCAGGAATCCGAGAATAAGCTTACTTTCATGAGTCCTGCACGATTTCGGATTTTCCTATAAAATGAATTGCTTTGCTCAAACCAAGTTAAAATTGCTTTGTCCTTCATAGTTATCCGTGTCTAAAATGTATCAAGCATAAAGTTCCTCATATTACCCTGAATGAGAAAGAAGCATCCCTTTGGTTGAGCAATACGTTCCTTTTGCGGAGTTATGCATGATTTCGGATTTTGCTATAAAATTCATTCCTTCACACCTTTTTTTTTTCACCGCATTTTATAGATTATGGTTGGAAATTTCAACCACTCTAATCCGAAGACCTCTCCTCCCGCTTTTGTTAATATATTTGAACTTTAGTTGGACATTCACCCCTTTTTGCAGCTAAACCACCTCCGCTCCCTGTTTTGATCATGTATGGTCTGGCAATACTACATTTTCTTACCCGTTTGTGAGTAATTATGGCTGGATATTCACACCTACTTGCAGCTGAACACAATCTCTCTCGCTTTTAATTATGTTTGGATATTCGAACCTTTTCTTTACTGCTTTTTGCCAACTTTGGTCGGACTTTCACACCTTCTTGCAGCCGAACACCTCCGCTTCCGCTTTTGATGGTATATATTCGGGCATTCGAACCTTTTCTTACCAGCTTTTGACAAACGATGGTTGGACTTTCACACCTTCTTGTAGCCGAACAACTCCGCTCCCGCTATTGATTGTGTACAGGCGGGTATTTTAACCTTTTCTTACCCGCTTTTTACCAACTATGGTCGGACATTCACACCTTCTTACAGCGGAACACCTCCACTCCCTCTTTTGATGGTGTATGTTCGGGCAGTCAAACCTTTTCTTACCTGCTTTTTACAAACTATGGTCAGACATTCAACCCTTCTTGGAGCCGAACACATCCACTCCTGCTTTTGATTATGTATAGTTGGGCATTCGCACCTTTTCTTACCCATTTTTCAGTAATTATGGGTGTACATTCACACCTTCTTGCAGCCGAACACCTCCGCTCCCTCTTTTGATCATACATTTTCGGGCATTCGCACCTTTTCTTACCCGCTTTTTACAAACCATGGTTGGACTTTCACAACTTCTTGTAGCCGAACAACTACGCTCCCCCTATTGATTGTGTACAGTCGGGTATTTTAACCTTTTCTTACCCACTTTTTACCAACTATGGTCGGACATTCACACCTTCTTACAGCGGAACACCTCCGCTCCCTCTTTTGATGGTGTATGTTTGGGCATTCGAACCTTTTCTTACCCGCTTTTTACAAACTATGGTCAGACGTTCAAACCTTCTTGTAGCCGAACATATCCACTCCTGCTTTTGATGATGTATGGTTGGGCATTCAAACCTACTTTTTGCCCGCTTTTCATTAATTTTGGGTGGACATTCACACCTTGTCACAGCCAAACACCTCCGCTCCCTGTTTTGATCATGTATGGTTGCACATTCGCACCTTTTCTCACCCGCTTTTTGCAAACTATGGTCGGCTGTTCACAGCTTCCTCTCCACCATACTTGTATGGTGGGATGTTCACACCCAGTTGCATCCGAAGACCTCCGCCCCCACTTTTGTTGATATTTAGTTGGTCATTCGCAGCTTACCCGCTTTTGGCAAACTATGGCCTTCTTGCAGCCAAACACCTCTGATCTCGCTTTTGATAATGTAAGGTTGGGCATTCAGACCTTGCTTCACCTGCTTTTCACCAAATATAGTCGGACATTCACACCTTCTTGCAGCCGAACACTTTCGCTCCACCTTTTAGTGTTCTATCACACCTTTTTTTCACCGAATTTTATAGATTATGGTTGGAAATTCTCAACCACTCTCATCCGAAGACCTCTCCTCCCGCTTTTGTTAATATATTTGAACTTTAGTGAGACATTCACACCTTCTTGCAGCTGAACCACCTCCGCTCCCTGTTTTGATCATGTATGGTCTGGCAATACTACCTTTTCTTACCCGTTTGTGAGTAATTATGGCTGGACATTCACACCTACTTGCAGCCGAACACCACCTCTCTCGCTTTTGATGATGTATGGACCGGCATTCTTACCTTTTCTAACACATTTTTCAGAAATTACGGTCGGAGATTCACACCTACTCACAGCCGAACAACTCCGCTCCCGCATTTGATGGTGTGCAGTCGGACATTCTCACACTTTCTCATCAGCTTTTTGCAAATTATGATCTGACATTCACACCTGCTTTTGATAATGTATGGTTTGGCATCCGCACCTTTTCTTACCCATTTGTCAGGAATAATGGGTGGACATTCACACCTTCTTGCAGCTGAACACCTCCTCTCCCACTTATGATCATGTGCGGTTTGATTTTCGAAAATTTTCTTTCATGTTTTCTAGCAATTATTGATGGACATTTAGACCTTCTTGCAGCTGAACACCTCCGCTCCTGCTTTTGATCATACCTTGTCAGGCATTCGCACCATGTCTTACCCGCTTTTTACAAACTTTAGTCGAACATTTACACCTTTTTGCAGCCGAACACCACCTCTCTCGCTTTTGATGATGTATGGTCCGGCATTCTTTCCTTTTCTAACACATTTTTCAGCAGTTATGGTCGGACATTCACACCTACTCAGAGCCGAACACCTCCGCTCCCGCATTTGATGGTGTATAGTCGGGCATTCTCACCCTTTCTCATCAGCTTTTTGCAAATTATGATCTGACATTCACACCTGCTTTTGATAATGTATGGTTGGGCATTCGCACCTGTTTTTTACCCATTTTTCAGGAATTATGGGTGGACATTCACACCTTCTTGCAGCTGAACACCTCCTCTCCTTCTTATGATCATGTGCGGATGATATTCGAAAATTTTCTTTCATGTTTTAAAGCAATTATTGATGGACATTCAGACCTTCTTGCAGCTGAACCACTCTACTCCCGCTTTTGATGGTGTATAGTCGGGCTTTCGAAACTTTCCTTCCCGGTTTATACAAATTATGGTTGGACATTCAGACCTTCTTGCAGCCGAACACCTCTGCTCCCTCTTTTGATCATACATTGTCGGGCATTAGCACCTTTTCTTACCCGCTTTTTACAAACCATAGTCGGACTTTCACATCTTTTAGTAGCCGAACAACTCCGCTCCCGCTATTGATTGTGTACAGTCGGGTATTTTAACCTTTTCTTACCCGCTTTTTACCAACTATGGTCGGACATTCACACCTTCTTACAGCGGAACACCTCCGCTCCCTCTTTTGATGGTGTATGTTCGGGCAGTGAAACCTTTTCTTACCTGCTTTTTACAAACTATGGTCAGACATTCAACCCTTCTTGGAGCCGAACACATCCACTCCTGCTTTTGATTATGTATATTTGGGCATTCGCACCTTTTCTTACCCATTTTTCAGTAATTATGGGTGTACATTCACACCTTCTTGCAGCCAAACACCTCCGCTCCCTCTTTTGATGATACATTCTCGGGCATTCACACCTTTTCTTACCCGCTTTTTACAAACCATGGTCGGACTTTCACACCTTTTAGTAGCCGAACAACTCCGCACCCGCTACTGATTGTGTACAGTCGGGTATTTTAACCTTTTCTTACCCGTTTTTTACCAACTATGGTCGGACATTCACACCTTCTTACAGCGGAACACCTCCGCTCCCTCCTTTGATGGTGTATGTTCGGGCATTCGAACCTTTTCTTACCCGCTTTTTACAAACTATGGTCAGACGTTCAAACCTTCTTGTAGCCGAAAACCTCTGCTCCCTCTTTTGATTATACATTGTCAGGCATTCGCACCTTATCGTACCCGCTTTTTACAAACTATAGTCAGACATTCACACCTTGGTACTGAACCACCTCAGCTCCCTGTTTTGATCATGTATGGTCTGGCAATACTACCTTTTCTTACCCGTTTGTGAGTAATTATGGCTGGACATTCACACCTACTTGCAGTCGAACAGCTCTGCTCCCGCTTTTGATTTTGTTTGGTTGGATATTCGAACCTTTTCTTAACTGCTTTTTACAAACTTTGGTCGGACGTTCACACCTTCTTGCAGCCGAACACCTCCGCTTCCGCTTTTGATGGTATATATTCGGGCATTCGAACCTTTTCTTACCAGCTTTTTACAAACCATGGTTGGACTTTCACACCTTCTTGTAGCCGAACAACTCCGCTCCCCCTATTGATTGTGTACAGTCGGGTATTTTAACCTTTTCTTACCCACTTTTTACCAACTATGGTCGGACATTCACACCTTCTTACAGCGGAACACCTCCGCTCCCTCTTTTGATGGTGTTTGTTTGGGCATTCGAACCTTTTCTTACCCGCTTTTTACAAACTATGCTCGGACATTCAAACCTTCTTGTAGCCGAACACATCCACTCCTTCTTTTGATGATGTATGCTTGGGCATTCAAACCTACTTTTTGCCCGCTTTTCATTAATTTTGGGTGGACATTCACACCTTGTCACAGCCAAACACCTCCGCTCCCTCTTTTGATGGTGTTTGTTTGGGCATTCGAACCTTTTCTTACCCGCTTTTTACAAACTATGCTCGGACATTCAAACCTTCTTGTAGCCGAACACATCCACTCCTGCTTTTGATGATGTATGCTTGGGCATTCAAACCTACTTTTTGCCCGCTTTTCATTAATTTTGGGTGGACATTCACACCTTGTCACAGCCAAACACCTCCGCTCCCGGTTTTGATCATGTATGGTTGGACATTCGCACCTTGTCTCACCCGCTTTTTGCAAACTATGGTCGGCTGTTCACAGCTTCCTCTCCACCATACTTGTATGGTGGGATATTCACACCCACTTGCATCCGAAGACCTTTTGTTGATATTTAGTTGGTCATTCGCAGCTTACCCGCTTTTTGCAAACTATAGTCAGACATTCACACCTTGGTGCTGAACCACCTCAGCTCCCTGTTTTGATCATGTATGGTCTGGCAATACTACCTTTTTTTACCCGTTTGTGAGTAATTATGGCTGGACATTCACACCTACTTGCAGTCGAACAGCTCTGCTCCCGCTTTTGATTATGTTTGGTTGGATATTCGAACCTTTTCTTAACTGCTTTTTACAAACTTTGGTCGGACGTTCACACCTTCTTGCAGCCGAACACCTCCGCTTCCGCTTTTGATGGTATATATTCGGGCATTCGAACCTTTTCTTAGCAGCTTTTTACAAACCATGGTTGGACTTTCAAACCTTCTTGTAGCCGAAGAACTCCGCTCCCGCTATTGATTGTGTACAGTCGGGTATTTTAACCTTTTCTTACCCGCTTTTTACCAACTATGGTCGGACATTCACACCGTCTTACAGCGGAACACCTCCGCTCACGCTTTTGATGGTGTATTGTCAGGCATTTGAACCTTTTCTTACCCGCTTTTTACAAACTATGGTCGGACATTCAAACCTTCTTGTAGCCAAAAACCTCCGCTCCCTCTTTTGAATATACATTGTCGGGCATTCGCACCTTTTCTTACCCGTTTTTTACAAACCATGGTCGAACTTTCAAACCTTCTTGTAGCCCAACACATCCACTCCTGCTTTTGATGATGTATGTTTGGGCATTCGCACCTTTTCTTACCCATTTTTCAGTAATTATGGGTGGACATTCACACCTTCTTACAGCTGAACACCTCCTCTCCCGCTTATGATGGTGTATAGTCGGGCTTTCAAGCCTTTTCTTACCCGGTTTTTACAAATTATAGTTGGACATTCAGACCTTCTTACAGCCGAAAACCTCCACTCCCTCTTTTGATCATACATTGTCGGGCATTAGCACCTTTTCTTACCCGCTTTTTACAAACCATAGTCGGACTTTCACATCTTTTAGTAGCCGAACAACTCCGCTCCCGCTATTGATTGTGTACAGTCGGGTATTTTAACCTTTTCTTACCCGCTTTTTACCAACTATGGTCGGACATTCACACCTTCTTACAGCGGAACACCTCCGCTCCCTCTTTTGATGGTGTATGTTCGGGCAGTCAAACCTTTTCTTACCTGCTTTTTACAAACTATGGTCAGACATTCAACCCTTCTTGGAGCCGAACACATCCACTCCTGCTTTTGATTATGTATAGTTGGGCATTCGCACCTTTTCTTACCCATTTTTCATTAATTATGGGTGTACATTCACACCTTCTTGCAGCCGAACACCTCCGCTCCCTCTTTTGATCATACATTTTTGGGCATTCGCACCTTTTCTTACCCGCTTTTTACAAACCATGGTTGGACTTTCACACCTTTTAGTAGCCGAACAACTCCGCACCCGCTACTGATTGTGTACAGTCGGGTATTTTAACCTTTTCTTACCCGTTTTTTACCAACTATGGTCGGACATTCACACCTTCTTACAGCGGAACACCTCCGCTCCCTCCTTTGATGGTGTATGTTCGGGCATTCGAACCTTTTCTTACCCGCTTTTTACAAACTATGGTCAGACGTTCAAACCTTCTTGTAGCCGAAAACCTCTGCTCCCTCTTTTGATTATACATTGTCAGGCATTCGCACCTTATCGTACCCGCTTTTTACAAACTATAGTCAGACATTCACACCTTGGTACTGAACCACCTCAGCTCCCTGTTTTGATCATGTATGGTCTGGCAATACTACCTTTTCTTACCCGTTTGTGAGTAATTATGGCTGGACATTCACACCTACTTGCAGTCGAACAGCTCTGCTCCCGCTTTTGATTTTGTTTGGTTGGATATTCGAACCTTTTCTTAACTGCTTTTTACAAACTTTGGTCGGACGTTCACACCTTCTTGCAGCCGAACACCTCCGCTTCCGCTTTTGATGGTATATATTAAGGCATTCGAACCTTTTCTTACCAGCTTTTTACAAACCATGGTTGGACTTTCACACCTTCTTGTAGCCGAACAACTCCGCTCCCCCTATTGATTGTGTACAGTCGGGTATTTTAACCTTTTCTTACCCACTTTTTACCAACTATGGTCGGACATTCACACCTTCTTACAGCGGAACACCTCCGCTCCCTCTTTTGATGGTGTTTGTTTGGGCATTCGAACCTTTTCTTACCCGCTTTTTACAAACTATGCTCGGACATTCAAACCTTCTTGTAGCCGAACACATCCACTCCTTCTTTTGATGATGTATGCTTGGGCATTCAAACCTACTTTTTGCCCGCTTTTCATTAATTTTGGGTGGACATTCACACCTTGTCACAGCCAAACACCTCCGCTCCCTCTTTTGATGGTGTTTGTTTGGGCATTCGAACCTTTTCTTACCCGCTTTTTACAAACTATGCTCGGACATTCAAACCTTCTTGTAGCCGAACACATCCACTCCTTCTTTTGATGATGTATGCTTGGGCATTCAAACCTACTTTTTGCCCGCTTTTCATTAATTTTGGGTGGACATTCACACCTTGTCACAGCCAAACACCTCCGCTCCCGGTTTTGATCATGTATGGTTGGACATTCGCACCTTGTCTCACCCGCTTTTTGCAAACTATGGTCGGCTGTTCACAGCTTCCTCTCCACCATACTTGTATGGTGGGATATTCACACCCACTTGCATCCGAAGACCTTTTGTTGATATTTAGTTGGTCATTCGCAGCTTACCCGCTTTTTGCAAACTATAGTCAGACATTCACACCTTGGTGCTGAACCACCTCAGCTCCCTGTTTTGATCATGTATGGTCTGGCAATACTACCTTTTTTTACCCGTTTGTGAGTAATTATGGCTGGACATTCACACCTACTTGCAGTCGAACAGCTCTGCTCCCGCTTTTGATTATGTTTGGTTGGATATTCGAACCTTTTCTTAACTGCTTTTTACAAACTTTGGTCGGACGTTCACACCTTCTTGCAGCCGAACACCTCCGCTTCCGCTTTTGATGGTATATATTCGGGCATTCGAACCTTTTCTTAGCAGCTTTTTACAAACCATGGTTGGACTTTCAAACCTTCTTGTAGCCGAAGAACTCCGCTCCCGCTATTGATTGTGTACAGTCGGGTATTTTAACCTTTTCTTACCCGCTTTTTACCAACTATGGTCGGACATTCACACCGTCTTACAGCGGAACACCTCCGCTCACGCTTTTGATGGTGTATTGTCAGGCATTTGAACCTTTTCTTACCCGCTTTTTACAAACTATGGTCGGACATTCAAACCTTCTTGTAGCCAAAAACCTCCGCTCCCTCTTTTGAATATACATTGTCGGGCATTCGCACCTTTTCTTACCCGTTTTTTACAAACCATGGTCGGACTTTCAAACCTTCTTGTAGCCCAACACATCCACTCCTGCTTTTGATGATGTATGTTTGGGCATTCGCACCTTTTCTTACCCATTTTTCAGTAATTATGGGTGGACATTCACACCTTCTTACAGCTGAACACCTCCTCTCCCGCTTATGATGGTGTATAGTCGGGCTTTCAAGCCTTTTCTTACCCGGTTTTTACAAATTATAGTTGGACATTCAGACCTTCTTACAGCCGAAAACCTCCACTCCCTCTTTTGATCATACATTGTCGGGCATTAGCACCTTTTCTTACCCGCTTTTTACAAACCATAGTCGGACTTTCACATCTTTTAGTAGCCGAACAACTCCGCTCCCGCTATTGATTGTGTACAGTCGGGTATTTTAACCTTTTCTTACCCGCTTTTTACCAACTATGGTCGGACATTCACACCTTCTTACAGCGGAACACCTCCGCTCCCTCTTTTGATGGTGTATGTTCGGGCAGTCAAACCTTTTCTTACCTGCTTTTTACAAACTATGGTCAGACATTCAACCCTTCTTGGAGCCGAACACATCCACTCCTGCTTTTGATTATGTATAGTTGGGCATTCGCACCTTTTCTTACCCATTTTTCATTAATTATGGGTGTACATTCACACCTTCTTGCAGCCGAACACCTCCGCTCCCTCTTTTGATCATACATTTTTGGGCATTCGCACCTTTTCTTACCCGCTTTTTACAAACCATGGTTGGACTTTCACACCTTTTAGTAGCCGAACAACTCCGCACCCTCTACTGATTGTGTACAGTCGGGTATTTTAACCTTTTCTTACCCGTTTTTTACCAACTATGGTCGGACATTCACACCTTCTTACAGCGGAACACCTCCGCTCCCTCCTTTGATGGTGTATGTTCGGGCATTCGAACCTTTTCTTACCCGCTTTTTACAAACTGTGGTCAGACGTTCAAACCTTCTTGTAGCTGAACATATCCACTCTTGCTTTTGATGATGTATGGTTGGGCATTCGAACCTACTTGTTGCCCGCTTTTCATTAATTATGGGTGGACATTCACACCTTGTCTCAGCCAAACACCTCCGCTCCCTGTTTTGATCATGTATGGTTTGACATTCGCACCTTTGCTTACCTTCTTTTTTTACTGATTGCTCAAGATTAAGTTGTTCTTTCTCAAACTACAAAAAATTTTTAATTGTTGAAACTTGATTTGAAGTGGATAAATAAGGAAGACAAACAGTTTTAAGTCAGGCTGATAGCAATTAATTTTATAGCAAAATCTGTATTTCGTCATTTGTCGAGAGATGCTTATTGCTGAAGAAGTTCTTTCTCATTCTACAAAGTACAACGTTGTTTATCATTGAAACTTGATTAGACATGAATAAATATGAAGGACAAAGCAGTCTTAACTTGGTTTGAGTTAAGGAATTCGTTTTATAGGAGAATCCGAATTCGTGCATAACTCGTAAAATAGAGCTTATTTTCGGATTCCTAAAGAATGAGTCTGGTTCTTTCTCATAATACAAAGTTTGTTGTTTATTGTTGAAACTTCATCAGACCGTTAGATATAGTCGGACTCACCTCGACGCACGGCTTGGGATCTGGAACCAGTACTCTTGAGAGGGGTTGGACTCTCTTCCACTCTGGAGTTGCCCGTGGTGAGAGGCGCAGAGCAGGTGTGGGCATACTTATTGCCCCCCCGGCTGTGTGCCAGTACATTGGGGTTTACCCCAGTGAACGAGAGGGTAGCCTCCCTCCGCCTTGGGTGGGGGGACGAGTCCTGACTGTTGTTTGTGCCTATGCGCCAAACAGCAGTTCAGAGTACCTACTCTTTTTGGAGTCTCTGGGGGAGGCACTGGAGAATGCTCCTACCGGAGACTCCCTCATTCTGCTGGGGGACTTCAATGCTCATGTGGGCAATGACAGTGAGACCTGGAGGGGTGTGATTGGGAGGAACGGCCCCCCCGATCTGAATCAGAGTGGTGTTATGTTGTTGGACTTCTGTGCCAGTCATAGACTGTCCATAACGAACACCATGTTCAGGCATAAGGGTGTCCATATGTGCACTTGGCACCAGGACACCCTTGGCCGCAGTTCGATGATCGACTTTGTGGTTGTATCATCGGACTTGCGGCCGTATGTCCTGGACACTCGGGTGAAGAGAGGGGCGGAGCTGTCAACTGATCACCACCTGGTGGTGAGTTGGCTCCGCTGGTGGGGGAGGATGCCGATCAGACCTGGCAGGCCCAAACGTATTGTGAGGGTCTGCTGGGAGCGTTTGTCAGAATCCCCCGTCAGAAGGAGCTTTAACTCCCACCTCCGGCAGAGCTTCAACCATATTTGAGGTGGGGGACATTGAATGGGCCATGTTCCGTGACTCCATTGCCGAGGCAGCTGGTCGGAGTTGTGGCCGTAAGGTGGTCGGTGCCTGTCGTGGCGGCAACCCTCGAACCTGCTGGTGGACACCAGTGGTGAGGGAAGCCGTCAAGCTGAAGAAGGAGTCCTATCGGGCCTTTTTGGCCAGTGGGACCCTGGAAGAAGCTGATAGGTACCGACGGGCCAGACGGGCCACGGCTTCGGCGGTTGCTGAGGCAAAAACTCGGGCCTGGGAGGAGTTCGGTGAGACCATGGAGAACGATTTCCGGACGGCCTCGAAAAGATTCTGGTCCACCATCCGGCATCTCAGGGGGGGGAAGCGGCTCACAGTCAACACTGTTTACAGTGCGGACGGGGCTTTGCTGAGCTCAACTAGGGATGTTGTGAGTCGGTGGGGGGAGTACTTCGAGGAACTCCTCAATCCTACCAACACGTGCTCGGAAGAGGCAGAGTCGGAGAGCTCGGAGACGGGGCCTCCCATTTCTGGGGCTGAGGTTGCCGAGGTGGTTAAAAAGTTCCTCGGTGGCAAGGCCCCGGGGGTGGATGAGGTCCGTCCTGAGTTTCTCAAGGCTCTGGATGTTGTAGGGCTGTCTTGGCTGACACGCCTCTGCAGTATCGCGTGGACATCGGGGACAGTGCCTCTGGACTGGCAGATTGGGGTGGTGGTCCCCCTCTTTAAAAAGGGGGACCGGAGGGTGTGTTCCAACTATAGGGGTATCACACTCCTCAGCCTCCCTGGTAAGGTCTATTCGGGGGTATTGGAGAGGAGGATCCATCGGATAATCGAGCCTCGGATTCAGGAGATGCAGTGTGGCTTTCGTCCTGGCCGTGGAACAGTGGACCAGCTCTATACCCTCGGCAGGATCCTGGAGGGTGCATGGGAGTTCGCCCAACCAGTCTACATGTGTTTTGTGGACTTGGAGAAAGCGTTCGACCGTGTCCCTCGTGGAGTCCTGTGGGGGGTGCTCCGGGAATATGGAGTGCCGGACCCCTTGATAGGGGCCGTTCGGTCTCTGTATGACCGGTGCCTCTACTTACTGGTCAATCTACGTTCCCATCCTCACCTATGGTCACGAGTTGTGGGTAGTGACCGAAAGAACAAGATCGCGAATACAAGCGGCCGAAATGGGTTTCCTCCGCAGGGTGTCTGGGCTCTCCCTTAGAGATAGGGTGAGAAGCTCAGTCATCCGGGAGGGGCTCGGAGTAGAACCGCTGCTCCTCCGCATTGAGAGGAGTCAGATGAGGTGGCTCGGGCATCTGGTTAGGATGCCCCCTGGGCGCCTCCCTGGGGAGGTGTTCCGGGCACGTCCCACTGGGAGGAGACCCCGGGGGAGACCCAGGACACGTTGGAGAGACTATGTCTCTCGGCTGGCCTGGGAACGCCTCGGGGTCCCCCCGGAAGAGCTGGAGGAAGTGGCCGGGGACAGAGACGTCTGGGTTTCTCTGCTCAAGCTGCTGCCCCCGCGACCCGACCCCCGGATAAGCGGCAGATGATGGATGGATGGATGGATATATCCTCCACCAACCAGACTTACAACCCCTGACTAGGGTAGCAGAATTTCTAAGCATCTGTACCCCAAAACTACTATCAAAAATATATAAATTATTGTCTAAGATAGATGACACAATGTCTCTTCCATCCTCAAAATGGGAGGCAGATTTATCCATCAGTTCTGGTCATAGCTTCTAACCACAAATATGTTTGAACACCTTCATAAAGACTCGAAATCCTAATTTACAGCTCATACAATACAAAATCCTTCATAGAACACACTATACAGGACAAAGGATGTTCAGGATGGGTCTAACACACTCAAACATCTGCTCACATTGCACAGATAACACACCTGATGATTATGTACACGCTTTGTGGTTTTCTGCGCCTGTCCAGAAGTTCTGGCTTGAAGTCTGTGAGGACCTATCAACATGGCTAAAGTGTAGCATCCCTGCATGCCCCACACTGTGCATACTGGGTGACTTAGACAACATCAACATGGAAATTAACTCAGCACACATGGTTGTCACAGTGTTATGTATCGCAAAGAAAACTATTCTCATGAACTGGAAAGCGAAGAACAATCTGTGTATTAACCAGTTTAGAAATTTTCTTTTAGATTATATTAGCATGGAAACAATGTCTGCCTCCTCAAAACATCAATTGGCTGAATTTCATTCTCTCTGGTCCCCTCTGATTAGTTTTATCACATAGTGGTGGTGGTGGGTTGCTGGGTGATGGTGGGTCTCAGGCCCGGGCTGCTGCGACTGGTGTGACCGGGTGGTTTGTTTGTTTGTTTTTTGTAGAGGTCCTCCGGGGTGGGGTTGGGTTGAGTGGGGTGGGGCGGGATGGGTACCTTCTGGGGGTACAGTAGCTCCCGGAATATGGTCGCTGCAGGCCCCGAGCCTGGTGGACATCAGGCCCTCCTGCCCATTGCTGGCTCCCAGGTAGCGGGGATGCCTATTGCAGCCAGTCCCTGGCTGCCCTCTCTGGGTATATATCCCCATACCCCTCTCCCTTCTGGCTCCTGTACACAGCACACACTCACACATGAAGGGTTTTGGGGGCGTGTGTGTTCGGTGGGGTGTAGTGGATGGGGCCACGTAGGTGGTCCCCTTTGGTTGCACTCTGCAGTTCCCTGCCCCTGTTTTAATTACACCTTAGACATTAGTACTTATCAAACACACTCACACACACACATTAGGTCTTGGGGGGTGGTTACACTGAGTGGCATCTGGTGGGCGGGGCTCTTTGGGTATGTAGGCTGCCCAGAGTGCCGCGCTCCCAGTTCTACAAGTTTGGCTGCCCCTCAATTTTAATTGCTCACTATTAGAAAATATTGAAGAGCCAGAAGGGTGAGGGGAGGGGTCTTCTTCGCACACCCCTGCTTCCTGGTGTCTGCTCGGGGCAGGAGGGGCCAGGAGGATTAATTAATTGTTCTGCTGGTTCGGGGTCTGTGGTGGCTGGGGGGTTGCTGGCCTCCTGGTGTGCCCGCTGCACTACACCCCAGCAGAGTCGAGGGAGGTAGGATGTGTGGATGTGTGGATGTATGGGACGTGAAAGTGTGTGTGGTAATGATTGGGCCTGGATCTGGGACTTGCTGTCGCCTGGCCTGCCTGTGTTTCTCCCGATGGGGCATCAGCGTTGCCTCTCCCCACTGCTCGCGACTTCACCCACCTGTGGGCACGTCTTGACTCCCAGGGCACTTGGCCAGGGGCGCTGGGGCAGGCGCTGACCCACTTTGTGGCTGTCTGGGGCGCTTGGCCCTCCTGGGTATTGGGTGGGGCCTCTGCCGTGGGGTTTGGGGGCGCTCGGGCTCCTGGGGCCCAGGTCCAGTGCACGGCCCATGTCTGGGCGGCTGGGGCCTGGCGGGGTCGGTGGGCTGTTGCCCCTGGTTCCCGGAGTGCCTCTGCCCTATGCTTATGGGGGCTCTTTCCGGGGGCTTCCTCTGCAGTCTTCTGGGTGGATGCGTGGTTGCCCCTGCGGTGGGCTACCTGGGTTCTGTGCTCTGTGGGGGCTGCTGGTGGCCTGGGTCTTGTGGCCCTCTCTGCCTGCTTCTGATTGTTTGGGGGGCTGTGGATTGTGGCCCTGTACGCTTATACACTCATAACTAAGCACGGTTATCATGTAGGTCCTGTGCCATGGGTGTTGCATGTTCTCACACACACACACACACACACACATTCATTAGTAGCATGGTCACTAAGCAGTTGATGTATTATCATGTCGTCTCAGGTCATCTATATCCACAGCTGTGTTGTATGCGATTGCCGCTTCTTGTGCTTGTTTTTGTTTGTTTGTGTGTTTGTTTTTTCTCTGCTTGTCTGCTTTCAGGTGCTCCTCTTGGCGCTAAGGCTGGATTCCCCTCATAGGCCATGGATTGTTGTCTGTTTTGTTTTTTACAGGTGTAGCAGCTGGTTGTCTGGTTTTTGTTTCTATTTTTTTTCTGTTTCCTCTTCTTTCCTCTTCTTCTTTCCTTGTCCCCCGGTCCGGTTCAGTTCAGTTCATGTCATATATTGTAAAAAGAAATAAATAAATGGGCATCAAGGGGAGCTTTACATTTATAAAACTTCCCTTGGCAAAACAAATCTGTTTGGCATCATAGGTATTCAGACTACAATTCTTCTGACATAATGCTGAACAGGACAAGGGGAAAAAAAAGTAAAGAAGACAGTTCTGCCGAAAGCCAGGGATAGACCTGTTCTAAGTTCTATACTTTTTAAAAGGGGCGTGTTTATCAACTATGGAATTAGAAGATTTACAAAAATGGTCAAGTGCTAGATCTTCATCTGGGATTTTAACAGTGTCATATAACTATTCAACGGATCAGTTAAAAAAAAGCCTGCTCATGGAGATGTTTCAGGATCTGGATACCAAGCGTGGACCTAATGTTTTCATTTTTGCAATTCTGATACAGGCTATTGAGCAGTGATAACTAACACCAAGTTCAGATACTGCGGATTTTCTACCTTTGATTTGTTAAGATTGAGACAATCAGGGACAACCTTGAAGGATCTCTTTGGTTTTGTAGGATCAGTAATTACCTGAGAAAGGTTGATATTGGTACACACCTTTTTTAAATGATCAGAGGCAGAGTTCAACTTGTTTAAATTAAAATTGCCACACAGAGATTGGGTTTAGGCCACATGCACACAGAATGACATCAACAAATATAAGAAATATTAAACATTTACACATAGATTTTTGAATATATGTAGAGGAATGATACTTTGAAATGTGCTCATTGCGGAGTTATGATCAGTTGAGTAATGAAGGTTGAACTATTCTGGGAAAGAGGTTCTATTCCCAGCATCATGATGGACACTCCTGATATAGAAGGTTTCGCTAACGCATTGGAATTGTTTTACTATTTTCATATGCATGTGCAATGAAGAATTGCTTGCTGCTGATAAATGCAAAGAAGAACAGCTTACACATAGATGCTCACATATAGGCTGCTGAATGCAATGAAGACCTGCTTATCAAGTAAAGTTCAATGTCAATGTGTAATATTCAATTAGGATTTGCAAAACAGTGAAGTTAAACAATGAATGGGTCCATAGTCGGTATGAGAAGACTACAGGAATATTTACCTGGGTGTACGTTCAAACAGAGATGAGAAAATTGCGATAAATAATTGTTTGTTTGTTTGTTAGTATGTATATGAATGTTATGTGTATAAACTGTGTTGAGTTATAGTTACTCAGTAGTGTCTCAGTGAAACAACCGACGGGGGAAGCCTTGCGGTGACAACAAAAGCAGTGTTTTACTGATCAGTCAAGTTGCTCCAGTGTACTCCATACAAACTGGTTGGCTACTGAAGGGATAGAAAATGGGGAATACTTGTTTTAAAGCAAACAAGGAATTAGATGGGAAAAATACATGTTTTAACGGGACCCAGACAATATTAAATACTCAGACAGATGGGAGAAGAAGTGTAGTTTTGTAGGAAATCACAAAATTATTACATAGAATTAGTGAAATCAATTGAAGAATGCCTTTCTGAAGAGCTGTTTACCACAGATGAGCAGCTTTGCGACCAAGCACATTGTAGATCGCTTTACTGCCAAAATGATCTAATTTAATGGATTGGTTTAGACATGCATAACAGCATTTTAAGAACAAAGAGAGAAACAAAAAGGGACAACGCTTCATGGTGGAAGGTGATGTATAAATAACTGTGTATATGATGAAGGGGGTGGCAACACCCATTCCGAAATCCCGCCATTCCGACATCCCGCTATTCCGACATCCCACCATTCCGACATACCACCATTCCGACATACCACCATTCCGACATGCAAACGTCCCACCATTCCGACATCCCACCATTGCGACATCCCGCTATTCTGACGTTCAAATGTCCCACCATTCCGACAAGGCTTTCCGTATAAGGAAATGTGTGTTACTCAACAGGTGAGTCCCTTCTTTCTGTTCATGCAATTTATATGTTTAACATGTTTATAGACAAGCGTTATTAAAAACACAAAGTCTCGGCAACTGGAGGAGGAGAAGCAGTCCGCGGTGGTTTTCAATCACACACTCCAATGCCACTTGTTTCAACTTCCGAAAATTTAATCCAGGAAAAAAAGGCTTACAAACATGGACCAAAACGGCTCCATAACACGCACAAGAATCCAAAAGAAACGAAAGTTAACTAAAAGAAAGCAAATAAACAGTATGAAGTGGTCAAAATTGGTTTTACGCATGCCTATGTGCGTCTGGCACATGCGTCTTCGGGCTCTCCCACGTTGGTTTGTGGATGAAAGCTATATGTTCAGCTGTAATGTCATGTAAAAACAATCTCTACATGACATTTAGTCCCAGGTGTGACCAGTTAGGTCCTTAAGATATCAACAGGCTGTATAAAGCTACAACCGTTGCGGCTGTGTGTTTGTGCCAAATGCGCAAAACCCATCCGCGCTTCCCAAAATTGGAGTGAGTACTCATAAATCACGTGAATAACATGAATAAACGTTTTTACTGCATTTTGTTGTGTTTTATACGTTCTATGCTGTCATTTCTATCTTCTTGTATTGGCAAGGCAAGGCAGAGTGCTCGCAACTGTGTCCTGTGCAGTAGCCGTGATATCTGTAATTGCAATTATTACTTTTGCATATGATGACAGCGTGCAAAAGACGCATGGGCTCTGTGGAGAGCTCCGCTCCAGCTGGCTGCTGTGACAGCTCACTGACACTGTATTTCTGCTTAATCAGTTTCAGTCTCGCCAGAGTTATATTAATATCTGTATTTTTATATTTGAAATTCAGGGGATTTTGATAATAGATTATTAAAGTTTGTTTGCGAGGCTGTGGCCTCTGCATGTGCAAAGCTTGTGCGCCAACCTTTAGGGCGTATTTGCGCCGGCATATCATTAGTGCAAAATGTTTTGGGTAAAAAATAGGCTATTAAAAGGAACTGTCGGAATGGCGGTATGTTAAAAAAAAAAAAAAACATACCGCCATTCCGACCATAGGAGGAAAAAAGTGTCGGAATGGTGGGACGTTTGATAAAAAATTAAGTGTCGCCATTCCGACAATTGGAGACCCATGTCGGAATGGCGAGATGTCGGAATGGCAGCATGTAACCATGATGAAGGAGAGACCATTTGAGCAGCACAGCCATTTCGCAGCACAGGGACAGCAATCCAAGTTACAGGATCTCCCACGTGGTATCACCTGTCACATTGTGTCAAGGCATCAAAAGAAGAAAAAATCACCAAACTCAAGGACAAAAAGACAAAGACTCCGGTGAACGAAGACAGAGGACTGACAAACCAGAAATACAAAAGGATTCTCGATATCAAGATCCAGAAGAAGAGGCTAACAATGCCACGAACACTTACGATGCTGGGAATGATGCCAGCAATGAACAGAGAAGAAGATTCAGTGTCATCAATCTGCATTACGTGCCTCTAATGAGGGGGTGAATATAGAATCCTCAACGATTACAACGTCTCTGGGAACTGTGACAACAACAAGGTTTAAACCATTTTGATATATATTGTAACATATTGTCTAAGGAATAGTGCTGAAAATGAGGTAAATCTAATCCACCACTGTCCTTGGTCTTCTGTAGGGTTTTTAAACTAATACGTGGTGGTTTGTTTTTCCACAGAAATTTGGAGATGCATGAATCTAGTGACTTAAACCAAGTAGCAGATGGTTTTATGGGGATCATTGAGAACAAATAGTTAACTTTTGGTAGTATCATCATTTTAATGGATGTAACTCTCCCCATAAGTGATATAGGTAAGGACTTCCAACGAGAGATCGTCCTCTACTGTCTTTAATAATTGCACATAATTTAGCTTTGTTAGCTCTGAGAGCCTGGAGGAAATGTTTATGCCTAAATATCTAATATTTCCTGACTGTAAAGTGATCGCAGGTATATTATGGACCCTACAGTTAATGGGCAGAACTGTGGTCTTAGACCAGTTGATAGAGTAGTCAGAAAGTGCTGAGAATTTATTTATGAGTGTGATCGTGTGACTGAGAGACGTCTGTGAGTTCTGAAGGAAAAGTAATACATCATCAGCATAAAGACTTATTTTATGCTCAATATTTTGGGATTAATTACTCACAAACGGGTAAGAAAAGGTAGTATTGCCAGACCATACATGATCAAAACAGGGAGCGGAGGTGGTTCAGCTGCAAGGTATGAATGTCTGACTATAGTTTGTAAAAAGCGGGTAAGATAAGGTGCGAATGCCCAACAATGTATGATCAAAAGAGGGAGCGGAGGGTTTTGGCTACAAGAAGGTTTGAATGTCCGACCATAGTTTGTAAAAAGCGGGTAAGAAAAGCTTACCATACATCATCAAAAGCAGGAGTGGATGTGTTCGGCTACAAGAAGATTTGAATGTCCATCAATAATTGCTTTAAAACATGAAAGAAAATTTTCAAATATCAAACCGCACATGATCATAAGCGGGAGAGGAGTTTTTCAGCTGCAAGAAGGTGTGAATGTCCACCCATAATTACTGAAAAATGGGTAAGAAAAGGTGAAAATGCCCAACCATACATCATCAAAAGCAGGAGTGGATGTGTTCGGCTACAAGAAAGTTTGAATGTCCGACCATAGTTTGTAAAAAGCGGGTAAGAAAAGGTTCGAATGCCCGAACATAGACCATCAAAAGAGGGAGCGGAGGTGTTCCGCTGTAAGAAGGTGTAAATGTCCGACCATAGTTGGTAAAAAGCGGGTAAGAAAAGGTTAAAATACCCGACTGTACACAATCAATAGCGGGAGCGGAGTTGTTTGGCTACAAGAAGGTGTGAAAGTCCGACCACGGTTTGTAAAAAGCGGGTAAGAAAAGGTTCGAATGCCCGAATATATACCATCAAAAGTGGAAGTGGATGTGTTCGGCTGCAAGAAGGTGTGAACGTCCGACCAAAGTTTGTAAAAAGCAGTTAAGAAAAGGTTCGAATATCCAACCAAACATAATCAAAAGCGGGAGCAGAGCTGTTCGACTGCAAGTAGGTGTGAATGTCAGATCATAATTTGCAAAAAGCTGATGAGAAAGGGTGAAAATGCCCGGCTATACACCATCAAATGTGGGAGCGGAAGTGTTAGGCTGTGAGTAGGTGTGAATGTCCAACCATAATTGCTGAAAAATGTGTTAGAAGAGACTAGAATGCCGGACAAGACATTATCAAATGCGGGAGCGGAGTTGTTCGGCTGTGAGTAGGTGTGAATCTCCGAGCATAGTTTGTAAAAAGGGGGTAAGAATAGGTTCGAATGCCCGAACATACACTATCAAAACAGGGAGCTGAGGTGGCTCAGCTGCAAGGTGTGAATGTCTGACTATAGTTTGTAAATAAGGTGCGAATGCCCAACAATGTATAATCAAAAGAGGGAGCGGAGGTTTTCGGCTACAAGAAGGTTTGAATGTCCGACCATAGTTTGTAAAAAGCGGGTAAGAAAAGGTTCAAATGCCTGACTATACACCATCAAAAGCGGGAGCAGAGGTGTTCCGCTGTAAGACGGTGTGAATGTCCGACCATATTTGGTAAAAAGCGGGTAAGAAAAGGTTAAAATACCCGACTGTACACAATCAATAGCGGGAGAGGAGGTGTTCAGCTGCAAGAAGGTGTGAATGTCCACCCATAATTACTGAAAAATGGGTAAGAAAAGGTGCGAATGCCAAACCATACATTATCAAAAGCAGGTGTGAATGTCAGATCATAATTTGCAAAAAGCTGATGAGAAAGGGTGAGAATGCCCGACTATACACCATCAAATGCGGGAGCGGAGTTGTTCGGCTGTGAGTAAGTGTGAATCTCCGACCATAATTGCTGAAAAATGTGTTAGAAAAGGTAAGAATGCCCGTCCATACATCATCAAAAGCGGGAGAGGTGGTGTTCGGCTGCAAGTAGGTGTGAATGTCCAGCCATAATTACTAACAAACGGGTAAGAAAAGGTAGTATTGCCAGACCATACATGATCAAAACAGGGAGCGGAGGTGGTTCAGCTGCAAGAAGGTGTGAATGTCCGACTAAAGTTCAAATATATTAACAAAAGCGGGAGGAGAGGTCTTCGGATGAGAGTGGTTGAGAATTTCCAACCATAATCTATAAAATGCGGTGAAAAAAAAGGTGTGATAGAACACTAAAAGGTGGAGCGGAAGTGTTCGGCTGCAAGAAGGTGTGAATGTCCGACTATATTTGGTGAAAAGCAGGTGAAGCAAGGTCTGAATGCCCAACCTTACATCATCAAAAGCGAGATCAGAGGTGTTTGGCTGCATGAAGGCCATAGTTTGCCAAAAGCGGGTAAGCTGCGAATGACCGACTAAATATCAACAAAAGGTCTTCGGATGCAAGTGGGTGTGAATATCCCACCAAGTATGGTGGAGAGGAAGCTGTGAACAGCCGACCATAGTTGGCAAAAAACGGGTGAGAAAAGGAGCGAATGTCCAACCATACATGATCAAAACAGGGAGCGGAGGTGTTTGGCTGTGACAAGGTGTGAATGTCCACAAAAATTAATGAAAAGCGGGCAACAAGTAGGTTTGAATGCCCAACCATACATCATCAAAAGCAGGAGTGGATGTGCTCGGCTACAAGAAGGTTTGAATGTCCGAGCATAGTTTGTAAAAAGCGGGTAAGAAAAGGTTCGAATGCCCAAACATACAACATCAAAAGAGGGAGCGGAGGTGTTCCGCTGTAAGAAGGTGTGAATGTCCGACCATAGTTGGTAAAAAAACGGGTAAGAAAAGGTTAAAACACCCGACTGTACACAATCAATAGCGGGAGCGGATGTGTTTGGCTACAAGAATGTGTGACAGTCCGACCATGGTTTGTAAAAAACGGGTAAGAAAAGGTGCGAATGCCCGACAATGTATGATCAAAAGAGGGAGCGGAGGTTTTCGGCTACAAGAAGGTTTGAAAGTCCGACCATAGTTTGTAAAAAGCGGGAAAGAAAAGGTTCAAATGCCTGACTATACACCATCAAAAGCGGGAGTGGAGGTGTTCGGCTACAAGAAGGTGTGAAAGTTCAACCATGGTTTGTAAAAAGCTGCTAAGAAAAGGTTCGAATGCCCGAATATATACCATCAAAAGCGGAAGCGGAGGTGTTCGGCTGCAAGAAGGTGTGAACGTCCGACCAAAGTTTGCAAAAAGCAGTTAAGAAAAGGTTCGAATGCCCGAATATATACCATCAAAAGCGAGAGCAGAGCTGTTCGACTGCAAGTAGGTGTGAATGTCCAGCCATAATTACTCACAAACGGGTAAGAAAAGGTAGTATTGCCAGACCATACATGATCAAAACAGGGAGCTGAGGTGGTTCAGCTGCAAGATGTGAATGTCTGACTATAGTTTGTAAAAAGCGGGTAAGACAAGGTGCGAATGCCCGACAATGTATGATCAAAAGAGGGAGTGGAGGTCTTCGGCTGCAATGTCTGAATGTCTAACCATAATTTCTAAAAACCGGGTAAGAAAAGGCTCGAAAGCCCGACTATACACAATCAAAAGCGGGAGCGGGAGGTTTTCAGCTGCAAATCCTTCACTCAAACCAAGTGAAAACTGCTTTGTCCTTCATATTTATCAATGTCTAGATTGACTTCAACAAAGAACAACACTGGATTTTGCAGTAGAAGAAAGAGCATCACTGAAGGATCAGTAATCCGAGAATAAGCTTATTTTCATACGTTCTGCATGATTTGGGATTTTATGTATAAAATGAATTCCTTCACTCAAACCAAGTTAAAACTGCTTTGTCCTTCATATTTATCAATGTCTAGATCGACTTCAACAAAGAACAACATTGTATTTTGCAGTAGAAGAAAAAGCAACACTGAAGGATCAGGAATCCGAGAATAAGCTTCTTTTCATACGTTTTGAATGATTTGGGATTTTATGTATAAAATGAATTCCTTCACTCAAACCAAGTGAAAACTGCTTTGTCCTTCATATTTATCAATGTCTAGATTTACTTCAACAAAGAACAACATTGTATTTTGCAGTAGTAGAAAGAGCAACACTTGAAGGAACAGGAATCCGAGAATAAGCTTATTTTCATACGTTCTGCATGATTTGGGATTTTATGTATAAAATGAATTCCTTTACTCAAACTATGTTAAAACTGCTTTGTCCTTCATATTTATCAATGTCTAGATTGACTTCAACAAAGAACAACATTGTATTTTGCAGTAGAAGAAATAGCAACACTGAAGGATCAGGAATCCGAAAACACGCTTATTTTCATACGTTCTGCTTGATTTGGGATTTTGCTATAAAATTATTTCCTTCACTCAAACAAAGTGGAAACTGCTTTGTCCTTCATATTTATCAATGTCTATATCGATTTCAACAAAGAACAAGGCTGTATTTTGCAGTATAGGAAAGAGCAACACTGGAGGATCAGGAATCCGAGAATAAGCTTACTTTCATGAGTCCTGCACGATTTCGGATTTTCCTATAAAATGAATTGCTTTGCTCAAACCAAGTTAAAATTGCTTTGTCCTTCATAGTTATCCGTGTCTAAAATGTATCAAGCATAAAGTTCCTCATATTACCCTGAATGAGAAAGAAGCATCCCTTTGGTTGAGCAATACGTTCCTTTTGCGGAGTTATGCATGATTTCGGATTTTGCTATAAAATTCATTCCTTCACACCTTTTTTTTTTCACCGCATTTTATAGATTATGGTTGGAAATTTCAACCACTCTAATCCGAAGACCTCTCCTCCCGCTTTTGTTAATATATTTGAACTTTAGTTGGACATTCACCCCTTTTTGCAGCTAAACCACCTCCGCTCCCTGTTTTGATCATGTATGGTCTGGCAATACTACATTTTCTTACCCGTTTGTGAGTAATTATGGCTGGATATTCACACCTACTTGCAGCTGAACACAATCTCTCTCGCTTTTAATTATGTTTGGATATTCGAACCTTTTCTTTACTGCTTTTTGCCAACTTTGGTCGGACTTTCACACCTTCTTGCAGCCGAACACCTCCGCTTCCGCTTTTGATGGTATATATTCGGGCATTCGAACCTTTTCTTACCAGCTTTTGACAAACGATGGTTGGACTTTCACACCTTCTTGTAGCCGAACAACTCCGCTCCCGCTATTGATTGTGTACAGGCGGGTATTTTAACCTTTTCTTACCCGCTTTTTACCAACTATGGTCGGACATTCACACCTTCTTACAGCGGAACACCTCCACTCCCTCTTTTGATGGTGTATGTTCGGGCAGTCAAACCTTTTCTTACCTGCTTTTTACAAACTATGGTCAGACATTCAACCCTTCTTGGAGCCGAACACATCCACTCCTGCTTTTGATTATGTATAGTTGGGCATTCGCACCTTTTCTTACCCATTTTTCAGTAATTATGGGTGTACATTCACACCTTCTTGCAGCCGAACACCTCCGCTCCCTCTTTTGATCATACATTTTCGGGCATTCGCACCTTTTCTTACCCGCTTTTTACAAACCATGGTTGGACTTTCACAACTTCTTGTAGCCGAACAACTACGCTCCCCCTATTGATTGTGTACAGTCGGGTATTTTAACCTTTTCTTACCCACTTTTTACCAACTATGGTCGGACATTCACACCTTCTTACAGCGGAACACCTCCGCTCCCTCTTTTGATGGTGTATGTTTGGGCATTCGAACCTTTTCTTACCCGCTTTTTACAAACTATGGTCAGACGTTCAAACCTTCTTGTAGCCGAACATATCCACTCCTGCTTTTGATGATGTATTGTTGGGCATTCAAACCTACTTTTTGCCCGCTTTTCATTAATTTTGGGTGGACATTCACACCTTGTCACAGCCAAACACCTCCGCTCCCTGTTTTGATCATGTATGGTTGCACATTCGCACCTTTTCTCACCCGCTTTTTGCAAACTATGGTCGGCTGTTCACAGCTTCCTCTCCACCATACTTGTATGGTGGGATGTTCACACCCAGTTGCATCCGAAGACCTCCGCCCCCACTTTTGTTGATATTTAGTTGGTCATTCGCAGCTTACCCGCTTTTGGCAAACTATGGCCTTCTTGCAGCCAAACACCTCTGATCTCGCTTTTGATAATGTAAGGTTGGGCATTCAGACCTTGCTTCACCTGCTTTTCACCAAATATAGTCGGACATTCACACCTTCTTGCAGCCGAACACTTTCGCTCCACCTTTTAGTGTTCTATCACACCTTTTTTTCACCGAATTTTATAGATTATGGTTGGAAATTCTCAACCACTCTCATCCGAAGACCTCTCCTCCCGCTTTTGTTAATATATTTGAACTTTAGTGAGACATTCACACCTTCTTGCAGCTGAACCACCTCCGCTCCCTGTTTTGATCATGTATGGTCTGGCAATACTACCTTTTCTTACCCGTTTGTGAGTAATTATGGCTGGACATTCACACCTACTTGCAGCCGAACACCACCTCTCTCGCTTTTGATGATGTATGGACCGGCATTCTTACCTTTTCTAACACATTTTTCAGAAATTACGGTCGGAGATTCACACCTACTCACAGCCGAACAACTCCGCTCCCGCATTTGATGGTGTGCAGTCGGACATTCTCACACTTTCTCATCAGCTTTTTGCAAATTATGATCTGACATTCACACCTGCTTTTGATAATGTATGGTTTGGCATCCGCACCTTTTCTTACCCATTTGTCAGGAATAATGGGTGGACATTCACACCTTCTTGCAGCTGAACACCTCCTCTCCCACTTATGATCATATGCGGTTTGATTTTCGAAAATTTTCTTTCATGTTTTCTAGCAATTATTGATGGACATTTAGACCTTCTTGCAGCTGAACACCTCCGCTCCTGCTTTTGATCATACCTTGTCAGGCATTCGCAGCATGTCTTACCCGCTTTTTACAAACTTTAGTCGAACATTTACACCTTTTTGCAGCCGAACACCACCTCTCTCGCTTTTGATGATGTATGGTCCGGCATTCTTTCCTTTTCTAACACATTTTTCAGCAATTATGGTCGGACATTCACACCTACTCAGAGCCGAACACCTCCGCTCCCGCATTTGATGGTGTATAGTCGGGCATTCTCACCCTTTCTCATCAGCTTTTTGCAAATTATGATCTGACATTCACACCTGCTTTTGATAATGTATGGTTGGGCATTCGCACCTGTTTTTTACCCATTTTTCAGGAATTATGGGTGGACATTCACACCTTCTTGCAGCTGAACACCTCCTCTCCTTCTTATGATCAAGTGCGGATGATATTCGAAAATTTTCTTTCATGTTTTAAAGCAATTATTGATGGACATTCAGACCTTCTTGCAGCTGAACCACTCTACTCCCGCTTTTGATGGTGTATAGTCGGGCTTTCGAAACTTTCCTTCCCGGTTTATACAAATTATGGTTGGACATTCAGACCTTCTTGCAGCCGAACACCTCTGCTCCCTCTTTTGATCATACATTGTCGGGCATTAGCACCTTTTCTTACCCGCTTTTTACAAACCATAGTCGGACTTTCACATCTTTTAGTAGCCGAACAACTCCGCTCCCGCTATTGATTGTGTACAGTCGGGTATTTTAACCTTTTCTTACCCGCTTTTTACCAACTATGGTCGGACATTCACACCTTCTTACAGCGGAACACCTCCGCTCCCTCTTTTTGATGGTGTATGTTCGGGCAGTCAAACCTTTTCTTACCTGCTTTTTACAAACTATGGTCAGACATTCAACCCTTCTTGGAGCCGAACACATCCACTCCTGCTTTTGATTATGTATAGTTGGGCATTCGCACCTTTTCTTACCCATTTTTCAGTAATTATGGGTGTACATTCACACCTTCTTGCAGCCAAACACCTCCGCTCCCTCTTTTGATCATACATTTTCGGGCATTCACACCTTTTCTTACCCGCTTTTTACAAACCATGGTCGGACTTTCACACCTTTTAGTAGCCGAACAACTCCGCACCCGCTACTGATTGTGTACAGTCGGGTATTTTAACCTTTTCTTACCCGTTTTTTACCAACTATGGCCGGACATTCACACCTTCTTACAGCGGAACACCTCCGCTCCCTCCTTTGATGGTGTATGTTCGGGCATTCGAACCTTTTCTTACCCGCTTTTTACAAACTATGGTCAGACGTTCAAACCTTCTTGTAGCCGAAAACCTCTGCTCCCTCTTTTGATTATACATTGTCAGGCATTCGCACCTTATCGTACCCGCTTTTTACAAACTATAGTCAGACATTCACACCTTGGTGCTGAACCACCTCAGCTCCCTGTTTTGATCATGTATGGTCTGGCAATACTACCTTTTCTTACCCGTTTGTGAGTAATTATGGCTGGACATTCACACCTACTTGCAGTCGAACAGCTCTGCTCCCGCTTTTGATTTTGTTTGGTTGGATATTCGAACCTTTTCTTAACTGCTTTTTACAAACTTTGGTCAGACGTTCACACCTTCTTGCAGCCGAACACCTCCGCTTCCGCTTTTGATGGTATATATTTGGGCATTCGAACCTTTTCTTACCAGCTTTTTACAAACCATGGTTGGACTTTCACACCTTCTTGTAGCCGAACAACTCCGCTCCCCCTATTGATTGTGTACAGTTGGGTATTTTAACCTTTTCTTACCCACTTTTTACCAACTATGGTCGGACATTCACACCTTCTTACAGCGGAACACCTCCGCTCCCTCTTTTGATGGTGTTTGTTTGGGCATTCGAACCTTTTCTTACCCGCTTTTTACAAACTATGCTCGGACATTCAAACCTTCTTGTAGCCGAACACATCCACTCCTTCTTTTGATGATGTATGCTTGGGCATTCAAACCTACTTTTTGCCCGCTTTTCATTAATTTTGGGTGGACATTCACACCTTGTCACAGCCAAACACCTCCGCTCCCTCTTTTGATGGTGTTTGTTTGGGCATTCGAACCTTTTCTTACCCGCTTTTTACAAACTATGCTCGGACATTCAAACCTTCTTGTAGCCGAACACATCCACTCCTTCTTTTGATGATGTATGCTTGGGCATTCAAACCTACTTTTTGCCCGCTTTTCATTAATTTTGGGTGGACATTCACACCTTGTCACAGCCAAACACCTCCGCTCCCTGTTTTGATCATGTATGGTTGGACATTCGCACCTTGTCTCACCCGCTTTTTGCAAACTATGGTCGGCTGTTCACAGCTTCCTCTCCACCATACTTGTATGGTGGGATATTCACACCCACTTGCATCCGAAGACCTTTTGTTGATATTTAGTTGGTCATTCGCAGCTTACCCGCTTTTTACAAACTATAGTCAGACATTCACACCTTGGTGCTGAACCACCTCAGCTCCCTGTTTTGATCATGTATGGTCTGGCAATACTACCTTTTTTTACCCGTTTGTGAGTAATTATGGCTGGACATTCACACCTACTTGCAGTCGAACAGCTCTGCTCCCGCTTTTGATTATGTTTGGTTGGATATTCGAACCTTTTCTTAACTGCTTTTTACAAACTTTGGTCGGACGTTCACACCTTCTTGCAGCCGAACACCTCAGCTTCCGCTTTTGATGGTATATATTCGGGCATTCGAACCTTTTCTTAGCAGCTTTTTACAAACCATGGTTGGACTTTCACACCTTCTTGTAGCCGAACAACTCCGCTCCCGCTATTGATTGTGTACAGTCGGGTATTTTAACCTTTTCTTACCCGCTTTTTACCAACTATGGTCGGACATTCACACCGTCTTACAGCGGAACACCTCCGCTCACGCTTTTGATGGTGTATTGTCAGGCATTTGAACCTTTTCTTACCCGCTTTTTACAAACTATGGTCGGACATTCAAACCTTCTTGTAGCCAAAAACCTCCGCTCCTTCTTTTGAATATACATTGTCGGGCATTCGCACCTTTTCTTACCTGTTTTTTACAAACCATGGTCGGACTTTCAAACCTTCTTGTAGCCCAACACATCCACTCCTGCTTTTGATGATGTATGTTTGGGCATTCGCACCTTTTCTTACCCATTTTTCAGTAATTATGGGTGGACATTCACACCTTCTTACAGCTGAACACCTCCTCTCCCGCTTATGATGGTGTATAGTCGGGCTTTCAAGCCTTTTCTTACCCGGTTTTTACAAATTATAGTTGGACATTCAGACCTTCTTACAGCCGAAAACCTCCACTCCCTCTTTTGATCATACATTGTCGGGCATTAGCACCTTTTCTTACCCGCTTTTTACAAACCATAGTCGGACTTTCACATCTTTTAGTAGCCGAACAACTCCGCTCCCGCTATTGATTGTGTACAGTCGGGTATTTTAACCTTTTCTTACCCGCTTTTTACCAACTATGGTCGGACATTCACACCTTCTTACAGCGGAACACCTCCGCTCCCTCTTTTGATGGTGTATGTTCGGGCAGTCAAACCTTTTCTTACCTGCTTTTTACAAACTATGGTCAGACATTCAACCCTTCTTGGAGCCGAACACATCCACTCCTGCTTTTGATTATGTATAGTTGGGCATTCGCACCTTTTCTTACCCATTTTTCAGTAATTATGGGTGTACATTCACACCTTCTTGCAGCCGAACACCTCCGCTCCCTCTTTTGATCATACATTTTCGGGCATTCGCACCTTTTCTTACCCGCTTTTTACAAACCATGGTTGGACTTTCACACCTTTTAGTAGCCGAACAACTCCGCACCCGCTACTGATTGTGTACAGTCGGGTATTTTAACCTTTTCTTACCCGTTTTTTACCAACTATGGTCGGACATTCACACCTTCTTACAGCGGAACACCTCCGCTCCCTCCTTTGATGGTGTATGTTCGGGCATTCGAACCTTTTCTTACCCGCTTTTTACAAACTGTGGTCAGACGTTCAAACCTTCTTGTAGCTGAACATATCCACTCTTGCTTTTGATGATGTATGGTTGGGCATTCGAACCTACTTGTTGCCCGCTTTTCATTAATTATGGGTGGACATTCACACCTTTTCTCAGCCAAACACCTCCGCTCCCTGTTTTGATCATGTATGGTTTGACATTCGCACCTTTGCTTACCTTCTTTTTATACTGATTGCTCAAGATTAAGTTGTTCTTTCTCAAACTACAAAAAAATTTTAATTGTTGAAACTTGATTTGAAGTGGATAAATAAGGAAGACAAACAGTTTTAAGTCAGGCTGATAGCAATTAATTTTATAGCAAAATCTGTATTTCGTCATTTGTCGAGAGATGCTTATTGCTGAAGAAGTTCTTTCTCATTCTACAAAGTACAACGTTGTTTATCATTGAAACTTGATTAGACATGAATAAATATGAAGGACAAAGCAGTCTTAACTTGGTTTGAGTTAAGGAATTCGTTTTATAGGAGAATCCGAATTCGTGCATAACTCGTAAAATAGAGCTTATTTTCGGATTCCTAAAGAATGAGTCTGGTTCTTTCTCATAATACAAAGTTTGTTGTTTATTGTTGAAACTTCATCAGACCGTTAGATATAGTCGGACTCACCTCGACGCACGGCTTGGGATCTGGAACCAGTACTCTTGAGAGGGGTTGGACTCTCTTCCACTCTGGAGTTGCCCGTGGTGAGAGGCGCAGAGCAGGTGTGGGCATACTTATTGCCCCCCCGGCTGTGTGCCAGTACATTGGGGTTTACCCCAGTGAACGAGAGGGTAGCCTCCCTCCGCCTTGGGTGGGGGGACGAGTCCTGACTGTTGTTTGTGCCTATGCGCCAAACAGCAGTTCAGAGTACCTACTCTTTTTGGAGTCTCTGGGGGAGGCACTGGAGAATGCTCCTACCGGAGACTCCCTCATTCTGCTGGGGGACTTCAATGCTCACGTGGGCAATGACAGTGAGACCTGGAGGGGTGTGATTGGGAGGAACGGCCCCCCCGATCTGAATCAGAGTGGTGTTATGTTGTTGGACTTCTGTGCCAGTCATAGACTGTCCATAACGAACACCATGTTCAGGCATAAGGGTGTCCATATGTGCACTTGGCACCAGGACACCCTTGGCCGCAGTTCGATGATCGACTTTGTGGTTGTATCATCGGACTTGCGGCCGTATGTCCTGGACACTCGGGTGAAGAGAGGGGCGGAGCTGTCAACTGATCACCACCTGGTGGTGAGTTGGCTCCGCTGGTGGGGGAGGATGCCTATCAGACCTGGCAGGCCCAAACGTATTGTGAGGGTCTGCTGGGAGCGTTTGTCAGAATCCCCCGTCAGAAGGAGCTTTAACTCCCACCTCCGGCAGAGCTTCAACCATATTTGAGGTGGGGGACATTGAATGGGCCATGTTCCGTGACTCCATTGCCGAGGCAGCTGGTCGGAGTTGTGGCCGTAAGGTGGTCGGTGCCTGTCGTGGCGGCAACCCTCGAACCTGCTGGTGGACACCAGTGGTGAGGGAAGCCGTCAAGCTGAAGAAGGAGTCCTATCGGGCCTTTTTGGCCAGTGGGACCCTGGAAGAAGCTGATAGGTACCGACGGGCCAGACGGGCCACGGCTTCGGCGGTTGCTGAGGCAAAAACTCGGGCCTGGGAGGAGTTCGGTGAGACCATGGAGAACGATTTCCGGACGGCCTCGAAAAGATTCTGGTCCACCATCCGGCATCTCAGGGGGGGGAAGCGGCTCACAGTCAACACTGTTTACAGTGCGGACGGGGCTTTGCTGACCTCAACTAGGGATGTTGTGAGTCGGTGGGGGGAGTACTTCGAGGAACTCCTCAATCCTACCAACACGTGCTCGGAAGAGGCAGAGTCGGAGAGCTCGGAGACGGGGCCTCCCATTTCTGGGGCTGAGGTTGCCGAGGTGGTTAAAAAGTTCCTCGGTGGCAAGGCCCCGGGGGTGGATGAGGTCCGTCCTGAGTTTCTCAAGGCTCTGGATGTTGTAGGGCTGTCTTGGCTGACACGCCTCTGCAGTATCGCGTGGACATCGGGGACAGTGCCTCTGGACTGGCAGATTGGGGTGGTGGTCCCCCTCTTTAAAAAGGGGGACCGGAGGGTGTGTTCCAACTATAGGGGTATCACACTCCTCAGCCTCCCTGGTAAGGTCTATTCGGGGGTATTGGAGAGGAGGATCCGTCGGATAATCGAGCCTCGGATTCAGGAGATGCAGTGTGGCTTTCGTCCTGGCCGTGGAACAGTGGACCAGCTCTATACCCTCGGCAGGATCCTGGAGGGTGCATGGGAGTTCGCCCAACCAGTCTACATGTGTTTTGTGGACTTGGAGAAAGCGTTCGACCGTGTCCCTCGTGGAGTCCTGTGGGGGGTGCTCCGGGAATATGGAGTGCCGGACCCCTTGATAGGGGCCGTTCGGTGTCTGTATGACCGGTGCCTCTACTTACTGGTCAATCTACGTTCCCATCCTCACCTATGGTCACGAGTTGTGGGTAGTGACCGAAAGAACAAGATCGCGAATACAAGCGCCGGAAATGGGTTTCCTCCGCAGGGTGTCTGGGCTCTCCCTTAGAGATAGGGTGAGAAGCTCAGTCATCTGGGAGGGGCTCGGAGTAGAACCGCTGCTCCTCCGCATTGAGAGGAGTCAGATGAGGTGGCTCGGGCATCTGGTTAGGATGCCCCCTGGGCGCCTCCCTGGGGAGGTGTTCCGGGCACGTCCCACTGGGAGGAGACCCCGGGGGAGACCCAGGACACGTTGGAGAGACTATGTCTCTCGGCTGGCCTGGGAACGCCTCGGGGTCCCCCCGGAAGAGCTGGAGGAAGTGGCCGGGGACAGAGACGTCTGGGTTTCTCTGCTCAAGCTGCTGCCCCCGCGACCCGACCCCCGGATAAGCGGCAGATGATGGATGGATGGATGGATATATCCTCCACCAACCAGACTTACAACCCCCGACTAGGGTAGCAGAATTTCTAAGCATCTGTACCCCAAAACTACTATCAAAAATATATAAATTATTGTCTAAGATAGATGACACAATGTCTCTTCCATCCTCAAAATGGGAGGCAGATTTATCCATCAGTTCTGGTCATAGCTTCTAACCACAAATATGTTTGAACACCTTCATAAAGACTCGAAATCCTAATTTACAGCTCATACAATACAAAATCCTTCATAGAACACACTATGCAGGACAAAGGATGTTCAGGATGGGTCTAACACACTCAAACATCTGCTCACATTGCACAGATAACACACCTGATGATTATGTACACGCTTTGTGGTTTTCTGCGCCTGTCCAGAAGTTCTGGCTTGAAGTCTGTGAGGACCTATCAACATGGCTAAAGTGTAGCATCCCTGCATGCCCCACACTGTGCATACTGGGTGACTTAGACAACATCAACATGGAAATTAACTCAGCACACATGGTTGTCACAGTGTTATGTATCGCAAAGAAAACTATTCTCATGAACTGGAAAGCGAAGAACAATCTGTGTATTAACCAGTTTAGAAATTTTCTTTTAGATTATATTAGCATGGAAACAATGTCTGCCTCCTCAAAACATCAATTGGCTGAATTTCATTCTCTCTGGTCCCCTCTGATTAGTTTTATCACATAGTGGTGGTGGTGGGTTGCTGGGTGATGGTGGGTCTCAGGCCCGGGCTGCTGCGACTGGTGTGACCGGGTGGTTTGTTTGTTTGTTTTTTGTAGAGGTCCTCCGGGGTGGGGTTGGGTTGAGTGGGGTGGGGCGGGATGGGTACCTTCTGGGGGTACAGTAGCTCCCGGAATATGGTCGCTGCAGGCCCCGAGCCTGGTGGACATCAGGCCCTCCTGCCCATTGCTGGCTCCCAGGTAGCGGGGATGCCTATTGCAGCCAGTCCCTGGCTGCCCTCTCTGGGGGAGAGTAGCTCCCCCGGTATATATCCCCATACCCCTCTCCCTTCTGGCTCCTGTACACAGCACACACTCACACATGAAGGGTTTTGGGGGCGTGTGTGTTCGGTGGGGTGTAGTGGATGGGGCCACGTAGGTGGTCCCCTTTGGTTGCACTCTGCAGTTCCCTGCCCCTGTTTTAATTACACCTTAGACATTAGTACTTATCAAACACACTCACACACACACATTAGGTCTTGGGGGGTGGTTACACTGAGTGGCATCTGGTGGGCGGGGCTCTTTGGGTATGTAGGCTGCCCAGAGTGCCGCGCTCCCAGTTCTACAAGTTTGGCTGCCCCTCAATTTTAATTGCTCACTATTAGAAAATATTGAAGAGCCAGAAGGGTGAGGGGAGGGGTCTTCTTCGCACACCCCTGCTTCCTGGTGTCTGCTCGGGGCAGGAGGGGCCAGGAGGATTAATTAATTGTTCTGCTGGTTCGGGGTCTGTGGTGGCTGGGGGGTTGCTGGCCTCCTGGTGTGCCCGCTGCACTACACCCCAGCAGAGTCGAGGGAGGTAGGATGTGTGGATGTGTGGATGTATGGGACGTGAAAGTGTGTGTGGTAATGATTGGGCCTGGATCTGGGACTTGCTGTCGCCTGGCCTGCCTGTGTTTCTCCCGATGGGGCATCAGCGTTGCCTCTCCCCACTGCTCGCGACTTCACCCACCTGTGGGCACGTCTTGACTCCCAGGGCACTTGGCCAGGGGCGCTGGGGCAGGCGCTGACCCACTTTGTGGCTGTCTGGGGCGCTTGGCCCTCCTGGGTATTGGGTGGGGCCTCTGCCGGGGGGTTTGGGGGCGCTCGGGCTCCTGGGGCCCAGGTCCAGTGCACGGCCCATGTCTGGGCGGCTGGGGCCTGGCGGGGTCGGTGGGCTGTTGCCCCTGGTTCCCGGAGTGCCTCTGCCCTATGCTTATGGGGGCTCTTTCCGGGGGCTTCCTCTGCAGTCTTCTGGGTGGATGCGTGGTTGCCCCTGCGGTGGGCTACCTGGGTTCTGTGCTCTGTGGGGGCTGCTGGTGGCCTGGGTCTTGTGGCCCTCTCTGCCTGCTTCTGATTGTTTGGGGGGCTGTGGATTGTGGCCCTGTACGCTTATACACTCATAACTAAGCACGGTTATCATGTAGGTCCTGTGCCATGGGTGTTGCATGTTCTCACACACACACACACACACACACACATTCATTAGTCCAGTAGCATGGTCACTAAGCAGTTGATGTATTATCATGTCGTCTCAGGTCATCTATATCCACAGCTGTGTTGTATGCGATTGCCGCTTCTTGTGCTTGTTTTTGTTTGTTTGTGTGTTTGTTTTTTCTCTGCTTGTCTGCTTTCAGGTGCTCCTCTTGGCGCTAAGGCTGGATTCCCCTCATAGGCCATGGATTGTTGTCTGTTTTGTTTTTTACAGGTGTAGCAGCTGGTTGTCTGGTTTTTGTTTCTATTTTTTTTCTGTTTCCTCTTCTTTCCTCTTCTTCTTTCCTTGTCCCCCGGTCCGGTTCAGTTCAGTTCATGTCATATATTGTAAAAAGAAATAAATAAATGGGCATCAAGGGGAGCTTTACATTTATAAAACTTCCCTTGGCAAAACAAATCTGTTTGGCATCATAGGTATTCAGACTACAATTCTTCTGACATAATGCTGAACAGGACAAGGGGAAAAAAAAGTAAAGAAGACAGTTCTGCCGAAAGCCAGGGATAGACCTGTTCTAAGTTCTATACTTTTTAAAAGGGGCGTGTTTATCAACTATGGAATTAGAAGATTTACAAAAATGGTCAAGTGCTAGATCTTCATCTGGGATTTTAACAGTGTCATATAACTATTCAACAGATCAGTTAAAAAAAAGCCTGCTCATGGAGATGTTTCAGGATCTGGATACTAAGCGTGGACCTAATGTTTTCATTTTTGCAATTCTGATACAGGCTATTGAGCAGTGATAACTAACACCAAGTTCAGATACTGCGGATTTTCTACCTTTGATTTGTTAAGATTGAGCCAATCAGGGACAACCTTGAAGGATCTCTTTGGTTTTGTAGGATCAGTAATTACCTGAGAAAGGTTGATATTGGTACACACCTTTTTTAAATGATCAGAGGCAGAGTTCAACTTGTTTAAATTAAAATTGCCACACAGAGATTGGGTTTAGGCCACATGCACACAGAATGACATCAACAAATATAAGAAATATTAAACATTTACACATAGATTTTTGAATATATGTAGAGGAATGATACTTTGAAATGTGCTCATTGCGGAGTTATGATCAGTTGAGTAATGAAGGTTGAACTATTCTGGGAAAGAGGTTCTATTCCCAGCATCATGATGGACACTCCTGATATAGAAGGTTTCGCTAACGCATTGGAATTGTTTTACTATTTTCATATGCATGTGCAATGAAGAATTGCTTGCTGCTGATAAATGCAAAGAAGAACAGCTTACACATAGATGCTCACATATAGGCTGCTGAATGCAATGAAGACCTGCTTATCAAGTAAAGTTCAATGTCAATGTGTAATATTCAATTAGGATTTGCAAAACAGTGAAGTTAAACAATAAATGGGTCCATAGTCGGTATGAGAAGACTACAGGAATATTTACCTGGGTGTACGTTCAAACAGAGATGAGAAAATTGCGATAAATAATTGTTTGTTTGTTTGTTAGTATGTATATGAATGTTATGTGTATAAACTGTGTTGAGTTATAGTTACTCAGTAGTGTCTCAGTGAAACAACCGACGGGGGAAGCCTTGCGGTGACAACAAAAGCAGTGTTTTACTGATCAGTCAAGTTGCTCCAGTGTACTCCATACAAACTGGTTGGCTACTGAAGGGATAGAAAATGGGGAATACTTGTTTTAAAGCAAACAAGGAATTAGATGGGAAAAATACATGTTTTAACGGGACCCAGACAATATTAAATACTCAGACAGATGGGAGAAGAAGTGTAGTTTTGTAGGAAATCACAAAATTATTACATAGAATTAGTGAAATCAATTGAAGAATGCCTTTCTGAAGAGCTGTTTACCACAGATGAGCAGCTTTGCGACCAAGCACATTGTAGATCGCTTTACTGCCAAAATGATCTAATTTAATGGATTGGTTTAGACATGCATAACAGCATTTTAAGAACAAAGAGAGAAACAAAAAGGGACAACGCTTCATGGTGGAAGGTGATGTATAAATAACTGTGTATATGATGAAGGGGGTGGCAACACCCATTCCGAAATCCCGCCATTCCGACATCCCGCTATTCCGACATCCCACCATTCCGACATACCACCATTCCGACATACCACCATTCCGACATGCAAACGTCCCACCATTCCGACATCCCACCATTGCGACATCCCGCTATTCTGACGTTCAAATGTCCCACCATTCTGACAAGGCTTTCCGTATAAGGAAATGTGTGTTACTCAACAGGTGAGTCCCTTCTTTCTGTTCATGCAATTTATATGTTTAACATGTTTCTAGACAAGCGTTATTAAAAACACAAAGTCTCGGCAACTGGAGGAGGAGAAGCAGTCCGCGGTGGTTTTCAATCACACACTCCAATGCCACTTGTTTCAACTTCCGAAAATTTAATCCAGGAAAAAAAGGCTTACAAACATGGACCAAAACGGCTCCATAACACGCACAAGAATCCAAAAGAAACGAAAGTTAACTAAAAGAAAGCAAATAAACAGTATGAAGTGGTCAAAATTGGTTTTACGCATGCCTATGTGCGTCTGGCACATGCGTCTTCGGGCTCTCCCACGTTGGTTTGTGGATGAAAGCTATATGTTCAGCTGTAATGTCATGTAAAAACAATCTCTACATGACATTTAGTCCCAGGTGTGACCAGTTAGGTCCTTAAGATATCAACAGGCTGTATAAAGCTACAACCGTTGCGGCTGTGTGTTTGTGCCAAATGCGCAAAACCCATCCGCGCTTCCCAAAATTGGAGTGAGTACTCATAAATCACGTGAATAACATGAATAAACGTTTTTACTGCATTTTGTTGTGTTTTATACGTTCTATGCTGTCATTTCTATCTTCTTCTATTGGCAAGGCAAGGCAGAGTGCTCGCAACTGTGTCCTGTGCAGTAGCCGTGATATCTGTAATTGCAATTATTACTTTTGCATATGATGACAGCGTGCAAAAGACGCATGGGCTCTGTGGAGAGCTCCGCTCCAGCTGGCTGCTGTGACAGCTCACTGACACTGTATTTCTGCTTAATCAGTTTCAGTCTCGCCAGAGTTATATTAATATCTGTATTTTTATATTTGAAATTCAGGGGATTTTGATAATAGATTATTAAAGTTTGTTTGCGAGGCTGTGGCCTCTGCATGTGCAAAGCTCGTGCGCCAAACTTTAGGGCGTATTTGCGCCGGCATATCATTAGTGCAAAATGTTTTGGGTAAAAAATAGGCTATTAAAAGGAACTGTCGGAATGGCGGTATGTTAAAAAAAACAAAAAACATACCGCCATTCCGACCATAGGAGGAAAAAAGTGTCGGAATGGTGGGACGTTTGATAAAAAATTAAGTGTCGCCATTCCGACAATTGGAGACCCATGTCGGAATGGCGAGATGTCGGAATGGCAGCATGTAACCATGATGAAGGAGAGACCATTTGAGCAGCACAGCCATTTCGCAGCACAGGGACAGCAATCCAAGTTACAGGATCTCCCACGTGGTATCACCTGTCACATTGTGTCAAGGCATCAAAAGAAGAAAAAATCACCAAACTCAAGGACAAAAAGACAAAGACTCCGGTGAACGAAGACAGAGGACTGACAAACCAGAAATACAAAAGGATTCTCGATATCAAGATCCAGAAGAAGAGGCTAACAATGCCACGAACACTTACGATGCTGGGAATGATGCCAGCAATGAACAGAGAAGAAGATTCAGTGTCATCAATCTGCATTACGTGCCTCTAATGAGGGGGTGAATATAGAATCCTCAACGATTACAACGTCTCTGGGAACTGTGACAACAACAAGGTTTAAACCATTTTGATATATATTGTAACCTATTGTCTAAGGAATAGTGCTGAAAATGAGGTAAATCTAATCCACCACTGTCCTTGGTCTTCTGTAGGGTTTTTAAACTAATACGTGGTGGTTTGTTTTTCCACAGAAATTTGGAGATGCATGAATCTAGTGACTTAAACCAAGTAGCAGATGGTTTTATGGGGATCATTGAGAACAAATAGTTAACTTTTGGTAGTATCATCATTTTAATGGATGTAACTCTCCCCATAAGTGATATAGGTAAGGACTTCCAACGAGAGATCGTCCTCTACTGTCTTTAATAATTGCACATAATTTAGCTTTGTTAGCTCTGAGAGCCTGGAGGAAATGTTTATGCCTAAATATCTAATATTTCCTGACTGTAAAGTGATCGCAGGTATATTATGGACCCTACAGTTAATGGGCAGAACTGTGGTCTTAGACCAGTTGATAGAGTAGTCAGAAAGTGCTGAGAATTTATTTATGAGTGTGATCGTGTGACTGAGAGACGTCTGTGAGTTCTGAAGGAAAAGTAATACATCATCAGCATAAAGACTTATTTTATGCTCAATATTTTGGGATTAATTACTCACAAACGGGTAAGAAAAGGTAGTATTGCCAGACCATACATGATCAAAACAGGGAGCGGAGCTGGTTCAGCTGCAAGGTATGAATGTCTGACTATAGTTTGTAAAAAGCGGGTGAGATAAGGTGCGAATGCCCAACAATGTATGATCAAAAGAGGGAGCGGAGGGTTTTGGCTACAAGAAGGTTTGAATGTCCGACCATAGTTTGTAAAAAGCGGGTAAGAAAAGCTTACCATACATCATCAAAAGCAGGAGTGGATGTGTTCGGCTACAAGAAGATTTGAATGTCCATCAATAATTGCTTTAAAACATGAAAGAAAATTTTCAAATATCAAACCGCACATGATCATAAGCGGGAGAGGAGTTGTTCAGCTGCAAGAAGGTGTGAATGTCCACCCATAATTACTGAAAAATGGGTAAGAAAAGGTGAAAATGCCCAACCATACATCATCAAAAGCAGGAGTGGATGTGTTCGGCTACAAGAAAGTTTGAATGTCCGACCATAGTTTGTAAAAAGCGGGTAAGAAAAGGTTCGAATGCCCGAACATAGACCATCAAAAGAGGGAGCGGAGGTGTTCCGCTGTAAGAAGGTGTAAATGTCCGACCATAGTTGGTAAAAAGCGGGTAAGAAAAGGTTAAAATACCCGACTGTACACAATCAATAGCGGGAGCGGAGTTGTTTGGCTACAAGAAGGTGTGAAAGTCCGACCACGGTTTGTAAAAAGCGGGTAAGAAAAGGTTCGAATGCCCGAATATATACCATCAAAAGTGGAAGTGGATGTGTTCGGCTGCAAGAAGGTGTGAACGTCCGACCAAAGTTTGTAAAAAGCAGTTAAGAAAAGGTTCGAATATCCAACCAAACATAATCAAAAGCGGGAGCAGAGCTGTTCGACTGCAAGTAGGTGTGAATGTCAGATCATAATTTGCAAAAAGCTGATGAGAAAGGGTGAAAATGCCCGGCTATACACCATCAAATGTGGGAGCGGAAGTGTTCGGCTGTGAGTAGGTGTGAATGTCCAACCATAATTGCTGAAAAATGTGTTAGAAGAGACTAGAATGCCGGACAAGACATTATCAAATGCGGGAGCGGAGTTGTTCGGCTGTGAGTAGGTGTGAATCTCCGAGCATAGTTTGTAAAAAGGGGGTAAGAATAGGTTTGAATGCCCGAACATACACTATCAAAACAGGGAGCTGAGGTGGCTCAGCTGCAAGGTGTGAATGTCTGACTATAGTTTGTAAATAAGGTGCGAATGCCCAACAATGTATAATCAAAAGAGGGAGCGGAGGTTTTCGGCTACAAGAAGGTTTGAATGTCCGACCATAGTTTGTAAAAAGCGGGTAAGAAAAGGTTCAAATGCCTGACTATACACCATCAAAAGCGGGAGCAGAGGTGTTCCGCTGTAAGACGGTGTGAATGTCCGACCATATTTGGTAAAAAGCGGGTAAGAAAAGGTTAAAATACCCGACTGTACACAATCAATAGCGGGAGAGGAGGTGTTCAGCTGCAAGAAGGTGTGAATGTCCACCCATAATTACTGAAAAATGGGTAAGAAAAGGTGCGAATGCCAAACCATACATTATCAAAAGCAGGTGTGAATGTCAGATCATAATTTGCAAAAAGCTGATGAGAAAGGGTGAGAATGCCCGACTATACACCATCAAATGCGGGAGCGGAGTTGTTCGGCTGTGAGTAAGTGTGAATCTCCGACCATAATTGCTGAAAAATGTGTTAGAAAAGGTAAGAATGCCCGTCCATACATCATCAAAAGCGGGAGAGGTGGTGTTCGGCTGCAAGTAGGTGTGAATGTCCAGCCATAATTACTAACAAACGGGTAAGAAAAGGTAGTATTGCCAGACCATACATGATCAAAACAGGGAGCGGAGGTGGTTCAGCTGCAAGAAGGTGTGAATGTCCGACTAAAGTTCAAATATATTAACAAAAGCGGGAGGAGAGGTCTTCGGATGAGAGTGGTTGAGAATTTCCAACCATAATCTATAAAATGCGGTGAAAAAAAAGGTGTGATAGAACACTAAAAGGTGGAGCGGAAGTGTTCGGCTGCAAGAAGGTGTGAATGTCCGACTATATTTGGTGAAAAGCAGGTGAAGCAAGGTCTGAATGCCCAACCTTACATCATCAAAAGCGAGATCAGAGGTGTTTGGCTGCATGAAGGCCATAGTTTGCCAAAAGCGGGTAAGCTGCGAATGACCGACTAAATATCAACAAAAGGTCTTCGGATGCAAGTGGGTGTGAATATCCCACCAAGTATGGTGGAGAGGAAGCTGTGAACAGCCGACCATAGTTGGCAAAAAACGGGTGAGAAAAGGAGCGAATGTCCAACCATACATGATCAAAACAGGGAGCGGAGGTGTTTGGCTGTGACAAGGTGTGAATGTCCACAAAAATTAATGAAAAGCGGGCAACAAGTAGGTTTGAATGCCCAACCATACATCATCAAAAGCAGGAGTGGATGTGTTCGGCTACAAGAAGGTTTGAATGTCCGAGCATAGTTTGTAAAAAGCGGGTAAGAAAAGGTTCGAATGCCCAAACATACAACATCAAAAGAGGGAGCGGAGGTGTTCCGCTGTAAGAAGGTGTGAATGTCCGACCATAGTTGGTAAAAAACGGGTAAGAAAAGGTTAAAATACCCGACTGTACACAATCAATAGCGGGAGCGGATGTGTTTGGCTACAAGAATGTGTGACAGTCCGACCATGGTTTGTAAAAAACGGGTAAGAAAAGGTGCGAATGCCCGACAATGTATGATCAAAAGAGGGAGCGGAGGTTTTCGGCTACAAGAAGGTTTGAATGTCCGACCATAGTTTGTAAAAAGCGGGAAAGAAAAGGTTCAAATGCCTGACTATACACCATCAAAAGCGGGAGCGGAGGTGTTCGGCTACAAGAAGGTGTGAAAGTTCAACCATGGTTTGTAAAAAGCTGCTAAGAAAAGGTTCGAATGCCCGAATATATACCATCAAAAGCGGAAGCGGAGGTGTTCGGCTGCAAGAAGGTGTGAACGTCCGACCAAAGTTGGCAAAAAGCAGTTAAGAAAAGGTTCGAATGCCCGAATATATACCATCAAAAGCGAGAGCAGAGCTGTTCGACTGCAAGTAGGTGTGAATGTCCAGCCATAATTACTCACAAACGGGTAAGAAAAGGTAGTATTGCCAGACCATACATGATCAAAACAGGGAGCTGAGGTGGTTCAGCTGCAAGATGTGAATGTCTGACTATAGTTTGTAAAAAGCGGGTAAGACAAGGTGCGAATGCCCGACAATGTATGATCAAAAGAGGGAGTGGAGGTCTTCGGCTGCAAGGTCTGATTGTCTAACCATAATTTCTAAAAACCGGGTAAGAAAAGGCTCGAAAGCCCGACTATACACAATCAAAAGCGGGAGCGGGAGGTTTTCAGCTGCAAATCCTTCACTCAAACCAAGTGAAAACTGCTTTGTCCTTCATATTTATCAATGTCTAGATTGACTTCAACAAAGAACAACACTGGATTTTGCAGTAGAAGAAAGAGCATCACTGAAGGATCAGTAATCCGAGAATAAGCTTATTTTCATACGTTCTGCATGATTTGGGATTTTATGTATAAAATGAATTCCTTCACTCAAACCAAGTTAAAACTGCTTTGTCCTTCATATTTATCAATGTCTAGATCGACTTCAACAAAGAACAACATTGTATTTTGCAGTAGAAGAAAAAGCAACACTGAAGGATCAGGAATCCGAGAATAAGCTTCTTTTCATACGTTTTGAATGATTTGGGATTTTATGTATAAAATGAATTCCTTCACTCAAACCAAGTGAAAACTGCTTTGTCCTTCATATTTATCAATGTCTAGATTTACTTCAACAAAGAACAACATTGTATTTTGCAGTAGTAGAAAGAGCAACACTTGAAGGAACAGGAATCCGAGAATAAGCTTATTTTCATACGTTCTGCATGATTTGGGATTTTATGTATAAAATGAATTCCTTTACTCAAACTATGTTAAAACTGCTTTGTCCTTCATATTTATCAATGTCTAGATTGACTTCAACAAAGAACAACATTGTATTTTGCAGTAGTAGAAAGAGCAACACTTGAAGGAACAGGAATCCGAGAATAAGCTTATTTTCATACGTTCTGCTTGATTTGGGATTTTGCTATAAAATTATTTCCTTCACTCAAACAAAGTGGAAACTGCTTTGTCCTTCATATTTATCAATGTCTATATCGATTTCAACAAAGAACAAGGCTGTATTTTGCAGTATAGGAAAGAGCAACACTGGAGGATCAGGAATCCGAGAATAAGCTTACTTTCATGAGTCCTGCACGATTTCGGATTTTCCTATAAAATGAATTGCTTTGCTCAAACCAAGTTAAAATTGCTTTGTCCTTCATAGTTATCCGTGTCTAAAATGTATCAAGCATAAAGTTCCTCATATTACCCTGAATGAGAAAGAAGCATCCCTTTGGTTGAGCAATACGTTCCTTTTGCGGAGTTATGCATGATTTCGGATTTTGCTATAAAATTCATTCCTTCACACCTTTTTTTTTTCACCGCATTTTATAGATTATGGTTGGAAATTTCAACCACTCTAATCCGAAGACCTCTCCTCCCGCTTTTGTTAATATATTTGAACTTTAGTTGGACATTCACCCCTTTTTGCAGCTAAACCACCTCCGCTCCCTGTTTTGATCATGTATGGTCTGGCAATACTACATTTTCTTACCCGTTTGTGAGTAATTATGGCTGGATATTCACACCTACTTGCAGCTGAACACAATCTCTCTCGCTTTTAATTATGTTTGGATATTCGAACCTTTTCTTTACTGCTTTTTGCCAACTTTGGTCGGACGTTCACACCTTCTTGCAGCCGAACACCTCCGCTTCCGCTTTTGATGGTATATATTCGGGCATTCGAACCTTTTCTTACCAGCTTTTGACAAACGATGGTTGGACTTTCACACCTTCTTGTAGCCGAACAACTCCGCTCCCGCTATTGATTGTGTACAGTCGGGTATTTTAACCTTTTCTTACCCGCTTTTTACCAACTATGGTCGGACATTCACACCTTCTTACAGCGGAACACCTCCACTCCCTCTTTTGATGGTGTATGTTCGGGCAGTCAAACCTTTTCTTACCTGCTTTTTACAAACTATGGTCAGACATTCAACCCTTCTTGGAGCCGAACACATCCACTCCTGCTTTTGATTATGTATAGTTGGGCATTCGCACCTTTTCTTACCCATTTTTCAGTAATTATGGGTGTACATTCACACCTTCTTGCAGCCGAACACCTCCGCTCCCTCTTTTGATCATACATTTTCGGGCATTCGCACCTTTTCTTACCCGCTTTTTACAAACCATGGTTGGACTTTCACAACTTCTTGTAGCCGAACAACTACGCTCCCCCTATTGATTGTGTACAGTCGGGTATTTTAACCTTTTCTTACCCACTTTTTACCAACTATGGTCGGACATTCACACCTTCTTACAGCGGAACACCTCCGCTCCCTCTTTTGATGGTGTATGTTTGGGCATTCAAACCTTTTCTTACCCGCTTTTTACAAACTATGGTCAGACGTTCAAACCTTCTTGTAGCCGAACATATCCACTCCTGCTTTTGATGATGTATGGTTGGGCATTCAAACCTACTTTTTGCCCGCTTTTCATTAATTTTGGGTGGACATTCACACCTTGTCACAGCCAAACACCTCCGCTCCCTGTTTTGATCATGTATGGTTGCACATTCGCACCTTTTCTCACCCGCTTTTTGCAAACTATGGTCGGCTGTTCACAGCTTCCTCTCCACCATACTTGTATGGTGGGATGTTCACACCCAGTTGCATCCGAAGACCTCCGCCCCCACTTTTGTTGATATTTAGTTGGTCATTCACAGCTTACCCGCTTTTGGCAAACTATGGCCTTCTTGCAGCCAAACACCTCTGATCTCGCTTTTGATAATGTAAGGTTGGGCATTCAGACCTTGCTTCACCTGCTTTTCACCAAATATAGTCGGACATTCACACCTTCTTGCAGCCGAACACTTCCGCTCCACCTTTTAGTGTTCTATCACACCTTTTTTTCACCGAATTTTATAGATTATGGTTGGAAATTCTCAACCACTCTCATCCAAAGACCTCTCCTCCCGCTTTTGTTAATATATTTGAACTTTAGTGAGACATTCACACCTTCTTGCAGCTGAACCACCTCCGCTCCCTGTTTTGATCATGTATGGTCTGGCAATACTACCTTTTCTTACCCGTTTGTGAGTAATTATGGCTGGACATTCACACCTACTTGCAGCCGAACACCACCTCTCTCGCTTTTGATGATGTATGGACCGGCATTCTTACCTTTTCTAACACATTTTTCAGAAATTACGGTCGGAGATTCACACCTACTCACAGCCGAACAACTCCGCTCCCGCATTTGATGGTGTGCAGTCGGACATTCTCACCCTTTCTCATCAGCTTTTTGCAAATTATGATCTGACATTCACACCTGCTTTTGATAATGTATGGTTTGGCATTCGCACCTTTTCTTACCCATTTGTCAGGAATAATGGGTGGACATTCACACCTTCTTGCAGCTGAACACCTCCTCTCCCACTTATGATCATGTGCGGTTTGATTTTCGAAAATTTTCTTTCATGTTTTCTAGCAATTATTGATGGACATTTAGATCTTCTTGCAGCTGAACACCTCCGCTCCTGCTTTTGATCATACCTTGTCAGGCATTCGCACCATGTCTTACCCGCTTTTTACAAACTTTAGTCGAACATTTACACCTTTTTGCAGCCGAACACCACCTCTCTCGCTTTTGATGATGTATGGTCCGGCATTCTTTCCTTTTCTAACACATTTTTCAGCAATTATGGTCAGACATTCACACCTAGTCAGAGCCGAACACCTCCGCTCCCGCATTTGATGGTGTATAGTCGGGCATTCTCACCCTTTCTCATCAGCTTTTTGCAAATTATGATCTGACATTCACACCTGCTTTTGATAATGTATGGTTGGGCATTCGCACCTTTTTTTACCCATTTTTCAGGAATTATGGGTGGACATTCACACCTTCTTGCAGCTGAACACCTCCTCTCCTTCTTATGATCATGTGCGGATGATATTCGAAAATTTTCTTTCATGTTTTAAAGCAATTATTGATGGACATTCAGACCTTCTTGCAGCTGAACCACTCTGCTCCCGCTTTTGATGGTGTATAGTCGGGCTTTCGAAACTTTCCTTCCCGGTTTATACAAATTATGGTTGGACATTCAGACCTTCTTGCAGCCGAACACCTCTGCTCCCTCTTTTGATCATACATTGTCGGGCATTAGCACCTTTTCTTACCCGCTTTTTACAAACCATAGTCGGACTTTCACATCTTTTAGTAGCCGAACAACTCCGCTCCCGCTATTGATTGTGTACAGTCGGGTATTTTAACCTTTTCTTACCCGCTTTTTACCAACTATGGTCGGACATTCACACCTTCTTACAGCGGAACACCTCCGCTCCCTCTTTTGATGGTGTATGTTCGGGCAGTCAAACCTTTTCTTACCTGCTTTTTACAAACTATGGTCAGACATTCAACCCTTCTTGGAGCCGAACACATCCACTCCTGCTTTTGATTATGTATATTTGGGCATTCGCACCTTTTCTTACCCATTTTTCAGTAATTATGGGTGTACATTCACACCTTCTTGCAGCCAAACACCTCCGCTCCCTCTTTTGATCATACGTTTTTGGGCATTCGCACCTTTTCTTACCCGCTTTTTACAAACCATGGTCGGACTTTCACACCTTTTAGTAGCCGAACAACTCCGCACCCGCTACTGATTGTGTACAGTCGGGTATTTTAACCTTTTCTTACCCGTTTTTTACCAACTATGGTCGGACATTCACACCTTCTTACAGCGGAACACCTCCGCTCCCTCCTTTGATGGTGTATGTTCGGGCATTCGAACCTTTTCTTACCCGCTTTTTACAAACTATGGTCAGACGTTCAAACCTTCTTGTAGCCGAAAACCTCTGCTCCCTCTTTTGATTATACATTGTCAGGCATTCGCACCTTATCGTACCCGCTTTTTACAAACTATAGTCAGACATTCACACCTTGGTGCTGAACCACCTCAGCTCCCTGTTTTGATCATGTATGGTCTGGCAATACTACCTTTTCTTACCCGTTTGTGAGTAATTATGGCTGGACATTCACACCTACTTGCAGTCGAACAGCTCTGCTCCCGCTTTTGATTTTGTTTGGTTGGATATTCGAACCTTTTCTTAACTGCTTTTTACAAACTTTGGTCGGACGTTCACACCTTCTTGCAGCCGAACACCTCCGCTTCCGCTTTTGATGGTATATATTCGGGCATTCGCACCTTTTCTTACCAGCTTTTTACAAACCATGGTTGGACTTTCACACCTTCTTGTAGCCGAACAACTCCGCTCCCCCTATTGATTGTGTACAGTCGGGTATTTTAACCTTTTCTTACCCACTTTTTACCAACTATGGTCGGACATTCACACCTTCTTACAGCGGAACACCTCCACTCCCTCTTTTGATGGTGTTTGTTTGGGCATTCGAACCTTTTCTTACCCGCTTTTTACAAACTATGCTCGGACATTCAAACCTTCTTGTAGCCGAACACATCCACTCCTTCTTTTGATGATGTATGCTTGGGCATTCAAACCTACTTTTTGCCCGCTTTTCATTAATTTTGGGTGGACATTCACACCTTGTCACAGCCAAACACCTCCGCTCCCTCTTTTGATGGTGTTTGTTTGGGCATTCGAACCTTTTCTTACCCGCTTTTTACAAACTATGCTCGGACATTCAAACCTTCTTGTAGCCGAACACATCCACTCCTTCTTTTGATGATGTATGCTTGGGCATTCAAACCTACTTTTTGCCCGCTTTTCATTAATTTTGGGTGGACATTCACACCTTGTCACAGCCAAACACCTCCGCTCCCTGTTTTGATCATGTATGGTTGGACATTCGCACCTTGTCTCACCCGCTTTTTGCAAACTATGGTCGGCTGTTCACAGCTTCCTCTCCACCATACTTGTATGGTGGGATATTCACACCCACTTGCATCCGAAGACCTTTTGTTGATATTTAGTCGGTCATTCGCAGCTTACCCGCTTTTTACAAACTATAGTCAGACATTCACACCTTGGTGCTGAACCACCTCAGCTCCCTGTTTTGATCATGTATGGTCTGGCAATACTACCTTTTTTTACCCGTTTGTGAGTAATTATGGCTGGACATTCACACCTACTTGCAGTCGAACAGCTCTGCTCCCGCTTTTGATTATGTTTGGTTGGATATTCGAACCTTTTCTTAACTGCTTTTTACAAACTTTGGTCGGACGTTCACACCTTCTTGCAGCCGAACACCTCCGCTTCCGCTTTTGATGGTATATATTCGGGCATTCGAACCTTTTCTTAGCAGCGTTTTACAAACCATGGTTGGACTTTCACACCTTCTTGTAGCCGAACAACTCCGCTCCCGCTATTGATTGTGTACAGTCGGGTATTTTAACCTTTTCTTACCCGTTTTTTACCAACTATGGTCGGACATTCACACCGTCTTACAGCGGAACACCTCCGCTCACGCTTTTGATGGTGTATTGTCAGGCATTTGAACCTTTTCTTACCCGCTTTTTACAAACTATGGTCGGACATTCAAACCTTCTTGTAGCCAAAAACCTCCGCTCCCTCTTTTGAATATACATTGTCGGGCATTCGCACCTTTTCTTACCCGTTTTTTACAAACCATGGTCGGACTTTCAAACCTTCTTGTAGCCCAACACATCCACTCCTGCTTTTGATGATGTATGTTTGGGCATTCGCACCTTTTCCTACCCATTTTTCAGTAATTATGAGTGGACATTCACACCTTCTTACAGCTGAACACCTCCTCTCCCGCTTATGATGGTGTATAGTCGGGCTTTCAAGCCTTTTCTTACCCGGTTTTTACAAATTATAGTTGGACATTCAGACCTTCTTACAGCCGAAAACCTCCACTCCCTCTTTTGATCATACATTGTCGGGCATTAGCACCTTTTCTTACCCGCTTTTTACAAACCATAGTCGGACTTTCACATCTTTTAGTAGCCGAACAACTCCGCTCCCGCTATTGATTGTGTACAGTCGGGTATTTTAACCTTTTCTTACCCGCTTTTTACCAACTATGGTCGGACATTCACACCTTCTTACAGCGGAACACCTTCGCTCCCTCTTTTGATGGTGTATGTTCGGGCAGTCAAACCTTTTCTTACCTGCTTTTTACAAACTATGGTCAGACATTCAACCCTTCTTGGAGCCGAACACATCCACTCCTGCTTTTGGTTATGTATAGTTGGGCATTCGCACCTTTTCTTACCCATTTTTCAGTAATTATGGGTGTACATTCACACCTTCTTGCAGCCGAACACCTCCGCTCCCTCTTTTGATCATACATTTTCGGGCATTCGCACCTTTTCTTACCCGCTTTTTACAAACCATGGTTGGACTTTCACACCTTTTAGTAGCCGAACAACTCCGCACCCACTACTGATTGTGTACAGTCGGGTATTTTAACCTTTTCTTACCCGTTTTTTACCAACTATGGTCGGACATTCACACCTTCTTACAGCGGAACACCTCCGCTCCCTCCTTTGATGGTGTATGTTCGGGCATTCGAACCTTTTCTTACCCGCTTTTTACAAACTATGGTCAGACGTTCAAACCTTCTTGTAGCTGAACATATCCACTCTTGCTTTTGATGATGTATGGTTGGGCATTCGAACCTACTTGTTGCCCGCTTTTCATTAATTATGGGTGGACATTCACACCTTGTCTCAGCCAAACACCTCCGCTCCCTGTTTTGATCATGTATGGTTTGACATTCGCACCTTTGCTTACCTTCTTTTTATACTGATTGCTCAAGATTAAGTTGTTCTTTCTCAAACTACAAAAATTTTTTAATTGTTGAAACTTGATTTGAAGTGGATAAATAAGGAAGACAAACAGTTTTAAGTCAGGCTGATAGCAATTAATTTTATAGCAAAATCTGTATTTCGTCATTTGTCGAGAGATGCTTATTGCTGAAGAAGTTCTTTCTCATTCTACAAAGTACAACGTTGTTTATCATTGAAACTTGATTAGACATGAATAAATATGAAGGACAAAGCAGTCTTAACTTGGTTTGAGTTAAGGAATTCGTTTTATAGGAGAATCCGAATTCGTGCATAACTCGTAAAATAGAGCTTATTTTCGGATTCCTAAAGAATGAGTCTGGTTCTTTCTCATAATACAAAGTTTGTTGTTTATTGTTGAAACTTCATCAGACCGTTAGATATAGTCGGACTCACCTCGATGCACGGCTTGGGATCTGGAACCAGTACTCTTGAGAGGGGTTGGACTCTCTTCCACTCTGGAGTTGCCCGTGGTGAGAGGCGCAGAGCAGGTGTGGGCATACTTATTGCCCCCCCGGCTGTGTGCCAGTACATTGGGGTTTACCCCAGTGAACGAGAGGGTAGCCTCCCTCCGCCTTGGGTGGGGGGACGAGTCCTGACTGTTGTTTGTGCCTATGCGCCAAACAGCAGTTCAGAGTACCTACTCTTTTTGGAGTCTCTGGGGGAGGCACTGGAGAATGCTCCTACCGGAGACTCCCTCATTCTGCTGGGGGACTTCAATGCTCACGTGGGCAATGACAGTGAGACCTGGAGGGGTGTGATTGGGAGGAACGGCCCCCCCGATCTGAATCAGAGTGGTGTTATGTTGTTGGACTTCTGTGCCAGTCATAGACTGTCCATAACGAACACCATGTTCAGGCATAAGGGTGTCCATATGTGCACTTGGCACCAGGACACCCTTGGCCGCAGTTCGATGATCGACTTTGTGGTTGTATCATCGGACTTGCGGCCATATGTCCTGGACACTCGGGTGAAGAGAGGGGCGGAGCTGTCAACTGATCACCACCTGGTGGTGAGTTGGCTCCGCTGGTGGGGGAGGATGCCGATCAGACCTGGCAGGCCCAAACGTATTGTGAGGGTCTGCTGGGAGCGTTTGTCAGAATCCCCCGTCAGAAGGAGCTTTAACTCCCACCTCCGGCAGAGCTTCAACCATATTTGAGGTGGGGGACATTGAATGGGCCATGTTCCGTGACTCCATTGCCGAGGCAGCTGGTCGGAGTTGTGGCCGTAAGGTGGTCGGTGCCTGTCGTGGCGGCAACCCTCGAACCTGCTGGTGGACACCAGTGGTGAGGGAAGCCGTCAAGCTGAAGAAGGAGTCCTATCGGGCCTTTTTGGCCAGTGGGACCCTGGAAGAAGCTGATAGGTACCGACGGGCCAGACGGGCCACGGCTTCGGCGGTTGCTGAGGCAAAAACTCGGGCCTGGGAGGAGTTCGGTGAGACCATGGAGAACGATTTCCGGACGGCCTCGAAAAGATTCTGGTCCACCATCCGGCATCTCAGGGGGGGGAAGCGGCTCACAGTCAACACTGTTTACAGTGCGGACGGGGCTTTGCTGACCTCAACTAGGGATGTTGTGAGTCGGTGGGGGGAGTACTTCGAGGAACTCCTCTATCCTACCAACACGTGCTCGGAAGAGGCAGAGTCGGAGAGCTCGGAGACGGGGCCTCCCATTTCTGGGGCTGAGGTTGCCGAGGTGGTTAAAAAGTTCCTCGGTGGCAAGGCCCCGGGGGTGGATGAGGTCCGTCCTGAGTTTCTCAAGGCTCTGGATGTTGTAGGGCTGTCTTGGCTGACACGCCTCTGCAGTATCGCGTGGACATCGGGGACAGTGCCTCTGGACTGGCAGATTGGGGTGGTGGTCCCCCTCTTTAAAAAGGGGGACCGGAGGGTGTGTTCCAACTATAGGGGTATCACACTCCTCAGCCTCCCTGGTAAGGTCTATTCGGGGGTATTGGAGAGGAGGATCCGTCGGATAATCGAGCCTCGGATTCAGGAGATGCAGTGTGGCTTTCGTCCTGGCCGTGGAACAGTGGACCAGCTCTATACCCTCGGCAGGATCCTGGAGGGTGCATGGGAGTTCGCCCAACCAGTCTACATGTGTTTTGTAGACTTGGAGAAAGCGTTCGACCGTGTCCCTCGTGGAGTCCTGTGGGGGGTGCTCCGGGAATATGGAGTGCCGGACCCCTTGATAGGGGCCGTTCGGTCTCTGTATGACCGGTGCCTCTACTTACTGGTCAATCTACGTTCCCATCCTCACCTATGGTCACGAGTTGTGGGTAGTGACCGAAAGAACAAGATCGCGAATACAAGCGGCCGAAATGGGTTTCCTCCGCAGGGTGTCTGGGCTCTCCCTTAGAGATAGGGTGAGAAGCTCAGTCATCCGGGAGGGGCTCGGAGTAGAACCGCTGCTCCTCCGCATTGAGAGGAGTCAGATGAGGTGGCTCGGGCATCTGGTTAGGATGCCCCCTGGGCGCCTCCCTGGGGAGGTGTTCCGGGCACGTCCCACTGGGAGGAGACCCCGGGGGAGACCCAGGACACGTTGGAGAGACTATGTCTCTCGGCTGGCCTGGGAACGCCTCGGGGTCCCCCCGGAAGAGCTGGAGGAAGTGGCCGGGGACAGAGACGTCTGGGTTTCTCTGCTCAAGCTGCTGCCCCCGCGACCCGACCCCCGGATAAGCGGCAGATGATGGATGGATGGATGGATATATCCTCCACCAACCAGACTTACAACCCCCGACTAGGGTAGCAGAATTTCTAAGCATCTGTACCCCAAAACTACTATCAAAAATATATAAATTATTGTCTAAGATAGATGACACAATGTCTCTTCCATCCTCAAAATGGGAGGCAGATTTATCCATCAGTTCTGGTCATAGCTTCTAACCACAAATATGTTTGAACACCTTCATAAAGACTCGAAATCCTAATTTACAGCTCATACAATACAAAATCCTTCATAGAACACACTATACAGGACAAAGGATGTTCAGGATGGGTCTAACACACTCAAACATCTGCTCACATTGCACAGATAACACACCTGATGATTATGTACACGCTTTGTGGTTTTCTGCGCCTGTCCAGAAGTTCTGGCTTGAAGTCTGTGAGGACCTATCAACATGGCTAAAGTGTAGCATCCCTGCATGCCCCACACTGTGCATACTGGGTGACTTAGACAACATCAACATGGAAATTAACTCAGCACACATGGTTGTCACAGTGTTATGTATCGCAAAGAAAACTATTCTCATGAACTGGAAAGCGAAGAACAATCTGTGTATTAACCAGTTTAGAAATTTTCTTTTAGATTATATTAGCATGGAAACAATGTCTGCCTCCTCAAAACATCAATTGGCTGAATTTCATTCTCTCTGGTCCCCTCTGATTAGTTTTATCACATAGTGGTGGTGGTGGGTTGCTGGGTGATGGTGGGTCTCGGGCCCGGGCTGCTGCGACTGGTGTGACCGGGTGGTTTGTTTGTTTGTTTTTTGTAGAGGTCCTCCGGGGTGGGGTTGGGTTGAGTGGGGTGGGGCGGGATGGGTACCTTCTGGGGGTACAGTAGCTCCCGGAATATGGTCGCTGCAGGCCCCGAGCCTGGTGGACATCAGGCCCTCCTGCCCATTGCTGGCTCCCAGGTAGCGGGGATGCCTATTGCAGCCAGTCCCTGGCTGCCCTCTCTGGGGGAGAGTAGCTCCCCCGGTATATATCCCCATACCCCTCTCCCTTCTGGCTCCTGTACACAGCACACACTCACACATGAAGGGTTTTGGGGGCGTGTGTGTTCGGTGGGGTGTAGTGGATGGGGCCACGTAGGTGGTCCCCTTTGGTTGCACTCTGCAGTTCCCTGCCCCTGTTTTAATTACACCTTAGACATTAGTACTTATCAAACACACTCACACACACACATTAGGTCTTGGGGGGTGGTTACACTGAGTGGCATCTGGTGGGCGGGGCTCTTTGGGTATGTAGGCTGCCCCTCAATTTTAATTGCTCACTATTAGAAAATATTGAAGAGCCAGAAGGGTGAGGGGAGGGGTCTTCTTCGCACACCCCTGCTTCCCGGTGTCTGCTCGGGGCAGGAGGGGCCAGGAGGATTAATTAATTGTTCTGCTGGTTCGGGGTCTGTGGTGGCTGGGGGGTTGCTGGCCTCCTGGTGTGCCCGCTGCACTACACCCCAGCAGAGTCGAGGGAGGTAGGATGTGTGGATGTGTGGATGTATGGGACGTGAAAGTGTGTGTGGTAATGATTGGGCCTGGATCTGGGACTTGCTGTCGCCTGGCCTGCCTGTGTTTCTCCCGATGGGGCATCAGCGTTGCCTCTCCCCACTGCTCGCGACTTCACCCACCTGTGGGCACGTCTTGACTCCCAGGGCACTTGGCCAGGGGCGCTGGGGCAGGCGCTGACCCACTTTGTGGCTGTCTGGGGCGCTTGGCCCTCCTGGGTATTGGGTGGGGCCTCTGCCGGGGGGTTTGGGGGCGCTCGGGCTCCTGGGGCCCAGGTCCAGTGCACGGCCCATGTCTGGGCGGCTGGGGCCTGGCGGGGTCGGTGGGCTGTTGCCCCTGGTTCCCGGAGTGCCTCTGCCCTATGCTTATGGGGGCTCTTTCCGGGGGCTTCCTCTGCAGTCTTCTGGGTGGATGCGTGGTTGCCCCTGCGGTGGGCTACCTGGGTTCTGGGTTCTGTGCTCTGTGGGGGCTGCTGGTGGCCTGGGTCTTGTGGCCCTCTCTGCCTGCTTCTGATTGTTTGGGGGGCTGTGGATTGTGGCCCTGTACGCTTATACACTCATAACTAAGCACGGTTATCATGTAGGTCCTGTGCCATGGGTGTTGCATGTTCTCACACACACACACACACACATTCATTAGTCCAGTAGCATGGTCACTAAGCAGTTGATGTATTATCATGTCGTCTCAGGTCATCTATATCCACAGCTGTGTTGTATGCGATTGCCGCTTCTTGTGCTTGTTTTTGTTTGTTTGTGTGTTTGTTTTTTCTCTGCTTGTCTGCTTTCAGGTGCTCCTCTTGGCGCTAAGGCTGGATTCCCCTCATAGGCCATGGATTGTTGTCTGTTTTGTTTTTTACAGGTGTAGCAGCTGGTTGTCTGGTTTTTGTTTCTATTTTTTTTCTGTTTCCTCTTCTTTCCTCTTCTTCTTTCCTTGTCCCCCGGTCCGGTTCAGTTCAGTTCATGTCATATATTGTAAAAAGAAATAAATAAATGGGCATCAAGGGGAGCTTTACATTTATAAAACTTCCCTTGGCAAAACAAATCTGTTTGGCATCATAGGTATTCAGACTACAATTCTTCTGACATAATGCTGAACAGGACAAGGGGAAAAAAAAGTAAAGAAGACAGTTCTGCCGAAAGCCAGGGATAGACCTGTTCTAAGTTCTATACTTTTTAAAAGGGGCGTGTTTATCAACTATGGAATTAGAAGATTTACAAAAATGGTCAAGTGCTAGATCTTCATCTGGGATTTTAACAGTGTCATATAACTATTCAACAGATCAGTTAAAAAAAAGCCTGCTCATGGAGATGTTTCAGGATCTGGATACCAAGCGTGGACCTAATGTTTTCATTTTTGCAATTCTGATACAGGCTATTGAGCAGTGATAACTAACACCAAGTTCAGATACTGCGGATTTTCTACCTTTGATTTGTTAAGATTGAGCCAATCAGGGACAACCTTGAAGGATCTCTTTGGTTTTGTAGGATCAGTAATTACCTGAGAAAGGTTGATATTGGTACACACCTTTTTTAAATGATCAGAGGCAGAGTTCAACTTGTTTAAATTAAAATTGCCACACAGAGATTGGGTTTAGGCCACATGCACACAGAATGACATCAACAAATATAAGAAATATTAAACATTTACACATAGATTTTTGAATATATGTAGAGGAATGATACTTTGAAATGTGCTCATTGCGGAGTTATGATCAGTTGAGTAATGAAGGTTGAACTATTCTGGGAAAGAGGTTCTATTCCCAGCATCATGATGGACACTCCTGATATAGAAGGTTTCGCTAACGCATTGGAATTGTTTTACTATTTTCATATGCATGTGCAATGAAGAATTGCTTGCTGCTGATAAATGCAAAGAAGAACAGCTTACACATAGATGCTCACATATAGGCTGCTGAATGCAATGAAGACCTGCTTATCAAGTAAAGTTCAATGTCAATGTGTAATATTCAATTAGGATTTGCAAAACAGTGAAGTTAAACAATGAATGGGTCCATAGTCGGTATGAGAAGACTACAGGAATATTTACCTGGGTGTACGTTCAAACAGAGATGAGAAAATTGCGATAAATAATTGTTTGTTTGTTTGTTAGTATGTATATGAATGTTATGTGTATAAACTGTGTTGAGTTATAGTTACTCAGTAGTGTCTCAGTGAAACAACCGACGGGGGAAGCCTTGCGGTGACAACAAAAGCAGTGTTTTACTGATCAGTCAAGTTGCTCCAGTGTACTCCATACAAACTGGTTGGCTACTGAAGGGATAGAAAATGGGGAATACTTGTTTTAAAGCAAACAAGGAATTAGATGGGAAAAATACATGTTTTAACGGGACCCAGATAATATTAAATACTCAGACAGATGGGAGAAGAAGTGTAGTTTTGTAGGAAATCACAAAATTATTACATAGAATTAGTGAAATCAATTGAAGAATGCCTTTCTGAAGAGCTGTTTACCACAGATGAGCAGCTTTGCGACCAAGCACATTGTAGATCGCTTTACTGCCAAAATGATCTAATTTAATGGATTGGTTTAGACATGCATAACAGCATTTTAAGAACAAAGAGAGAAACAAAAAGGGACAACGCTTCATGGTGGAAGGTGATGTATAAATAACTGTGTATATGATGAAGGGGGTGGCAACACCCATTCCGAAATCCCGCCATTCCGACATCCCGCTATTCCGACATCCCACCATTCCGACATACCACCATTCCGACATACCACCATTCCGACATGCAAACGTCCCACCATTCCGACATCCCACCATTGCGACATCCCGCTATTCTGACGTTCAAATGTCCCACCATTCCGACAAGGCTTTCCGTATAAGGAAATGTGTGTTACTCAACAGGTGAGTCCCTTCTTTCTGTTCATGCAATTTATATGTTTAACATGTTTATAGACAAGCGTTATTAAAAACACAAAGTCTCGGCAACTGGAGGAGGAGAAGCAGTCCGCGGTGGTTTTCAATCACACACTCCAATGCCACTTGTTTCAACTTCCGAAAATTTAATCCAGGAAAAAAAGGCTTACAAACATGGACCAAAACGGCTCCATAACACGCACAAGAATCCAAAAGAAACGAAAGTTAACTAAAAGAAAGCAAATAAACAGTATGAAGTGGTCAAAATTGGTTTTACGCATGCCTATGTGCGTCTGGCACATGCGTCTTCGGGCTCTCCCACGTTGGTTTGTGGATGAAAGCTATATGTTCAGCTGTAATGTCATGTAAAAACAATCTCTACATGACATTTAGTCCCAGGTGTGACCAGTTAGGTCCTTAAGATATCAACAAGCTGTATAAAGCTACAACCGTTGCGGCTGTGTGTTTGTGCCAAATGCGCAAAACCCATCCGCGCTTCCCAAAATTGGAGTGAGTACTCATAAATCACGTGAATAACATGAATAAACGTTTTTACTGCATTTTGTTGTGTTTTATACGTTCTATGCTGTCATTTCTTTCTTCTTCTATTGGCAAGGCAAGGCAGAGTGCTCGCAACTGTGTCCTGTGCAGTAGCCGTGATATCTGTAATTGCAATTATTACTTTTGCATATGATGACAGCGTGCAAAAGACGCATGGGCTCTGTGGAGAGCTCCGCTCCAGCTGGCTGCTGTGACAGCTCACTGACACTGTATTTCTGCTTAATCAGTTTCAGTCTCGCCAGAGTTATATTAATATCTGTATTTTTATATTTGAAATTCAGGGGATTTTGATAATAGATTATTAAAGTTTGTTTGCGAGGCTGTGGCCTCTGCATGTGCAAAGCTTGTGCGCCAAACTTTAGGGCGTATTTGCGCCGGCATATCATTAGTGCAAAATGTTTTGGGTAAAAAATAGGCTATTAAAAGGAACTGTCGGAATGGCGGTATGTTAAAAAAAACAAAAAACATACCGCCATTCCGACCATAGGAGGAAAAAAGTGTCGGAATGGTGGGACGTTTGATAAAAAATTAAGTGTCGCCATTCCGACAATTGGAGACCCATGTCGGAATGGCGAGATGTCGGAATGGCAGCATGTAACCATGATGAAGGAGAGACCATTTGAGCAGCACAGCCATTTCGCAGCACAGGGACAGCAATCCAAGTTACAGGATCTCCCACGTGGTATCACCTGTCACATTGTGTCAAGGCATCAAAAGAAGAAAAAATCACCAAACTCAAGGACAAAAAGACAAAGACTCCGGTGAACGAAGACAGAGGACTGACAAACCAGAAATACAAAAGGATTCTCGATATCAAGATCCAGAAGAAGAGGCTAACAATGCCACGAACACTTACGATGCTGGGAATGATGCCAGCAATGAACAGAGAAGAAGATTCAGTGTCATCAATCTGCATTACGTGCCTCTAATGAGGGGGTGAATATAGAATCCTCAACGATTACAACGTCTCTGGGAACTGTGACAACAACAAGGTTTAAACCATTTTGATATATATTGTAACCTATTGTCTAAGGAATAGTGCTGAAAATGAGGTAAATCTAATCCACCACTGTCCTTGGTCTTCTGTAGGGTTTTTAAACTAATACGTGGTGGTTTGTTTTTCCAC